>NC_140606.1:13390235-14042735 GCF_057381915.1 Diplotaxodon limnothrissa | reverse complement strand
TACCGTCGCTGTTGCTAAAGACGACGCATAAAAACAGTCGCTTGTCCGTCTGTAGTGTTGTTATTTAAAATATAAGAGAAAGAAAGAACTTTAAGGAATTCTACTGTGACCATCAAAATCATCAAAATAATATTGCCGTAGACACCATGAAACAAACGATAGCGTAATATGAAATGATAGACGTTTTCATATCGTCATATCGAACAGCCCTACATGATATTGCATAAGTGTCTGTTAGCTTAAATATAAAGTTGAAAAAAATGTAATTGCAACCAGGCTACTGATCAAATAATGTGATTAATCGCGATAAATTACAGAAAATGGTGCGATTAATTAGTTTTTGTTGTTTTTTTTATTGACAGCAAAAGTAAGAACATTTATGTTTGATTGACCTGTTAGTGAAGAAGTAATATTGAGGAAGAGGTAGAGAGAAGAGCTCTACTACATGAGTTTATTGACACTAGCTTGGTTTGAACTTCCTAAATCTGCCGCTAACAGATGCCGCCCATATTGACTAATATTAAAACTGATAAAAGCAGAACTGAAACAAGAAAAGTATCCTTAGAAACCAAAAAAAGGAAACTAAAATTCACAAAAAAAAACCCACTGGCACCTGCCCTCATCCCTACTGGATGCATGTATGGTATTGTATCACGACGTCTCAAGTTATCACATTCACACGATTTTCATAATACCTGACCACTGACCTTGAGTTCAAGGTCACTGGGATTCAAACTCCTCTGAGATTTATAGTAGATGCACCTATGGTATGAATTTGGAAGTACTGGGTGACTTCCTTCTTGAGTTATTGCAGTCATAAACTTGGGTTCCCCACACCTGGGTCACGACAATACCCCGTTAACAAAAAGAAAAAAAAGGGAATGAAAAATAAAAACCTTTCTTGTGGAGAGAAAAGTTTTCTAAACCTTATTTTGTGGCAGGTCTTTCCAGATTGTAGCCATTAGTAAGAGATTTGGTGGTAATTATACATTACATTTTTATGTCCTGATGATTATTATCATTTAGAAAAGATCTACAGATAAGGTGTAGAGTTGTATATAATAAATAATATCTAACAATAATAATAATAAAAATAAATAATTCATGTAAAGCCAAATATTAGTTAAGTACAAATATAATTTATACATCAATATGTCTGTGTTCATGTTAGCATGTCCACCTTCTGCATGTTGAGCCTGATCTCAGAGGTCCTCTGACTTCCGTTGGCAAACCTCAGCCTGTCCAGGTTGGCCACAGACTCCTCTCCTGCGCTGGGCTTCAGCGGGGACAGCTTCTCTCCTGCACAGGAAAAGACAAAAAAGCCAACGTCAGCATGAACACAGAGACAGCAAAAGTGATTTTTCTCCGAATGTGAATGTAGAACAGATATATTTTCTGCTAATATTTTAACAGAAAGTATTAAGTCTGTTTTAATCAGTTGTTTTTATGATTTTTTTTTTCATTATTAATGCTTATTTTTTAAGATTAAGAAACTTTTTATTGTAATAAATTTAACCAAATACACTACTTTTGGGATTAATAAAGTATTCTGTGAAAAGCAGAGGTTCTCACCAGGTTTGTGCTGCTCAGCAATGGTGAGGGCGCAAGCTCTGCCAAACACCACCAGGTCCAGCAGGGAGTTGGCACCCAGCCTGTTAGCTCCATGGACACTGGCAGAAGCTGCCTCTCCACAGGCATACAGTCCGGGAACCACCTTGTCCTCGTCGTTGACGTAAGTAATCACCTAAGGGCCAAATATTACAAATCCTAAGCAAGCCCGCTGTGCTCACAACAACAGTGTTAGTGCACGACGCGTGGAGATGACACATGCAGAGATTATGTACCTGTCCCTTGTAGTTTGTGGGTATTCCACCCATGTTGTAGTGGACGGTGGGCAGGACAGGGATGGGTTCTTTGGTGACGTCGACTCCAGCGAAGATCATGGCTGTCTCTGAGATACCAGGCAGCCTTGCGGCCAGCTGCTGAGGAGGCAGGTGGTGAAGCTGCAGGTACACGTGGTCCTTCTCTGGACCAACACCTCTGAAGAAATTAAAAACGTAAACGTCAGTAAGGAACAGGAACTGGCTTAAAAGCTTTGACAGACATCACACAGACAGGTGAGTTGAGCATACCTGCCCTCTCTGATCTCTATGGTCATGGAACGGGACACCACGTCTCTGGAAGCCAGGTCTTTGGCGTTGGGTGCGTAGCGCTCCATGAAGCGCTCTCCTTCACTGTTAATCAGGATTCCTCCCTCACCACGGCAGCCCTCTGTGATCAGACAGCCGGCTCCATAGATTCCTGTAAGCATGAAACATGAAGAAGAAGAAAAAACAAAAAAAAACTAAAACCTGTTACATCCAAATATTTATGAATAAATAACAACAGTAGTTATAAGCTTTCATTCCCATCAAAGAAACACAAGGTCAACACTGTAAATGTAAAATCCACAAGGTTTTATTGCCATGGCACAATATAATGTCAATAAAACCAAAGACATTATGCTTTATAGACCCAGTACTGTTAAGCAATTTCACTAACAATTTTAAAGTTTTATCTCTAGAATCTGTGAAAAACTGTACGTTTTTCCTGCTATATCCACCAACCAATTTAAATCATAGGTTTTCCCTCAGTGTAGCAGAGTTATGCATGAAACATGGCGAAGTCTGCTGCCCTTATGCAACAAGCATTTACAAAGATGGAGCATCTATGCCACAGGGCACATGTGCTACTTCATCCATATTTAATGATATCATGATATCCAGGAAAAACAAAAATAAACATGACCTTTAGGAAAAAGAAAGTTGTCTTCAGGGTAAAATGTAGACATTTAGTGAGTTAAAAGTCTGAAATATTGGTCAATAGTTTTTTCTTTTAGACACATGAAACATGAACAGGTTTCCCTTACATTTTTTATGTGTAGTTAATTTTTAGTGCGGGTGAAACTGGGTCCTCACCTCTCTTCCCCTCGCACTCTCAACATCAGCTCTCCCCAGGGCTGTGTACTAAGCCCACTACTCTACTCCCTCTACACATATTGACTGCAGTCCTGCCCACCCAGAGAACATCATTGTCAAATTTGCTGATGACACAACAGCGGTGGGGCTGATCACAGGGGGAAATGAGGCGGCTTACAGAGATGAGGTCCTGAAACTGGGAGAATGGTGTGCATCAAACAACCTGGCACTTAACATTACCAAGATCAAGGAACTCATCCTGGACTTCAGGTGGAACAGAGCTGCCCCTGCACATCAACGGAGAATGTGTAGAGCGAGTGGAGTCCTTCAAATTCCTTGGGGTCCACATCTCTGCAGACCTCTCCTGGTCAGCTAACACCATGGCGCTAGTCAAGAAAGCCCAGCAGCGGCTACACTTCCTGAGGATGCTCAGGAAGGAGCAACTAAACACCCCGCTGCTGGTGACCTTCTACAGATCCACCATCGAGAGCCTGCTAAACTATGCGGTGACAGTGTGGCACGCCAGCTGCACGGAGGCAGATAAGAAGAGACTGCAGAGGGTGGTAAACACAGCACAAAAAAATCATCGGCTGCCCCCTGCCCTCCTTGTCTGCCGTCTACAACTCCCGTTGTATCAGCAGGGCCAGAAACATCTTAAAGGACACTACCCATCCCGGCTACCATCTTTTCAACCTACTGCCCTCTGGCAGGCGCTTCAGATCCATACGGACCAGAACAAACACACTCAGGGATAGCTTTTTCCCCAAAGCTATAACCATACTCAACTCAAACTTGCACAAAAAGTAATCTGCACTGAAATATCATCAATTCTCTGCCTGTCTGTCTCTGTTATCCATTACTGTACTGTGTATTTATACTTATATTAAGTGTATTGTTAAATTATTCTATAGTTTTTAATGTGCTAAAGCACGTCTGCACTTTTATAGAGCTGTTTCTAATCTCGTTATACGATGTATAACGACAATAAAGGCTTTCAATTCAGTTCAATTCAACTAAGATAATATGACAATGCATTTTAAAAAATAATTTTGTTTTATTGTCACAAGTCGTAGGTTACTCCTTTATGCTCTGCCAGACTGCACTCAGATCAGCTGGTTTTTGTTTTTCTGACTCCAGAAGTTGACAACAGAAGTTGTAGAGTGCCCTCTGGTGGCCAAACTATGTAAAATCATTCATTTTTCTCTCCAATCTCTTCTTAACTATATTACATTTGCACTTACTAGACATTGACTTGTTATTGATACAGCATCTATACTAGTTAACTTTACTGTAGGTATTCCAAACATATCTTTGAGGAATTTGTATAGTTCCTGTGGAGCTTTCGCTTTCAAAATAAAACTCTCCCCAATGCTTCAGCAACATTTTTTGGTTTAATAAATTAAGTTTCTTTTCTCACCAGTGGGATGAAACTGGACAAACTCCATATCCTGGCAGGGCAGACCCGCTCTGGTCACCATCGCATTTCCATCTCCTGTGCTTGTGTGAGCAGATGTGCAGCTGAAATAGGTTCTTCCATAACCCCTGGAAAGAAAGACAGAACTTATTTCTAAGCTTGTAAATAAAATGACAGTTGAAGAAATGTTTAAGCAAAGGCATCTCCTACCCAGTAGCAATAACAGTGTTCTGGGCTCTGAAGCGGTGGATAGACCCGTCCTCCATACAGAGAGCGATCACCCCTTTACACTCTCCATTCTCCATCAGCAGGTCCAGGGCAAAATACTCCACAAAGTAACTGGTGTCATAACGAAGTGACTGAAGACAAGTCAGGCAGACGCACAGAGGCACTTAACTGGTGCTCCTTGGCAACACAAAGATTGAAAGAAGGTAGGAAAGTATGTGTACTCACCCTTCCATACAGCGTATGCAGCAGTGAGTGGCCTGTTCTGTCTGCTACACAGCAGCAGCGGTGCGCCTGACCTCCCTTTCCATACTTAAGGCTCTGACCTCCAAAGGCCCTCTGGTAGATCTTGCCCTCCTCAGTGCGGCTGAATGGCATGCCAAAGTTCTCCAGCTAGGAAAAAAAAAATCTGCTGTAACTGTCTTTTTACACAGCTCTGGGTGGAATGACCCCCATCTGGTGTAAATTAAAAATAAAATAAATTAATAATTATTTAAATCCACCAATAAGCTGCTCGGCTTTTATTATGCAATGAGGTATTCCTAAAGATCACATGGCCTACACACTCATTTATGTCTTTTGTTTAAGGCCTAGTACTTGCCAGTTAACATAATGACTTGTTATGCATGTTAGTGTGTTTCTAAGAGAGATCATACCTCTACTACGGCTGCAGGAGCCTGCTCTGTCATGTAGTGGATAGCGTCCTGGTCTCCAAGCCAATCAGATCCCTTCACTGTGTCATAGAAATGCCACCTCCAGTCATCCTCCTCCATGTTCCCCAGAGCCGCATTAATCCCACCCTATTAACCAAGGTAAGTTTAAACATTATGCGTGTTTACTTGATGACTCAAGATTAGTAAAATATTTGCAATGAGATTGAGACTTTGGTCCTAACTGACACACAAAATCATTTACTGTAACCACTGATTTACCTGTGCAGCGACAGTATGAGACCTGGTGGGGAACAGTTTGGTGACACAGGCAGTGTTGAAGCCAGCCTCAGACAGGCCAAAAGCTGCCCTCAGTCCCGCTCCACCAGCTCCAACCACCACAGCATCAAACTCATGATCCACAACTGGGTATTGAGTGGAGATCTGAAACCAGTTGAAAAGACAATGTACTGCAAACATTTTTGAAGCAATGAGAGTGTACTCTACGTATGCGGAGTCCTGGTTTTCATATCATATACATACTGTTCTGCATTAAAAAAAACCCACAAACTTAATGTGGCTTACGTCATCTGATACTTTGGCATTTTTCTTCTTGCCATAAATGGAAAAGTGGAAGTTCCTGGAACCTTGAACTGCAGCAGCAGGGACCTGGCAGAAGAAAAAGCAACTTAAATAAAACTAAAATTAATCCCAAACATAAAACACACTGAAAAACCAGACTCTGCTAATAAACACAACAAAATGATTATTCAATGAAGTGAAGTTTTAAAGCTTTAAACGTTCAGTCTTGGCACCTCCACAACCCATAATTCATATCATTAATATTTTGAGCCATTCATCACTGAAAATGTTACCAGCATTTACACAGCTGATCTTCTCAGATGCAAATGTATTTTAAACCTTCTGTAGTTCAACACTGACTTGAATTTAAAAGTATACAAACCTGCCAGTAGGAGGAACTAATGCATCACTTTAACAGACACAACAACACTGTGCCCCACGTGCTTAAACTTTCCTGACAAAATGTGAAGTAATTAAAATAATTTTGTGTGAGATATCCTTATTCACACATGATGAATAAACCATTTACACTAAATGACTGAATTTCCCAAAATCACTTTAGTGTAAACAACTTACACTAAGCTAGCAGACCGTTGATCTTCATTGCCCTTTGACACAATGTGATTAAGACTATTCAACATTTTATTCTTCACAGCACAGTGAAAAAGAGGTTCCCCAATCCCACTGATGCAAATACAGACTCTCCATATTGGGAAGAAGCTCATTATACATTATAGCAAGGAGGGTCTTAAACACTAAAATGATAATATCATATAAATCACAGGTGATGATTTATCATGTAAATTATCATCTAGCATCTCTTAGATCAACTGACTGTCTGCTTGGCCAACCGATAACAGAGGAGGACACTGAGACTATCCAATGGTCATCTTGAAGTGTGCTCATATACCGAGCATGATCCCCTGAGAAATTGTACTGTGGGTAAGTATAGTATAAGACTTGCTGCAAATTCAGAGTAAATAATACTACACCTGGCTAGTTTCTGTTATTTCTGTCACTTTTGGATGTACTGGGGAATGCAGGCGATTTACAGGGTTTCTATCAGTAGAATCAAGTAGAAAGTATACCAAAAAATCTCCTTTTTACATTAATAAGCTGTTTATCGTTATATTTTTAAATTTGCCAGAATAGGATCCCCATGTTAAAAAAAAAGAAAGAACGAATGGCATCTGTTGGTGTAAAATAGCCCGATATCTTATATGCAGGATTTTTTTTTTTTTTAAGAAAAAAAAAAGAATAATTCCTGGTGAATAATAAATAATCTGTTTCTTTTTTTTCTGTTTGGTCTTCCCTACCTGTGGGGCATCAACAATCAGATGCTTACAAGTGTCAGAAAGCAGCAGAAATGACTAACAGATTCATTTAATTTAAGTGTAACTTATATTAATTTCACATTAGAAATTAAAAAAAAAAAGAACAAATTAATGTTAAGCTGAAACTATAAGTTTAACGATCTACATGAGAAGTGACAGGGAGGTTACAGTCTGATCAACTGTCAGGTGGCTCCTGCCTTTGAAAAATGATCTGCTAAAATACAAGCAGCATACCAACCAAAAGCATCTGCTATACCTGTGCCACGACATCAGCAGTGATTTATAATAGGGGGGGGGACTCCTGCACAAAACTTTCTGTTAACAGCCTTACAGCACTATGTTTAATAATGGCTGTGAAGGCATTTACCAAAACAACCCATAGCAAAAAAAAACAAAAACAAAAAGCATTAAAACGTACGACCATTTTTATAGTGACGATTGCTCTTGGCGGTTATTTTTCATCTTCGTCGGTCTAAACCTTTCATATCTGCAGTTTGCCCCATTTTACTTTTGTAGCTAACAACAGCGTCTACATACTTAGAACTGTTTTACACAAGGGCAGCGGCATTTACGACTTTCATGGTGACGAAACGTCTCGGTTAGGCATTAGAAACAAAGTGTAATGTGGAGATAATAGAAGTGTAATAGATATAATATAAATCATTTTGTTGGACCTGCAAAATACCTTTGCTCATAGTGTCACATTGAAACAGCACCAGCTACATAACAGATTACGCAAGTCAGAATCCGCAGGTTATGAAAGCTTCGTTTTAGAAACAAAAAAGGGAAAATAAAATATTATCTTTTACAATATACTACATATATAAATATTTAACTTTTAAAAGCATCTTTTCACTACTCACTGCTTTCGCAGTAGATAAAACCCTCTTGGAGAGGAGACGGGACGCCGCGCGGACACTCGCCATGTTGTCAGACGAAGGATCGTTCCTGCTGCGCTGCGGAGGAACACATATTCTGCCGGACCGGACTAATCCAATGTGCTAAAAGAGGGGTCACTCATTTATTTAATATTTATATGATAGTTATTATTTAAAGCATTTAGCCATGTGTTTTAAGGGTAATTATTAAATTATTACCTTGAAACCATCTGAGTAAATATACAGGGTTTTTTACTGCAACACTTACAGGTTCTTTTTGAAAGTAATTTTTAAAATCACCCTCTGCCGGCTAAGGTGGAACGTTAAAGCGTTAAAATTGTATAATCTGCGTGTGCAGGAACAAATGCATAAGTGACCTACACTTTTCATTCAAGGTGAGACACAGTTCCATACATTTAACAGGCGTACGCTGACACGTTGTCAGGATTGCAAAACTATGAAGCCCCTTCGTTCTGTTGTGTTTTTTTATAAACACAATGACGAGCCACGAAGCCAAATGTTGGCTAGCATGTAGCACATAGCTAGCTTTGTTTATGGTTAGCTCAGCTGTCAAACTTCCGAATCATGAGAGGCTCCTTTCGCCCTGCATGCCCGGTGCATTGTTTGGATTCATGCTAAAAAGCTATTTGTTAATGCACTTTCACATCCAGTGCTTATTCCAAACACTGTTTTGCAGATTGCACACCCTAGCAGATGCATTGGCGTTTATTCACTGCTCTTTATTCAGCCAGTAGCAAATGATGTGATAGTTAATGCAGAGTAAATTATAGACGTGTCAAAGAGAAAACACCTCTGAGATTATATGTTACTCACAAATAAAAACCGAGAAAGAGTCAATTGTTGGTGATGTTTTGGGCTGAGCTCTCTTCGTGCTTGTGTGTGTAACAGCGGCCTCCATGAACAACTTGAATGATCCCCCAAGATGGAACATCCAACCAGATCCCAGAGGAAGGGGGGCGGGAGCAGGCGATGGCAACCAGTGGAACTACGCCCTGCTGGTCCCCATGCTGGGACTGGCTGCATTTCGTAAGTTACACAAGGAGATTCACCTGTGTGATTGTGGATGAGACAACAGAGTAGAACAGCATATCAATTTCAAATGATCTGCTGTGGTGACCCTTAAAGGGAGCAGTCAAAAGAATATGATGATCAGTGAGTGAGTGTCTGGCTTACAGACACACAGTCTCTTTTGTCATTAGAATGCCAAATGGCATTTAATGATTAACACAGAAGTGGGGGGGGGGGGGAGTAGACTAAACTGCAGATCAGTAAAAATTATTCCACTAAAAGGAGACATTTTGACCCTTCCAGGTTAAGCACAGCAGAGGTTTCTTGCACAACTTTACATACTGTAAAACAGGGGGGAAACACCTGCAACAGTTGTAATATACAGAACAATTTTTTGTTTTGTTGTTGTTTTTTGTTTTGTTTTTTATTGACAAGACGCACACATTCTGGCTCGCTGCCTTCATCAGCATCACCATAAAACTTAGCGCAAACCTCCCAAAAATTTTTAGGAAGATGGGTATAGGGCAGAGGAAAAACCTACAACTGCTTGTGTGCTTCCCCAGCATGCATCTGTTCTGATCTGTGTGTGATTGTATGATAGATCATCTCTGTTACTTAGATAAAGTCATTGCCATGATTTTATAAAATTCAGTTCATAAGTAGCTCCAGCTACTCTACTCTTCAGAAAATCATGGTAGTATCACTTAACATCTTCCCCATTTTTTTTTATCCCATTGCCCTTTCAGGATGGATCTGGACCAGAGAATCTCAGAGGGAGATCCAGAAGGTGAAAGCTCAGTATGACAAAGATGTGTCTACAATAAAAAGTGATATGGAGGCCCGTTACCGGGAGACTCTTACCGAGAGGCGCAGGGCAGCAGCTACGCTGGAGCTGGAGCTGGAGAAAGAGAGACAGCGGGTCAAAGGGTACAAGCAGGCCCTGGTCTCACAGAGCCAGCAGCTTATGGAAGAAAGAAAGCAGTTACAGCAGGTAAAGATCTGCTGAAGGGTTTATAAGGGATAACGGAGCTAATGAGTAGAAATCTGTCTTAAACCTTTGTTTTCTTCCATCTCAGTTACCTGCCACACATATGTCTTTTGTTGTCCTCCTTTTACATTGAACATTGCACCCATTTTATCATTGTGTCATTTTCCTTTGTAATGCATAGCCTTTACTCACTAACCTTGTATTCTGTCTTCTAACAAGGAGCGAGAGTCCTTAGAGGAAGAGAAGCAAAAGTTGGTGAAATCAGGAGCTGCAGGTGCTCTGCTGCATCAAGCTCTGGAAAAAGAGCAGAACTGGTACAACCGAGCCACAGCCACTCTGAAGGAGTTGGAGGGTTTACTTGTGGAGCGGCAGAACGCCTACTGCTCCCTCATCCAGCCTCGAGATCAGCGGCTGGAGATGGAGAAGAACATGCTGCTTAAGGTCGTTAAAGATCCCATTGGGCCAGACCTGGATCTAGAGACTGACCTGAAGGATATTTTTAAGAGAGACAAGCATTGTGCTGACCTGCTAAACATGGACAGGAGGAAGAACGGAAGCCTCATGTGGGTGTACCTCAAGTACTGGCAGCTGCAAATCACCGTCCAGAAACACAAAAGAGCCGAGGAAGCCATATTAGGAGGAAAAATCCACTCAGACACAAAGTGACAAATAGGCAACATTAAGCTGGTGTTTTGGTTTGACTTGAAGAATGTGGCGAGGGTGTGGTTTAGAAATGGAAAATTCTTGTTTTTTTTATCCCCTCTGTGTAATAACCTTTACTTGTAGGGATGTTATGCAAACACACAGAAGGTCAGTGAGGTCTAACAAGCTGAATATCACCATCTGAAAACTCCACCCTTGATCACATTTTGATGATGCACTAATATCGCTTATAGCAGTTAACCTCAGCTGCTCAGATAAGGATTTATTTCATTTAACTGAAGAAAAACAGAAATATTAGTAGGATTAATCAGGTGATATCCATATTGGATACAAAAATGCATGGTTTATTAAATAGAAGATGATAAAACTTTATAATTTAGCCCCTATAAAAATGTCGATTTAACGTCCATATTTTTGAATGCCATGAATTATTGTCAGTTAAGATTATATCTCGGAAGAACAATTTTTTTTATTCCTTAGATAGGAATTCAGGGATGCCATAACACTCTATCAAATCTATTATTATGTTTTTGTAGATAATTTAAGTCTGTTGTTGAAGGAGTGATGTGGGAGATATTTGTAAAGACAACTCTGGGACTTTCTGTTTTCAACAACCTCTCTGTTCATTGAGTTTCCTCCATTTAAAACAAGCCTGATCTCATGATCGAGCAGAACAGGGAGGATGTTTCTTATGACTGGTTTGTGGGTACCTCACTAATGTCAGTGACGCCGGACTTAACCGACGGTGCATGTATGCAAAATAGTGCTGAATAATATAATGTGTTGTAAAAAAAAAAAAAAGTAAAATTAAAAAAAAAGCACATTTAATTTGTTACTGTAACACACATTCACACATGCAATGAAAGGATTTACTGAATCTGTAGCATTTGTCTTTGGTTATCAGGCCTTTCTGTGCTGCCATGTTTTCATTTTGACCTTGGTGATTAAGTGCTGGATGCTAAACTGACACTTACAACTCTGTGTGGTCATTTAAATACATTTGTTTTTGTTTAGAACTCAGTTTGTAGGTTGTCCTTTTTGTCCATAGAGACTGTTTTTTGGGGGAGGGGGCTTCAAGGAGCAGCTTCATCTGGATTTAGATACAGGAAAGATATAATTTAATCCGTTAGCTATGTGGAGGCTCATAATGCATGATTAAAAAGGTGCATGCACGAGGAATGTGTAAAAACAACTGACACGAGAATATTGATTGAGGTTTGTGAAGCAAGCTTCCAGAAAGTGTTTAATTAAGCTTTACAAACCATAAAAATCACCAGGTGTGACAAAATTGCATTTTCCTCCTGGAACAAAGTTACAGTTCACACCAGACTCAATTCTGCAGCACCCAGAGCTTTTATGCAAATTATAGCACATCTTTTTTTAGTATTATTTAGCTGCTGAAGATATGACACTACTACAAATATAAGTATAGCATGTGAGATAACATCCTCGAGTTTGATGTGCATAAAAATAGTACTTCTAAAATAGTCAATTTTAGAAGAATATTTGATTTTGTTAATACTGCTGAGAAATTTGCTACAACAAAGGCTGTGATCACTCCCTTCTCTGAACCCGATTAGAGATTTCCCTGGGAGAGGACATCAGACTCGAGGCCCTGAAGTTCACTCTAACCGGCTTGCTAAGATCTTGATCTGTGGTGGCTCCTGTTCCCTGTCTATCTGCTCCAGCAATCAGCTTCTCTTTTATAACAGGCTCTTCTGTGTGCCTAAAGCTGGTTGTAGTACGATCCACCTCCCTGCTGGTGTTGAATAAGGGTAGCTGGTGCTTTGTCATCGCTCCACTGGTGCTGCCCAGCATCAGTATCTGGCTGGGGCTCCTCTCCACCATGAAGTGGGCCACCTGTTGCTGTTTATAACTCTCTCTGCGAATGCTGTCGCTCTCTGACAGCTTCAGCCTGCAACACACAGATCAAGCTTTTCTTACATCCGTGAAACACTAACGCTGTATACAGCTGCGTCACTGCCTCTGTGTTAGTTCACATTTTGAATCGTCTGAATTGTTAACTGCAATAAAACACACTGTACAGGCTTGACTGATCAGAGCCTGGTAAGTCATTTTGCTGAGCAAAGCAGATTTTAACTGCTATTCCGTCTAAGTTAAAATACAACATCACATGTCATGGCTTTACTGCCAAATTACAGTGAGCAAATAGGCTGCTTCAGTGTAATACTACATCTTAAAACACCACAACAAACTACAAATACACAGCAAAGCTCAAATGAGCGCAACACAGAATATTTTACCCTCCAAAAAAGTATATTTAGTGAGTCATGCACAGCTCAGTATCTAATGTGAGCAACCTACCTGTACTGTGGTCTGGTTTCAAGGACGAGGCTCACCCAGCAGGCTTCATAGCTCTCTTTCTTCCACCTGTTCTCCTCCCGAAGATCACACCAGGAGTTCACCAGGTAGCAGCCTCCTCTGCTCACACAGTGCATGGTGCGGTTTTGTCCGTAACTCAAATGTTAGTAATTTGCTCCAAGATGAATGTCCTCTTTCATGTGGGTGCTTCTACAGATGAATAAAACTCGTGGGATAAAGGATACAACGATCTGTCAAATCATGCTAAATGTATGTTCAAAACACCGTGAGAAGTGTGTGTGTGTGTGTGTGTGTGTGTGTTGGCCAATGTCTTAAATATCCAGTCTTGTTTCTATTTTTACTCCTCTGTGTCACATTGTAGTGAACGTAGTGAATGTCCCTGCTTAAGACATCCCGAAGGTTGTTTTTCACATGAAATGGAATTTAGTTCTTTCCATGATGTGATCCAACCAGAATAATCCAAATGAAAGCTGAACGTGGACCTCTCTGACTTCATCTTTTAGATTTTTATGTACTCTTGGATAAAACTAAGTAGTAATCTTAAACATTAACATTTAATCTATAACTATTCAGTCACATTTATTGTCTCTTGGGTTTGTAAATACACTTTTTTCTCTTATACTGTATATGTTTGTAAGGATCAGTGCGTTTAAAGCTGCGGGACGTGTTAATTCATCTCTGTGTGATGACAGGAAATATAAAATGACTAATCTGCTTAAACGAGATGAATGCAAGATCGCCTATCTGATCGGGTCAGAGAATCCAGCCTCTTGCTCCTCAAGTGTCACATGTTGCTGTGGGGAAACAGCTGAAGGCACTTAGAGCGCTAACTGACACTCACAATCTAACTCATTAATCCGAAGCCGCGTCAGGTCCTCGGCTGAAATCACCACGCTACAAAGGTACTCTGTCGCAGTCATCACTGCTACAGCAGATCAGTAGAGTGCATTCAGTTCTTAAACAGTTTACTTAGTAATTAAATGGTGGATGAGTGGTAGCAGCTTTGAGTTTAACAGAGGTCTTTGATTTCAGATGGAAAGATATAAAGGAAGGCAGGTTATCACTATACTGATGATTGCTACAATAATTAAGAGGGACCCGGCCTTTCCTTATGACCTGTCATACATGTGATGTTACTTAATATGGGAACATGAAGCATTTGAAGAAAAACAAGAAAGAGAGGAGATACAGGGGTCTAGCTGCTCAACAATCCGGTGTCTCCTTTCCCACATTTCCCATTTCAAGATTGCTCCAAATGTTCCCAGTTGCTGAAAGGTGTAGACTGCAGGAAGACCAGTTGATCACCTGGACTCTTCTACTACAAAGCCATCCTGTTGTCATAGTTGCAGCATGTAGTCTAGCTTTGTCTTGTTGAAATATCCAATGCCTTCCCAAACCATCAGAGATGCAGGCCTTTGAACAGAGTACAGTAGTGATGGGACGTTCTGTATCGAGGCTTCGGAGCGTGTGTCGAGTAATGGAGGGGGCGTTTCCGCGAAGCGCGTATCGAGGCTTGCTTCATTTATGGGAGGAGCTGAAAATGATGACGTCCGAAGCCTCGCTGCCCGGCTGTACCACGTGACTGGTTCATGAAGTGGTTCGAACTTTGCCGCGAGATATGACAGCGATATAAACCCCTCAGACTTCATTCAAAAATGTGGGTGTTTGATGGAGAGTTGCGGTTAGTGAGAGTTTGGAGACCGTTTGGAGGTTTATGAGAGTGAGGAGAGAAAGTCAGGAGAGAATGGAGCCAGCTAAGAAGAGGAGGATGTCCTCCCCTGTGTGGGAACATTTTGATCTTATTCCTCCCAACAAGGTATGTAAATTTCTACAGAAGATGTATTTTCATGATACTGATGGTGCAATACAATTTATGTTGAGCTGTCTTGACTTTTGTACAAGGTGAAGTGTTTGCTATGTGCCAGGGAGCTGGGATATAACAACAACAACACCTTATCCATGCTTAGGCACTACAGAGCTTTGCATGAGAATAAGGGGGACACCGATTGTGGAGCAAGACCAGGTGAGCCATCAAATGCAATGATAATATAGCATGCAGTAATGTTACTAAATGATATAACAATATTATACAACTGTTATAAGTTACGTATGTGATATTTATATTTGTGCTTTATCTTTATTGTCTTTCCTCAGGAGAACAATCTCAAATAGATGAAAACCTGGTTAGCATGGTGATTGAGGACTCCCAGCCATTTAGCATTGTGGAGGACAAAGGATTCAAAAGATTTGTTAAATCATTAAATCCTAGCTATGTTCTCCCCACTAAAAAGGTCATAAAAGCAGTGAAAATTTAGTTTTTACAGAATAAAATGTGAACAGGCAGTGTGTAGCTGTCCATACCTCAACGTTACAAAAGCACAACCACTGTCCACACCCCAACCACACCTCACCTCACAGTAAATGATCATTTCCATTTCAAGCATTTCCAAATAATCATTTTCCATACTGCCACTATAAATATACACAGTATACTGCATCACTACAATATACATGTTTTACACACTCCTTTTGTTGTTGACATTTACAGGCTGTGTGCAAAATGCCACACTCTTCAAATTCATGCCAGCTATTATTTTTACGTCCTGCTAGAGCAAATGAAGCTTCATGAAGCTTCGCGTTGGGGTGAACCAATTGGATGAAAAGCTTCAGTGCTTCATGGGGCTTCATCTGCCCATCACTAGAGTACAGATAACAAACCAGATGTTCCCTCTCCTCTTTAGTTTGCTGGATGGCGCATCCATGTTTTCCAAAAAGATTTTAATATTTCGGTTAATCTGATCACAGAAGAGTTTTCTATTTTGCCTCAGTCCATTTTAAGTGAGCTTAAAGGAGATAACGTCACTTCTAGATCCTGGATCCTCGTCTTCTTCACATAATAGAGGCTTAACGTGCATTTGTGCATGGCACGGTGAACTGTGCTCACAGACAGTGCTCCTGAGCCCATGCAGTGATTTTCACAACAGAAACCTGTTTGATGGAGAGTCGCCTGACGGCTTGAAGGCAAAGGCACCCACCTGACCTTGATTTTTAAAGTCTTACACTGAAATTGTTCCACAATTTGATTTTGTTTTTCTGCTTCTGAGAAACTCTGCCTCTCTAAGATGCTCTTTTTTTAATGTTACTAACCTGTTCACAATTCACCTAATTAGCTGTGAAATGTTCCTCTGGCTGTTTTTGTAGTTCTGCTTACTTTTCCATCTTCTTTGAGACATGTTGCTGCCTTTAAATTAAAAATTAGCTACTATTGCTCATGAAGCATTAAAATAGCTCAGATTAAATGTTTTCTAGGCTCTATTGTGAATAAAAATGGATTCATTCAGCTTCCCAACTTTTCTGAAAATGGGATTGTAATTGTCATGTTTGGGATCTGCATGATGGTCAGTGTGAGGGGATTTTTTTCTAATAAAGCCATTTCATGCACACACAGCTCTGACTGTGAGCACAGAAGCCCCTCCCACCTGCTGCTCAAACTTTGTGCTAATGAGGGGCAGCCAATCAAAAGAAATCTAGCTTTAAAGGAAGGGGAGCTAAGAGGTAAATAAGGATTATTCTGAGCTTTAATTCAAGCTGCCCTAGAATAGTTCAATGAAGATAAAGTGTTAGAAATTAGCATGATAGGCAAAATACTGAAACAGTGCTGATAAAACACACTTGCCAATAATAAATCATTTTTTATACGTTTGTACACTTACAGTTCAGGGGTTCACCACCTTTGTACACCTGCAATTTAGGTATCATTCATTTGATAAAGCAAGAGAGATAACACAAATACAGTTAACGATTAATTTGATGGATTGCATACAAATGTCTGCAGATGTTACAAAATATTTAAGGTTAAAATATTTTTGGCAGCCTTAATTAAAAGGCAAGTGAAAGCATTTGTTTAAAAATATACTAAATTCTTGCTAAAGAATTTGGTAAGAACATAACAAGCAAGATTACAGCGCTGTGCAAACCAAGTAAACCAAAGTAATTTCAGTGGAACACTGATAAGCCCGGTCTTATCAAACTATGAGGGGGAAACTGAATCACAGGGACACTGAGGCAGTGGAAGGTATGCTGGACTCATCCCAGCAAAAACAGTCTACTCCAGCGACACATGAGCCACCGTTACATGACTTTGGTTTAATGCCGAATCCTGATTAAAGGAAGTTGTGGCTGAAGCGACGTTGCTTGCTTGTTTGTACACACCAGTGTCTGATCCTGTTAACCGACAGTTTTCTACCACAAGCAATTGTGCAGCCAGACTCTGATAAGCATTAGAAAGCAGTAAACATGACAGTGACACTCATGATTTGATGTTAAGTGTTCCAGATCTTAAAAACATCAGACTCTGAGTCATTATTCCATTTATAGTGAAAGCACCTCTCGTCACTAATAATTGTGATTGCATATGCTCATTTTCCTCCTACTTTAAGGAGAGAGGTCACACAACAGGGTTTAAATGGGATTTGATAAACTAGAATATGTTCATTTTTTTAAGAATTAATGGCGTCCCTCCAATGCTCAGAAGACTGGAGAACGTTTCATAAACAGTCTGGAAGTTTCCTCCTGTTTCATGAAGCAGAAGAAGTCAATCACCTTCACCCAAAGCAGATTATTTCAAATAAGGAATTTATTGTCAAACCATCAAAAGTATTATGCAGTTGAATTATGTCCATAATCTGACAGTCTTGGCTTTTAGAAAAACCGAACTATGATATCATCAACTCCAAAGGCATATTTTCTACTGGAAACACGTTTCTGATGTTTAAGCTCTCTGGATCAGTTCTGAACAAACTAATTCTTAATTTGTGGAAGAAAAACTGACCCAGAGAGACTGAAATATGCTGTTTGTCGTGGTATATGTCACACACAGCTTCAGTAGTTGAACCATGCAGGCCTTTTCCTGGGCCTCTCCACTATCCTCTTGTCTTTGTCCTGCTCCTTTGGGATTTCCCCCTCATATAAGACCACAGTCTCAACAGTGGGGGCCTTCAATGGGCCTCCTTCCATGGCTTGAATCTGATGACGAATCATACTGGTCTCCTTGCACACCTTAGCGTAACAGAAGCCACACAGGATGTGTTTCTGTTTCAAGTGGCCACACTCTGGACACGGCTCGATGTTGTTCTGAGGAAGAGAGGGGTGCAGGGGAAAGCAAACAGGGTCAATGGATGCAAGCGACTGCTTCTCTAAATGTTTCTGATCATCTTTGATATTCCTGCACCACACTTTGTGGTCTCGTTTTAGTAAACACTACCTATATACATCAATGGTAGCATTTACACATCACTGGGGTTAGGTATCACTTTAAAATAAAGCTAGTTTTATTTTTCTTTCTTTCTGTCCAGCAAACAGGAGAGCTGCACCACACACACATTGAAGGTGGCCACTTGACATTAGTGTGACCCGTTCAGCTTCTTATCACATGTGACATGGTCACAACGCTCCCTTCTATTACACAGTTGTAGAGCTGAATAGTGTCATTTTTTGTTTTCATAGTGATGTCTAAGTGAAGCTCAACTCTCAGCGCTCCAATACAAAATATCATTTTATTCTGTTCGAAATTTCTATGAAACTGTGTTTTAAAAAGTGTACAAATTGAGTTCAGACCAAAGAAAATTCCTCACTCAAGGATTTTTTGCCCTAAGGGAGTTGGAAAATAGGCTTACAAGTATTAACATTTTAACCTGGGAGTCTATGAGGACTGACCCAGGGGATGCCACAGGTCTTGCAAGCATGAAACTAAAGTAAAATAAAAATAATCTCATTTCCCCATAATTGAATCTGTTTAGATAGTTTGATCAGACACATTCAAGAGGAGAAACAGCAATTGAAGAAGTATAAATAAAAATCTTTGGGAGACAAAAATAATTTCCGAAGGAAAAAATACTTCAAATACTGTATTTTGGGCCAAAGTTCACTGACTTTGCAGCTAAATTAGATGATGCTTTAGAAGAATTGCCTATATAGGTCCGTGCCAATGCTAAAATGTTTGCCTCCTAGAAAGATTTTGGATTCAGTTTAAAATATTAGTATCTTTCACAAAGTACACTTTCATTTCAATGTGCGTACTCTGATCTATGGAAGTCACTTCAGCTGGACCCAACGTTAATGAACGAGGTGCTCTCCTTAAATCCTAAATATTACCAGTGACTCGTCGTACTGAATGGTTTATTTGCCACAAATCAAACCCCTCTTTGCAGTAAAATTAGGTACCAGTAAGACAGATGAAGCTATAATTTGGTTTAAACGTTGAAATGACCCAATGAGATCATCCAGTCACTGCGGAGCGTACCTTGACTTTAATAAGTTTGCTCTCAGCTCTCCTCCTGGTGCGGTTGACCTCGATTGTGCGCCTCTTCTTGGGTGCTGCCATCCACATGATGCTGTCCAAGAGGCCGGGTTGCTGCTCCGGGCTCTGCTGCTCCTCCAGCTGCTGCTCCTGGTCGAGCTGAGGCAGGAGGCTGGGGCCGTTCACAGCCAGACCCGGAGCTGCACGCAGAAGGAAACAACGTTACAGGAATCACTACGTCTTTAACTCCACCGAAACAGCAACACGACACGGACTGGTGGTATTAAATGAAAAATGTCTTTAATGAGTATGTTTGTGTGAATGACCCCATCGTAAAAAGAGGCTATTAGCAGCAGCTCACTCACCCAACTGTGCTTCTAGTCCGACCGCCTGCAACAGTCTACTCTCAATGCGCAGCAGAGAGCACCTGAGGCTGTGAATTAACGCAGATAAATTCATCATTTTTGTTACCAACGCGCTTCCTCTTCTCCCAGCATGTCAAACAGCTCACGGTCACTGAGGATCCCTACGTCGTAAAACAGCGACGCCAAGCTGCACTTCGTCTGTTTAATTTCCGGCACACAAAAGGAAAGATTTTGTACGCTGCTGCCATCTAGCGGTGAACCGTGGAGCTTTTATTGTAGCAAAACTGTGTCTCAATCCTTGTGTGCATATTTTAGATTTGTGTGGAAATTTGAGTTCAAGCTTTCCAGCTGTTTTTTGTTTTTTTGCTATAGCTATATTTTTGCTATTTAGTTCAGTTTAGTATCCAGAGTGAATGTTCTTGTTTAAGCTTTTTTTTTGATTGTTTTAAAATGTTTAGTTTTAATTTCGTTTCTATTAGTTTTACTTTTAGTTGTGATCGTTTTTTTTGCAATACTTTACTTTCCGATTTTCCACTTAGCGAAGCATGAACAAAACACACCTCTAAACCCACGCACACAGAAGAGGAGAAACAACGACAACGAAAATAAAGATGAGTGTAGGTGATGTTTTCAAGTGGAATACAACTATTCATCTCTGAGATCAATCTAAAAATAGGCAGCTTTCCAGCTTTCCGGGTAATGGTTTACACTTTTTGACAATGCATAGTGCCAATTCCAGGAACTTCTGTGGGCTTTTTCTTAATAGTGTACTAACATTTGTAAAGTCTCCTAATAAACATATTTGAGGATCTAAAGAAAAGAGTAACTCTAAAAGTTTTGACATTTTTGCCAGAATGTGTTTACCTTTATGCAAAACCACGTACTGTGCAGGAATGAATCCTCCTCAATGCCACATTTAAAGCACAGACTAGAGAACTCTGGTTTATATTTATGTAATCTTTGTGACATAATACAAGCTTGGTGGAGAAAGCCACCATATACTGGGCATGTGTCAAAGACAAGGTTTAGGAAAATCAGTCAATTTATTATAAAAAACAAAACACAGAACCTTCTAAAAGTAGAAATCCAGAGTTTCAATAAACACACCATCCAATGCCGCATCAGGCAACTTGTAATAAGATTTTTTACCAAATTAACAAATACTAAAACTAAGTATTTTCTATAAATAAAACCTTTAGTTTTATGTTAATTTAGTTACCCTAACGGACACAAAATGATCTCAGTTCATTTAATTTTTTTGTTCAGAAGTCTAGTTTTAGTTTTTAGTTTTAGTTAACCATAATGATATGTAATCACACAAATATCTACACTCAGTTCAAAATATGTAAATATGTATTTTATTTTATTTTAAAGAATAATATATACTTAAGAAAAATATTTTTTCAAAACAGTGGAAAGGACTAAACTCCCAAGTTTAATGAAATGCAAAGTAAAAATGATAAAAAACGGAGTCATAAAATAATATTGATCGAGCACACAATCTTCACAGGTGGCGATGTTCACTCGTGATCGCACTTGGAGCTCTCCAGAGCAGCAGAGAAGAAGAAGAAGCTCAAGATGGCGGAACGTGGTTACAGTTTCTCTCTCACCACATTTAGGTAAACTTTGTCAAAATATGGATAAAATTGAGTAGCCGCATCGAAGCTTATGGCATGTAACAATTGCTTTGTGGCAGTAGCGTCATCACATGTATGCATTACTTTTTATTTCAAAACGTAGATGAGGTTTTGGAGCCGCTGGAGTTGATGCACTGTCATTGCCGGATAATGAATCGGCTAACATCGCCTATTAGCATGTTGGCTAACAGTTTTTCCAAACTGAACATTCGAAAAGATAAACTTTGTTCAAACCCATAACAAAAGCTCACCTGTTTTAATGCGGAACAGTACCCGAGCAGACTGAAATGGACGGCTTGGTTTTGAATGCTAAATATTTAGATTATTTTGGCAAAGCGTCGAATTAGCTTAAATGAGTCAGTTGTTTTAGATTTTACTTTCAGTTTCGTCTCTGTTAGTTACAATACGCTAATTCGGATTTCCAATCGTTTATCTGACTTTAACACATAGTGAAGCAGCTTGTTGTGTTTTTTTTCTCTTGCAGCCCCTCCGGTAAGCTGGTACAGATCGAGTATGCTCTGGCAGCTGTAGCAGCCGGAGCCCCCTCGGTGGGCATCAAAGGTGAGTCCAGAACTCGACTGTAGCTTTGAGAGTGAATCTGTCAACATGTTAGCGACGCAAAGCATACTTGAAAGCTCTGCACATTCAAGCAGAGTT
This sequence comes from Diplotaxodon limnothrissa, assembly GCF_057381915.1. Classification (NCBI taxonomy): domain Eukaryota; kingdom Metazoa; phylum Chordata; class Actinopteri; order Cichliformes; family Cichlidae; genus Diplotaxodon; species Diplotaxodon limnothrissa. Next base: position 14,020,715 of record NC_140606.1, on the reverse strand, counting down.
GAAACTGGTTAGAAACGCATATTCTTCAATAACTGCGTGACTCTTGATTTCCAGCTTCCAATGGCGTTGTCTTGGCAACAGAGAAAAAACAGAAGTCCATACTGTATGATGAACAGAGCGTCCATAAAGTGGAGCCCATCACTAAACACATAGGAATGGTCTACAGCGGCATGGGGCCTGACTACCGGTGAGTGTTGCCAACGGCTTTGCAGACTATAGTGTGACATTTTGTTAGGCAACTGAAATGACAACTGAAAGCTAATTGCAGAAAAATAATGAGTGTGTCATGTTGGCAGGGTTTTAGTGCGGCGAGCCCGCAAGTTGGCACAACAGTACTTCCTGGTTTACCAGGAGCCCATTCCTACAGGCCAGCTTGTCCAGAGGGTGGCCTCTGTGATGCAGGAGTACACACAGTCTGGGTGGGTATATACTTAACAAAACAAACAAACATACACACACACACACACACACACACACAAAGGTAGACACACTGCTGTTTACTAGTGACATGCTTTAGGGGTAGAATTTGTTTTGCATTGCTGTGATATTTTCTCAAAATTCAGTCCACTTTAAAAGACGTGTTAATGTGTTACTGATTTTGCTTGACAGTTTCGAGGTCTTTAGAGAGAAATTAATTAGTGACGTGTAATATTTCTCTTTTTTTCACCCCTCCATCCCTAGTGGAGTGCGTCCATTCGGTGTGTCTCTGCTGATAGCTGGATGGGATGAAGACCAGCCCTACTTGTTCCAGTCGGACCCTTCTGTACGTTCTTCTAGTTCTCAGCACTGCTGCCTACAGCTCAGGATTAAATATTGCTTGTGCTTTTAAAAATGCTTTTGCAGGTCATCCTGCTAACCTAAAGTTTTTTTTTATTTTGTTTGTGATTGGCAGGGTGCATATTTCGCATGGAAAGCCACAGCCATGGGGAAGAACTATGTTAATGGAAAAACATTCCTTGAAAAAAGGTACACGTAAATGAGTAACTCATTATTTCCCTGTTTTCATTCATATTACTAAATTGTTGCATGTTTATGTAAAACTTATAAGGAATATATATTACGTCTGATTCTGTCACAGTTTTTCTGTATGATTGTTTGCTTAAGGCCAACTTTAGTACTTATGCGCTTATGTACATTAGTGCTCAAAAGCACTGACGCTCTGCAGGCTTCCAGATATTGGCCTGTTAGAAAAAAATAAGCCTTTACAAAGGTGCGGTTTGGCTAAAACAGGTTGTTTTTGAGTTGAAAGATGGTTCTGAAAAGTGAATTCAGTGCCAAAGTGACTTAAACCTGCAGAGGGCGACCTCTGTTAAATTAGAAGTCTGAGAGGATGGCCATACAACTCACTTGAATTATCTTGTTAAAAAAAATCTTAAGTAGTTTATGGCCTTAGTAACACAGTTTGAGCCTCATTTTTAATGAAAGAATGATACATATTCAGAGTATAGTAGATGGCAATGCATAAAGTCCAAACTCAAGAACATAAATAAGAAGTGCTGGAAGTCCACTAACCAGTGGGATAGATGCATCATTTATATGAAATCTGAAGGGCTCCATAAGATAAGTAAGTTGCCTTTCACATCAACTTAAGGGATGCCGCACAATAAAATATATTGTTGGAAATTAGAATTATAGGTCCCATTTATAAAGTCACGTTTAATTAAAATTCAGTGATTTTCTGTTCCATGGACTGAGCTTGATATTTTGTACTGGATGTATTTGGTGCTCGGTGGCCAAACTCCCACAGTAAGAGCTCTGTGTATTTACTGTAGCTGTCTCAATGATCATGTGTAAACTGTGTTTAGAGTGCTATATCTCATTTGTGGTTTATTATAAAGCAGTTTGAATGAGTGGTAACCAATAAGCTCTTCACACAGTTTGAATTTAGACTGTTGACCTACTTTAAATTGTCTATTTTGAAAATGAAGACTGGGTACATGCATTTTAAAGGCTCTGTACTTGAATAGAGAACCATTAACACACAGCACCATTTAATGCAAAAAGGAGCTGCTGTGAAAGGGGTCTATTGTTTCAATAGTTCAAGGGTTTGACCACTTTGTTTTTCTTCCTCAGGTATAACAATGACTTGGAATTAGAAGACGCCATCCACACAGCCATCCTGACATTAAAGGTATGCAGCTTGTAACCAGAAACGGCTTAGTGACTCCACCTTAGTGGTGGTTATTCAAACCATCTTGTCTTTGTGTTCCAGGAGAGTTTTGAGGGTCAGATGACAGAGGAGAACATTGAGGTGGGCATCTGCAACGAGGCTGGCTTCAAAAGACTCACCCCAGCAGAGGTGAAAGACTACCTGGCAGCCATTGCTTGAACACATCCCCCTCGGTCACATTCAAGACAAAAGCCAGCACAGTAGCCAATTGTCTCATGATGCTTTTTTTTTTTTTTTTTGTAAACCCATTATAAAGATAATATGGCCCCATTGTCTTATGATGAGACAGCTTCTGTTCTTCAAACACCGGAGAAAAAAAACTGCTGTAACTTCTTCATATTCATAGTTGTTATTATTATGCATTCTTATCTTGTATGACAGAATTAAATGGCCTGTTGACCATCACAACAGGCCGGCTGACCAGACCCATTAAAGTAATGAGGCAGCCGTTGTGCATTGACTAAAATCTGCCAGTGGCAAATAACAGATCTTTAACCAGTTGGTATTGTTGTTGAACACACCCTGGTGCTGTGAAATGTGACAGTTGGCTACTGTGCAAATGAAAAGGAATGTGGACTCTGATGAGTAAAATCTCAAGTCTTCCATCAAATCTGTTTTTGTTGCTCATTAATGTTTGAAAGGCACTTAAGATCGAGCATGGATTTATTCAAAAGTGGTATTGCTAGACATGGCTTGGGTTTTAAATGTAAGTGAGACTTCTTGAGCCCAGGAGAAGCCTTAATTTGCATCCCTGATTAATTCTTCCTCATCCACTCTGAAACCCACTAGGAAAGAGGATAAACAAAAGAAGCACATAGGGAGGATCTAATGGGAGATTCTGAGATTTTACTGTCAGGATCTGATTGCCTGTACAGCAGTTTTACATGATGTACTCTTTTTTTCTTTTTAGCCTACAAACAGTTCCAAAGTTTGTATTTTTTTTCTCTCTTCTGATATCTGTCACTTATTCAAATAAAAGCCGGTGAGTTTGTGATGACTCCGTGTGTTTAATGTATGTGCTTTTGTTGTGAAATGGCAGCCTTATCGCGGTGTTTTTATGTTCAAACTGCGAATGAGCCGTTTGAATATCTGCGGACTTAAATGAGCGCGTACTTCACAGCAGAGCGCGCTCTAACATGAGCCGGAACACCTTTTTTTCAAATTGTAGTGTGTCCCTCCGCTTCCTAATGTTTTTACGAATACTGCGACTGTTCCAAGAGTGGCTACAGCGACCATTCAAACCCGCCGTAATATCGACATGATGAAAATAAATCTACTTTAACAGTTAATTTCACTACCCGTGTAAAGTTCATCTTATTACTCCGCTTTGCATTTAGCTAGGAGGTCTATTTTTGCGAGCGGCAGGCCGTTGCCGCTTACCTCATAACCTCTGATGACGTTTATGGCGCCAGAAATCAAGGCTTTAGTAAGGAGCTAGTGTGCGTCAGCTGGTGGATATACCGTTTTATGTAATGTGTCGGCGGTTCCGTAACCGCCAGTCATTTTAATGTAGATTGACAGTTTATTGCTCGTCGTTCATGTCATTATAAGGTTGTTTAAGAGCCAAGATGGTGGTACTACGCAGCAGCGGCAGTGTCGGAGCCGAGCCGGTAGCGACAACACCGACGAGGACGATTGAGTTGGATACGAGCTCCGAGTTTCTCTCACTGCTTCCCGCGTCGCAGAGAAAGTCCGCCCGGCTCAGCCGATCTTCCCGGGCCCCGTATGACAGCTTTAGCAGCCCTGAAAACAACACTGCGAATGTGAGAACACACACTGAAACAGCTGGTCAGATAAGTAGTAACCGTTTGTTGGTTGGATAAGTCTGCTATGAATGCAACTTTGCTGTGCTAGTTTAGCTACCATGCTAAGTTGGCTAAAAACTATCCTCTCCTCTGCATTACTAAGTTATGACGCTTTGTTACCTATCATGATGTATCGAAAGAGTTAAAAGCATAGTCACATTATTTTTTATTCATGCGTGACAATCATTTATTATCGCAGTCTAAATGACTTCTTAACTAAATCATCTTATTGATTTGCCGTTAAGCATCATAATCATATAACAACATCGTATGATATCACATAATTAAACTCACTGTTAGTTACGTGTGCGTGTTTGTATTGTTAGTAGAAAGATTATAAGGCTTCTGTCCATTCAGTAATTCTTCATTGACCTTTATCTTAGACCCGTCTGTTACTTTATAACAAAAGTACTTTTTAAATCTGCTTGATGGAAAATAAATAGTTGCAGGAACCGAGGTCAGCCGCAGCACTAGAGGAGCAAATAGTGGTTTAGTTACTAGAGCAAACCAAGATACTATCGTGTTTAATGCACAGGAAAGCAAGTTTATAGCTGTTCAGTCATATGACCATCACTTCCACCCAGCAGTCCTCTTTGCATTCATGTCAGAGCTTCGGTTTGCTATATTTGCTTTGAATTAATTAATTACCTATAGCTCATAACATAGTTGGAGTTAGACATGTTAGTAGTGTTTGTGTGTGTGTGAGCACGTTTTAAAGAGTGATCTCAAATATAAGATACTACATGTGAAGGAATTTAAGTGAACTAGATAAATTATGTAAATTAATGATATATAAATAGGTCCTTTCAGTACACAGGTGATAACTGATTAGTAGATGTGCACTCTCTGCACATCAGTTTTTCACTCTAATGTTAATCATTAACTGCACTTAATCTGAGCATGAGATTGACTTCCTAACTCATTGGACAGGCAGCTTTTAACTCCCGACTACATATTCTGTAAACTATAACAGCACTGTGTGTCACTCACATGCTGATATGAAACAGGGGGAGGACAGTGGTCTCCACCACTCTCTGAGGACCAGAGGGCAAAAGGTTAAATTTGAGGTCTCATTTGCGGACTCGCGACCCAAGAACAGCTCCCCTGCTGATGAGGACAAAGTTGGAGGCTGCTGTACCAGGTAATCCAACACCACTCACATTGTTAACTGATTATTTTTTTAGTCGTGTTGTTTAACAAGCTCTCTGGTGCCTCTACTTGCAGATTTGAAGGTTGTGTGTTAAATGTGTAATACCTGCCATTCACTAAAATGACTGATGGGTATAAAAATGAGATTTTTATATTTTCGTAAGCTAGCTGAATCAATGCCCAATTTAAACTGTAATATTTTTGCCATCCAAGTTCACCAGCTGTATGCAAAATCTAGTTCTCAGTGGATTTCCATCAGTGCTTAATGTATATGAAATGCAGCAATATAACACAAGAAAATTATTATTTTGTCATCATTTGTCAGGAAATCTTCCAGGCTGCAGAGAGATGGAAAGGCATCGAATGGCAAGCAGCAAGCAGGTACCATGTATTGTAGAATCCATGCTTTTAAATTAAAGCAGTGTAGAGTAACTAATATTTCTATATTAGTCTCTATACATCTAACTTGGGAGAGCTTATGTTTTGCATCCCAGATGTTCCGGATGAAGTGGAAGGCTCATCCACTCCCAAGAGGAGCCGCTTTAACCTACGAAGCCCAGAAGTGGAGGAAGAAGAGGAGGAAGACGAGGATCATCGCTCAGTGCGTCGCAGCTCTCGAATCACCAGATACAAACTGGGTTCCCGCAACCAGTCTGTGCTGTATGACCGCCTAATTACTAAGTGAGTTCAGCAGAATTCACTCAGCAAAACTGTCATCTCTAGTAGTATTTAACAAACACGGTTCCATACACTGCGGGCTGATGAGGGATTAGATAAGACATGAATGTCCCATTCTTCCTTTGTCCCTCAGCACTGCTGAAGCTGTTCTCCAGAAGATGGACGACATGCAGAAGATGAGACGCAGGCTGGGGAACCGAGACCGGGATAGAGACGCTAAGGAAGAGGTGATAATCCACACAGGAAACTTCACAGTTCTGCATGGTGCTCTGTAATGTAGTGTTTTTATAGAGAGTGGGTAGCTAGTAGCTGACGGTGTGAAGCCATCTTCGAGCTGTTGAACTGATGAGTGTTTGTTTCTGTTTCCTCTGAGCAGCTGAGTGTGTACACAAGTGGCAGAATGAGAAGGTCTCTGAGGAACAATGTGAAGACTAAAGAAACTGAGAAAGAGAACCAAGGTGAGATGGTTAAAGTCTAGTAATGTTAGGAACACAGTTTAGGAATACTGTGTGCAGTGGGAATGTGCACAACTTGCTACTGTCACTGTTCAGTACCAGACGTACCAGTTGTTTAATCTAATTATAAACATTTGAATTGATACCCAATGCAGGGTTTGTGTCCTGAATATTATGCAGCCATTTGCCACCAGATGGAGCTGCAGTCACTGTTTTAAAAAAAAATGCCATCACTCTGTTAATCAAGACCTGAAATTTTTGTTAGGGCTATTATTGTTGGCTATTTTGCGGATACAAACTGCCTTCTTGTTTTTTTGTTTAGGCAGCTTTGAGATTTTCCATTAAAGGCTCCTCAAATAAAACTTGATATCTAGGGGCTTGTTAGTTTTAGGCTAGTCGGTTAGTTAATTTTTTTTTCACGTTTATTAGTCACCAGGAACGTTTCTAGTTGAAGGCATGCTGGTCTGAGTTTATCTTCTTCAGGGGAGGATTAATCTCAACATCAATCTCAACATATAGTGAAGTTTGGACAGCAGCAGTGTCATGTGGTGTTTCATTTTTGTTTTACATTTTCATTGAATTCACAGGAGGGGATGAGGATGATAATGATGATGATGAAGAGGAGGAGGAAGATGGAGAAGATGACGAGGAGGAAGAAGAAGATGATGAGGATGCTGAAGATGAGGAAGAAGAAAACCAAAGACGCTATGACTTAAGACAGCGAAAGACCGTGGTCCGCTATCAGGCCCCACTAGATGGTATGCTGTCCATTCAGAGCTGTGGATCATCATCATGATTAACTAGAATAATTGCTTAAATTGCTTTTGTCTTGTCATTTTGCACTGTTGAAGGATGCTTTCTTTTCTTTTGTAGAACCGAGAGAGACCAGGAAGCGCAGCATGTACTTCAAGGACCACTCCTCATCTACCAGGCGCAGGTTCAGATTCAGCTCCACAGCCCCGAGGAGCCCCTACAACAGGAGGAGAACCAGCAGGTTAGTGTCACAGCTCGGCTACCGAACATTACCCTGTACATACAGCATATGCAGGAGTAACACCTCATGTTGTTATGTTTTGTTTTTCTTAAATTTGTACACGTGACAGATGTTTATTACTAAATCAGACAGGATTATTTTAGCGCATTGTCCACTTTTCTCAGGTTATCTATGAACTTTTTTAAACAGTCACATACCTGTTTAGATCCTCATCTCAGACATACTCAAAAATGTTTGGCAAAGGCTTGATTTCAAACAGATTCTTTGACAGCTATTGCCATAACACTGTTTCTACTAGTTGCTAGCATAATCACTGCATGTCAAATCCATCCTCTTTTCTTCCTCTTTTTTTCCCCGTCCTACCATCAGGAGTAGTTCTGAGAGGTAAGACCCTCACTGCTCTTCTTTGTCAGTGTTTACAGTTTTTGTAGTTTGTCTTTAATAGAGTCTCTCCTTGTTAGCTCTGCGGTTGTTGGTAATTGCTGTTGGTGCATTTGAGTTTCACTCTGCTGTGGCGAGTAAAGAGATGGTGAACCAATCTTCATTCAAACGTTATGCACTTTAGAGCATTTCTTTTAGGCTGCTGTAAAAAATCCGAGCTCGTCAGTGAATAATCATAAGTTAAATATCAGTCTTGACCATGTGGAAAAATGTAGATAATGAAAAAACTTAACTTGATTATTCATTAATTAGTTTAATGTTCCCCTGTTGCTCGTTACAGAGCAAATGCCCTAACTTTCTATTTTAGTTTATTTTTGTATTACTTTGTATTACATTTGACAGCTTTTTTTGGGTGCACTTGTTTTCATTTCTGCACATCTAATCTGAAACTTCTGTCACTTTAAAAACGTTTGAATGTTGTGCAATTGGTTTGGCCTCACAAGCCTTTTAAGTTTTCTGCAAGTGAAGCTCTCCCTGTGTGTTGCTCAGGTGTCGTCAGGTGATGGTGTCATCTAAAGTGGTTGGATGAGTCACTCCTGTTTTGCTACACTTGTACAAATCAGATATTTTGCTTTGTTTTTTCCTCAATATGATTTCTACTAATGAATGATGACCAATGGTGGTGTATTGTTTTTTGTTTGTCACAGTTTATATGTGGCTACAGATGGCTTCTAATCCTAATCTCATTGTTGGTGAGAGTAACCTGCCTCCATGCTGATAACCTTGTTTGTTTACAATAAGCTGTGTTCACATCTTTTGGTGCACAGGAGGAGACATGCCATCCACAGCAGCGACTCCACGTCCTCCTCCTCAGACGACGAGCAATTTCAGAGACGGAGGAGTAAGAACAGGAGCCGGTCAGTCAATAGGTGAGAGCAGTAGGTGTATCAAGGTGTTGTTTTGTTTTCTGGTTTTTTTGCAATGTGAAATAAGACACATAAAAGGTTGTACAAATGATTTTAAAGAAAAACTTGTGGTTAGCCTTGTGACTCATTAGTGAGAATACCAGAACTCCTGATTGTTGTGTTTTATAATAATAAAATGCTGGTGCTATTTACAGTTTTTGTTTGTGTGTCCTGTAGATGTCTACCTATGAACCTTGTGAAAGAAGACCTGCTGGGGATCCACAAAGACAGGATGAAGATCGGAGCTAGCCTCGCTGATGTGGACCCCATGCAGATTGACAGGACGGTGAGCTGCGTCAGAGAATGGCCCGATTAACAGATGCAATGAAAAAACATGTTACACGAAAGCACATTAAACATGTAATCCTAATGTAACTCTGTTGTGAATGCGATCAGGTGCGGTTTGACAGCATCGGAGGTTTGAGCAGACACATTTCAGCTCTAAAGGAGATGGTGGTGTTCCCGCTGCTTTACCCAGAGGTGTTTGAGAGGTTCAAGATACAGCCACCCAGGTAAGCAGTGTGTTTGTGAACAGGAGAAAGTTGTGTGTCAAAAAGTCACGGTTGCACATTATTTTTAATGTAGTTTGAAGATTTTTTTCAATTTATTTTCCCAAATAATGAGGCTACATAAAGTACACTACACTATGTATGCAAGATATACAGGATATTACACAAACATGTTTGCACGATAGATGTCTTATATCGGGATATGAGATTTTGGTCATATCGCACAGCCCTATCGCTATGGTTTTCTCTTGTCTTTCAGGGGCTGTCTCTTCTATGGTCCCCCGGGCACCGGTAAAACACTTGTAGCCAGAGCTTTAGCCAGTGAGTGCAGTCAGGGCGACAAAAAGGTTTCGTTCTTCATGAGGAAAGGAGCTGACTGCCTCAGCAAGTGGGTTGGAGAATCTGAGAGACAGTTACGTCTCCTGTTTGACCAGGTAAACTGAACTCATCTGCCTTTATGTTGAAAATTAAAAATTTAATACCTGTACATGTATCAGGTGTTAATAGGTTCTTACTGGGTTCTTTCCAGGCATATCAGATGCGTCCCTCCATTATTTTCTTTGATGAGATTGATGGTTTGGCTCCAGTCAGGTCCAGCCGTCAGGACCAGATTCACAGGTCAGGCTTGTTTGCAGTCTTGACTTTATCTCAAATTTAACAACTCTGTAAAATAAACATTTGCTTGTATATTTTATTAGGAATAAAGTATAATTTACATTAGGAAATTGTTACAGAAGCTTCTTTCAGTTCCTAAATGTAGAGCCCTAAAACGCACCAGAAAAATGAAGCAGAACGGTCTTTATTTTGTTTGTTTGTTTTTTCCAGTTTACACTGTCTCAGTTAGGTACCTTGATAGAGTGAGCCTTAATATTTAGGGCTTGTTGTGTCACTGTGTGTCCTTTTTGTTACAGAGAAGACTGTTAATGAAAACTAAATCTAACCCTTTGTGTCTGTAGCTCCATTGTGTCGACCCTCCTGGCTCTGATGGATGGATTGGACAGTAGAGGAGAAGTGGTTGTGATTGGAGCTACGAACAGGCTGGACTCCATCGACCCAGCTCTGAGAAGACCCGGACGCTTTGACAGAGAGTTCCTGTTTGGCCTTCCCGACAGAGAGGTGAGGAATGTAGTTTCAGCAATACGATATAGTAAATATTGGTAGTATTTTGTAAATATTAGTAGTTTTCAATACTGCTGCACATTAGCATGAGTAGAAAAAAAGCAGCATTGCTCGTTCTGAACATGAATTGTTGGCATCTTATGTTGTATGGCAGGCAAGAAAGGAGATTCTAAAGATCCATACCAGACAGTGGACTCCTCCACTCTCTGAGGCTTTTCTGGAGGAACTGGCAGATAAATGTGTTGGTAAGTTGAGCACATGTCACGTAGAGATACATGCTTCATTAAGTTATAGTTGTCCATACTGTATAAGTAAGTTGAAATGTGATAGGAAGAAGGAAGGAATAAACCTGAGACACTAACAATCCTGAATTCATTTAGGAAGCGATCACATGAAGTTTTCTGGCCATACAGGTTAAAGTTTGCTTATTAATAAACTTTCTGTTGTTAAGGTTACTGTGGAGCGGACATCAAGGCGGTCGTTTCAGAGGCAGCCCTGTGCGCACTGCGGCGCCGCTACCCACAGATCTACTCCTCATCACAGAAACTTGTACTTGACGTTAACTCCATTTCCATCACTAACAAAGATTTTATGTCTGCCATGTCCAAGATGGTACCTGCTGCCCAGAGGTAAAGTTTTGGTACTGTCTTCACAGTCCTTATGCAGCCTGGTTGCTGCATACATACTGTTAAGTACTTTTGATAATGATTATGATAATTTATTTATTTATTTTAGAGCGGTAGTGTCACCAGCTAAGGCTCTGGTACCTGCCATTCGTCCACTGCTGAATGCAGCCCTGCAGAGCATCCTCCTCACAGTCAGCAGAGTGTTTCCGCATGCTGAGATGGGCTTAAAGAGAAAGAGGGAACAAGGTGCGGTCCTGCTTTACCTTGTTATTCTTGCTCTGTTGCTACACGCATGTTATGTTCATCATAGGAATTCTTTCAAGAAATCAAAGACTGAGAGAAACAATAAAAAGATGCGACACACAAAGAGCTTTTTTCATTTTCTTTAATTCAGGGTGTAATTATTTACCTGCTGTGTTTGTGTGATCCAAGATGTGGCCTTTGCTGTATCTGATGATGATCTGATGTTCAGTGAGGAAGAGGACTCTGAGGTCTGCCCCATTGGACAGACCTCCCAACACAAAACACCTGCCGCTAACGGCCTCCTGAACCTCCACAGGTAGGACACATAGTCTCAAATATAAGGTGGTATTTTTGACAAGTACTGTTTGAAATCAATTTTAAATCAAATGGCCATCTACTTCTACCACTTTGTGTCTCTACATTGCCTCTCTGTTAGCTATCTGGAATGCCTGAGACCCAGATGTTACTGAAGTGAAACATTCCTATTACTTCACCATCTCAGTATCTCTGTCTGTCCTGTGTAGGAGCGTATTGAGCCAGCCCACATCCTACCGTCCCCGGTTGCTGCTGGAGGGCAGACCAGGTTCAGGCCAGAGCTCTCACCTAGCTCCTGCTGTGCTCCACGCTCTGGAGAAGTTCACGGTGTACACACTGGACATGGCCATGCTGTTTGGAGCCAGCGCAACTGCACCAGAAGAGACATGTGCTCAGGTACATGAGCTATAAAGCCAAATTAAATATGTGATATTATGGTTACATTTGGATCATTTGCATTTAAAGAAAATGTAGAGGTACATGTTGACTTGAGGTGGTCTGGAGACAATCTTTGCCTCTGCAGCCTTGTCAAATTCAGTGTGTTCTTTTAAGTGGACCTGACTGGCCAAAATGGCTGCCACAGAAAAACTGTAGTTCATGGGCTCCACTTCCTTGTACCATGAGCAGTGGGGATAATTATGTACTACAGACAAGTGCGTGTATGAAAGAAGATGCTGTTATTTTACAGTGATGCATGGCAGCAGGCTTCTCACACACAATCATAAGCCACCCTAGTTTGCTGCACTTTTAAGCAGGAGGTATGGTTGATGGTGCAGCATCATTGAAGCAGGAACTGGGGTACTGGTCCATTCAGGGTCATGAGAACAGAAAAGAGAAGACGACAGAAGAAACTAATGCTCCAGTCCTGGGCGAGGCTTAAGCGGAGCGTTTAGCATAAGGAAAACACACAGAATAGATTAGTCACAATGAAGGAGGGGCAGGGAACTGACGGCTGTTACACGTCCATACCCACGTCTGTAGATTTCAGTCCAGATGTTGCAATTGCATTAGAATTTACTGCTCTTGTCACATGTTCTGCAGATTTTTGTTGAAGCCAAGAGAACCTCCCCCAGTATCCTGTACATCCCTCACATTGGCCAGTGGTGGGAAACAGTTGGTCCTGCTTTAAGAGCTACTTTCCTGAGTCTCTTGAGCTCCATCCCGGCCTTCTCTCCTATCCTTCTGCTCGCTACCTGCAGCCTCCGTTATGACCAACTCAGCACTGAGGTATGGAAAGATGAGTAATGCTCTGTTTCATGGGTTGCAAATGTGCCAGAGGATAAACAGTTATTATCTGCTTTGTCAAATGTTCTTACAAGGTGTAATAAATCAGTGTCTCTGTTTTTACTGAATGCAAAAGGGCCCGCTAAAATTTAGAGCTGCATTCATCTGCGGTAGTCTCACCTTTCACCTTCTTCATCTCAGGTACAGGAGCTGTTTCGGCTTGAGTACGGAGAGGTTTTCCAAGTTCAGGTCCCCACCAGTAGGGAAAGAAGAGACTTCTTTGAGGATCTAATCCTCAACCAGGCTGCTAAGGCCCCTGTCTCAAATAAGAAAGCTGGTAAGCCTATACATTCATACTAACATATCTCCCAGCTCATGACTAAAATTGGCTCAAAGCAGCAGTCTTGTAGTTTAAGTGTGCAACATCTGTTCATATGGTCGCACAGTGCGGCAATGTTCATCTTATCCTAGATGGAAGCTAAAAGCAGATGCTTCCAAGATATACATTTTGTCTCTTGCAAAACATAATTGAATTAAATCTGTCAACTCTTCACTTGTCTCAGTGCTTCATGCATTGGAAGTGCTGCCAGTCGCCCCTCCACCAGCTCCACGTCAGCTAACACAAGAGGAGACTCAGAGATTGGAGGAGCAGGAGGAAGACACCCTCAGAGAGCTTCGCCTCTTTTTACGTGATGTCACCAACCGTCTGTCCCAAGATAAGCGCTTCAAGGCTTTTACAAAGCCAGTGGATTTAGAGGAGGTAGTAGTGCTATTATTATTACCTTGTACTCCAACAATGCCTTAGACAGCACTGGATTACCACAGTAGAGAATATTTCAGGAGGGGAGCAATGACTGAAGGTTAAAGATTTGCCTAGCTAAAGTATGTATTTAGATACTGCCACTGGGGGGCAGCAAACCTATCCCCACAAATGACAAGTTTAATGTGCAATTTACTGCCGTGCTCATATCAACCGATTTTGTCCTCTGAGATCCTCTGAAATGTTTGGTTTCATCTCTTTCCTTCACTCAGCATCTGTCCTGTGTTTCAGGTTCCAGATTATGCTGAAGTGATCAAGAAGCCTATGGACCTGTCAACAGTCCTCTCCAGGATAGACCTCCATCAGTACGGAACAGTCAAAGAGTTCCTTCAGGACGTGGATCTCATCTGGCAGAATGCCCTCGAATACAACCCAGACAGGGATCCCTCAGGTATACACAGTGGACAACAGACACACACATGCACATACACCATGGATAAGAGAAGAATCAGTGAAATACAAAGTGCTCACACATAGGCTGATTGGAGTGTAAATGTTTGTTTTTTCTCAGATCGTCAGATACGGCACAGAGCATGTGCACTGAAAGACACAGTCCATGCTATCATCAAAGATGAACTGGATGAAGATTTTGAGAAGCTTTGTGAGGAGACCAAGGAGTCACGCAGAGCAAGAGGTCAGTTTGTGTCTCTATGTGTGTGTGCATGATTATTGACATTTGTCCTGGTCCAATGGAATTAAAAAGACTGTTTGGTTTAGCTCAGTTATAAAATAAACAATCTGGGGTCAATCAATAATGGCTATAAAAAAATTAAAAAAAAACCTTGAGTAATCTGAAATTTTTAGTTTTAATGTGATATAACAAACTCTGTTTGTCTCAGGTTTCCTTAAGGAGCAGTTCATTTGCAGTTTTAAACAAGTAAAAGTGTACATATTTCTATTTTTGACTACCTCAGGTTGTTCCACTGCACGATTTACTCCCTCCTTCTACCACGTCCTTCCCAAACAGTCCAAATCTCCTGCTGAGGCTAAGATCACCGACAGCAGCTCACAGCAGCTGGATGGATCCACAATTCCAGCTACTAATAATCCATGTTCCTCTGCTTTTACAACGCCCAAAAATACAGGTAAAGATCATACACTTAAATTAGTAGCAAATAATCATACACATAAATCAGTTGCAAATAATCTCTCAGTTTATGGATTACAACATTTTTTTCCCCCAGCCCAGAAGAAGAAACGTCGGAAGAGCCGATGGTCCACTGGCTACTATGCAAAGAAGAAGTCCATTTCTCCTCACGTGTCCAAAAATGATGATCAGCTTGGGTCTGATGAGGAGGAAGAGGATGGAGATGATGAGGATGAAGTTGAGAAAGCAGGAGAAGAATGTGATGAGGGCGATGGAGCAGAGGAGGATCATACAATAGCTGATGCAGAGTCAGAACCTGCAGAAACTCACATAGATGGTTTTGGACTTTCTGAGAAAATGCAAAGCAGTGAGGAGGGGAGAGTGGAGAAGAAAGCAGATCCTGAAGATGAGGTCAACTCATGTGAAAAAGCAAAACTGGAAAATCACAGCGAGACGCAGAATGAACAAGAGAAGGTGGACGATGCTGTTGCACATCACTTAGAGGAAAACAAGCTGTTAGGACAGGAAGCAGAAGAGAACCACAAACCTCTTTCAGTGAACACTAACAAGCACAGCTACATTGAGGCTGAAGCAGATAACCAGCATCCCCGCGCAGTAGATGCTCAAACTCTAAACTTGTCAAAAACTCAGACTGAGCCGAGTCGCTGTGTAGGCCAGGAAGAAAACATCAAGGTAGTTACAGAAGAGGAGGCAGAGCAGAACATCACTGCTGAACCAATGGAGGTGGAAGAATCCTCAACCACAGATGCCTGCACAGCTGCCAGAGGAGAGGAGGACACAGGCACAGGTTGGATGTCAACACACTAAGACTGGTTTCTCACATTTAATGTGACACCAGATGTTTAGTTGAAAATGTTGCTGAAAGGGGAAAAAAGCACACGTCATGTCCAGCAGGGAAAGCAGATTACTAGTATAGTGCTTCTAGACCACAGTCCTTGGGCCTCAGAGTGAAAATACCAGCAGGCTATCGTCTGTTACAATCGTGTAAACATTTTGTGTGTTTTCCTGTGTGTGCATGTTTGTTTGGTGTCTCAGAGCGGAACGTGAGGCGAATGACTCGGGCTCTGAAAAACGCTGTGCTGCAGCAGCAGATGATCAATGTGGACAAAGCTCTGCAGATCTTGGATGAGGAAACCCCTCCTGTAGTTGTGGACAAAGACAAATTAAAGGTGTGGGATACCATCTGTGTAGTGTGTGCTGACAACGAGGAAAAAAAGAGAACTAAACTGCTCAACTGCAGATTTCTCTCTCTCTCTCCCTCTATATATATATATATATATACATATTGTAAATGTGTAATTCCATTCCTTTTTTTGTCCTGTGTGTTTTCAGGTGCTGTTGGAGCAGGTGGTAACTAAAACAGAAGGCTATGAGGTGTATAAGCTGGAGAAACTGTATGCTCTGCTCTGCCAGAGCATCTATAGACACAGACGAGACTACAACAAAACTGCACTAATACAGGTGATTACTGGAGGAGCGTTGGTAAACTTTGCTCCTGGAGATATTAAGATAAGATAGATAAGATAAGATAAGTCTTTATTGTCATTGCACAGTCATACATAGTACAGTAGTACAATGAAATTGGAAAAACTGTCCTACGTCGGCACTACATATAACACAACACGACACGATATGACACATCACAACGTAACAAACAACACAACACAGTATATTAACTTAGTATAAAAAAGAAGAATAAGTGTATGTGTATTGCACACTGTTATTATTGCACATTAATTATTATTGCACCTTGTTATAAATATAAATATTATTGTTATCGTTTTAAACATTGTTACCTCCCCCTAAAAAGTCCAGGGAGGTATCCAGTCAGGTCAGCTATTTACATTGATCAGGGCTATTGCCCTGTTGTAAAAGCTGTCCTTGAGTCTATTTGTTCGGGACCTCAGCAGCCTGAACCTCCTGCCAGACGGCAGCAGCTTAAACACCCGGTGTCCTGGGTGTGTGCAGTCCCGTAGGATGCTGCGTGCCCTCTTGAGACAGCGAGTGCTGTACAGGTCCTTCAGGGAGGGAAGAGGATGTCCAATGATTTTTTGGGCCATGTTGATGACCCTCTGGAGTGCCTTTCTGTGTGCTGTGGTGCAGCTGGAGAACCACACACCGATGCAATATGTCAGCACACTTTCAATGGAGCAGCGGTAGAAGACGGTCAGCAGCTCCTTCTTCAGGTCCATTTTTCTGAGGATTCTCAGAAAGTGGAGACGCTGTTGGGCCTTCTTTAAGACCGCAGAGGTGTTAGAGCTCCATTGGAGGTCTGTGTCTATGTGCACACCCAGAAACTTGAAACTGGAGACCCTTTCCACGCACTCCCCGTTGATGCTGACAGGCTGCAGCTCGGACTTCCTCCTTCTGAAGTCAACTACCAGTTCTTTTGTTTTGGTGGTATTGAGGTCCAGGTTGTTGTCTGCACACCAATCTGACAGCCTCTGAACTTCAGCTCTGTATGCAGTCTCATCTCCCCCTGAGATGAGCCCCACCACAGTGGTATCATCTGCAAACTTGATGACTGTGTTGTCTGGGTGGGAACTAACACAGTCATGTGTGTACAGAGTGTACAGTAGGGGACTCAGTACACAGCCTTGTGGAGAGCCGGTGTTGAGGCTGAGGGCTGAGGAAAGATGAGGCCCCACTCTAACTCTCTGTACACGGTCTGAGAGGAAGTCTCTGATCCAGCGGCAGGTGGTGGAAGGAAGTCCAATTTCCAGCAGTTTATCTATTAGTCTGTCCGGGAGTATCGTATTGAAAGCAGAGCTAAAGTCAACAAAGAGCAGCCTGGCGTAACGGCCCTGCACTTCCAGGTGAGAGATGGTGGTGTGGAGCGTTGTAGCAATGGCATCTTCAGTTGATCTGTTAGCTCTGTATGCAAACTGGAGCGGGTCGAGTGTGGGTGGCAGGCAGGACATGATGTGACGTCGGACCAGTTTCTCAAAGCACTTCATTATAACAGGTGTTAGAGCAACTGGTCGGTAGTCGTTGAGGCTGCTAATGTTAGTACGCTTTGGCAGTGGGACAATTGTGGCTGACTTTAGGCACGGCAGGATGCAGGACTGGGACAGTGAAGTGTTGAAGATCTTAGTGAAGACCCCAGCCAGCTGGTCTGCACACTCTTTTAGGACCTTTGCGGTTACCCCATCTGGTCCGGTGGCCTTCCTGGGGTTCACTGCCCTCAGTGTGCGCCTCACCTCATATTCCTGCACTATGAGGCTTGGGCTGCTGCTGTCCGATGTTTTTGCTGCTGCTGCCTCTGGTCCCTTCACCTCAAAGCGTGCGAAGAAGTGGTTCAGCTCCTCTGCAAGCTCCGCGTTACCCTCAGTCAACGTGGTATTGCCAGGTTTGTAGTTGGTTAAGTGCTGAACTCCCTGCCATACCTGTCGTGAGTTGTTGGTGGTGAAGTGGTCTTCGATCCTTCTCTTGTACGCTGCCTTGGCCTCTCTGAGTTGGTGTAACTGATAACTTTAATGATGGGTCTCTGTATGATTATGAGTATTTTATCACAATTGAACTTTGTTGATCAGTTTTGTTTTGTATTTTATTTTCAAAGATGTCTACTTTTGCTTTAGTATTTTAATGTTCCTAATCTGTAGTTCTTCCCTTGTGTGTTTGTTTTATTAGGAGATGGAGCAAGAAATTGAAGACTTCTGTTGACATGTCCACATGAACAGCAATGTCATTTTTAATAGTTATTCCCATCCTTCCATATGTGTAAATAGAAACAAATTGGTTCTATTTTCATAGAAATCCACAGGCACCTATATTTGCATTAGCTAATACTTTGTACTACTTCTCATGTTTATATTTAATTAAATGGGTTTCCTCTAACTGTTGTTGTGTGCCTTCTTTTTTTTTTATCCCCAAGCTGATCATTTAAAAATGACTAGGTCCACAGAAATCTGCTATATTTGTGCACTTCAGGGTATCAGCAGACTGTATTAGAAAGCATCATAATACTATCACTTCCTGTATTTCACTACTACAAGTTGTGGTTGACTGTTCGAAAGCCAATCAGGTTTAGAAAGTTTTACAAGTTGTTATCAGCGACTGCAGCGGGACTACACAAACAAACTTATCTGATCTTATATATAGATAATACTTTTAACGACCATTGTTAAGAATAGGTAGACCGGAGAGATTAAATAATTGCATTATGGGAAATTGAGGATCCAGGATTTTTAAAAATGTGACCCCATTTTAGGCATTCATCCCTTCACAGATGCTCATAACTTGTCTCCTAACAACCATGTGACTTTATTATGGCACATTAATTCAATGAAGTGCATTTAAAATGATCCACACACTGATTTTGGTTGCGTAATGCCAGTGATAACTAACGGATAACAAAAAGCGAAGTAAATACAACCTGAAGTGTTTAACCAGTTATACCGCGCTTCATGTATGACTGTTGCATTATACTCTGACGCATTCTTGTTATTGTTTATAGCCAAAAGGAGGCGACAACCTCGTTTTATTTTAAATATATAAAAGACGTTTTTTTACGGCAGCTTAAAAAGCTCTTTACATAATAGCCCTTTTTTTTTTTTCAAAAGTGAAAATAATCACGAGAAAAGCCTGAACAGCAACTGTACACAGTATCGCGTGTGTTGAAAGGAAAGTCTGCATTGTCAGTGTTGTCCTTAAGTAGCTTCTCATCGTGCCCTGACAGGTCATGTAAGGACATTTTGGCACGCAGCCGGATCGGGGAAATGATGAGTTTACGGCCCGCCGCACACGCTGTTTGACACGCAGTTACTCTCTAAGGATATCACGGCCAAAACAAGCTCACACCGAGTCCACTATAGTGCTGTTAAATTGGGCATTTTGTAGCCTAAAATTTCTCCCCCAAAATTTTAAGAGCACAGAGAGAGTCGCCGAGGAATGACGTCAGGACGTATTACATTGAATGATGACGCCGTTTGATCATTAAAAAAATCTGCCGTTAAAAAAAAAATCAGAGAATTGGGTCAGCAAACAGCACGGTATGAATGTAACTCCCGTGCGTTCGTTCGGTGGTTCAACTTTGACAAAGAAGCCCCCGCTTTGGCGTGAAGTAACCTGCTCCGACGGGGAGAGAGGGAGATGTCCGGTGTTTTCCAGCATCTGCCAACGACAGCCGTAGCCGTTAGACCGGTCCGTCTGTCTGTCTGCGTCCCTCGGCTGGGTTTGGGAAGACCCGTTTGCCCGGATAACGTTAACGCTGCTGCGGTCCCGGGCCAGGCTCGGGTCTGAGCGGTTAGCCGGGGGAAAGCAGAGACGCCGACAGATACCACCAGAGAGGAGCTGAGAGCTGCTCTGCTGAGACCCAGGAAATCACTCCTCGCCTTGTCTCGACAGCCTGGTAGCAACACAGTGCACATTTCAGTAGTTCCAGTAAGTTTACCGCCAGACGTGATCAATAATTATGACTGGCCCGGCTAACACTGGCTAGTTGGCCCATTTCTTTGTACGTGTCGGATGCTTTAGAGTCGAACTAACCATATTTTGTTTAATAATTCGTAGCTTGAACGTGGCATTAATAATTATAACGAATGAGCTAGCTCACACCTCCACATTATTGAGTTGCTAACAGTTGATGCAAATGAGCGCATGATGGCAGAGCAGCGTAGCATGCCGTCCACACCTCTGTGTAATCTGTTAGGGTGACTTTACCAGCAACAAGTCAGGAGAAGTTGGCTCAAAGCGTGTGCAGAGGCGTGTTAGAGGAAAATGTTTGCTTATTTGCTGTAGCACTTGTGTCACAGTCAACAACCTGGCATCCATAAGCTTTTAAGTTGAACTCTTAATTCGCAAAGACACATGCAAAGTGAATTCAAATATTATTTTTGAGCAGGAAATCTGTGCCTTAAAGCGAGATGTAAATAATGAAATAGATTATGATATGATCCCCCTACCATAATTGCTTTAATATATCCTGATCTGACTAATTTAAGTCATTTTAGCGGCCTTTTTAAAAGCCCTTGCCAAACTTATAGTCTCCACAACTACAAGATGTATTCTGAAGGCCTCAAAGGGCTCTTTAGAACTTGACAGGATGACGCCACACACTTCAAGATCACAGATGTCAAAGTTTAAATAAAACAGAACTCACTGTCACTTCCGAAGAAGGTTGTTATCACCGACACCTAATCTCAAACACCTGACTCAAATTTTATGGATCTCCTTTGTTTATCTAAATGTAAATTTACTGTCATTTATTTGAATATCTTCTTCAGCTGGATTTAACTGTTTCAAAGTGGATCCAGTCTCTGCTTGTTCAGATTTTTTCACGTGACTGTATATGAGGATGCGGCCCCTTTTAAGTCCTGTATGATTATTTCTTGTTACCTTCTGTGCCCAATGTATTATGTGTAACACCTGTTATTAATAGTCTAATAATAACCTGTTAATAACATGTGACATACACTGTCTGAATGCTGCTTGTTTTCAACGGTCAAATATACCACATGTATCAAATCACTCATCAAATCTGATAAAAAAAAAAATGCTTAAAATTTAGCTGAATTTGCCTTAAAATGAGATTTTGTTTTTAACAATCTTCTCACTCTTTGAAGTTATGCTTGTAGCACCATGTTTGCTGTTGCAGTATCTCCCTTTTAATGTCTCTGGTATAAATTCACAAGTGTCTGTGATGACTTTAGGAGGCAGAGAACTCAGCTGATCAAGTTTTAGTTACGCCTCACAATTTCATGCAGTTACATCATCATCTGAAGGACTGTGCAGTTCGTAGCCTGTGCAGTGCACTATGTAAAAATATAACTTAACTGGCCTAGTTGTCTCACTATTATAACATCATCATTAAGTCACATCACACATCAAGTAATTAAAGACACATATTGCAGTATACTGATGAATGAACATAATGAATAACTTCATTTGAGATGAAAAAAGAAATCACCTCATGGGGACTTCATCTGCAGCATAGAGTGGAACTCACTGTGTTAATCAATGATTTGTTTGGGTGATTGTTTAATCTTAAATAGTGACTGCTGCCGGTCAGCATGATTCCATAGTAATGCTCTAAACTGAAATTGGTAACAGTATCAGAGGTTAACCCCACCGTCATTGACCCCTTTACTGCTAGTTAAGTGGTAAAAGCCATAAAGATGAAGTGAAAGTCTTATGTGGGTTTTATGAATCATATCCTGAAGGTGGTAATTGTACAAAGCTAGTGCAGCATGTGTAGCTCCAGTTCATAGATGTCTCCTAAATGCATGACATTTAGGCAATCATTAAGCTTCTGTTCTTAAAATAGCGCGAATGTTACAGACTGTGGTGTTGCAGCTTTCCTAAGGATTGCCCGTCCAAACCGGGGGCCTGAAGTCATTTGTTAATAAAATCAAACACAAAGAATAAAAGAAACAATAAATAAAAACCCGTCCAGTCATTTTGTAAGAATAAGTTGGAGTTTTAAGCCTTCAGCGTAATTACGCTTTGTAATTAATTAAACCTGCATTCACTCAGGTTAAATAGCTTGGGCTTACTTGTAATGCCCTTCCCTACGTGCCTCTTTAAAACACTCAACTCAGTAACAAATACACAGCTGAAAACTGAACTCCTGTCCCACACACAGTTTCTTACCTTTGGCAGCAAAGGAAAGATTTGATAACAACAATAGGAACGCTTAAGCAACAGTGGGCAGATTATTTGAATAATTGTTTTGTCTGTGTGTGTGTTTTTCAACAGAAATACAGAATTCAAGGACTTTAAAGTGGGAGCACGTTTGCTTGCGATATGTGAGTCTCGGCAGTTCTGCCACGCATCTAGTTTTGCCGGAGAAGTAAAAAGTTTGGTTTGACAATGTCGAGCCGCCGGAAATCCACCACACCTTGCATGGTGGTGCCCTCTGATGTGGTTGAGCAGGAGCAAGAGGAGGTGGAGGAGAAAACAGAGAAAACGAAGGAGGAAGACGCTGGGGAGGAGGAGGAGGGAAAGGTGAAGGAGGGAACTGACGAGGGGCTGACTGCAGAGGAGCTGGGGCAGGCTGTAGTTGTTGTTCCTGCTCCACCAGATTCAGGTAAGACTCTTTCTTGGTCTCATTCTCACCTGACAAACCTGTAATATACTTAGTATACACAGATGTGCTGTAAATAATGAATGCTGCATTATTGTTACTGTTTATACTACAGATGAACCTGGTGTATCTACTGTAGACAACAGAGAGGCTGTCGGTCCGTCACTGAAAAGCAGCACTACAAATCCTCCTGAGGATCTGAGCAGCGATCAGCCCACCCACGAGCAACAGTGTGACACCCCTGAGGAGGGGGGAGCAGACCCCGCTGCAGTTGCTGCCATCTCTCTCAGCAAGACCCCGATCATGAGGATGAAGACCAAATCTGAACCCAAGAGAATCGCTGTGTCCCTGAAATCGGCAGACGAGGCAGCGGAGGCTTTTGGAGGAGGTGGCGATGGAGAGTTGGGTGGGGAGCAGGAACCCATTGAAGCTCCTCCGGGGCCGATGACGCCTGTGGAGATGCTCATGCACGACTCCATGAAGCTCGGGGGAGGCGGCTTGCTGATCACCCCTCAGTTTGAACAGCAGAGGAAGTCATCCATTTTAAATCCTACAGTCCTGCCTGCTGGTCTGGCACAGGTAGAGACACTATATAATGTCATGTGTTTTACAGCTGTACGAATTCCGATTTTACCAGTGCCTGTGAGCAATTAATGCATGTGGTGAGACCCAGCAGCGGTCTGTACCTAAAACCTGCTGCAAGCTTTTGGACAAAGGGTTGCTGTAATGTTAAATATCAACAGCATAATAGCAGCCCTTCAGCTGATAAATATTCATTGCCTCGTTCAGGAACACTTCAGCTGGTCAGAAGCCTGCCAAATAGAGCTTGGACACCATCTCTCCTTTAGCTGCTCTACATGGATAACATTTCTCATTTCCATCCCTCTCTGTCTTTGTTCCAGGTGCTCTCTGCCTTCCAGGCCCAGCAAAACACAGCAGCAGTTCAGCCCCAGCTGCTGATTCCACTTAGCAGCATCCCCTCCTACAGTGCCGCTATGGACACCAACCCTCTGCTGGGCACCACATATAAGAAGTTCCCTTACCCCTCCATGGCTGAGATCAGCAGCCTGGCAGCACAAACACAGTTCACAGAGGAACAGATCAAGGTACCTCTGCGCATAAAGCTTTCATGATTTCTTAGTTCTTACTTTGAATATTTTTCACACATTTAAGTAAGTAGGACTAAAATCGGATATATTGGTGAGTCACCAGTAAGGAATTCAGAGGCTCATTACTGATAATTACTTTTGTGTTATGGCCATCATTGTTTTTGTAGTGTAGTATTACTTGTTGTTTTACAAGTGAAAAGCTTCCTCAATTGGAATTCCCATTTTTCATCTACAAACGGACTGTTTTAAAGTATACTTTAAAACAAAATATTAGAGTCAGATGTGCTCGATCTGTGTCGCAGGTGTGGTTCTCAGCTCAGAGGCTGAAGCACGGTGTCAGCTGGACTCCAGAAGAAGTGGAAGAGGCCAGGAGGAAGCAGTTTAATGGCACGGTGCACACTGTGCCTCAGACTATCACTGTCATACCTGCTCACCAGCTGTCGGCTGCTGCTAACGGCCTGCAGTCCATCCTTCAGACCTGCCAGATAGTGGGCCAGCCTGGCCTCGTGTTCACACAGGTAGGTAAGGAAAAAACACGTGTTACATTTGACCCAGCCTTAACCTGGCTTGGGTTTCTCAGCTTTTCATCTTGTCTCAGGTACAATGAACTAGTCTGAATGAGTAGTAATGTAATGCAAAGGAGTAATCAATTACAAATCCATCTAAGAAGGTGTGCGCATATGAATAGCTTTCCTGTTGATGTCACAGTGACGATTTGAAAATGAGCACATCACTTTAACTGTTTGAAAAACCAATTCCATAAAAGCTGGCTGCGATTGCATTCTGAATTCCAGTAATACTAAATTAGCCACTCAGAAACAACAGTACTGATGGACACACAGACTTCCCTCGTGCTTTTACACCCAATGTTGACGTTGCTTTGCATCTCTGGAACCGAGCCTCTTATACCAAATGAATGCAGAACAAATAGGTGAATTATTACTCTCACTTTGGTGTGTGAGAACTGAATTCTTTCTGAGTGAGCTGGATGTTCTGACCTCTGTTGATTTTGGTCTTTAGCCAGACATGAGAGGAGATGGGAATTGGAGTCTTGCCAAAAAAGCCACTAGCACAAGTACATGAAAACATTACAGCGGTTAAACACTTAAAAAAACCACTTTTGTTTTATAAACACGTTTTCCCTTTAAACAAAACATCACATCTCTGTCCTTTATTATTTTTTTCTGATGCTATGTAGGTTGGCCCAGGAGGCAACCTTCCAGTGACCAGTCCCATCACCCTGACAGTGGCAGGGTTGCCTAGCCAGTCCCAGAGCTCCAGCAGAGTTTCCTGCCAGCCCACCCTGACAAACAGTGAGCTGAAGCGGGCTACCACTATCCAGCCTCCCTCTCTTTCACCACAGGTGTGGAAAGCACTTACAGCTCGTGCTACCAAGAAGAACCTTTAATGGCTTTATAATCAGTACACAAAAATGACCTTGTGGTGTTTCTTTCAGCTAGAACTGTGTTGGAGAAACAAAATGTAAATAAAATGTAACTTTTTCCTTCTGTCTCTAAGGAGAACTCAGCCCTCAGTGTTGACACATTCAGCATGCGACCTAAGAAATCCAAAGAGCAGCTGGCGGAGCTGAAAGCCAGCTACCTGAAGAACCACTTTGTCACAGATGCTGAAATTGCCCGATTGATGAAACTTACCAACCTGACGAAAGGGGAGATCAAAAAGTGGTTCAGTGACACCAGGTACAACCAGCGCAACTCCAAGAACAGCCACGTCATCGTGTTTCACGACGGAGGTGGTAGAAGCGGGGGCACATGTAGCAGCGCTGCTAACACCACCATTGTTATCGACTCCAGCGACGAGACCCCGACATCACCCCATCCTCCACGTACACCTCCCGTGAAGGAGAAGGAGACCCGTCCCAAAACGTGGAACCCGTTTCCAGACTTTACCCTGCAGAAGTTTAAGGAGAAGACGCCGGAGCAGCTTGTGGTGCTGGAGGAGAGTTTTGAGAAGAACACCACACCTTCAGATGAAGAGCTGAGCCGTCTGAGGACGGAGACTAAACTGACACGGAGGGAAATTGACGCCTGGTTCACCGAGAGACGAAAAATGCCATCCGTCAGCACCTCGTCTCCAGATTCCTCTGAAGGAGGAAAAATAGAAACAGATGGAGCAAAAGCAGGAGAAGGGGGAGGAACAGGAGCAACGGCCTCTTCTTCACCTCCTGCCTCCTCATCTCGAAAAGGTAGTCAAACTCCTCCTGGGAATCGCACCAAGCATTTGCCCAGCAGCAACAAGAAGGACATTAAGGACAAGAGTAAAAAGACTCCGGAGCAGCTCCATATTCTGAAAAGT
Organism: Diplotaxodon limnothrissa; assembly: GCF_057381915.1. Classification (NCBI taxonomy): domain Eukaryota; kingdom Metazoa; phylum Chordata; class Actinopteri; order Cichliformes; family Cichlidae; genus Diplotaxodon; species Diplotaxodon limnothrissa. The sequence goes on along the minus strand of NC_140606.1, from coordinate 13,994,706 downwards.
GCCTTTGTTAGGACCCAGTGGCCCACACCAGAGGAGTACGATCAGCTGGCAGAGGAAAGCGGCCTTCCTCGCTCCTACATTGTCAGCTGGTTCGGAGACTCTCGGTATTCCTGGAAGAACGGAAACCTGAAGTGGTTCTTTCAATACCAAAGTGGCAACATCGAAGGACCAAACAGCGGAGGTGGGAGTAAACTGGGAAGCGGCAGTCGGAAAAGACGTGTACGAAATCGTGGGTGGGGACGATCCCGAACCAGGAAGCAGCCAAGAAGGTCCACCTCTTTAAGTTCGGATGTCGACCGGCCAACCCCATCAAAGAAGTTCAAGACTGGGAAGGAGATCCTGAAGGAGTACTACTTGAAGCACCACTTCCTGAATGAGCAAGATCTGGACGAGCTTGTCACCAAGACCAACATGAGCTATGAACAGGTAAGAACAAGTAACTCCTAGGACCACCTTTCCTCTTAGGTGAGGAAAGTAAAATAATAATAATAACAATAATAACTGCAGAATTGAACAATATTTCTTTTTTAAAATCTCTTCCTATTTTAGCTCATCCAGCCAAATGGACGGATGCAATGGTGAGGCATCTGTCCATCCGTCCTTCATAGTGCAATTCACAAGAATTATAAATATTGGTCAGATTTTAGAGAAACTTGCACAGCGATCACTTAAAAGGTCTTCACCTAAATTCTGCTCAGTGTCAGGGTTGTATTTATAGTTTTATAGACACGTTTCCCAAGAATCGCTACACCACCTAGGGATGGGTGTCGAACTCCAGGACTCAAGGGCCGGTGTCCTGCAGGTTTTAGATGTTTCCTTGATCCAACACAGCTGATTTAAATTACCTCTTCAACATGTCTTGAAGTTCTCCGGAGGCTTGGTAGTGAGCTAGTCAGTTGATTTAGGTGTGTTTACCAAGGGTGATATCTAAAACCTGCAGGAGACTGCCTTTAGAGGCCTGAAGTTGGACTCCCCTGCCCTAGGTTGAGTAGCAATTTTTGGGAAAAGTGCCCATAACCATGAATATGATTGTTTGTGTGCATTCTTGTAGATTTTAATTAGTTTTAGTTTAATTATCTTTAGTTTGTGCAATTTAGTTAGTATAGTAACAGGAAAACTTGTAACCTCCTTTCTGTTTGTCTGTGAAGGTTCTCAGTCATCCAGGTCATCATAGTCTAAGGAGCTTGGGAAGAAAAGCGGCTTCTCGGATGAGAGGTGAAACGTCTTCAAGCAACTTAAAAAAGTCCAGACGCTTTTCTTTTTCAAGCTCCTTAGACTCCTTTCTGTTCTTCACTCATTACAGTAGCCTGTGGACTGTGTTGGATTATGAGCTTGATAAGCTTCTGTATTATTGACATTCTGGTTTTTAAATACTTTGTTTTTACCTAAAAAAAAAACCCTTATGAGATGATTTGGTATACAGTGGTCCCTCGTTTATTGCGTTCTAAAAATAACCCGCGTTAAGTGAAATTCGCGAAGTAGCCAACTTTCTTTTTTACAGTTATTATAGATTTTGTAAGGCTGTAAAACCCCTCACTACACACTTTATACACATTTCTCAGACACTTTTCTCTCTTGTTTAAACACTATCAGTATTATAGGATGAAACCAAAGGCACCCGCGGTTGCCTTTGCGGTGCGAAACGTTTTATTGGCATTGTTGTGTTTGTTGGGGAGAAAACTTACAAACATACAGTGCAGCACTTCAGAGTCACACTGCTAGCGATCGAAGATTTGTGTAAATTTGACAAGCTGAACGCATTCTGTACTGTACAGGAGACACGGCACAGAGGAGATTGATTGACAGTGGTCTACAGCTGGAGCTGGGCGATAGAACGATAACGATATGTATTGCGAAATAACTTTTTCTCGATAGAAAAATGAAACTGTTGCAATAGACCTCATCTCTCTCTCTCTTCCTCTCTTATAAAAAAAAAAAGAACAGCCAATCCAAATTAAGTAGCGCAGAGCCGAACCACGTCACGTGACTTGTGAGCACAAGTGCCAAGCCGCACAAGTGCCAAGCCGCATGTGTGTATTTGTTTGGGAAGCAGCCAGCCGCCGGGTAATGGAGGAAATGAGTGTGCCAACTAGAGAAAAATCAACCGAGAGCTTGGGTGACCAGGTTACCGAAGAGAACACAGATGACGGTTCCAATGCCGGAGAGATTGTCAAAAGGAAAGGCCAGAGAAGTTCCGTAGTGTGGAGGTATTTCAGCTATTTGAAGTCTGACAAAAAACAGAGTAACGCCCACTGTAAATTGTGCCGAAAGCATGTTCCCACAAAGTCTGGAAATACAACAAACCTTTTTTTTTTTTTATCACCTGAAGCAGTGCCACCCACTAGAGCACGCTCAATCTCTGACTGAAAGCGCTAATTCGTCATCGAAAACAACCAGGGGGAATCCCTGAGAAGCAGCAACAGTCAATTGAGTTGGCTTTCTCCAGCGTCTTACCATATGACAAAAAAGCTAAGAGACATAGCAACATAACGAATGTCATAGCTTACTGTCTTGCTAAAGACATGCTACCAATAAACACGGTCGACAATGAAGGATTCAAGCAGCTAATTAAGGTAATGGATCCTCGTTACCAACTCCTTGGACATAAACATTTCTCAGACAGCGCTTCCAAAGCAATATTAAAAAAGTTAGTCAATTTTGTCTCTTCTTCTGTAAAATAAACTAAGATTTATTTTTAGAATTAATATTTTGTTTCTACGTGGAACTGACAATTTAGCAGTCTGTTTTGTTTGTTCTATTTTGAAACTTAAACGCTTTAACGGCTCCCTTTTGTGTAGTTTGTAATATTTGCCTTTATTTTGCCTAAACTGAAGCCTCATTTTAAGTACATCTACCCTGTTGAACTTATTATGGGAAATAAATATTTAAATCAAAACAAGCTGCTGATTATTTCACATTTTACTTGTGAGCAACGGCACATTTAAATTTTACAAATATAGTTATTTGGGTTATATCGTGATATATATCGTTATCGCCTGAAATGAAAAAAGCATATTGTGATATGAAAAAATCTTATATCGCCCAGCTCTATCTACAGCCAATCAGGACGCAGAACACAATGCTCTGTTAAAAAAAAGCATGCAAAATTGCACAAAAAAAATCTGCGAAACAGTGAGACTGCGGAAGCTGAACCGCGTTATAGCGAGGGACCGCTGTATACTGTATAGACAAAATACTGGGCCACCTACATGGAACATCTAAAGGAGCTGCTCAGTTATTGAATTTAGTGCAATGAAGCTCCCAGTCGACACTGGGATGCTGATGTTAATGTCAAAGGAGGTTTGGATCTCTGCAATTACTGAGTCAGCAGAGCGCTCTGTAACTTTCACTTCACGGCAGAGTGTCTGTGGTTCCTAAACACTTTCACTTTGCTGTATTACCACTTACCACTGATTGTGAAACACTGTACCTAGAAATATCTGGAAATGTTTTCAGTGACGAGATCCTATTACAGCACTACGCTTAAATTCAGTGATCCTCTGCAGAACAACCTGTTCTTTTACAAATGTTTATAAAGGCCCTTTGTCATGCTAGTTACTTGATATTGTACATCTGCTGCAATGACATTGGAAAAAAGCTGAATTCAAAGATTAAGAGATGTGGCCCAATAATGTATATTTAGTCAAAAGATAATGAGTTAAAGTACTTTTGCCTGCTCTCTTATTTCTCCATGGCTCACCGCAATGAATGAGTCCACTTTATTTGACACAGATTTGGTATTTGGCACAGATTTTTCACCACATTCCTTTCTTGAGGCAAACCTTCCATTTATCCTGGACCAGCACTATGCTAGTTTGTGACCCCCTGAGGCTAGGGTTGTCTCTGTGCCACTAGTTAAAAGATAATCAGGATTGTTACAGAAAACGTACTAAGGGTTGCATGGACCTAACTGGTCTTCATGTCATTAACACTCACTAGTAAAGTGAAAGTATTTTCAACCACCTCGAAGCTGAGAAATAACCTTCTGAGGTCACGACCTCCTCTTTCTCTGTTTGTCGAAAGGTGAGGGAGTGGTTCGCCGAGGTGCAGCGACGCTTGGACGGGGGGTTAGATCCTTTCCTGGAACCGAGCGCACAGAGGACTGATGGAGACGAAGGAACACAGGAGGAAGGAGAGGAGACGCAGGGAGAGTCAATGGCCACCGACGAGCAGACAGGCGCAGGGCAGGGAGATGAAGAAGATGAGGAGGAGGACGAGGAGGAGGATGGTGATGACACAGACGACAGTGAGGTTTGGGAGCCATCACGCAGCGTCAAGAAATCTTTGTCCGTTTCTGAAGACTAGCAATTGTGGGGAAGCAGGGTGAAGCTTAACTGAATGTTACAAGAAATACTGTTTGGAGGAATCGACGCTGGACGGCACTTAGCTAGACCAAGTGTTTTTATCCACTGATTTGCATGTGTAGTTCTCCACATTCATTTGCTTTTCAAGCTGTTTCCGAGTCACGTCTATGTGACACTAAGACACGGACTATTAGCTTTAGATCAATCTCTCACTGTAACTAAGGTGAAAACAAGAATCCGACCCCACACAGAGGCACATGAAACTTTGATAACGCTTATAAAGCAGCACCTACATAATGTTTATAAAGAGGAATGGCGTGAAATACAATCTTCAAGCTGAGCTGAGGATGACAACTGTCAGTGAGATAGGTATCCAAAAATATGTTGAATCCAAACACATCCATTAAACCCTTTTTTTTTTTTTTTTTTTTAAAGGAAGCAAACTGTCTAAACGACAGATTTTGCTCCTTTCTAATTTGCACTCCTTGCCTGCTTAAATGAAGCTACTAAGCTGCCCCCTTTCAGACACTGATGCTGCTTTTCTTCTGGAAGGAGTGTTTGATAAGTTGTGAGCAAGGGCCTGAATTCAAATATCAATTTGTAATTCTGTGAATGCCCACCCTCCTCTGAGCAGTTGTACTTAAAAAGGTGCTTGAAAATGTATTGCAGCTAGATGTCACTGCTGAGCGGTGTATCCAGTGAAACCAGCACATGACTGTGGGATTTCATTTTACCTGTTTTTTAGCACCTGTGAAGAGCAGATCAAGAGAATCAGCAGGTTATTCGAGCTGACATGAATTTGATGATCTGTGTGAAATGATATGAGAAAAAAAGTACCTTAATGCTGAATGAATGCCAAGGCCAGGCATTAAATAACACAGGATGTCTATTCAAGTCTTCCCTTTATACTTGCTCATTGTTTCTTTACTCTTATAGATTTTTAACATAACACCTACAGGTCGGATGGGAAAGAATGCGTTTAATATGCACTGCTTTCACCTTTTGATAAAACACCTCCTGTGATCTGTTCTGACCTTTTTAAAGGGGCTTGTGTAGATCATGAGAATGAGAGCGTTTATGTGAAGTTGAATGTGTTGTCTTCTGGGCAGTGAGCTACAAAGGCACCATTTGTGCACTAAATAAGGGCCACTGGGAGATGGACCTCTGGTTCCATTGAAATAACAACACAGACGCAAAAACTTTGCTGCAGTGTTTTACTAGTTGTGACCTGTACGTTTCCCTAAAATCGTGCAAATAAAAGCAAGTTCTCACCTTAACAAGACTGGAGTTAGCACCACATCAATGATATGAGGCCTGTGAATCACGATGGCTCTGACTCGTACTTTAGAAAAATAAAAGCAAAAACAGTTAGGCAGTATTTCAAATAACAATCTGACTCCTTTCTGCACTGAAGAGAGAAACCTGAAGCACCTAAAGTAAACTTTAAAAATCAATGCACTTTGTCCACTTGTGTTCATAGTGGACTAAATACTGATTAGGCACCTTAATCTCATTTAATTCCATGAAATGGAAGACCAAATCTGTTTTGTATGACTACAAACTGAACCAGTGTTTTGCCTTTTTTTTTTATTTGTACTAACCTGGAATGTTACCAGTTTAATCACTTTTTTAATAATATATTTGTTTCATAGTTTGATGTTTATATGGCTGAAAATAATAGAACAATCACCCAACATGTTGTTTCACTAAATTGCACAATTTGAGCCCAATTTTTCAAGATTTCTTGGTATGAAAATGCATTTGCATTATATGTCTTGTAATCCTGTTGTTGCTTTAAATCAAGGGAACCGTTTCCCGCGTCTCCCTCTTGTTTCTACACCCCCCTGCCCGCTGCTTTACCCCTCTCCTCCTGTGTTGTTTGTCAAATAAGTGACTATTACATGATGCGCACTTCCCAAGGTGTAAACATTAGCAGCGTCGTATTGGCTCTCTGTCTCGGTAAATTGTCTGCAGCGTAAGCAGGCACAGAGGCAAAGGGACTGAAAACTGAAAAACGCTTTGGAAAACTAAAAGACGTTCTTGGATAAAGTTGCTTTCTCTCATCGGAGGAATCGTGATGAAGACGTGGCACAGCTTTCCCTCTGCGGCGAGAAGACTACCAAATAAAGCTCCACTCTCTGTTTTCTTGACTCTTTCAAACTCTTTGCGAACTGTCCCGACTGCTGTTCTTCACTGACAGGAGAGAGAAACCGATGAAGCTTTGCAGGTTAACCTTTGTGCCTACGTGGCTCGTCGCTTGTTTTGAACAGAATTTCACCAACTCTCAACTTTGGAAATCAGTAAACTTAAGGAAGGATTGTTCAAACTAATGATGATGCATGAGCGAGCTCTGCTTTCTGCTGACGCTGTTAGATGCCTAGCTACACTGAAGCTAACATTGGTAACTTCAGTTCTAAGTCCTTAAACAGACACCTTGAAGTTCTGAATTTTGATAGTGTTTAGAACGTATCCCCGGGCACTTGTCGCACTAGAAGTCACTGCGGTTAGATTTCCAACATCTTTAGCTTTAATCCAGCTGAAACCTTTTATCTGTTTGGTCATCATGTGACGAGTGCCTGGTCATGAAAATAACAGAGTCACCGTTTTAAAGAATACTTTTGTCTAATACTGCATGCAATAACCAAGACAAACAACATTTGTACATATTTGGGGTTGGTATACTTGGCACAGTAGAAGCCTCATCCTGGTTAAACTGAAAATGTAGCTTAAAAATGCGATTTGAGGACCTGTTTTCTTTTGAAAATGTTGCTCAAATCACTGGAATATTTGCTAAGTTTGAGCTACTTTTAGTTTAGAGGGGCTTATTTTAATGACTTATTTCTATTTTGCACAACATTTTTTTTTAAAAAAACACCCCAAGTGCAGCCGTTTTGTGCTCTTTTCTAAGCATTTATGATCTCATATGCTAATGTCTATACATGGTACAAAATGGCAGTCAGTACTCAATTTAGTCTACAGGTTAGGCTTCATGCTGCCCCCAGGTATCCAGCCCACAGTCTTTTACAGTGTGCTGTTTCATTATTATAGTCGATCTGTTTTGAATGGTTTTTATATGTTTCTATCTATGAAAACTGTCATTGCAACTCTATCCAGTCAACAGTGGACTTCCTGTTAGCAAGACAGGCTCAATATGTACAATAGATTAGTGTTTTTAATTAGAATCAGTTTTAGAGTTCACTGTGCACAAGTGGCTTTTTGGTACTTTGCAAAAATGTAGAATCATAACTCAAGAGAAAAGACATGCAGTCAGCTGGATTAATGTTTGAATGAATTGTGCTTGCTAATAGTGTGTTCATATTTGAGGTGCTAATTAGAACACAACTAATGATAAGATAAGATAAGATAAGATAAGATAACCTTTATTAGTCCCACACGTGGGAAATTTGTTTTGTCACAGCAGGAAGTGGACAGTGCAAAAGTTATGAGCCAGTATTGTTTTCTTTTAGACATAGAAAATCGCACCTAAACATTCTCTGAACATACATAGTTATTACTAAGTCCTTATTATGATAAAATGACAGTGCAGATTATAAACATGGGAAGTTGAGAGTGCCCTCTGGTGGACAAACTGTGCAACGTTAGGACTCATAACATGATTGGTTCTCCTGCCTTTTCTTTGCATTTTAGTTTTTATTGACTAAATATAAATGCTGATACCAGTAGGTCAGCAAATCATTAACATTGACCAGTATTGATCGCTCGGGCTCAAATGTTAATCCTAAATTACTTTATAAACATGCAGTCAGAACCATAAATATCTGGACACTGGCACGTTTTTCTTTTGTGTTAGTGCCTATGTACAGCACCACAGTTCAAGTTGATTTTAAATCAAGCAATCTAGATGTGATGTAAGTGCAGACTTTCAGCTTTAAGTTAAGACATTTAAAGAAAGAATTGTATTAATGGTTGTACAGTTTTACAGCATTTGAGTGTGTCTGAGAGGAGAGTACAACCCTGTAGACTTTAAAATTCATTCTACTAATTCTGTCAGCAGTCACATCATCAATAAATATTAGTGATGTGGTCCCATTAGCAGCTGTTCAAAGATGTTTTCTGGTAAAGTCTAATCTGGTCTTACAGTTCTTGAAGCTATAAATACACAGATGTGTAGCTTATATCGAGGCTGCCGTGTCTTTTCACTGAGTTATGATTTTATATCCAGCATTCATCACGTATCCCAGTTAACCTTGTGCTGTAGAGCTAAAAGCTAACGTTGTGATCTGAGTAGTTTACCTGCGGTCCTATTACGCTCATATGTCCTATCTGTACCTGCTGTACTTCTGCTATAGTCCTCACTTGTTTTCTGTATTTAAAGGTAGTTAGCTGAATGTTTCTTACAGCAATCCAGATGTTTTCACTCTACAGCTGCCAGCTTTTTGGTTTTAGAAAATACACGTTGTCAGATTTGAAAATAACTGTGGACATGAATTGATTTTTTTCTAATCTCACTGTAAAGTTTTTACCTTCTGTATTCTGATCAGATTTTTCCTTCATGTCGGTGCGGTTTGCTTTGGATCCCAAATGTTTTCTTTTCTGCATCAGTACTCTGTGTACCTTCAGATCTGTTTTTGCTGATTCATGACAGTGTCTGGATGTAATTAGTTACAGTTGTTTCTCCACAGACACAGATAATGCAGGACGAACACATGTACGCTCCACTTTAACCAGTGGTTTGAAGCCATTTCAATATATCGCTCCTAAATTTAACTGCGGTACCGACTCCTATAGCTGTAAATAATCTCCTGATAGGCTTTGACTGGAGAAGATTCTCTGAATGAAACTGACCTACTGAGGCTTTTACAAAGTTGAAATCCTTGTTACTCTGCGTCTGTGGAACCAACATTTCCACTAACTTAAAGTTTCTGTGATGACCTTTGATTAATCCTGGTGTGTGTGATTGTTTCTCCAGTGTTGCTGTAGAAGGCTGAAAATACTCTCTGTGGTCCCTGCACTCCTCAGCTTGTAGCTAGCAGCTGTGAGACATGAAATGTGTGCAATGTTAATTTAAAATCCCAGCTGTTATTGAGGCTCTGGCTTGATAGGTTGATTTAGAAAAGATTTATATTTTATACTTGTTTGAGGACAAAACCCAATAAATTTGGATCAAAGGATGTGAACATGTGAGAAGCATTTTGCTTTAAATAATGAAACATGAAGTTTCAGGACATTTAAATTCAGATGTTGTGCAGAAAGTCTGGCATAGTGTCCTGTTAAAAATGAAAACATAAATTCTTGTTTCCCTACATAATGATCCAGCTGTGGAAATGTCACTGAAAACCTATTCACACAGCTTCCACTGGTGAAGTAAGTTTCCTGGTATGCTAAAGTATTTGCACGTGGATGGACGCACAATGTAGTTTGAACATGGTGATCATAACAGTCGTGGTATGTTCACATCTGCAAATCAGATGTAAAAGTCTGGGAATGCTTTGCCTACTGAACATAACAGCCTCACTCTGAGGGTAAACAGGAGAAATGAATATTTTCATGTTTTCTGCTGTGAGGGAAGTGACAGAAATACAAATCCAGCTCTGACTCAGAGAGGGGATCATATCAACATCAGTGTGTCTACAGAAAACTCCAGAGTGAGGGTAGAAGTCTTTTCTTTCTCTTATTAGAGGACACATTTGTGCAAAGAGTCTAAAGTAAAGATGCTGTGGAGTCTGTTGTTCATCACTTTGATTGGTAAGTGGATCATTTGATGTTCCTGCCTGGCACAGTGATGTTTCAATGATCGTTATAAAGAATGAAAAAGATCAAATATAACAGTTCAGTTTTACTGTGAGTTGATCCAAACTGCTCGATAAAGCAAAAGTCGTTTCATTTAGTTTAAAGAGGATTTGACTTTAGTAAAGCCAGTTTCATTTCTGAGTGTTGAAGGATGGTTTACATTCTGTGCTTTCTGCTGTATTACCAAACAACAATATCAGAGCTGGCAGTAATTCACTCATTCTTACATCGTTCTCTGAAACTTCACAGGAAGATCAACTCAACAGGATCCAGGTAAGAGTGCATTTCTAATCAGTTTCTTCAGGTTATATCAAAAGTATGATGGTGCTTCTGTTCTGAATATACTTATTTGTAAAGTATTTAATTTTATGCCTTTTAAATTATTTTTATATATTTTTTCTCCCTTTATTTATTTGTGCATCACAATATTAATTGTGTGTGTGTGCTAAATATGGTAGCTACAAAAGACTTAATCTGATTATAAAGTCAGAATTCAGATTCATTATTTAGGAGTGAAAAGAAGATTTTGATAAAGAAACAGCAAAAGCCTTAATCTGAAGTGTTAGTACCACGTACATCATCTTTTTTGAAAACTTTACTTTCTGTTACATCATCAGGATGTAGTCCAGGATGGGAAACTATCAAACTGGATGACAAAGTGGCATTTCAGTCTTCAGTCTACACAGACAATGGTCTCAACTACACTGCTGACAGAGCTTTGGACGGAAATAAAGAAACATGTTCTAACACTGTAGAACAACGGCCCATCAGCTGGTGGACAGTTGACTTATTTGGTCTATATGAAATTTCCTGCATCAGCATTTACAACATAAATCAACACAATGTTGATCTAAGAGACGCGCACATTCTCATCAGGAACTCATCTGAGAGAAATGCTGCTGACACCACTGAGTAATACCTTCATCTTACTTTGAATCATTCTGTTCTCAGTCAGGCTCCAGCATGTCCAATGTTTTTAGATAATTTTATGAACATTTAAATGCATTTAAATCCAGTAATACAGTAACACAGATAACCCTGTATCAGTTCTATCAGATGAAATAGGACAGGGGTGTCAAACTCAAATACACAGTGGGCCAAAATTCAAAACTGGAACAAAGTCGCGGGCTAACGTTAATATTTATTTTAAAAAAAATCTTCCTCCAGATATAGGAATGAATCTTTTCTTATGGACTCAAATAAGTTTTGCTGGAAAACTGAATATGGAACAAGCAAAGCTTAATACTAAAAAATATATATATTAGCTGTTTAATACCAGTAGGCCAGCTCTAATAATAATTTGGTATAGCTTCACGGGCCAAATGTAATTAGGCTGCGGGCCAAATTTGGCCCGCGGGCCAGAGTTTGACACCTATGAAATAGGAGGTCTAATATGGTGTGATGTGGTTTGGAGTAATAATCACATATATGTGAAGAATATAAAAATCTTTATTTATTCTCATTTTCCTTTGTTGTTTATTTGTAGGTGTTTTCCTTCTTTCTAAAATGTTCTCAGACAGCAGCTCACATTTATTATCCAGCTGTTCGACTGTCTCCACTGTTTACAGCATGATTTAATCAAACAGAGCCAGAAGCTCTTTCTGTACATCTGTCCAACCTTTTGTCTTTTATCACAGGTGTGCAACAATCAACACAACTACTAGAGGAGAAAATAAAACATTTAACTGTGCAAATGGAACAAAGTGCTTCACACACTGCTGAGTATTTGTAAATGTGTGCATGAGGGCAGGAATGCATGTTTGTGTCTGTGTGAGCCTGTTTCTCTAAGTCTATGTCAGGCTACCCCCAGGTGTGGGGCCGATCTCACCACACTCCATACCAGTGGTTGATGCCCTCAGGCATCGGTGCGTTGGTGGTTCTCGGTGTCCAGGGCTGGGCACTTAGGTATGTACTGGGTCACTCCCGGTGGCTGTTTGGCGGGGCCTGGCGCCCGTGGCTCGGTCGGGCCCCTACCAGAAGGCAGGGGGCCCTCATACCTCGGGTGGCTGGGCCTGGCACTCTGCCGCAGCTGGCTGCCAGCACAGCCTGCGGGCACATCACTGCAGCCCCCTGTAGCTTCTGCACCGTGGCTGATTGGTGACCTGTGTGTTGCTCAGTAACATTCAATATTTTTTTATTTACTCGTACTTATACTTATGTAGGTTGTTGCTGTGGTCTCCCTACTGCGTTGTTCTCTTTTTGATTGTTTTCTTTTTCATATTTTTTCCAGCAGATGATCCAGCGGATTTTTTAGTGTCTTCTCTCACTGTCCCTCCCCCCCTCTGTTTTTCTTCCCCTCTGTTTTTCTTAAACTTCTCTTGTCTATGTCTTTCCCTTTCCTATCCCCGGTCATGTCTGTTCCGTTTGTAGTAACTAAAAAGTTAAAAATAAATAATATAACAAAACAAACTAAAATAAAGTAAAAAGATCAATCAAGTGGACTGTGATTGCATCAGCCACACATGGACAAAAGTCAATTCATTTACTTTATTAGTTTGGTTTGCACTTGCTTCACTAATATAATTCATTAATGTTCTTACTTAAACCGAGCACTGATGTTTTTTAAAAATGTTTTTTCTTTTATTAATTATGTTTCTCTTTGAGTTACCTGGTTTTGGGAGGTGGCTGTTTCCTGTCTGGGCAAAAGGCTTGGCCAGGAACAACCAAATACTTATGAGAAACAGGGGTGTTTTAAGTTTAGTTGTGTTATTTTGTGCTGAGTTAGTGTTTGTTTTTTGTTTCCCCTGATTGTGTGTAAATGTTTTGGCCAAACCACTATAAAAGCTACCCTCCTGTGTCTTTGTGTTTAGGTCAGTTTGTGAGTTGTTTCCACTTTGTTTAAATCTCTGAAAATTACTTTTTGTAGAGTTGTACTTATTTCATCTCTTTTATGGGTCCACTAATCAAATTTTTGAATTCTGTCTTTCTTTTTTTTAAAAGAAAACTTTGTTAGGGGGTTAAGGGGCAGACAAATGGCAAACAGACACTACCTTAAAAGGAGATGGGGGTCAGGGTGTCAGCACCCCTGGCCACTGTACCAGTGTTTTTCCATTGTGGGGGTGTTTACTGTAGGGGGAGGAGACCAGACACTATAACTGTAGCTGTTGTGTGGAATTCTTGAGATCAGCCTTTAGAATAGGACTGCAGTGAACTGATCTCCAGATGCATCTGTAAGGAAAATCGGTAATAAAAGGATTGTGTGAAACTTGCAAACATCTCTGCGTGATCTCTGCCAAGGCAAAAGGATCGGAGAGACTGGCGTTGTCTCAACAGTCCCTCACATGGACCATAGCAAAGCCGTTGGGAATTTTTCTTGGCCTTCAGACAGTAGTTCTGATTGCTACAGTACTGAAGGGGGTAAGTCAAAAAGAAAAAAGAAAAAAGTGCTTGTCACACGTGCACATCTTGTGATCCAAATTTATTGGGTTTGTCCTTCAACATAGTTTTCAGTCATGTGACTGGCCAATAGTGGACAGTCGGTAGTACTGCAGGACAAAAGTGTTGCTACTGGATCATCTATCCATGGAGGAATAACGAAGACATCAAGAGAAACTATAATTTTCAGGGACTTGTGATTCATATTCAGCTTTATTTAAATTCCTGAAAGTGACGTCTGTCCCAGAGCTCCAGTTCAGTGACATCTATTTGTATATTGCAGAGGTTCCCTCACCTCTCACTGCTGCCAGGATGAAAGCTCACTGAAAAAATAAGCACAGAGTCCTATTACAGTTTTTGCCCGTTGCTTGAACACATTTGGCAAAACGTCGCTCATTGTGCCAAAACTCTAAACACAAGTAAACACGACACAACACTGGGAAATATACCATACACATCTGTGCCAAAATGAAACTCCACTCCCAAAACCTAAACTCTGCTGTCAAAACCTAACATTCCTCTGTCAAAATGTAACTCTGTTGACAAAATGACACATACTTGCATCATATGCAAACACTTATAGATCAGGGGGAACACACTAGTCTTCTTTACATAAAACACTGCAGTCCTTGATTTCCATTGTGTATTCAGAAGGCACATTTACAGGAGACACATTTCCAAACAACCAAAAACGCAAATAGACCTACTCAATAGTGTACATCGCAGTACCATGAATTCAGATAAAGCAAAAAAAAAAAAAAACCACAACACAATAATACTGCAATAGAAAAAACACTATACTGTAAACACAAAAAACCATGACAATTGTGCATAAGTGGGCTCATGGATCCCGCCGTCTGTTGGGGTCTGGCCACAGGACCTCATCAACATCGCAAGCAGTGTCCTCTCCCGCTGGGCACCGGGGAAAATATCCTCTTGCATGTCGAAACCATCCATGGATTGCTGTCACCTGAATGTCGCCGCAGGCCTGTTCCATTGCCTGCAGAAGAGGCATGCGGGCATGTGGTTGGCGGTCATATACACGTCATCTCCAAGCCTAAAAAAACCCTCAATAGGGTTTAAAAATGGTGAGTAAGGGGGCAAGTATACCACTTCAAATTGATTGTGGTTGGAGAACCAGGCCTGGACCAGAGCAGCCCGATGGAAACTGACATGATCCCATATCACCACAAACCTGGGCTGATCTGCTCTGTTCTGTACAACTATATCATGGAGAGCATCTAGAAATGTGAGTATGTGTTGGCTATTGTATGGACCTAGTATTGCATGATGGTGCAGAAGCCCTCGAAGGCATATGGCGGCACATAATGTGATGTTTCCCCCGCGCTGCCCTGGGACGTGCACAATTGCCCTTTGGCCAATTACATTACGACCCCGTCGTCTTGTTTTGCTCAGGTCGAATCCAGCTTCATCAATGAAAATGTATTCATGAGGCTGTGCAGCTCCATCCATGGCCGAGATTCTCTGAAAAAAAGGGGAACATGTCACTGTACTACAGTGCTACACATACAGCACCCTCACCCCATCACACAGGTACCTGTGTAGCTCTCAGAATGGATCCATGTGGTACTGATATGGTACATATTCAGCTGCTACTGGACTTCACCAATACTCTATTGTAAATGTAAGGGACAGTTACACGTACCCGTACATATTCAGCTCGAAGTCCTTTGACCCTGTCACTGTTCCTCTCGAATGGGACTCTGTAGAGCTGCTTCATGGTGATGCTGTGTTTACCCAAGATGCGTCTGATGGTGGTGATGCTCACATGGTCTATGTTGCTGAACACTCGCCTGTCTGCAAGTATTTTCCGTCGTAGCTGGTGGAGACGGATGGCATTGTCTGCCCTCACTAGGTCCACAACGGCAAGTTCCTGCTGTTGTGTGAACAGGCGTTGCCGTCCTCCCCCAGAAGGTCTTCGGGTCATTCTGGAGAAATACAACCACATATTGTCATCGGTTTGCTTATTTTTCTTACAGTACTTTACTGTATGTACTGTGTCATCCACTGTACAACACTGTACCTCAATATAAGGAATCAGCCACTTTGGCTGCAAAAGGAGCATTAGCACCCCGTACACTTGATATGGTAATGTGATATACTGTAGAACAGTGCTATGAAACCATCTGAGTAGAGCAGAAGGTATGGAGGTGAAGACATACCTGTTTTCTAGTCGGAATGTTCGTATTACAGATGCCACTGTGAAGCGGCTTAGATGTGGGTGGACTCTCTGCCCAGCTTCCCTCATAGTCAGGCCATGGTTGATGACATGGTCCACCAAAGTTGCTCTTATTTCATCAGAAATATGGGTCCGTTCATGGCCTCTTCGGCCTTCTCCTCCTCTTCCTCCTCCTCCTCTACCTCTTCCTCTTCCTCTTGCTCTCCCTCCATCCATGCTTGCAAAGTTCTTGAAATGGCTACGCTGAGGGCTTTTTGTAGTTGGCTAATTGGTGTTCGGTTTTGCAAGTACGTGCCTTCAGGTGTGTATTTGAGTGGTTGCAATTATCCGATGTGTTTTGTATTTTGGATACATGTGTTTTCCGAATGGCACCCTGAGATTTCATTTTGTGAGCGAAGTGTCTTATGTATGAAATAGAGTGTAGCATGCAGGACCATGTGTGTTGCATAAAGGGGTAGGTGTGTTGCATAAAGGAGTAGGAGTGTTGCATAATTGGTACTGGGGTGCAAAGCAGCGCTTTTGTTTAAGGTATGGGTACATGTGTTTGAGGTATGGTAACAAAAGCTTCACGTTGTGTTACTTTAGTCTGAGCATGGGTTTATAGTGTTCAAGCAACGGGCAAAAACTGTAATCACCAATAACATGAATTCCATCATGTACAGTCTTGAAGTGCAGTTCTCACTTTGATTTGTGCACATTAAATACATTTGGTCATTGGAGCAGAGAAGCAGCTGGGATATTCAAAGTAAAGCAGCATCATGGTTTTTGCTGCGAAAGCACAGGAATCTGCATATCAGACTTAAGTCATGGTGTGTTTTATTATCACAGTGTGAAGTTCTTGTTTTTAAAAATATATACCGGTATATATATTGTAAGTCATTTTAATCAAGAGTTCCTTTTCATTGGTACTTGGTTTCAGACTCAGGTCTGTCACTGTGTTCATGTGTAAAAGAGGGTGAAAGAGTAGTGATAAAGCACACAGCTCAGTGAACATGGAGGTGTGTAGACCAAGGAGACAATATTCAACCTCATCTGGTAGTTCATTGCTTTGAGCAGTAGGTGGCGCTGCTGCATAAAATGAGGATCTGAGATTCAAACATGAAGCAGCTCCTGAGCTCAGAACTGCTTCTAAATCAATTTCAACACATGAATCAGCCTTCAGAAGTGATAAGAGGTCCACTACAGTCTAACAAGTTTATCTGCAATAACACAGCATATATTAGCACACTAACATTTTATTACCTGCATGTGTCCATGTCTAAAAATATTTATGATGCATGTTGGTCACTGACCATCACATAAAACCACAAAAATCATTTTATTACATTTGAGCCACAGTCATTATTATAATTGCCATATTATTGTTAATAGCAGGATGAGGAAGGTTCATAGAAATAGTTGGACTGGTAGTAGCAGGATGTAAAAACAATCGAGTTGAATGGACCAGTGGAAGCAAAGAGGGTTTTAACAGACGAGATAGAGAAGGAGCAGGAAAAGGCTTTTTTAGTAGGTTCATTTATTTTTATTAATGTTAACACAGCAGCCTGACTCTCAAACTCTAAACGTCTGCTGATCTCAGTGAATGTAACAGAGTTGCCTCCTTTCCTGAGATTTGCAGATATGCATAAAGGTCAAGCAGCACACTGTAGATGGAGCTCTGGTAGAAAGCAGAAAACCTCCATCATCAACCACAGTGTGTTATTTGGAATCTACTATAGTGAAAAATGAATAACTTTTTTCTTTAAAGTGGCATCACTTAAAGATTTAGTATTTGGAAATGATTTCATATTAAATATTGATTTTAAGTGGCGTAGCTGGCCAAGTGTTGCTAAGTGGTGTCTTAAAGCGTATTGTTGTGTTAGAATGAGTCTGAGGAGGAAAATATTAGACTGGAAATGTTGCAGATGTTGATTTACACTTATTTTAAGAACATTACAATATTATTATAAACAATGTAGTTATTTTTTTAATCTCTGAATTTAATTAGTTAAAGTTCATGAAGGTTCATAGAGGTTACATTGACCATAGTACATGCTCAGAGTACATAGCATCACTGGTTCCTGAAGTATTTTTTGTGGGGGAAAACATATCTGAGCTCCTCTGGGTCTTTCACACAAATGCACCCTGGTCATGGATGTGTAAGACTCAGCTTTGCAGTTTGTCTTTACAAAAACCCGAAAAATTTGTCATTCTTTTTTTTCTTTTCTTTTGCCTGTCCTATTTGGTTCTTTAGCCATCAGAATTGTTGTCTGAAGACCAACAAGGATACCCAATGGATTTACTTTGCCAAATGGATCATCGTGGCATTGCCGTATTGGTCCATTTGACTGACCTTTGTTTTTATTATTTATTATATTTTATTTTCAGATGTTACAGACGGGACAGACATGAGTGAGGGACAGGAAAGGGAGAAAGAAAGAGGAAGGAAAAGAAAAACAGAAGGGGAGAGGGACAGTGAGAAAAGGGGGGAGAAAAAAATCTCCTGGATCACCTGTTGAGAGAAGAAGAATAGAAAACAAGCAAAAAAAAAACCCAACCAGCATACTAAACACAACAACATCGCATTAATCTAACCGAGCAGAAGCTAGAGGGGGCTGCACCGGCGTGCCCGCCGGCTCTGCCGGCAGCCAGCTGAGCCAGAGTGCACCGAGCCGCAGGCCCAGAGGAGGAGGAGGCCTGACCGAGCAACAGGCGCCAGGCCCTACCAAGTAGCCACCGGGAGTGAGCCGGTACATACCCAGTACCCAGCCCCGGACACCAAGAACCACCAATGCACCGACCCATGAGGGCATCAGTCACCGGCAGGGAGTGTGGTGAGGGGAGATAGGCCTTGGAGGGCCTGGGAGTTCCCAGAGAGGTGGAGTCTAAGACCCGACCTGACAAATAGACACAGACACAAACATGCATTCCCACCCTCATGCACACATATACAAACACTCAGCACTCACCCAACGTAAGGATTGACATAAATGGACATGTACACACAATCACACTCCCCAAACATACTCTATACCCCGGGTCCAGGTACCCTCGCCCCCAGAGGGGGAAACAGAACCCAGACCCAAGAGATGTTACCCTTCCCCCCGGGGTGGAGGCAAGCAGACCGTCCCAGGCTCGGCAGCAGCAGGGAGGCCAATCGGACAGCTAACATCTCTTCCCAGCCCCCCCGCCCCGATGGCTAGCAGAGAACGGGGGTGTGTGAAGACCCCATACCTCCCTCCTCCCGCTCATGTGTAGTGTTGCTGCGTGTTGTTCTAAAGTGCATTTAAAACAAGGGAGAGCATGGTGCTGCTGCCAGAGAGCAGCAGGTGTCTCCCCTGCACCCTTGTGACACACCCGCACCCCAAGGACCTACTTGTGTGGGTGAGTGTGGTGGAGCGGGAAGAGGGAGGTAGCCGGGGATGGGGAGGAAAAGGAGGGAGGGGAGGATGCCCCTCCCTAGGGCCAGCTCCCCCGCTGACCCCAGTAGGTACCCTCGTCCTCTGGTACCCACCAAGGCAAGGGAGCCCAGGTCCATCCAGACCGGGGCCTACGGTAGCACTGCCAAGCCCCACAGGACCCGGGGCAGCCCACCCTACCCCACCGCAGAGGAAACTGTACCCACCCCAACATTCAATCGTCTCCCAGACTACACAAGACTACAGACACCCAGGTTAAGTTTATTCTCCACCTCTCTTATGTCTCTCCCCCACCTGCAGAGTGGACTCCTGCAAGGATGGAACAACCTCCCCGCCAGTTGAAGAGCCCCCCAGTTAGGCCGATGCACAAGAGGCCCCCTGCGCCAGGGCTGAGTCCCCGTGCACCCACCCGCTCACAACCTCGGTGACACACCGACGAGGACCGAAGCCCCCAAGGCCCAGCCAGAGCCCCAGCACGGAGGCGAAGCACCCCCGAACCCCAAACCCCCACGCCTGCCCCGGATCCACTCAGGGGCAGCCAGGCCACCAGGCCAGTAACCTACGTCCACCAGTACAGACCATCCTCCAGCCCCGCTGCACGCAGCCACGAGGAGAACAACCTCTAAGAGCGACCAGAGCCACTAACCAGGTTATGAACACAACCCCCGGGTTAAGCCCTCCAGGGATAATGTCTCTAGGGGTCCTCCAGGCGCCCTAAGCCTGTCCCAACTCCATATTAACCACAGTAGCTGAGGCAGGACCAAACCACGACCCCCTACCCCCGCTAAGTGATGGAGCCGATCAATGGAGCCCAGAGGGATTGATCTAATGTGGTGGCAGAGGCTATATCGAGACTAATGTGATCCATTAGAAGTTTCTATATTGGCTAGAATTAAGATTATTTTTATTTTTCCAGTCCATGAGGACCGTTTTCTTGGCGATGCATAGGGCAGTGAAAACCATGTGGACTGTAGTAGTTTCTGTAGTGACCTCATCCAATTTTCCCAACAAGCATACTAAAGGGGAGGTTGGAATTTTACATTTCAGACACTTTGATAAGTCTTCACATATCTCGCGCCAAAACTTCTGCACTGGTGGACAGAACCAAAGAGTGTGGATATAATTGTCTGGTGTATTGCCTTGACAGTGTGAGCAGTTGTTGGAAGATGTAAAGCCCATCTTGAACATCCGATGACCTGTATAGTGCACTCTATGTAGTGTTTTGTATTGTATTAATTGCAAACTGGGATTTTTAATCAATTTAAAGGTTTTTAAGCATACCTGAGACCAGAAGTTTTGGTCTAAGCTGACTGATAAATCTGCTTCCCACTTTGCAATAGGAAGGGATATTGATTCATCTAACTTAGAAAGTGTTCTGTATATTTTAGATAATAATTTGGGGGATTTAAGAGTAAGAAAATGTGCCGCGCTTGGTGGTGTTTGTAATTCAACTTGACTGAGGTTAAATTTCTGTTTTACTATGGATTTAATTTGTTGATATTCTAAAAATCTTTTCTTGTTGATCCCATATTGTGTAACTAGTCTGTCAAATGGAATAAATTCTGTTCCCTCTAATATATGTTCTAAGTATTTAATTCCTTTACAACTCCATTCTGGGAAATTAATCATATTATTGTTTTGTAATATGTCAGGGTTATTCCAGATAGGTGTACGTTTGCATGGGATTAATGAAGACTCCGTTATTTTTAGAAACTCCCACCATGCTGTTAGAGAAAAGCTGATGTTGATACTTTTAAAGCATTCATGTCTTTTGATGTTTGAGCTAATAAATGGTAGGTCTGAGATCTCTAGATTATTGCATAGTGCCTGTTCAACATCTAGCCAGGGCTCATCTAAGAAGGTATGTTTTAACCATTCTGAGATGAACTGAAGCCTGTTGGCTAAGAAGTATTGGTGAAAATTAGGCAGATCTAATCTTCCTCTATCCTTGGTTCTTTGTAGCGTTTTTAAGCTGATACGCGGGGGTTTATCTTTCCAAAGGAATTTGGAAATATATGAATCCAGAGATCTGAACCAATCTTGTGATGGTTTGTTAGGGATCATCAAAAATAAGTAATTTATTTTTGGCAAGATCATCATTTTTATAGTGGCGACCCTTCCCATGAGTGATATGGGTAAAGATTTCCATCTAGTCAGATCGCCTTCTACTTTCTTTAGAAGTGGGATGTGGTTTAATTTAGTTAAGTCTGAAAGCTTAGGAGAAACATTAATACCTAAATATTTAATATTTCCAGATTGTAGTGGGGCAGAGGAAGAATTATGGAAGGAGCAGTTAATGGGAAGAACTGTAGATTTTGGCCAGTTAATTGAATAATCTGAAACTCTTGAAAACCAGTTTATTAGAGTAATTACCTCAGAGAGGTTGGTTTGTGTGTTTTGCAGAAAAAGCAACACATCATCCGCATAGAGACTGATTTTATGTTCTATGCTCTTACATTTTATGCCCTTAATTGTTGTAGCCTGTCTAAATGCTGCTGCTAGAGGTTCGATAAAAATTGCAAAAAGTGAAGGGGAGAGTGGGCATCCCTGTCTGGTGCCCCTCAGGAGACAGAAGCTGGAGGATGTCTGGTCATTTGTTCTGATACGAGCTGTTGGGGAATTGTATAATATTCTTATCCAGTTTATGAAAGAGTTTCCAAAACCAAATTTGTGTAAAGTTGCGAATAAAAATTTCCAGTTAACTCTGTCAAATGCTTTTTCTGCATCTAGAGATAATATTATGGTTTCGATGTTTTTATCGTATGAGTAGTCTATTAAATTAAGTAATCTACGAGTGTTTGTTGAGGAGTGCCGACCTTTTATGAAACCAGTTTGGTCAGGATGAATTAAGAGGGGGGTTATTTTCTCTAATCTCTTTGAGAGAGCTTTGCAGATTATTTTAAGGTCTACATTTAAAAGAGAAATTGGATGATAGTTTGAGGGAAATAAAGGGTCTTTGCCTGGTTTTAGCAGGAGACTAATGTTGGCAGAATTCATATTTGGTGGTAGTCTGCCATTTTCCTCGATTTCCTGCAACATGCCGTGGAATACTGGTGCCAGAATTGTCCAGAATTCTTTGTAGAATTCTGCAGGGAAGCCGTCTGGACCTGGAGCCTTATTATTGGGCATACTTATCAGGGCTTCCTGGAGTTCACCTGGCGTCAGTGGCGAATCCAGTGCCATTGCTTGACTGTCTAGTAATTTTGGAAGAGTTACGTTGTCAAGAAACAAATCAATTTCATTTTTAGATGGGTTTATTTGTGGTGAGTATAAAGTTTCATAGAAATCCCTAAAAATGTTGTTTATTCTTCCAGGGTCATATATTGTGTTCCCCGATAAATCTTTAGCAGCACATATAGTTGTTTTTTCTTTATTTATTTTTAGCTGGTTTGCTAGAAATCGACCTGATTTGTTACTGTGTTCAAAATTCTGCAAGCGAAGTCTTTGTATAAGGAATTGTGTTTTTTTATTAATAGTTTCATTTAATTCTAGTTTTGTTTTGCATATTTTGTTCAATGTTTCCTGATCTTGGTCGCATGCGTAGGCTTCTTCTAGTGATTTGATGTTTTTTTCTAATTCCTGAATATTTTTGTTTTCTTCTTTCTTTTTGTGTGATGAGAAAGAAATTATTTTACCTCTCATCACAGCTTTCCCTGCTTCCCATAGAACAGAAGCAGATATTCCGGGAGTGTCATTAAAGTCTAAATATGAAGTCCATTCCTTTTTAAAATATTTAATAAAGTCTTCATCTTTAAGCAATGATGTATTAAATCTCCAGTTTTTACTTGGCGTAGTATTATTCTTGTGCATTAGTGTTAAAGATACAGGACCATGATCGCTGACAGCTATAGGATGAATCTCAGTGTCTGAAATGTCACTCAGCAGTGAGCTGCTGACCAAAAAATAATCCAGATGAGAGTAGGAGTGATGAAAATGTGAGAAAAAAGTATATTCCTTACTGTTGGGGTGAAGGGAGCGCCATGCATCACGAAGGCCAAAGTCGCTCATATACTGTTTGATTATATTTGTGGATTGCCAATTGCGCTGAGTTCCTGTTGTGTTGAGCCTATCCATTTCTTCATTTAGTCCAAGGTTGAGGTCGCTGCCAAGAATGAGTGTGCAATCGAGGTGTTCAGAGAGTGCACTAAAAAATTCCGTGGAAGAATGAGGGTTCATCAACATTTGGACCATATATACTTACAATACATAGTTTTTTTTCAATATTGATAGTTTAGACGTTAGGAAACTCAGGTGTTTTAAGTTCGTTTAAACCTGTGACAGGTCTGTGAGTTTCTTGTAATAAAACAAAATTTGTAATTTTAAAGAACTCACTGAATTTGAGCATGATACTGTAAAAGGATACCGCCACTGCAACAAGTCAGTTTGTGAAATTTCTTCCCACCTTGATGCTGTTTGAATAATTTTATTCTTTTCTTTTAGAATAAGATGCTCTGACTTTCATGGTGGCCATGAATGGTCTTCTATTCCATTCATCTACACAGAATTATTTACATGGAAGAAAGTTTTCCATTTACTAATAAATCTGAACCACATAAGTTTAATGCTGGACTTGCACTTTGCCATGGCAGAGGGCAGTAAAATAAGGAATGACTTTTATGAACCACATAGCAGGAAGGTGCAAGATGCTAACGTGCAGGGCATACATGGAACATGATAACCAAATGGCTGGCATAGTTCAGAGGCCGGGCCTGGAAGTCCCAAAGTCAATATGGGAGACACCGCCAAGGCTGGTCGAGAATGACCGGACTAAGATCCTGTGGGACTTCCAGATACAGACGGACAAACTGGTGATAGCGAACCAACCAGACATACTAGTGATGGACAAGCCACTATACCGAGTAATAGCAGCATCAGGAATAACGAATACCAGAAGCTGGTCCAGAGGTTAAACTACAGGAGAGAGTTTAACCTCTGAAGCACCAACACCCCCAGATACGGGGGCAAAGGGAGGAGATCGCATTTAGGGTTAGGCGTGCATGCTTGAGGGGTTAATAATTACTTCTAATGCACTAGTGGTTTATAAAACAGAGTGAAAAGGAAACACTGTGTCCCTGTGGTTCATGTTTTGATTTACTGTTTGCATGTGACATACTGAATGTAAATACAGAGGTTACAGTCACACGCTGTACCTTGTCCTGAAAAGTGCAAACATTGAGCCAGACTCTGTCCTCGCTGAGCTTCACGGTCTCCTCCTGCTGTCCCTCACTCTCCTGCTCATCTGCTGATTCAAAGCTGTCAGAGGGAAACAAGACCCTAAAAAATATGATTAATGAAAAGCAGTTTCAGACTGAAGCTGACTTGAGCGGCAGGAGGCTGGTTAGGTGACAGACTGTCAGTAAAAAGATGTGTGTCAAAAGAAATCAGTTCAGTTACATACACTGCAAAAAACGATTTTCAAGAAAGTAAAGATTTTACACTCAGTTGCTCACTATTGCACAGCTTACCTGTTGGAAATCCTGCACAAAACACAGATTGTCTTTTGAA
This sequence comes from Diplotaxodon limnothrissa, assembly GCF_057381915.1. Classification (NCBI taxonomy): domain Eukaryota; kingdom Metazoa; phylum Chordata; class Actinopteri; order Cichliformes; family Cichlidae; genus Diplotaxodon; species Diplotaxodon limnothrissa. Next base: position 13,970,173 of record NC_140606.1, on the reverse strand, counting down.
AGATATCAGGAAGTTCTGGTCCTTTTTTGATGAAATCAGTGTTACATCCGTTCAAAATACAGTCATGGGTGTGGAACCTGATCTCAGTTGTTTTTGTGGCTTTAATGAAGCCTATATTATTAAAACCCTTTAAATGCCGTAATTTCACTGCTCATACAGACGCATTCAGAATAGTTATCACTGGTTCAAATTCATGGATTGAATAAAAGGGGCATCGGGTGGTGGTCGTTACTGAACTGTCTCCCTTTGAAAACATTAAAAAGACACTTTTGTGCAAATGACCATTTTAACTGAAACAAGCATTTTACAGTGTAAAAATTATATATGAAGTTATCAGGACAAGCACAGCAAAATCTCCAGTGTTAAATTAACACTGGAATATTTCTAACATTTTGAGTTATTTTCCAGTGTTACAATATCAGCACTGCTCAGTGTTAGTCTTTGTTAATCTTCAAAACTGACTAGATTACTTTTAAACATATAACACTGTCAAAAGTCTTAATTTAACACTCAACAGTGTTGTATTTAACACTCAGAGGTGTGGACCCATATAGACACTCTCCAGTGTTAATTTAACACTGGAGATTTTGCTGAGTACAGCGTGTGACTGTAACCTCTGTATTTACATTCAGTATGTCACATGCAAAGAGTAAATCAAAACATGAACCACAGGGACACAGTGTTTCCTTTTCACTCTGTTTTATAAACCACTAGTGCATTAGAAGTAATTCAGTTAAGTAAGTGTTCAGTTGTGTCTTCCTGTGTTTTTGCAGTAAATGTTGTTTTCTGTTTCTGATGTGTGTACTTCCCCTGCTTCGTCGTATTTATGTTTTTTTTTCTGTGCTTCCACCTGTTTCCTCTTGCCTCTTAACCCAGGTTTAAGTGTTGATGCTTGATCATCGCGGTAAAGAAAGTTTCTGGAATCTCCATTTTAAGGTCGCTAGCCTTGATCTAGCAATCCTGTGCCTCACTCAGAGTCACACACATCCGTTATTACAAATGTTTACCAGGATCCTGTAAAGTATCTTTGCTCTTCGTAGAGCTGCACTCTTCTGGACACAGATCTCAGATGTCATTCCTGGGATCTTCTGGAGCCACCTGCCCAGTTTAGGGGTCACTGCCCCGAGTGCTCTGATTACTACATGGACCACTGTTGCCTTCACCATTCACATCTTCTTAACCTCCTCTCTCAGGCCTTGTTGTTTTTCCAGCTTCTGGTATTCGTTATTCCTGATGCTGCTATTACTCGGTATAGTGGCTTGTCCATCACTAGTATGTCTGATGGTTCGCTATCACCAGTTTGTCCGTCTGTATCTGGAAGTCCCACAGGATCTTAGTCCGGTCATTCTTGACCACCCTTGGCGGTGTCTCCCATATTGACTTTGGGACTTCCAGGCCCGGCTTCTGAACCAACGCACCGATGCCCGAGGGCATCAACCACTGGTATGGAGTGTGGTGAGATCGGTCCCACACCTGGGGGTAGCCTGACATAGACTTAGAGAAACAGGCTCACACAGACACAAACATGCTTCCCTGCCCTCATGCACACATTTACAAATACTCAGCAGTGTGTGAAGCACTTTGCCATAAATAATTTCTGCATGAAACATGAAATCCAGACTAAATGCAGATGCAGAGCAGAAAGTAGACACAATGATGGACTTGTGAAGGTTTTTTCCCGGCAGCTTATTAATGAATGACCGATTGTTAATAATGTCTCTGTTTTTCTTTAAAGTAGACCAAATGTCCACCTGTTGAAATGTCACTGAATACCTTTTATTCACACAGCCTCCACTGGTGAAGTAAATTTCCTGATATGCTAAGTTTCAAGTATTTGCATGTACTTGGATGCACACAGAATGTAGTTTGAACATGGTGATCATAACAGTCGTGGTATGTTCTCATCTGCAAATCAGATGTAAAAGTCTGGGAATGCTTTGCCTACTGAACATAACAGCCTCACTCTGAGTGTAAACAGGAGAAATGAATATTTTCATGTTTTCTGCTGTGAGGGAAGTGACAGAAATACAAATCCAGCTCTGACTCAGAGAGGGGATCATATCAACATCAGTGTGTCTACAGAAAACTCCAGAGTGAGGGTAGAAGTCTTTTCTTTCTCTTATTAGAGGACACATTTGTGCAAAGAGTCTAAAGTAAAGATGCTGTGGAGTCTGTTGTTCATCACTTTGATTGGTAAGTGGATCATTTGATGTTCCTGCCTGGCACAGTGATGTTTCAATGATCGTTATAAAGAATGAAAAAGATCAAATATAACAGTTCAGTTTTACTGTGAGTTGATCCAAACTGCTCGATAAAGCAAAAGTCGTTTCATTTAGTTTAAAGAGGATTTGACTTTAGTAAAGCCAGTTTCATTTCTGAGTGTTGAAGGATGGTTTACATTCTGTGCTTTCTGCTGTATTACCAAACAACAATATCAGAGCTGGCAGTAATTCACTCATTCTTACATCGTTCTCTGAAACTTCACAGGAAGATCAACTCAACAGGATCCAGGTAAGAGTGCATTTCTAATCAGTTTCTTCAGGTTATATCAAAAGTATGATGGTGCTTCTGTTCTGAATATACTTATTTTTAAAGTATTTAATTTTATGCCTTTTTAATTATTTTTATATTTTATTTTTCAATTCATTTATTTATTTATTGCATCACAGTAGACGTCATATCTGTGGGAATGTTTCATGTGGGGATTTTCTGTTGGACTGAAGCAATTTTACAAACATCTGTATAAATATATGTTATAAATGTCAATTTATATTGAATTATGTTCTATGATATGTGATCAACGTGATTTAGAAATAAGTGCTTTGATAAACGTGCAGTCTTTGATATGTTTTGAGAGTCAAATTATTCATTTCATAAATTCTGATTAATTTTTATTCACTAACTGCAAAACTATTCAACATTTATAATGTAGTGAGGCTGCTTGGAAATAATCTGTGTGTGTGTGTGTGTGTGTGTGTGTGTGTGTGTGTGTGTGTGTGTGTGTGTGTGTGTGTGTGTGTGTGTTAAATATGTTTGCCACAAAAGATTTAGTCAGATCATGAAGTCATAATTCAGATTCATTATTTAGGAGTGAAAAGGAGATTTTTCCTAAAAAACACTAGAAGACCTGGTCTGAAGTATTATTGCCACTGACATTGTTTCTTTTCTTTTTTCTTTTTTTTAACTTTACTTTCTGTTACATCATCAGGCTGTAGTCCAGGATGGGAAACTATCAAACTGGATGACAAAGTGGCATTTCAGTCTTCAGTCTACACAGACAATGGTGTCAACTACACTGCTGACAGAGCTTTGGACGGAAATAAAGAAACATGTTCTAACACTGTAGAACAACGGCCCATCAGCTGGTGGACAGTTGACTTATTGGGTCTATATGAAATTTCCTGCATCAGCATTTACAACATAAATCAACACAATGTTGATCTAAGAGACGCGCACATTCTCATCAGGAACTCATCTGAGAGAAATGCTGCTGACACCACTGAGTAATACCTTCATCTTACTTTGAATCATTCTGTTCTCAGTCAGGCTCCAGCATGTCCAATGTTTTTAGATAATTTTATGAACATTTAAGTGCATTTAAATCCAGTAATACAGTAACACAGATAAACCTGTATCAGTTCTATCAGATGAAATAGGAGGTCTAATATGGTGTGATGTGGTTTGGAGTAATAATCAAGTATATGTGAAGAATATAAAAATCTTTATTTATTCTCATTTTCCTTTGTTGTTTATTTGTAGGTGTTTTCCTTCTTTCTAAAATGTTCTCAGACAGCAGCTCACATTTATTATCCAGCTGTTCGACTGTCTCCACTGTTTACAGCATGATTTAATCAAACAGAGCCAGAAACTCTTTCTGTACATCTGTCCAACCTTTTGTCTTTGTTTACAGGTGTGCAACAATAAGCACAACTACTAGTGGAGAAAATAAAACATTTAACTGTGAAAATGGAACAAAGTGGGGGCGTTATGTAACTGTGTACAAAAACACATCTGGGCTTGTGATTCTGTGTGAGGTGACGATGAAAGGCACAAAAAAAGGTACAATAAAACATTCTTACCCACTAAGTTAACTGGTCAGTCAGTAGAGTCGATATAAATGTGTAAATTGATTGATTGATTGATAATACTTTATTCATCCCGAGGGAAATTGTGTTAAGGCTGCCGACCTTTGCCAGCGCCATCTTACCCTCCCGACCATACATACATTACACAGCATCACATGGGGAAGTCAGGTCAGAGAGATATAACAATGGAAAATGCACAACATGAGGAAAGATGAGGAGAAAAAAGAACTCCCCCCAGGCTGAGGTCCAACAGCGAGATCAGTTTGAGAACAGAAAAAAACACCTCAGCACATGAAGGATCACATCTCACAACATAGAAGACATAAGCTTCAAAGGCATTTGGAGGGGGTGGGGGGTGAGTGCAGGTCTGTGTCAGTGTACATGCATGTGTGTGTGTGTGTGTGTGTGTGCGTGTGTGTTTTCTGTGTTCAGCCGAGAGAAAGTGTTCCTTCACCCGGTTAAGCAAAAGTCAACAATCTTCGATCAACGCGGATGGCCTTGAAGGAGGGACAAAGAGTTTTGACAACAATCCTGTTATCATGGAAGAATTTTTGTTGTTCCAGTCAGCTTCAACCTTGGCAGGCCTTCAGCTGGCACCAATCCTCTCAATTCCTGTTGTTCTTCTCCAAGATGTTATCCATTTTGCGTTCAAAACACAATCTTTGTACTCACAGCCCTGCCCATTGTCTATCATGTCGGGCAGCCTTATGGGATTTTGAACAGCTGTAGCCGCTTCTTTTACTTCGATAAGCCAGGTCCAATCAGCCAGAACTCTGTTATTGTGGTTCCGAATTGGTAGATGTCATTCAATGTCCTCCATCGAGAGTGTCGCCAGACACACGACGCAACCGACCATCGAGTATCCTGCAGCAAACGTCTCCGCAGGACAATCGGGCTCTCCCAAGCCCAGCAGGGTATCAATTCCATTACGGGACCAGTTGATCAAACGCATAATTCTTTAGGTTTTAGAGAACAAGACTGAGAAACTCTTTGAGGGCGATCGTGGCTCAAGAGTTGGGAGTTCGCCTTGTAATCGGAAGATTGCCGGTTCGAGCCCCGGCTTGGACAGTCTCGGTCGTCGTGTCCTTGGGCAAGACACTTCACCCGTTGCCTACTGGTGGTGGTCAGAGGGCCCGGTGGCGCCAGTGTCCGGCAGCCTCGCCTCTGTCAGTGCGCCCCAGGGTGGCTGTGGCTAGAATGTAGCTTGCCATCACCAGTGTGTGAATCTGTGTGTGAATGGGTGAATGACTGGATATGTAAAGCGCTTTGGGGTCCTTAGGGACTAGTAAAGCGCTATATAAATACAGGCCATTTAAAGAATAAGCGAGAATAAGTAAGAAGAATTATGTGCTTAGATTAACGCAGCATGTTAGACACTCAGAAACACTGTTTGGTTTGATGCTTCTAAGTTTCATGTTTTTGATGTTTTTCCTTTTAGAGCCCTTTAAACTGATTAAAGAGAACAAGACATGGGCAGACGCCCTGTACCACTGCAGAGAGGAACACATGGATCTGGTTTCCATCCTTGATAACGAGACCCAGGTCTGGGTTGAGTTGGAGGCTCAGAAGGCTGACACTCCCTTTGTCTGGCTGGGTCTTCACTACAGCTGCACCCTGCACCTCTGGTTCTGGGCTGATGATCATTGTGTAGGTTTTGATCAGTGGGCTGACAAGACAAGAACAGCAGACTGTAGCATAAGTGGTGCCATGAATACAAGTGGGAACCATTTGTGGTACAAGAAGTCTGTTTATGATAAATATAATTTCATCTGTGCAGTGTAAGAAGATCCATGGGTTGGTTTTGTTTATTCAGTTAGACAGGTGTCAGTAGTGGCTTGTTGGGTTGTAGCAAACTTTCCTCTAATAAATCAAAGGTGATGGGTTCAGGCTCAGTGTAGCAGGAAGATAAACAGTGGTGAAATTAAGAAAAAATAATCATTCTGTGGTATAATAACGCAATTTTATATTTTTTTTGTAATCTAATTAAATGCAGTTTATAAATAGAAATTAATCTTAATTTGGTTTTGTTCTCTTGAAGGTAATTTTTTGGGAGTTATTGATTTGCTCATGTATGTCTCATGAAAATTTGCTGTGAAAAAAAAAAAAAAATATATATAATTTGTATAATTTTTATCTGAATTGCATGTAACCTCCTAAGACCCAAACTCTTTCATGACATCCTTTTTTAATTTCTCTTTGCTCTTTGGGTTTATTGGGACCTGATGAATGTAAAAACAAAGAATTACCTGATTTTTTTTTTTTTACCTGATTTTTGTTTCTGATAAAATGAGAGCCACATATGAGGACATTAGTTTTAACTTTCGATAGAAAAGTGGCAGTATAATGTCCTCGTAAGTGGATATCAGGGCCTTGTAGAGCAATATTAAGTATTTTGGTCTAGACAACCCAAAATATGATGCCAGGTCCTAGGAGGTTAATGAACATGTTATTATTTTGAATTTGAAGGAGAGGTCAGAGGTCAAATATGATACTTCAAATTTTTCTACGGTACTTTCTGCACAGAAGCAAGTGTCTCTTATCTGTGCGCAGTCATCTGTTTAGCTGGGAGGACACTCTGGATGTGCACATTTGTGTTTTGTGTCAAGAAAAGCTGATATGTGTTCATACACTATATTCACTCATCCAGATCATTGAATTCTGGTGTTTTAAACACCTCCATTATCAGTGAAAGGAACTCTTCATGCTTCAGCATATTTTTTGGGACAATTTCATACTCCCATCTTTCTGGGAACAGTTTGGGAATGGTCCCTTCCTGCTCCAATATGACTCCATATTAGATTAGATGAATTAGATTAGATGAATTAGATGAATTAGAACATGAATGAGAGCAGAGCCTATGAGCCAGGCATCCTGATGTGGCGTCCTTGTCCAACATCAGTGTCTGACCTCACAAATGTGAAAGAATGAACAAAAATTCCCATTAACACACCTTGTGGAAAGCCTTCCACAAGAGTTGAAGCTGTCATAGCTGAAGGGTGGGCCAACATCATATTCAACAGTATAGTGTGTCTGGAATACAAGTGATCATGGGCCGTCTACAATCGTCATGCTTTCTTGATGTTTAAGAATGTTTAATTTCTGAAAATGTTCAACTAAACAGCTAAAACCATAAGACCAAAATCCTCTTAAAGCAGTCCTCTAAATTCTTGCCAGATAACACAACAAACTATATATGAACAATGAATTTACAAACCAGGTGCCTGAGATGTCCAAAGAAAAAGAAGTTCAATTTCAAAACTGTACCTCAGTTCTTTTAAACAGTGAGTGAGTCTGCGGTCATTAGATGCACTTACAGTTTCATGGGGAAAGGCACAGGAAGGATGGAGATGCCTGTTTGAGGCCACAGACTGAGTGAGTGTCTCTCTATTGTTAGAACACCAGCTGTGAGAGTCCCTTACTTGCTGTAAGTTACTAGATAAGTCAGCAAGTTCGAGATTTTACAACAGTCATAAGCTGCCATAAAAACATATGCTAGCTATTTTAGATAAATGTCTACCATGAATTACTATGTGCAGGACAAACCACAATGTTACAAAATTTAGTGCAACATTTTTGTTGCACTACACTAGTGTAACAAAAATGTTGCACGAGACTTGTGGACTTTAATGTTTTAGCCTTGTGTTAGTTGTTTATGAACAAATGTTGATGTTCATTTATTCAGGTTGTAGTTAAATAGTTTTAGAACTTGGCAGAAAATAAATTATTTCTATGCCCTAATGTGCAAGACCTTTGATTTTGGTGTACTTTCTTTTCATCATGATTCTGCATGGAAGTTCAAGTTCAAGATCAAATAATAGATAATATTGCTTTGATATTTATGGTTCTGAGCATAAATTGCATTATGTATAAAAAATACCATAGACGTGGAGACATGTACTTCTCTGGCAGTGACTGACTGAGCAGCATCCTCTAACAGCTTTGTGCTGTGTAGTAAAGTTGTTCCTCTCTGCAGTGGTTTTGTGACAGTGCTGCTCTGGATACTGAAGATTCTCTGGAGAAGCAGAAAGTCTACAAGTTCAGAGGTGAGCTGGCTGTGAGACAAGGAAACTATCAGGTACTGTCACTCATTCAATTTAGTCTGTGCTCTCTTACATCAAACACTTCCTCAAATAGTATCCGGCTTAAGCTCAGCTAGTATTTTCATTCTTGACAAACCTATACAGCTGATGCAAACTAAAAATGATGCAAAAAAGTCTTCATTCATGACCAGCGGTTTACAGCAGCTGCCTGCAGTGGATCGCTGACAACAACCTGACCATTAGACAAGATGTAGTGGAGGGGATGGCCCGATGCTGCACCAGACTGGGACAGAGAGACAGAGCGCTGGAGTTGGCCCAGTTACTGGTAATTCTTTACCTGACTGGGTTTTCCATGAGGAACAGTCAGAGTGAATACTGTCAGCTATCATGTGACCATCCCATCATGTGACTTTTTATCAGCTTTTTAAAATTATCTGCATCCAATATACTTATGACACCTAACAGCAAATGACACGACACGAAAGACACACACAACAGCCAGTCAAAACTAATTATTCAAAATCTCCTGATAAATAGAATTATGTTACAGAAATATTATGAATATGTTTGTTTGTTTTTGCCATATTTAAACCTTACAGGATCTTTTTCATCTGAGATCTGTGTGAATCAACATGATGAGCAGGAGGATAGAAACACTGAGGAGGCATCAGAGCTCAGTGAGGACAGAGTCTGGCTCAAAGCTTGGATTTGAGGAGGAGTCCACTGGCTGTGTAGACTGCAGGAGCACCTTTACACACACGACATGACTCAACAATGGACAAAGGAGAGACTGAGACAATAAATTAAAAAGAATTAGACAGTTTGACATTTTGGCAAGTGTTTTATGGCTGCATCCCACAAACTCATGTCTACTGCTCAGTGTAGCATCCCCGGTTGAAAAGATGGTCTCTCAAACTGATGGTTCACAATCCTTTTATTAAACAGCTGTGTATGTGAACACACCGTAAGAGCTACAACATACAGAATAAAAGACTATTAGTAAATCAAACAGTGTGTTACCTTTTACCTTTTGACTTATTCATTAATCACAAATTAATTCTCCTTACCTTACATAACAAATAACACTAAAACTTGTAAATTATTGCATATAACAGGGAAATCGTTGCATCGCTGCCTAAACATGACGAGGTACGTTAGCGCCCTCTAGTGGGTGAAAACTTAGCCTTTATGCTTAGTAGCGGTCAGCAGCTATATGCTCCGTAAAACAACAAAATACATATCTACAGGACAAACTTTGTTACAAACCTTGTTCCCTCATCAACCAGGTGCTAAGAAACTGCTTTCAACTCAGTGTTGCACCTTAATAGCCGTTCTTTTTCCCATTCCCGTCCATTAACCATAGAGCACACCTTCTCTCTGTGCATTAAAACTCGCGCTTCTGCTATATGGTTTACGCCACTTAATTTACGGCACCTTGTCGCTCTGTGACTTTCAAAATAAAAGCATTCACTCCAACAATATAATAGCCACTCATAAGTTTACAAAACACTTTACCAAATATTAATGAGGTCATTTACACTCAGTCCATAAATGTATTTTCCTTAAAAATGTGGCACCATTTAATGTGGCACCATTAGGCTTTCATCAGTATAAGACTTATTGCCAAGAAGCATCGTTACACCAAAGAAATAATTGACCAAGCACAAATTTCCTTACTTTTTAATCTAAGTTTATACTATCTATGACACCACATTCACTATGTTTTCACCCCAGATTTGCTTAAACCGTTATAGGGCGAGGAAGCTTATATGGTAAATTGATCTGCAACATTAACAGAATCTCACTGAGGTGAGATGCACTGCTTCTTGCACACACACTGTGACAAAGATTAAATTCCAGGCTGTTTGGGCTTAAACTTCTTCATTTTCACACACCAACATTAATTCTCTCTTTCATCTCCCAGAGAAGATGAGGGAGGATTACTAGGAAAGAGAGAGCCGGGCCACTGTGTGTTTGCACAGCTTCAGACAGCGCTGGTGGAACAAGATCTTACTGACAGGCCTGTTAGAGACTGATTGGCAGCAGCATAAAACACATTCTCACGCTCCAGTGTAGACTGTTTACAAATGTGCGCACAGACAGGAGGGAAGTGAAGAACGAGCTGAAGATGGCTGTAATAAACAGCACAGTGAATGTGGTCGTCATTAAGCCTTCAAACTGAACTCTCATTCATGTGGGGAAGGCTAAATATTTATCAAAAGTTTTATTAAAGATCAGCTTTAAGTGCTTAAGCCACTTAAAACGCTGTGACCACTGCCACGGTGTAGAACGAACAACTGTAATGAGGGCTACAAAGGTTTGTAATTCATTTCCTGCTCCTGCAGGATCAGTGATTGTCTGTTTCTAATCAAACAGCTGAGATCATGATTAGAGTTTTCTGTTCTCAGTGACAGCAGTGACGTCGTAATGCAGCAGCGTATCTGCAGGAGGACAGAATTCTGATCTGAGGTCTGCATCCAACTTTGAAAGTTATGTTATGAAAGTGAAATGCGTGCTGTGTTTTGCTGCTTTTCCCTTTAACCTGTGCCAGCTATACATAATGCACTTGATGTTGACTTAAGTAAAAAGTAAAAACACACGTCTATTTTCCACACTGCATTTTGTTTGTGAATAGTGAACGTTCTAATCTGTATTCATAGCTGTACACTTTAATAATTAATACAGTTACTTGTTGTTCATGTAAATACAGAAATTCTCCATTGCCTCAAAATGTTTAAACAAATCTCTAAATCTCAAGAACTGTGACTTGAAAACTGTATGAAGTCAGGTTAAAAATTAAGGCTTTATTTTATTAACATGGAAATGAATCTGTACAGTTCTCTAATTGCTCTTTAAGCTCTTCTTCTTCTCTCTTCAGATATTTTTATTGTGAAGCACCAAGCACAAGTAACAATTACAAATTGCCCCATAGGCTGACATTGCTTCCTTTTTATATTTTTTATCATCAAGAAAGGGGAAAACAAACAAACAAACAAACAAACAAACAAAACCACAAGAACAACACAAAACAAAACACACAACCAAGACACTGAACTAAAAAACTGAACTAAAACAGTATTTAGAGAGTGCTTCCTCCAAGGGCTATGACAAAACTTAATAACTCTATTAATAACGACCTCAAATGAAAAAGGCATTTACCAAAAATAATTTTCAGATTTTTAAAATATTTATAAAATACAGTGTAAAAGAAATAAGTAAGAAATAAATAAACTAATAAAATTAGCCAATATAGAGTTTGCAGCCTTTAAAATAATTATCATAATGCTTTCTGTGAACAGTCTCATCAGTCCAGATGTTCCCAAAAAACTTTATCATATTTAATAATTAAAAGATTTGAAACAGGATTATAAAAATGATGTCAGTCCAGAACTCCCTGTACTACTGGCATGGCAAAGGCCTATAGGTGATGCTAGAGGGCAAGATGGTTTCCTAACACATGATGAAAAGTAACAAGAGACAGTCGGTTGGTCTGTTAGTGTTAATTTGTGACCTTCCAGTGTGAAGCTGTGGAAAGAGATGAACAAATCCACAGGAAATCATGTTTACATGTGATGAAATTGTATAAATTATTTAAAATATTAACGTAACAGTCAAGTCAAGTGGCTTTTATTGTCATTTCAACTGTGTACAGTGGTGCAGTACAGAGTGAAATGAGACAGTGGTCTCGGAGAAACCCTGATATGACATATAACAGACAAGCACAGGAGCAAAACTGCACATTGCACTCTAAGAAACTAAGAAAGAGTATTTTGCAAAACTAACTTGCTGTCTGTTGGTGTGTGTGTGTGTGTGTGTGTGTGTGTGTGTGTGTGTGTGTGTGTGTGTGTGTGTGAGTTATTCAATGAAATTATGCTTTAAGACATGCCTTTGTTTTAATGTCACTATTTAATGTCACTATATTTCTCCCTCTGAACGAGGGAGGATGTAATCAGTTTGGATTACATCCTCAGTTTTCAAGGTATTTTTTTTTAGATTTTGTGTGATGGTAGATACCAACAACTGATTGAGATGATTTAGGTGAAAACGGGATCAAAGTGAAAGTCATAAAAAATGTGAAAATCATTAAAAACTTTATATTACCCACACTTTCTAATGTTTCGTCCTCTTTACTTGGAAATTGCTTTCCAGGTTACTGACAGTCACAAAGTTGACACTCAAATATGTTAAGAATCATATGATGGGCAATCTAACCATTACCTTACTAAAAACAAAGAATATAAACAATCAAAGCATTTACTATGTGCCACCACTTTCTGTTCAGGGTCTTTAATACCACCACATCCACAAAAGCTACATTTGGCCCATTTAGGAGCATCAACAACACGTGTAACATTAGAAATGAGCAGAATTGTGCATTAAACCTGAACTGATTTCAATGCTGATGAACTGAACTTCACTGTACTTTCAGAAAAGAAGTGCCAGTTCATCTACTCTGCACCTTTTCTGTGACAAATCTTCTATTGTTAAATTAATATTTCAAATTATCAACCAGCATGCATTCTTTCCAAATATGGAATAACCAGTTTGTTTATGATAAGTTTATAACATCATAACATCAGTAGGAAGACATTTTTAAACACTATCTGAATTTGTTTACAGAGTTTGTGCTGCCATCTTCAGGACAGAAATTGCCAAAGCACTTTAGAATATTATTTTTTTAATAAAATAAATACAATTTAGGCGCCAAATGCTGGTAGAAAACATTATTACCCACCATCTTAAATCAGAGGCAGTGTCACCATGAACATACTGTGCTGAAGAAGAGATGCAGCACAATCTGTTGTTCAACTGACAACAGATTTTTGTCAAAAGGAAAACAATCTGTGCAGAGAATTATGTGTTTGAATGTTTATGTGTGTTGCCTCATGATAGCATCACACAGTTGCTGTTGATTTGTCAGCTGCTCATCCAAAAGTCCTTTTCTATCACATCCCAAAGGTGCTCTACTGGACTGAGATCTGGTGACTTCCACACAGTCCTCATTCATTAAAACTTTACAAAACCGAACAGTTCAGCGCAGCTAGCCAAACAACAAAGAACCACTTACTGCTTAGGAAATAAAGAATGAAACTGGACAGTTTTAACATAAACATGGTTGTTACAGCCAGTGGCAGCACAAAATTGATCCCCTTAGACGGAATTTTAGTTTTTGTGTCCTTATTGTCCCCTGAGTTATTGGTTCTGTTACTAGTTACTACTACGTAACGCTACGTAAATCCAGCTCACAGACAGTGTTACATATAAAAGCATGTCTCAGTGGTGTAAATTAGCCTTCATGTTTAGTGTTTCATTTCCTCTTTAAACAACAACAAAAATCAAATGAAGTTTAAATTTCAGTATCTTTGTTTGCATTTGTGAAACAATGTGTTGAACACTAAAGTATAAAGTTTTTACTCTGAACAGACTTTTTTTTTTTTTTTTTTTACAATTTATTTATAATTCATGCAAAAAGCAACTCAGCATTAATATTGTGCAACAGATGGTAGGTGAATGTGCAAATCTGTTGTGACGTTAATTATGTGTGTTGTTGTGACTACTAATGTTCTTAAGCATATTAATTCTGTTACCTGGGTTACTTGACCTACAACACTTGTTTTATTGAAAGCTGTAGCTCTGTACCACGGATGGGAATACACAATGAATTTATAAATGAATTAAAGAATGACTATTTTTATTTAAATCATTTCTTTAATTTCTGTAGCCAAACTTCTGTTCACATTAATAAGTATTTAAGTAGAATAAAGAATGATTTTGATGTAAAACAAGCCTTTTTAGGCTGCATCTCATTAACATTAGCAAAATTATTTCAGGGAACATGGTGGTCTGTGTATTTATTACTTATTAAAAATAGTAATAAGCATATTTATTACTGCTGTCAGGGTAACATTTGGGGTCTTTAACCAGTCAAGTTCAGTTCTATAAAATATAATAATTTACAACAATATTAATGTATTTTTCTTAATTTATTGAATATGTGCAGTATTCCCAGGCACTTAGTCAAATGCAACAAAACAAATGATTTAAGATACCAGAATTAAGTCTCTCTTCCATTTAGCACAATCTGTCCAGCTGTACCATGTAGCTTCAGTATTTTAGATATAAATAATATCAAAACACAAAACACTGTCACTTTAAAGAAAGAAGGAAATATTCCAGATTCCTGGGGGAAACGTCTGCTTTGATGACCAGTTTGTTCCAGCGTATTGCCATCTTTTACCAACATCTGCAAATGTCCAGACAGGGAAGAATCCTTCTCTGAGATTGGTATAACAAATATACAAATCTGATATATAAAAAACAGGGAAAAATTTGCATGCTTTAAATAGATTTCAGTCTTGCAATACCCCTTTACATGTACCTGATTTGTGTTATATTTTAAGTTTTTTATAGAATTCAGATTGGCTAAACATTGTAGCACAGAGTGTTGCAGTGGATAAGAGGATTAAATCAAAACCTGTAAACAGCTGATATACAGGTTTGCCAGTATGCAAAGTTTGTCAACCACTGCTGACTGTTTGTCTGTTTGGCAGCAAAATTATGTGAATAGTATATAAGATAAGATAACTCTTTATTGTCATTGCACAGTCATACCTAGTACAACAGTACAAAGAAATTGGAAAGGCATTATTGAAGGAAGCAGTCTGGATGTAATTTTGATACAGATTATTAAGAAAGAACAATCACAGCACTGTAAAAATGAATCATTTCCACACCAATTTGATCCAATCTAACGGATTTACTGCAATGTTACAAGGAAATACATAATTTCCTCAGGGATTATTCTGATTTTGATCCAGATTAACCTGCAGCAGGTTTTATAACTCAAGCCACTTTGTTAGGACTATATCTAGAATATTTAGAAACTGTTCAGTGTCAAATGTTAGCAAAATAAAACAAAAAACAAACCCTAACCTGGCTTGTCAAGAGTTCAGATTACAGTTCTTGTGATTTACACAGATTCACACACATTTAAAGGATAATGAAGAATTTGCATATTTAAAGAAAAAGTATTTGAACACTTGTGAACTCTTTGACATTAACAAAATGTCATGTGAAAAAAGAGACAAGTTACCAAAGTGCAGAAGTTTCAACATGAAAGCTCCAATCAAAATATGATTTTTGCATCATTAACACCTTAGTGCAGTTATGCAGATACTTAACTTGTGTACCAAGTGTAAGAATGTTTACAAATTGAAATTGTGTTGTGAAAATTCTAATGCTAAGAAAGTTGTTTTAGTCGTCGCACAGCACAATACAGGATAACTAAACAGAAAAGGTGAGTAAATAGTTTTATCCTTTCCAAAGACAGATCTGAGATCAGAATTCTGTCCTCCTTAAACAAATTTGGGGTGAAAACATATTGAATATGGTAAAAAAAATTGTAACTTAAAGAAAATTGTAACAATGTTTCTTACTAATAAATCTTACACTGTGGGAAAGCCTGTTTATTTTCCCCTCAGTGGTGCCACATTTGTAAGGAAAATGCATTTGTGGGTTGAGCAGTAGAGATGAGGATGTGGGTTGTGTTTAGGGTTGCCAACTCCCTGAAAAATAAATAAGGGACACCTCGTGGCCAGGGCCGGGCAACCCAGTTGTCTTCACCCTTCCCAGTGTGGTAGCTCTTTTTTTGTGTGTGTGAAATTTTTTTTTAACCATTTGACTTGAATTTGATTTAAGCAGATGCATATTCTTTGTGATATGACCATATGGGAAACAAATGATCATTTAGCCATTTATTTTTAGCTCAAAATGACAACATTAACACAGTAAAACAGGTCTCTTTCTTAAACAGAAGCCTGTCATGCTTAACTTTTGAGAATATAAGTAAATCTTTCTTTAAAAGAACTCTGTCCTGCTTAACTTAAAATTATATAAATTAATAGAAAGCAATAGAACGAAAAATATTCTTGTAACAGTGCACATATAGTGCATTTAGTACAATTGGCTTCAGTTGAGGTATTATTTCAGCTTTTCTAATGCTAATCAGCTGCTCCTGTTTGTAAACCCGCTTGTTCCCATGATTACGCATCTTAACTCATCATCATTATTCATCTATGTATTACTTTTATGTATTATTCATCTATTTGTTGTAATCATCTATCCTTGCAGTTGTTTATTACACAAAATAAATGATATTATCACACTTCTGGCCACATAGCGCTGATATTCACCGCACATGCCCATATTAACCTTAACCAGAGGGTTTAAACAACAAACCAGTGTTTACATACCATATCTGCTTCTGCCGTGGCCTGGTGGACAAAAAATTGGTTAAGGGTTCCCCGAGCTTTCACGCCCCTCATGTTCTTCTTGTGCCCACCACTAGAAGCATGCCTATGGAAAAAGTGCGCCGGCACACAGTGCAGTGCGCTTTATAGGTGTTATCGTGCACTTTCCCAGCCAGGTGTTTTCCTTTTCCCAGTCCTCCCTGTACTTTTGCAGCCTTTTTTCTTTTCTTTCTCTGAGGGGAACAAACATTGCTGCTCTAACGCTGGGCTTACACTGCGCGATTTTTGGCCCATTTTGAGCCGATTTTTGAGTCGTGCGACCGATTTGGTGATCGGCCCGATTTTGGCCTTCATCGTGCATCGTGTAGTATACGTGGGGTAACGAGAAGCGATTAACACCTCACGACCAGCTCCCGATCATCAATCGCTCGTGAGGGTGTCACCACAGCCGCTCACACTGCTCATGCGCAAACACGTAAACATCGGTGAAAAAGACGGCGCAGCACGGCTGTGCAGCGTGTGATCTGGACACAAGTGATGGAGGCACTTGTAGAACTTTGGAAAGCTCATCCGAGCCTTTTCGATGTGGCATCACAAAATTATCACGACCACAACAACCGTGAAAATAGTTGGATTTACATTGCTGCTCAATCACAGCTGCCTGATCATGTTTTTCATTAGCAATTTAGCAAAGTTGATGGTGGTGGTGGTGTGTGAGTGAAAGACAGAGAGAGCGAGCGACAGATTTTCTGTTATAACCTTCATGTTATGTTGGCACAGTGTGAGCACTCAGGTCGCATCAGAGCATCGGGCCGTATAGTGTGAGACCCTGCATCGTGACCTGCAAACTTCTAATCCCTGCGAGTCAATCGTGCAGTTTGAGCAAGAGCTGAATAACGTGACTGAAAAAAATCGCAGTGTCTGCCCAGCTTTAGGTGTACTGTCATCCGAGACGTGCACCGCAGTGTCGGCGTTTGCTTCCCTGTTGGCCATGCTTCTTGTTGTGGTCATCTGTTGTCTTCCGGTATTTTCTCCGCAAGCGACCTTTCCTCGACCAATGAGATAATCTGAATTGTCATACTCGAATTGTCATAAGTGTGCTGTCAGCTCATTGGTCACAAAGCAGGAGAGGGGCTGGGAATTATGTTTTCAAACAAAGCGTTAATTCCATTAACATTTATAGACTACTTTTGATTCTCACTGTATTACGGGACAAAGTGCGTCCCTTATTAGCTCAATACGGGACGTGTACTTTTGTTTCTAAATACGGGACGATTCCGTTTTTTAAGGGACGGTTGGCAACCCTAGTTGTGTTCTGCATCTGCGTCTGCAAAGCAACAACCACCTTCCACAAAGCACATTGTGACACCATCATACACTAAACATCAGACCTGTTGCTCTTTCAAGGGAATTTTGACTATTACAAAATTACATATTTTCCTCCTTCCCTAAGTGGTGTCCTCTGATATGTGTTTAATGCTTTGCCTGCTGTGACGGTAATTTAGGGGGAAAAAAATATATCTAAGCTGATGTTTTAAACCTTTTTGCAAATAATGCATTTAAAATAAGTGAGGTATTTGCATATTATATCTTTCTTGTTCAAATGAAAGTGTTCTTTACTTATTTGGTTTTAATCTTACAAATGCCAGTCATTCACTAAACATCAAGCCTGTTCCTCCATTTTTATTTTAGCTGCAACTTCAGTGAAGCTGGCATGTGCTTTGGTTTGGTTTTCTGCCTTGTCCTGATGAAACTGATAGAAAATGTTATATGTTTGATGACCTGCTGTAAAAAGTAGTGTTAATGTATCACGACAATTTGCCAATCTGTGGTTGTGTTTCTGTCCAGCAGCTGCAAACACATCTGTCCCAGGTTGAACCAGTGCCAGGGGTTAAAGGGCAGTGGGCTACACAGCTGCTGCAGAGACAACATCTTTGATCCCTCAGATATGAATGCTCATAGATGCTGACCTTGGAGACAAAGTAAACATTATATTTGTACTAGAGATGGCACGATACCACTTTTTTATGTCCGATACCGATATCATAAATTTGGATATGAATCCGATATAGTGTGTTTTTTAATCAATAAAACTGTTTTTTTAAAATATTTTGCTGCTTTTTGTATAAGTTCATACTCAAGTTAAAAAAACAAAACAAAACACTAAAGCTATTCTGTTATACCTGTATGCAAAAAATACACTGCACCCAAAATATTTCATAGTTCAGCAATACTGATCAATCTAATAAACTTAAACCTACTCCATCCTCCCTATTCTGGTATTTTAAAGAGTAAGCAACCTAACTAATAGGGTTCTAAAACTCCCAGCAAAAAAAATAAAATAAAATAAGGAACCACCCTCCACCTCATGATGCTTAATTCAGCGGTCCCCAACCCCCGGGCCTCGGACCAGTACCGGTCCGTGAGTCGTTTGGTACCAGGCCGCGAGAGTTGATACTCAGGTGTGAAATGTATAGTTTTCAGGGATTTTTATCGGTTTTCAGCGTTATTTTGTTATCGTTTTTATCGTTAACTCTGTTTTCCTGGGTCTTTTCACGTGTGTCATGAATAAATCTTCTTTTTTTCGGTACCGGTACTAGTTTTATTTTGTTGTATTTATCCGCGACACCTTAAAGGCCGGTCTGTGAAAAATAATGTCGGGCATAAACCGGTCCGTGGCGCAAAAAAGGCTTAATTGACGTAATCAACTTCAATTTGATGCAGTGTGAAAAAAATGCCCAGAAATCAATTATTTTTCAAGAATAATTAAATAGATTCAACATCTTTCTTCAACAGAACTGCAGACTGCACAGATCGTACCTTCCCAAAGGAAAAAGTACTATAGCTTACTAGGGTATATTAGACTTAACAGTTACTATATACAGTAATGGACTTCTATATATTTTACATCAGATTAAAACTTTGGGTGTAAGATTCAGATAATTATTTATTAAAAGCTAGACATTTAAAATGAGAATAAGAAAAAAAAGTATGTCTTTGTGCCCCCTTTTCCCTGTTAATGCCCTATCGGCCCCCCTGGCTAAACTTTGCTAGATCCGCCCCTGCACAGTTACCAGCCGTCAGCTACTTAGAAAAGGATCCTGGTGTAGAAAGTAATATTAAATACATTCTAACAACAGCTTATCAAGCTTAAACGTGCTGCTGTTGTTCAGCCGCTGGTTTCCTCTTTCTGGTGCAAAGTGGGCCAAAAACAAACCAGAGAGACGGACTCGCGACGATCAGCTGATCATTGATCAGTTTCATGATTGAAGTAGCAGCAGGAGAGGGAGAGAGAGGCAGTCGCTCCATATATCGGTTGTTAAGCTTAACATGGGAATGCTTTACAAACATTCAGAGATGAACTTACACACTTGCTTTACTTCTCTCTGGAATAACTTCCTCGGAGATGAAATGCCGGAGTGAGGCTACAAATACAGGCAGCCGCTCTATCACGTGACACCTACTACGTGCTACAGTTATGAGCCGAGTTACGCCATGTCGCAAGTTTTGTGAGGTGCTTTTTTGATATTTAATGGATCGGATTACATTTTTTATTTCTCTCCGATATCCGATCCACTAATTTACGTCAGTATCGGACCGATACTGATACGTAATATCGGATCGGTCCATCTCTAATTTGTACAGATTGGGACTGTGAGCCAAATATAAATTTCTCCTGTTAACACTCAGAGTGAGGCTGTTATGGTCATTAGGCAAAGCATCCCCACACTGATTTGCATCTGTGAACATACCATGGTCGTTATGTTTCAGTTTACATTGTCCGTAAGTAGCAGCACATGCAAATACTTTTCCATACCAGGAAATTTATATAACAAGTAGAAGATGGGTGAATAATGAGGTATCGAGTAACATAACGTTACAGTTACAATTTCTAAATTATAAATTTTGATCTACTCTATAACTAATTTATAGTAATTCTTTTCAACAACTAAAACAAAACTAATTACTGTAACAATCAGTAAATCATTAACAAGCTGCTAGAAAAAAAAGCCCCTCAACCAGTCAACCATTAAGCCCTGCTTTCTGCTCTGTGTCTACATTCAGTTCAGTCTTGATGCAACATTATTTAAAGCAAATGCTTCTCACCTGTTCACATAATTTAATCGAGATTTTTTTGGGTTTTGACCTCAAACAAGTATAAAATATAAATCTTTTCAAAATCAACCTATAAACTTAGAAACACTGTTTGATTTGATGCTTCAGTGTCTAACATGTTGTGTTTCATTGTTGTTGCTGGTTTTATTTATTTTATTTACTTAAAATCCTGTCCTGTTTTGTAGCTTTTGCAGGCACACTTGTAATCTGAAAGCACTGTTGGGCTCAACACATTTTGCTTTTATAACTTGTTCTCTATAAATTCTCTACAGGCTCTTCTTGTTCATGTGTTGTCTAAGTGGACAGGATGGTGAAAAAAAAGAACAAGGGGGAAAATACGGGACTACATAATAAAAGCATTGAGCACAAATAGAAAAATATAAGGAAAACCAAACATACAGCACCTGGAACACAAAAATATGAAAATAAACAGATCAACAAGATCAGCAGATGGAATATACATTTCTCCTGTTCAGAGTGAGGCTGTTCAGTAGGCAAAGCATTCCCAGAGTTTTATGTCTAATTTGCCTTTGTCAAGAAATTGTGTTCATGTTTTGTGTTCAGAGATACTTTTCTGCATGCCTTGGTTCTAACGAGTGGATATTTGAGTTACTGTTGCCTAGTCTCAGCAGCCAAAGCATTGCCATTTAGTCCGGACCTCACGTTTCATGAAGCATTATTTAAAGCAAAAATGAATCGGGTTCTGTCCTCAAGCAAGTATGAAATATAAACTTTTCTAAATCAACCTATCAAGAGTGAAGCTCAATAACAGCTGGCATTTTAAATTAAAATTGCACACATTTCATGTCTCACAGCTGGTTGAGTGCTGTGGAGTTCAGGGACCACAGAGGAAAATGGTACAAAGGGAATATAATATTTCATTAAAATAAAGGATTTAAAAAAAAGTTCAGGTGTGATGTTTTTTTATTCTTGTTATTCTTGGCTGGTGAACTCTTAGCCACCTATATAGCAGTTTCTAAATCCCTCCCCAGGTGTCTTAGCCCCCACTCCCACCTTCACCCATGTCACCCAATAACTCACATAATAGCATGAAGGAGCAATGTTTCACTAAGAATCCAAACCTGCTTATAAAACTGGTAACTACTTTGATTGGTTCACATTAAATACATTTGGATCAGACAGAATTGAACTTTAAATAAGTTCAACTTTGATGTATTTAACTATAACATTGTCTTTTAAGTACCAGTGGGTTTTCTTACCACAATATTAAGAATTTTTCCTCTCAATTTCAGTCTTTTCCCTTTTTTGACACTTATTTTCAGTCTTAGCTCTGTCACTGTGGAAAGGAGGTGTGAAGGATAATGATAAAGTACACAGCTCAGTGAAAGTGGAACTGAGTTTCATGTTTTTGATGTTTTTCCTTTCAGAGCCCTTCAACCTAACATGACATGGAAAGACGCCCTGTACCACTGCAGAGAGGAACACATGGATCTGGTTTCCATCCTTGATGAAGAGACTCAGGGCTGGGTTTAGTTGGAGGCTCAGAAGGCTGACACTCCCTTTGTCTGGCTGGGTCCTCACTACACCTGTGGCTTCAGCTTCTGGATCTGGGTCAACGATCAGTGTGTATTTTTAATCAGTGGGCTCCAGACAAGACAAGAACAGCAGTCTGTAGCATAAGTAGATTAATTTGTCAAATACCCTCAGCACGTCAGCACGTCATCACGTTGCGTGGTGGGTGGTGTGGAGACTTAACTTTGTGACTAACTCAAGAATGAGGTGACATAGGCTTTTTAAAATTGATGCCATAGGTGCATCAACTTGGAGGCTGAGGGGTAGCGCTGCCAGCCGCCAGTGTGGTGTAACGTTTCCGTCAGGTTTACAGATATTCAGTGATTGCATCTGTGTCAAATTTCCTCCTTTAAATAAACTGCATAATTCCACATATGTCTTGTACATTGTAAAATGATGCAGCATCATCAGTGTATTTTTGCCTTAATTTCATTGGATGAATATGCAATTTGAGCACAGAGGCAAACACTTATCAAAAGTGGTCAACTGTTTAGATGGGAGGACACAATGGAGACTCACTTTTACATTTTACAGCGTTTGTCTGAGCCGCATGTTTGACACCACGATATGAATTCTTCTTTATATCCAGGGAGCTGAGTGGTTACTGCGTCATCAGCCGGAACCTTTCTGTCCGGAAATGAATTCGTCGGGCTGTTTAACCAAGCGCACAGTAGTTGCTGTATGGGCAGCCTGTATTTGTGGAGTAAATTGTATGTATTTAGCTCCAGATGGAGATATTAGGGAGCACGTTTGACGACTCGGTGTTTTCGGAGGTCAGAGACCGAGTGTGTGCGTCTCTGTCTTCTTACAGCGCCAAACTGTGTGAGCCAGAGGTGAGAGTCTTACACAGAGACGTTACTACATGAAGATAGACATGAAGGTTGTTTAGATTGTCCTTCGTGGTGAACACGAACACAGAGCGTTATGTACAGAACAAACACGGAGCTAAAAGACTAAAGTGCGAATTGTAACGTTTACGATCTGACATGTAGCTCATACAGGAGAATAACTGTAACTATGGTTCGTCATTTTAAGCGTTTGTGTCAAATTAGGCTGGTGATTACAGACACTCAGTTTTAAACACACTAATTAAAGGAAATGAAGTTCATGCTTCTAAATAAGTGCCCAAATAAGTACCCTGTGGCATTTCTAGAGGCCAGACGTCTCCCATGTTATTGCACTTGGCTGAGTCTGTCACATGTTTCGTTTACATGGAGAGAAACAAGCAGATAAATCGGATATCCCACCTCTGAATTAAGTGCGAGATTTCAATATTGCTCCTCTTTGATATTTGTGCTGCTCGCTGTAAGTTAAACTGCATTATTATTATGCTGACGTTTAAGCATAGATGAAGCTGAGTAGCTGCTGCATCAGGGCAAAAGTGGAGACATGTACTTCTCTGGCAGTGACTGACTGAGCAGCATCCTCTAACAACCTCATGCTGTGTAGTAAAGTTGTTCCTCTCTGCAGTGGTTTTGTGACAGTGCTGCTCTGGATGCTGAAGATTCTCTGGAGAAGCAGAAAGTCTACAAGTTCAGAGGTGACCTGGCTGTGAGACAAGGAAACTATCAGGTACTGTCACTCATTCAATTTAGTCTGTGCTCTCTTACATCAAACACTTCCTCGGAAAGTTTCACTGGGACATGGAGGTCTATTGTAGCAGGTATTTGTATAGCTGATAAACCTCCTGTACAGCTGATGCAAACTAACAGGCAAATAAAAAAAAAAGTCCATTCATGACCATCACTTTGTTGCTTTATCAACAGCATCAGTATTTGAATATTTCTGTAAGACTGTTGTAAAGTTATGAACAAACAAGACTAGTTAGATCATTTTCATATTTCCAGCCTAATAAGTGACTTATTAGGCTGGAAATATGAAAATGATCTAACTCAGAAAAGAGCAATTTTTATAGTCCCATTTCACACAGCCAAAGAGCACAGATGTAGTCAGCAGTGGTTTACACAGCAGCAACATTTCCAGACAGCATGGAAAAGATTTCCTAAAATATTGACAAGAAACTTCTGTTTCAGTGAAAAAATAAAACCTACAGAAGCTGTTTAAGCGTTGGACCAAATCACACTCTGGGTTTGACTCTTCCTGTTGTTGTTGCTGCCACTCTCACTTTTCCACCTTAGCGTTTGTAACGTTTTAGAAGTTTTGTTTGGTTTCTTTTTGTTTGGTGTGTGTGGGTCAGAAAGCCTTGGAGGCATACAGCAGCTGCCTGCAGTGGATCGCTGACAACAACCTGACCATTAGACGAGATGTCGTGGAGGGGATGGCCCGATGCTGCACCAGACTGGGACAGAGAGACAGAGCGCTGGAGTTGGCCCAGTTACTGGTAATTCTTTACCTGACTGGGTTTTCCATGAGGAACAGTCAGAGTGAATACTGTCAGCTACCATGTGACCATCCTGTGACTTTTTATCCATTTTTAAAAAATCTGTCTTCCTTAACAGTGACCCTGTCTGCACTATAAACTCTGAACACTAAGGGTGTGTTCCAAAAGTCCCTCCTATCTCCTTTTTCTAACCTCTTTTCCTCTTTTTTTGGATGAAAACATAATTGAGGTCAAAGAAAAGTGGGTAGGATCAATCCGAAAGTCTTCAATACAGCAAAGGATGAGCTCATAATCTTTACAGAGCTTACATAAATCCATGTCCTTCATGCCATAATCTGCTGATATAGTTTTACATTTTAACAGCAACCTGTTAAAGTCACAGCTGAACTCTGAACATCACACAGCTGGATTAAAAACTACTTCTTGATGAGTTGTTTCTTCATGAAGTATAAAATACAGTTATAA
The DNA here is from genome assembly GCF_057381915.1 of Diplotaxodon limnothrissa. Classification (NCBI taxonomy): domain Eukaryota; kingdom Metazoa; phylum Chordata; class Actinopteri; order Cichliformes; family Cichlidae; genus Diplotaxodon; species Diplotaxodon limnothrissa. The sequence goes on along the minus strand of NC_140606.1, from coordinate 13,945,344 downwards.
TTAACATTTCCATGATCGGCACCACTTTGTTTATAATGTCGATTGTTTTCATTAACAGTCAGATGGTCTACCGCTCTGAATTGTGGTATGCCATCTTCTCCCCTTCATAAAGGATGTTCCAGTGGATCCTAAGGAAGCAATAAAGGAAGGATTGAAGAGTCACTTTTCTCACTTAGGACCTTAATAAGCAAACTGGACTATTGGAACGCACCCAGAGTTTGTCCTCAGAGGCTAAAAGCCTACGGACCAGATTTAGTGTGAACTGGTTTAACTCTAATCCGGACCTGATAGTAATATGTACGTGATCTCTCTACAGAGCAAAGACGCCTCCAACACCTGTCACCTAACCAGCCTCCTGCTGCTCAAGGTCAGCTTGAAAAACACACACACACACACACACACACACACACACACACACACACACACACACACACACACACACACACACACACACACACACACACACACCCCCCAGTGATTTAGAGTCACCAGTTTAGTTTCCACTACTTGAGAGAGAACCAACCCTGACACGGGCAGAACATGTGAACACAAAGGCCCCAACCAGATGATGGATTCGAACCCACGACCTTCATGCTCTGAGGCAACAGTGCTTTTTAGAAATCATTACAAATGAGTAACTTAAATATTGAAGAATCAGTTCCACTGTGTTGCTCCCAGTATTCCTAACACAGACGGCCTTTTCACCCTTTTCTTGCTCACAGTCCCAATCATTCTGTACAAATCTAATGTTTACTTTTTTTCCAAGGTCAGCATCTATGAGCAGTTTGGAGCTGTAGGATCAAAGATGTCGTCTCTGCAGCAGCTGTGTAGCCTGCTGCCCTTTAACCCCTGGCACTGGTTCAGCCTGGGACAGATGTGTTTGCAGCTGCTGGACAGAAACAGAACCACAGGTAGTGTTTGTTTAACTTCCTTCTTCAAGTGTATTGCTATGGTAAATGAACTCTGTTGTAATTTTTTACAGCAGGTAATCAAAGATATAACATTTTCCCTTTGCTGTATTTGTGTTTTTCAAAGAATCCTCCTCCTCTGAGAGCTGCAAATCAACAGATGAGCAGGAGGACAGAGAGGGGCATCAGGAGGAGACCGCAGAACTCAGCGAGGACAGAGTCTGGCTCAAAGCTTGCACTTGTTTCATCAGGACAAGGTACAACATGTGACTGTGACCCCTGTATTTACATTCTGTATGTTCATATAAGCCAAAACACATGCCAGCTTCACAGAAGCACCAGCTAAAAATATTCAGACAAATTGTATTAGTTAAAGTTTTCTTGAAAGACGAGCTGGGCTGATGTTTGGTGAATGACCGGAGTTTGTGAGATTAAAATAAGTAAAAAAAAATCGTTTGAACATAAAGAAGTAATGTGCCCTAGCCTCGCTTGTTTTAAAAGCCATCAGACTGAAAGAAATCGTCAGCCTATCAGCTGTCTCAAACTTACATGCGCTGTGCCAGACACGTGGCAGCACTTCTGCTATAATTTTGTTCGTATTTAACAAAATAAAAATGCAGACATAAGTGTTCACATTAGTTTTTGACTGCTAGTGAAAATTGTTTTCTTTACAAATAACTCTCCTACTGAACTAACACGGCCAATCCCTCAGCATGTTTGTCTTCTCTGCTCATATTGCCTTCATAATAAATCATTTTTTGCTTTTTAAAGAACTTATTTTAACATTGCACTCAACAACAAACAAATCCTTCCTAACAAAAAAACTAACTTCAGGGGCCAAATTTCATTATAGTTCTTCATGCCAAAATACGGGCCGCAAGTGCCCCCCTGGCCTTGTGTGAATATAATGAGATATACAGTTCTTATCCTAACAGTGAGCAAGTTGCTGGATTACAGTATCCAAAACAGTTAAGACATAACTCTTACTAAATGAAATATACACAATATGACAACACAAAATAGGTCAAAAAGGTGACACTTACACTAAATAACAACATTAGTGAAGTAGAAAATGAATGAAAACCTACATTTAATACAATACAGAGCTTAATATGTAAGATGGTAACAAATAAATGCAGTTATTGTGGTGTGAAGTGGAGCTGAAACAGGTGACTGTCCAATAAGTGGTGCAGAGTGTTGTATGGATCCTTTAATTATCCACAGCCACAGTCTTTTGGATGATGTCTGTGCCAGCTGTCAAAGGTTTAGGCATAAAAAAGACGAAGTATAGGCCAATAATACAGGTTATAATATTAGATATAAGAGTACTCACATTGTCTTGCTGCCTCCTACAGACTCCTGTTGAGGATCCTACGACAGCAGCAGTCCTCCTTTGTGCTTCAGCGTAGTGAGAGAGTCCTACAGATGACAGAAGAGGCGTTACAGCGGCTAAACCCCAAACAAGAAACCCTGCAGGCTCTCACTGAGGTGAGAACCCTTCTTGCACACATACTCTGAAACCAGTTTTTATAGTCCCACGATTCTGGTCGAAGGGATTTTCACACACCAGACTTGCTCCTGTTGAGTTTGTCAAGATCCTGATTGGGTGTCAGTGGAGGTGGATAACATAAGCTTCTGCTAAATGTTGACTGGTTGACAAGTGGGCTTGATTAAAGAAAGTGGTGACAGTGGATTTACAGGAATATGGAGAAGTTCAAAGACAAAAAAATGTCATGAAAAGCAAAGACGGTGGCTGTAGTGGACAGCTCATTGTTTTTAAGACTCTGGTTTACTTCAGCTCTTTGTACACGGTTGGCTGGTGGACCAACAACAGCACGAGCATCAGTGGCCCACATACCGTTTGTACCACATACTTTAAAGACTGCTTCCATCTGGCAGCTTGGCTCTCTGCAGGGAGACGGGACATGCCGTCTAGCTGGACTACAAGACCTGCTTGAGGAGGCTTAAATTCCAGGCAGTTTGGGTTAAATTGGCTCATTTTTACACACCAACATTATCTCTCTTTGGTCTTCCAGGTGATGTCAGAGGACCTGATCCCAGAGAAGATGAGGGAGGACTACCAGGATGGGGAGAGCCTGACCAGTGTCTCTTTGCACAGCTTCAGACAGCGCTGGTGGAACAAGATCTTACTGACAGGCGTGTTAGAGACTGACGGGCAGCAGCATGAAACACAATATCCTCATGCTGCAGTGTTGACTGTTTACAAAGGTGAACACAGACAGGAAGGAAGTGAAGAACCAGCTGAAGATGTTTCAGACAAGCAGCACAGTGAATGTGGTCGTCATTAAGCCTGCAGACTGAACCTTCACTATTTCATCCACTTCACGGTGATAAATATACGGCAGTGCCTCTGATCTGTATCAAACCATGAAACAAGTGAATTATTTTAACTGCTTCATTTTGTGCTTAACATGTTTAAAATGTGTAACATCTCTGCCAAAGAGGTGATGTTTTCTAACAGTTTTATGTTGTTAACAATCCATTAAAATTTGGCTTACATCCATCAACATCTTCAAGGTCAACTTCATGATTTATTGGTTGAAAACTGACAAAAACTGAGAGACTGTGATTCCTACAAATGTGGTGTATACTGTCAGCATATAGAAAGTAGCACGAAAGGATTTAAAATATCTTCGACTGACAGAATTGATAGCTCTGCATGTGTATAGCATTGTTATCTAAAACTGTGTTTTTTACTTATATTGTTTGTACTAATAACATATAGGTATATAGAGAATGATATATGGTGATTTTAAATATCTTGTTACTTTAGACCTCTGAACTTTCCTTCAAGGCCAACGAAGGTCAGACTTTCATAAAATGTTGTTTAAAAACAAAAACAAATCTTAAATTGATCCTGCTTTTGCTTGTACTGAACATTTAGGGAATGATAAAGGTATATGGGGATTCTAAATATCACATCATAGTTTGCATCCAAATATCATGTAACATTTAACCTCACTTTTACACCTCACTTCTGCCTGTCTCTGAGGCTGACCCCAGAATGCATTTAAATGCATTATATCCTACATAATGTTTGTGTAATCATAGTAAACATCTGTCATTTTACTGCACTACAAACTTCTTAAAGTACTTTTAAACTTAACAAAGCAAAGATTGTTTTGGTTCCAATTATACATATCAGTAAAATAGTTAGCATCATGTGGAGATATAACAATTTAATTAACCCAGGACCTTGAAAAGTGTAGAGCGTTAAACATTTATGAAAGCTCTTACTAAATCAGGCACTGTGACCACTGCTGCAGTGCAAAATGAACAACTCTGATAGGACGATGAGGATTTGTAGTTATGTTCCTGCTCGTGCAGGATCAGTGAGTCTGTTTAAAATCAAGCAGCTGACATGATAATGGAACAGCAGCATATCTACAGGAGGACAGAAGTCTGAGGTCTGCATCCAGCTTTGGAGAGGTAAGACACTCTGTTGATGGGATACAACTGTTTATAATTCCCTTTTCTGTTTAGTCTTTCTGTATTGTGCTGGACAAATCCACTTTTCTTCAGGTATATTTCAAATAAAAGCTAATCTTTTGCTGTAATCAGATAAATCACAATTTGATATTAATTCTGCTTTTAAAGCATGCAAGCTTTTTCTGACTTGTTTTACCTTCAATCATTTCAGGTGACACAACAGAAGCTAACAGAAAGAATAAGGCGGGTAGTGGGATTACATCAGACAACAGAACAGACGAGAAGAAAGAAAAGATTGAAACAATAATATAGAGGTAATTGTGTGTCAAGGGCATTGAAAGGCAGCAAGAAAAGGGAATAACGGCAAGAAGTAACAGATGAAATATTATTAGAAACATACAGCAGATAAAATAAAAACTGAACACATCCCCAATTTGTTTTTCTAAAGGTGCTATTGGCACGAAATTCTCATCAGATGTCGAGAACAACCAATCCAATTCATACATGCAAAGAAATCAAACGATAAATATCCATAAATGAAGCTCTGTGTAATAATGGGAAATGACATAACTGCCTCCTTTATTCTACTTGTCTGCTGCTGAATGTGACCAGAAGTTTGTAAAAGATTATGAAGGGGCTGAAGAGTCTTTCTTTTTATTTAGACATTAAAACAGTAATTCTTTATATCATTATTTAACTGACAATAAAAAAGAGGAATTACAAATAAATATTTCTGAAACTATTAATCCATTGATGAATGATAAAAAAGAAAAAAAGGCTTAAAAAAAGCAGCAATAGCAAAGACATAATTTCTTAAAGAAGTTGCTAATTTTATCCATATTTTCTCATTATTATTCCGATTTGTGTCAAAAAAAGTTTATTAGATTTACAAATTATTAGATTTACAAATTTCTTTACAAATTGGAAAGTTAGAACAACACAGTAACACAGTTACTAATGTGGCAGACGTGTGGTCTTTGGCCTGCTGCAGAGGAGGGGTGACGCCGTGAGCTCACAGGGCAGCGTGGAAGCGGGGAAGAGCAGGTGTGCTGAACTGGACTGATGAATGGAAATTTATGTCTTGAAGTGAGATGGAGCAGAGGGAAAGAGACAGCTTCAGAGAAGTGACAGTTGCACTGCTATCGATAAAGCTGAAGAGTGAATCCTTCGGTCCTGTGTCGCGACTAAATAACAAGAAAGGAGCATTAAAAATGTTAAAAATTTATTTTGAATAAGGAGTGGCAATAACTGAGCTAATAGGCAGTATAACACAGAGCACTCACTGTAAAACAAGATGAACAGCTGATTGTCTTAAAATTGACCTCATAGCTGACAACAAAAGAATAAGAACACATTTTTAAAATGATTGTAAAAGTAGAACAGAGTTTATCATCTTATCTGCATCTGCCTCTGATCAATAACCTGCAGCCCCTGCTTGCACACTGCTCCACCACAGTCCACAGTGCTTCACCACCTCAGCTCTCCTCGGTCTCTGCTCTGGATTTCACTCTATATTTGCTCAGAGTAGTTCTCCACACTCTAGAGGTTGTGCTCAGTTCAGCTACGGTTACCCAAAATTCAGAATTTGATGAATAAATCTATTCTAGTAAACGTCATAAAATATGAGATGATGGATTTTAATTTAACAGAGTAAAATTCCACATGGAAATACCAAAGGGTTCAAACAAAAAACTCCTATAACAAAATCTTTTTAAAAATCCAATTTAAACTGAGCAATAAGTAAAGTGATCAAAAACTCAAATTTGGAATCCAGATTTTTTTAAGTGATATGTAAGATAGTGATTACTGTTATATCAAGTGTGCATGGCGGAAATTACTTAACCACCTGTTGAAGGCAACATGCTAATATAATGCTAGCAAGCTCATTACAATGACGGCTGTCAGTCCAGTCATTCCTTATTTAGCAATGTACTTGTGCTTCACCTCCTACTCAGCTGCATTATTTACCCACCTAGTTTCAAAATAAATGTAACTTTCTGTACTTAGAAAGCTTTCCTCCTGGCAGCAGTGAGAGGTGAGAAAATCTCTACAAGATGCACATAGATGTCACTGAATGTACGTCACTTTCAGGAATTTAAATAAAACTGAATTTGAATATGAATCACAAGCCTCCTTTTTTTCTTTCAAGCACACCAAATATCTCTGAATATCTTTTTATTTAGTCAGCCTCGACTGGTAAAGTTAATTTCCTGGTATGCTAAAGTATTTGCATGTGCTGCTGCTTGGATGCATGCACAATGTAGGTTAAACAGGGTGATCATAAGAATCATGATAAGTCCAGAGATGCAAATCAGATGTAAAAGACTGGGAATGCTTTGCCTAACAGCCTCACTCTGAGTGTTAACAGGAGAAATTTATATTTTCATGTTGGCATCTATGAGGGAAGTGACAGAAATACAAATCCAGTTCTGCCTCAGAGAGGGGATCATATCAACATCAGTGTGTCTACAGAAAACTCCAGAGTGAGGGTAGAAGTCTTTTCTTTCTCTTATTAGAGGACACATTTGTGCAAAGAGTCTAAAGTAAAGATGCTGTGGAGTCTGTTGTTCATCACTTTGATTGGTAAGTGGATCATTTGATGTTCCTGCCTGGCACAGTGATGTTTCAATGATCGTTATAAAGAATGAAAAAGATCAAATATAACAGTTCAGTTTTACTGTGAGTTGATCCAAACTGCTCGATAAAGCAAAAGTCGTTTCATTTAGTTTAAAGAGGATTTGACTTTAGTAAAACCAGTTTCATTTCTGAGTGTTGAAGGATGGTTTACATTCTGTGCTTTCTGCTGTATTACCAAACAACAATATCAGAGCTGGCAGTAATTCACTCATTCTTACATCGTTCTCTGAAACTTCACAGGAAGATCAACTCAAAAGGATCCAGGTAAGAGTGCATTTCTAATCAGTTTCTTCCGGTTATATCAAAAGTATGATGGTGCTTCTGTTCTGACTATACTTATTTGTAAAGTATTTAATTTTATGCCTTTTTAATTATTTTTATATATTTTTGGGTGGGAGTGTAATATATTACAGGGTCATCCTTCAGGATGTTTTGAGAGTCCAATTATTCATATCATTAATTTTGATGATTTCTTTTTCACCAACTGCGTGAGAGAGAGAGAGAGAGAGAGAGAGAGAGAGAGAGAGAGAGAGAGAGAGTGTGTGTGTGTGTGTGTGTGTGTGTGTGTGTGTGTGTGTGTGTTAAATATGTTTGCCACAAAAGATTTAGTCAGATCATGAAGTCATAATTCAGATTCATTATTTAGGAGTGAAAAGGAGATTTTGATAAAGAAACACTAGAAGACCTGGTCTGAAGTATTATTGCCACTGACATTGTTTGTTTTTTTATTTCCAACTTCACTTTCAGTTACATCATCAGGATTTAGTCCAGGATGGGAAACTATCAAACTGGATGACAAAGTGGCATTTCAGTCTTCAGTCTACACAGATTATTATGGTGTCAACTACTCTGCTGACAGAGCTTTGGATGGAAATTATTTGACAGGTTCCTTCACTGAATATGAAACCATCAGCTGGTGGACAGTTGACTTATTTGGTCTATATGAAATTTCCTGCATCAGCATTTACAACATGGATCATTTCAAAGTTGATCTAAGAGACGCGCACATCCTCATCGGGAACTCATCTGAGAGAAATGCTGCTGACACCACTGAGTAATACCTTCATCTTACTTTGAATCATTCTGTTCTCAGTCAGGCTCCAGCATGTCCAATGTTTTTAGATAATTTTATGAACATTTAAATGCATTTAAATCCAGTAATACAGTAACAGAGATAAACCTGTATCAGTCCTATCAGATGAAATAGGAGGTCTAATATGGTGTGATGTGGTTTGGAGTAATAATCACGTATATGTGAAGAATATAAAAATCTTTATTTATTCTCATTTTCCTTTGTTGTTTATTTGTAGGTGTTTTCCTTCTTTCTAAAATGTTCTCAGACAGCAGCTCACATTTATTATCCAGCTGTTCGACTGTCTCCACTGTTTACAGCATGATTTAATCAAACAGAGCCAGAAACTCTTTCTGTACATCTGTCCAACCTTTTGTCTTTGTTTACAGGTGTGCAACAATCAACACAACTACTAGTGGAGAAAATAAAACATTTAACTGTGAAAATGGACCAAAGTGGGGGCGTTATGTAACTGTGTACAAAAACACATCTGGGTTTTTAATTCTGTTTGAGGTGACGATGAAAGGCATAAAAAAAGGTACAATAAAACATTCTTACCCACTAAGTTAACTGGTCAGTCAGTAGAGTCAATATAACTGTGTAAATGTTGACAGTAAGAATTATGTGCTTGAATCAACGCAGCATGTTAGACACTCAGAAACACTGTTTGGTTTGATGCTTCTAAGTTTCATGTTTTTGATGTTTTTCCTTTTAGAGCCCTTTAAACTGATTAAAGAGAACAAGACATGGGCAGACGCCCGGTACCACTGCAGACAGGAACACATGCATCTGGTTTCCATCCTTGATAACGAGACCCAGGTCTGGGTTGGGTTGGAGGCTCAGAAGGCTGACACTCCCTTTGTCTGGCTGGGTCTTCAATACATCTGTGGCTTCGACTTCTGGATCTGGGTCAACGATCAGTGTGTATTTTTTGATCAGTGGGCTCCAGATGACACAAGAACAGCAGTCTGTGGCATGAACACTGCCATGAATACAAGTGGGAACCATTTGTGGTACAAGAAGTCTGTTTATGATAAATATAATTTCATCTGTGCAGTGTAAGAAGATCCATGGGTTGGTTTTGTTTATTCAGTTAGACAGGTGTCAGTAGTGGCTTGTTGGGTTGTAGCAAACTTTCCTCTAATAAATCAAAGGTGATGGGTTCAGGCTCAGTGTAGCAGGAAGATAAACAGTGGAGAAATTAAGCAGAACTTCTCTATTAACACTCAGAAACATGTTATTATTATAAATTACTTTTGATTGTATTTCATGATACACTGATATGATGATTATATGACACTTAAAAAACTTAAGCATTTAGTGTTTTCTATAATTTTGAATTGACATATATATATATTATTTCCTTTAGTTGTAAATGGATCGTTGGCCTTTGAATTGTTTTACTCGCGTCTCTCATGTTTAAACCTGCTGAACAAATAAAACATAAACTGGAAAACAAATGTTTGTCAATTCAGTTTATTTTTGTTGGGATGTTTGTCAAGTTTACAGACATTCAGTGACTGTGTTTGTGTTTCAGATTGTCTCCTTTAAATTCACTAAATAACTCCATATATGATTTTTACACTGTAAAATGCTTGTTTCAGTTAAAATGGTCATTTGCACAAAAGTGTCTTTTTAATGTTTTCAAATGGAGACAGTTCAGTAACGACCACCACCTGATGACCCTTTTATTCAATCCATGAATTTGAACCAGTGATAATTATTCTGAATGAATCTGTATGAGCAGTGAAATTACGGCACTTACAGTGTTTTAATAATATAGCCTTCATTAAAGCCAAAGACACTGAGAAAAGGTTCCACACCCATGACTGTATTTTGAACTGATGTTACGTTGATATAATTAAAAAAGGCCTTAAGTTCCTGATATATTTTAAAAGACAAAATGTGTTTTTGTGCAGGATTTTCCAACAGTTAACATCTGAGAATAAAAATAACTACATCAATATCACATTGACTGAAGTGCTCTCCATTTTAAGTGTTGATGCTTGATCATCGCGGTAAAGAAAGTTTCTGGAATCTCCATTTTAAGGTCGCTAGCCTTGATCTAGCAATCCTGTGCCTCACTCAGAGTCACACACATCCGTTATTACAAATGTTTACCAGGATCCTGTAAAGTATCTTTGCTCTTCGTAGAGCTGCACTCTTCTGGACACAGATCTCAGATGTCATTCCTGGGATCTTCTGGAGCCACCTGCCCAGTTTAGGGGTCACTGCCCCGAGTGCTCTGATTACTACATGGACCACTGTTGCCTTCACCATTCACATCTTCTTAACCTCCTCTCTCAGCCCTTGTTGTTTTTCCAGCTTCTGGTATTCGTTATTCCTGATGCTGCTATTACTCGGTATAGTGGCTTGTCCATCACTAGTATGTCTGGTTGGTTTGCTATCACCAGTTTGTCCGTCTGTATCTGGAAGTCCCACAGGATCTTAGTCCGGTCATTCTCGACCACCCTTGGCGGTGTCTCCCATATTGACTTTGGGACTTCCAGGCCCGGCCTCTGAACTATGCCAGCCATTTGGTTATCATGTTCCATGTATGCCCTGCACGTTAGCATCTTGCACCTTCCTGCTATGTGGTGTTAAGGTTCAAATATTGAGGAAGGAGAGTACAAACCACCCATGGTCCAGAAGCTCTTGGTCAAACGATTGATTTTAATGAATACACACGTGTGGGAAGAACACTCTGTACGCAGACAGCAAGTGGTCTTCGACTTAATCAAAGCATGAACAGATATTTTATACCGTCAGGGCTTAAATTTACTGACGCCCCTTTAACGTCACAGATACATTTTATACATAGATCAAATCAAAACCACAATGACTTTTAACACAGTTCAAAAAACATTGTCTTCTATCTCCCTAACAGGTACATCCTGTCACTGCCGGATGCTCGCTTGTCATCTTGACACCTCAACAGCAGTTCAGCGACAAACTGCTTTTTGCAACCCCAGCAAAACATAATTAAACTTTCCCCTATAAATGATTCTCTCTAACTGAGTGTGTGTGTGTGTGTCACGACCTCACATGCTCTCTGTGTCACCTCTTCACCTACTAACTGTCTGTGTCTCGTCCTCAAATGCTCTTTCTCAATTCACCTGTTGCACTTCTGACCTTTTACCAGAACAGAGGCTCATCCTTATGTGTTACAACCTAACTGAGACTATGTATATGTCCTCTACTAAATAAATGTTTTAATCAAGAACCTCTACTAAAACCTTAATATAAAATGACCTGATATAAGTGTTTTGTAAGCATGTATTGCAATTCCTTCTATGTTCTAGTTTTCCCTCAACATGTATCACCTGAACAGTCGCGCCAGTGAAGCTTCAAACCTTTAAAGAACCTGAACATCAACTCAAATAAGCACAGATATGCAATGTGTACAAAATAGTTATAACTGCACCTGAAATACAAGGTTAACATAATAACTGTATGCATAACATCTTAAGGCCTTCTTAAAGCTATCTGTTACATTGTTAAAGCCTCGTCTTAGCCTGCTGCTCAAAATAACTTTCACTTCTGCAAACTCTCTGCAAGCCTGTTTCCTGCCACTTAGTCTTTCTGAAAGACACACACACTGTTCAACCTCTGAATGCAATATAAACTCCAGATTATATTATTAATGCAATGGTAATGATGACAATTATTTAACAATAGCAGTAAAATAATTTCCCTACTCCACAGTGGTTCATAAAAGTCATTCCTTATTTTACTGCCCTCTGCCATGGCAAAGTGCAAGTCCAGCATTAAACTTCTGTGGTTCAGATTTATTAGTAGATGGAAAACTTTCTTCCATGTAAATAAATCTGTGTAGATGAATGGAATAGAAGACAGCTCTTATGCAATGGCCACCATGAAAGTCAGAGCATCTCATTCTAAAAGAAAAGAAGAAAATTATTCAAACAGTATCAAGGTGGGAAGAAATTTCACAAACTGACTTGTTGCAGTGGCGGTATCCTTTTACAGTAGCATGCTCGAATTCAGTGAGCTCTTTAGAATGACAAATTTTTTGACAAATGACAAAAAATGACAAATTGATTTAGAAGCAGTTCTGAGCTCAGGAGCTGCTTCATGTTTGAATCTCAGATCCTCATTTTATGCAGCAGCGCCACCTACTGCTCAAAGCATTGAACTACCAGATGAGGTTGAATATTGTCTCTTTGGTCTACACACCTCCATGTTCACTGAGCTGTGTGCTTTATCACTACTCTTTCACCCTCTTTTACACATGAACACAGTGACAGACCTGAGTCTGAAACCAAGTACCAATGAAAAGGAACTCTTGATTAAAATGACTTACAATATATATACCGGTATATATTTTTAAAAACAAGAACTTCACACCTCCACTTCATCCAGGGGATGCTGTCCTAACTAAGCTGGACCAGGAGAAGGCTTGGACAACACCGGCCATCATCTCCAAGGAGAGCGTCACTCCGAGGTCCTATCTCGTTGCCACACCCCAAGGTGCGATGCTGCGACGGAACCGCCGCCATCTCCGCCTCGAACCTTCTCCACGGGCTATGCCACAACCCCTTCCAACACCCACTGTGGACGCTGAGGAGCCGCCACCTCAGTGCACTGGTGCGTCCACTCCAGAGACCCCACATTTGGCCCCTAGTCTTGCCCCAACGCTCGCACCCACTCACGCTGACGTACCGACTCTGCTACGCACGAGGTGCGGCCGGGTACGTAAGCCAGTCAGCAGGCTGGATCTATAGACATTGGGGTGATGGGACAGAAGGAAGGACTGGGGAGTGGGAATGTTGTATTGTTGCTGTTTTGCACTTATGTTTTCAGCTGCAACCAATACTGCTGTTACCTGGTTGAGTTAATTACCTTAAAAGTTTGCCATGTTTCATGGGTCCTGTTTTGTGGACACTGCCCTTCAGGCTGACAGTACGCCATTTGTGCTCGACCATAAGAGAACCGCCCAGAGGCTATTATAGTGTCGCATGTTATCATTGTGTCATTGCTGTTCTATTTGGGGTTTGTTATTGGACATAACATGAAAAGGGGGGAGATGTCATGTACTGGGCTTTACGGCTTTACGCCACTAGGACCTGCTCTGCGGCAGGGGGCTGTCTATATCCTGTTCTATGTCTTAGCTGACACACACGTTGTTGAGCTGTTATAACCCCTGCTGGATGCACGTTCAATAAAGCAGCGTCACAAGAAAGCAACCGAGTGGTCATTCTACATATATGTTTCAAGTATTTAATTCCTTCACAACTCCAATCTGGAAAATTAATCATATTGTTTTGTAATATGTCAGGGTTGTTCCAGATACATATGTATGTATGTATCTGTTTGACGTTGAAGGGGCGTCATTAAATTCAAACCCTGATGGTATAAAATATCTGCTTATGCTTTGATTAGTCGAAGATCAATTGCTGTCTGCGTACGGTGGTGATCTTCCCACGCGTGTGTTCATTAAAATCAATTGTTTGACGAAGCTCTTCTGGACCATGGTTGTTTTTACTCTCCTCCTCAATATTTGAACCCTTAACAATGCCCTCTGCAGCTCTCCACCTTCCTTGAAAATATGTCTTTTTTGTACACTTATGCAATTAATAAGGGGACGCAAGAACTCTCTAATGTTGGTCGATAATGTTGACAGATAATTGGAGATGACAAAATCTGCTCTACACAACTGCTCTGTAATCAGAATTTCTGTGTTTTGTTCAACAATTAAATCCTCCACAAAGACTTTTATTTATAGAGCCTCAATTTTATTGTCACAAAGAGACGGAGAATGGTTGTTCCCCTTTAGCACTCGGTTCTGGAGTTTACCCTTTACAGCATCCAGGCCTGACATTAATTGTTTACCGCTGTGAGGTGGCACAAAATCTGAATGCTGCTGAGTTTAGATGTGTGAACTGCTGTGGCGCTAAATGACAGAACACTCACTAAACTTATGAGATGCGTCTTCTGTGTGTAATCGAGAGCTCGAAGTCTCGAACTCTCTTTTATTTCTGCTTCTTTTTTTCAGTCTTTCTCAGATTTATTTCTTTTGTCTAGTCTGTCTGGCTCTCCTCTCATTTCTTCTTGTCATGTCTCCACACGTTCATACATGCACAGTAAAGCCTTTCTACAGTTCTGCACAAAAGTCTGTGTTCAGTGGTGAGATGCACCCATCGGCCCCTGCTGACACCTCTGTACTGGTGATATACACCACACCACTACAATGTAACCTACTATAATAATGCTGTTGACATGTGGTCACTCTACAGGACATGCTGACATAGTTAACACATATGTGTGCTCCTGCTCAGAGGTAAACCAGGGCAGCTATATTTTTCCATAAAGCTAGATTTAATCTAGGCCGTTAACTTTTAATGTTAGCATCTTGGTGAATTTTAAAGCACAGAGGCTTTCGTTTCTGAGAAAACATTTTCTGCTGTTTGACAGCTCAGTACACCCCCCTTGTGTTCAAGTCACAGACCACTGCCTTTCCCCAGATTTACATTTCACCTTACATTTGCACAGCCTACTTTACCTACTCATTGAATAATGAGTCTACCCTTCTCTTATCCCCGTTTACACTGAAACAATACATGAAAAACCTTTCACTGAGACTCTGGATAGGACTTTTGTGAAATTGCATCATGTGTGTGATGGTTTATAAGCTAAGTTGTATAAAAAATAAAAATTAAAACCACCTGAAGCTGCATCGCTGTATCACTTCTTTAGTAAAAGTTCATGCAAAACCATAGAGAGAGGCTGTGCCCTGAAACGAGGCGCCATCTGGTGGTTAAAAGTGGGTCTCAGGCTCAGAAAGGCCCCTGCAAGATTCTGGGTGGAGGCTGGACCTTTAGACAGACAGGCTGTGTGTGAGTCCTCTGCTGCAGTCCAGGCTGAAACAGTGGACACTTTCATTTGTCATGTCTGCGAGGTTTGTATTTTTATTTACTGACTGAAGATTAGTTTGTTTACGTTGTTGCACAGGCAGCTGAATACAGGTCAGAACTTTGCTGCTTTTCCCATCTGTAAAAAATGTTTTCACATCTGTTATGTGCAGGTTGTTCTGTGGATTTCTGCTCCTTGCAGTGTTCCTCAGTGGACTGAATGGATCAAGGTACAGTGGTATAAACCAAACTCTGCTGATGTTTCCTCTATTTGCGTGTGCATGCGTCAGATGTTTGCATAGCCTGTCTGACACTTTCTATAACAGACCAGCTGTAAACCAGGAGCTCTCCACTATTTTCAATGAGCTGTGGAGTTTGGATGTGAATCACATGACACCTGGGATAGACTACATGATCTCTGTTCAGGTGAGAAATCTTTTCTAGTTTATTTAGCGCCTGCTATGTCTTGTGTTTGTACAAAGACGTGTTCTGTGTTTGAATTGCCTAGGGTAGAGCAAGCTTTGTAAGTCAGGGCAGCCACACGGTGCAGGATCATGCCTCGCAGCCGCTCTTCTCCAACGTTAATGAGAGCAAACTGAGAAATATAACCACTTTCTCTAGTAAGTGTGTAGTTGTGAGCACTCTGAGCTTAAACATTCAGATCGTGTTTGCAGTCATCACTGTAATAAATGGGATTTCTGGGCTCGCAGGCTTTATGACACTGCTGGACAACTATGAGCGGTCTACTGGCGTGACGGAACAAGTCACCACAGAGGAGCTCACAGAGATGGATCTCTTCTTGGACGCCGTCTTAGAGACAAAAGTCATGAAGGTATGCGTCACAACAAGCTCTGTCGAGCAGAAAGTTTACATTTGAGCACTTTAGTTACTCCATTCTGTTGGAGAAACCTGGTAGTTTCAGTCTGAATGTCTCCTCACAGCAACAAGAGAATTGTTTTTGGTATTGCACAACTTTCTATTGTTTCCTACAGTTCATGGTTTTGAGGCTGCAGCTGAACTCTAGAGGGAGTTTTATGTTCTTCCTGTTGCACTGCTGCTCTGCACACATTACTTCAAGACATTACAGAGGCAAAATAACATCTGTGTGCAGCTGTGGAATGTCGCTCTGGCCTCAGCAGTCTCCCAGAAGGGGATCACTGCAGGAATGTGGACATGATGTACTTTTTGTAGGTGGAAGAAACCCCACGCTTTTCAGTGATCTCAGCGGGGACACATGAGACAAATTCCTCACAATAACCCCTCCAACAGCGGAGATGCTGTGCTTTTCTCTTCAGAAATAGCACAGCATCTCCTCCTCTCCTCTGACTCTGGGCACACTCAGGTTTGCAACCATGAAGAAGCCAGAAAGAAAATGGAGGAGGATGTCAGATATTAGAGGATTTCTTTTCACAAAGTTTAAATGAGAAAACAAAAAAAAAAGAATCTTTAATAACACAGCTAAAGACAATATGATTCACAGAATCCTCGCAGAACAGAACACAGATAGGTGAGGTGCACAAAGTTTATTATCATCCCCAGCCAGTTGTGGCTTCCCCGCCCAGAGCCTGGTTCCTTGGGAGGTTTCTTCCCACTTAAAGGGCTTTTTTCCCTGTAGCCAAGTGATAGCTTACAGTGGTATTGTTCTGTAGGGTCTTTCCAGCCTTCCATCTTCTTTTGCTTATCCAGGGCCGGGTCATGGGGGCAGCAGCCCAAGCAGAGTCAAGTCCAAGCAGACCTCCCTCTTCCCAGCCACCTCCTCCAGCTTGTTCGGGGGAACATCAAGGTGTTCCCAGGCCAGCTGAGAGATATAATCTCTCCAGCGTGTCCTGGGTCTGCCATGGGGCCTCCTCCCAGTGGGACATGCCCGGAACGCCTCACCCAGGAGGCGCCCAGGCATCCTTGTCAGATGCCCGAACCACCTAAACTGGCTACTTTCAATGTGAAGGAGCAGTGGCTCTACTCTGAGCAGCGAGTAGCCAATTTCTTAAAGATGGGAACCACTACCCCGGTCTGCCAATCCAGGGGTACTGTCCCTGACCTCCACGCAACATGGTAGAGGCATGTCAACCAAGACAGGGTCTTTACCTTACAATATTCAACCTCTTCAGGTGACTGGTGTTGTGATTTAGTGCTATAAAAATGTATTTGAATCGAATCTTGCTCACTTTAGGGGCCGCTTCCATCTCACCCAATCTCTAAAATCTTCTTCTGTCACACCAACCCTCTGCATGTCCTCCTTCACTACATCAGTGAACTTTTTCTGCCTTCTCTAAATCTTCAGCATCAGTTTTTCCAACATATCCTATCCTATAGTATTCCTCCTCTGGACATGTCCAAATCATCTCAACCTGCTCAACCTGAGTTGTCCCCCCTGATGTACTCATTTGTAATCTTCTCCATCCATGGTGGCAGTGCCACCATCTCCAAATCATACATCACAGCAGGTCTCGCTGCCATCTTGTAAACCTTCCCTTTCTCTCTTGCTGCTGTCACAAATCACCCTGACACTCAACTCCACCCTCCCTGCACCCTGTTCTTAAACACATGAAACTTGCACCACTGGATGAACCAGATGACTGCAGGTAACATTTGGACAAAAAGTCTCATGACTCCATCTTTAGGGCTTAGTTAAATTAAATATTTAATAAGTTAATTTAACAATTAAAGACATATTCATCCAAAAGACACTCTTATAAAGTAGATTAAATATAGTGTTGACATAACATCTAGAGGTATGATTTGTTTTTTTAAAGAGTTAAATGTTGTAATTACATGAACAAAAGTGCTTTATTTCCAAGATGGCATCAGGGTTAAGATAAGATAAGATAAGATAACCTTTATTAGTCCCACACGTGGGAAATTTGTTTTGTCACAGCAGGAAGTGGACAGTGCAAAAGTTATGAGGCAAAAATTAGAATACAATAAGAATAAATACAGTACACAACTGTACAGAATAGAATAAAATAAAATACTATATACAGTAGAATAAAATAAAATAAATATACAATAAGATAAAAATAGAATACAAATACAAATACTATATACAACTGAGTAAAAATACAACGATGACAGAAAGGATTATTGCACTTAGTATTATTGCATATGTATGGATGTGTGTGCTTGATCAGTTAAAGTCTTTATTATGGAGTCTGACAGCAGTGGGGAGGAAAGACCTGCGAAATCTCTCCGTCCCACACCGTGGGTGCCGCAGTCTCCCACTGAAGGAGCTGCTCAGTGCTGTCACAGTCTGCTGCATGGGGTGGGAGATGTTGTCCATCAGGGATGACAGCTTAGCCACCGTTCTCCTGTCACTCACCACCTCCACTGGGTCCAGAGGGCATCCTAGAACAGAGCTGGCCCTTCGGATCACCCTGTTCAGTCTATTCCTGTCCCCAGCAGAGATGCTGCCGCCCCAGCAGACCACACCATAAAAGATAGCAGAAGCCACCACAGAGTCATAGAATTTCTTCAGGAGTGGGCCCTCCACTCCAAACGACCTGAGTCTCCGCAGCAGGTACAGCCTGCTCTGCCCTTTCCTGTAGAGGGCGTCTGAGTTATGAGTCCAGTCCAGTCTATTGTTCAGATGAACACCAAGGTACCTGTAGCTGTCCACAGCCTCAATGTCCATACCCTGGATGTTCAGTGGTTGCAGTGGAGAATGCTTGTGCCTGCGGAAGTCTACCACCAGTTCCTTGGTTTTACTGGCGTTGATCTGGAGGTAGTTCAGCTGGCACCAGTCCACAAAGTCTTGGGTCAGACCTCTGTACTCCTTGTCGTCCCCATCAGTGATGAGGCCGACTATTGCAGAGTCATCAGAGAACTTCTGCAGGAAGCACTGGGTGGAATTGTGGGAGAAGTCTGCAGTGTAGATGGTGAAGAGGAACGGAGCCAGAACCGTTCCCTGTGGGGCCCCCGTACTGCAGACGACCCTGTCCGACACACAGCCCTGAGTCCTCACATACTGTGGTCGGTCGGTGAGGTAGTCCAGGATCCAGGTAGTGAGGTGATGGTCCACTCCAGAGTTCACCAGCTTGTCCTTTAGAACCGAGGGAAGAATGCTGTTGAAGGCACTGGAGAAATCAAAGAACATGATTCTCACAGTGCTTCCAGCGGTCTCCAGGTGAGCGAGGGAACGATGTAGGAGGTGAATGACGGCATCATCCGCTCCAATGCCAGGCTGGTAGGCAAACTGAAGTGGGTCCAGTGATGAGCTTATTAGGCGCCGAAGCTGAGCCAGGACCAACCGCTCCAGGGTCTTCATCAGGTGGGATGTCAGAGCCACCGGCCTGTAGCTGTTGAGGTCCTTGGGGCGTGAAGTCTTTGGCACTGGTACAACACAGGAGGTTTTCCAGAGCTGTGGGACTCTTCCCAACCTCAGGCTCAGGTTGAAGAGGTGCTCCATCACCCCACACAGTTGGTCCGCGCAGGACCTGACGACCCTCGAGCTGATGCCATCTGGACCCGCTGCCTTCTTGCCATTAATCCTCCTCAGTTCCCTCCTAACCTGGGTGGTTGAGAGAGACAGGCTGGAGCCTTGTGTTGAGTGTGTATTGGATGCTGTTGTTGGGGGTGGGGGGGAGTGAGCAGGGTGAATAGAGGAGGTTTTAACACCTTTTACGTTTTTATAATTATTTTAGGTGTAAAAGCTCAAAATAATGACATAAATACATCTGTTCATGTTATTATCACAATAATATTATTATTATTATGGCAAGTCAAGTTTGGATTCATAAATATCATCAATGATGTTTCTCCACAGCGGGCTCATCAATACCTGGTGAGAAAAGGTCAATCCAGCTCTGACTTGAGGCTTTTCAAGAAACAGCTCAACTTGATCTGGTTCCACCTCTACCACAGGCAGAGAAACACAGGGTGAGATCTCCTCCTGCCAACCATCCCGCTTTAACTGTGTCCAGTTGTTAAATTCATCCATGAGATTCTGCAACACTATAATTTAATATGCATTTCTTTGGTAAGAAGTATGTGTGTTTCTGTTCTTAAATTGATCATCACCAGCCTGGACTCCAGTGGATTTGAACATGTGTTTGTTGGCGAGACAAAATCAGGAACAGAAATCATTGGTTTTCACAACTGGGTCCAGTTCTACCTGCAAGAGAAAAACCAACACTTGGACTACAAAGGATATAAAGCCAGGGAGCATGATTTGGTAAGAATAACAGTTCACCAGACAGAAGAGATTCATTTCCTTCGCTGGTAACATAACCATTAATGTTCATGCTTTTGTCACAGCCTGATCAAGATGACCACGTTCTCAACCTCCAGTTCAGCTGGCACGGTGTGGTGAAGCCCGTTGGCAGTGCCTTCATCGGCACCAGCCCCGAGTTTGAGATGGCCGTCTTCACCATCGTCTTCCTCATGAACACGGAGAGAAGCACCACAGTTGTGGTCAACATTGACCAGTGTCAGATGGAGCTGGTGGTGATCAGACACGGGCGCTCACTCGGGACGGCGTACCCCAAACTGCTCAGCAGCAACGGCAGACATGTCAGGCAGCACGCGCACTGATGTGATCCATCATTTTATTCACTTCTGATAAAAACTAATCTTTGTTCAGCAATACGTGGCCTCATTGATAAGGAACTGACCTGCCTAATGTACTGCAAAGGACATTTACATGTATTTCAAGATCACTGTGACCTCAGTAGCTTTCAATAAAATGTTACTTTGGAGTTCAACATTTTTATTTTGCACAGGTTTTTTTTTTTTTAGAAAACAAGTCTTTCTAGGCATTTACATTTATTCAATGTAATATATATAGAACATAGAACTGTGGCATGACCCTTTTTGGGACAGTAAAAGCGAACAAAAGCGAGATCCCGCAAGTGATGAAAAGTAAAGAAAATCATGTGTCCTTCCTCCCTGATGAGGCTTCAAAAAAGAAGGTTGTCCTGCTCCTGTCATCCATGCACATACAACCAAGCATAGGACCCACTGAAAACCTGAAATTATTGGATTTTAAAACCAAGCAAAGGTGGTGTTGATACTTTTAACCAGATGTGCACTCATATGGCTGTGGAAGAAAAAACAAGAAATGGCCCCTTTGCGTCTTCTATGGCATGATCATTGTTGGTGTGAACTCGTGGATCATTCACAATAAGAATGCAGTGAAGAGAGGTGACAACCAAATGCAGAGGAGGCATTATATGCAGGCTTTGGCACCGGCACTTATCAAACCATTGGCAGAGGCTTCCCTCTTCAAATCTGACACGTCAACTCACAGTCCTGATCTGTAGCATCCTCGACATCCCTACCCTTGTCACTCTTGCAGGTAAGGCAGGACCAGCAGTAGAAGAAAGTAGTATTCCCTTAGTGAGGTGTGCTGACTGCCCCGCAGGCTTGGACAGGAAGTGTGTCCATGCCATTATTACCCTGCGTGTACTGACAGCATGTAAGGAATGGCTAAGTAAGAGTGGTCCTAGAATTTGCATGTTATCCTTATTTAGGGCAGTGCTTATGGATAAATATCACAAAGTGGTGATTACCAGGGGAATTCATAGGGTGAAGAAAATATTTTAGTCAATTGATCATTTTCACCCACTCAAAAATGCCATTTCTTGTTTCTCTCTCCTGCAGCTGTTCGCATGTAGAACAGCTGTGCCTTCACCAGGGAAGTCTCAAATGTCCCTGGAAGGGCAGGTCAAACCCCAACTTTCCAGTGTCATTATTTTTTGTTTAGGAATTTTTTATTCTCATATTCCTAATTTTTCAGTAACTTTGGAGCATTTCTTTAGGGTCCCCCCATGACATTTGTTTTGTTAGACATGTTGAAAATACCACAGTTGAAAACAAAAGAAGACCACTCTAATTTTTTGTCATAATTTGATATATTTCTGATGTTAGTGATGGTGTTACTCTTTATAGTGACAGTGTTCTAGGGTTAAACATGACAGTGAGTTCAGCACACCGTTACTGTATACCCATTAGTTTCTCCCATACTTGAAACACATTTTAATCAAGAAGCATTAAAATTTATCAGTGTGTAAGGGCTGGTGTGTTCTGTTACCTTCAGGAGGGCAACAACTTCCATTTTTCCAGTTAAAAAGGGAAAACAAACAAATAAACAGCAAGTTTGTTTTTATTCATAAATCATGGAAAACTATTTGCACTGGGTGCATGTTTATGCACGGTCTCCAAATTGAACACTAGAAAAAACAATATGTCAGAAATGACAAACTGGGACAGCACGTTCCCCTTCACTCTGCAACTCTCTGTAAGCGAACAGCCTGCACACCTTTACAATGTTTTCTTTCTTCCTTATTGGAGTTATTTCTGAACCAGCTGCCTAATCCAGATCTTATTTCACCTAACTTCATATTTACTCTATCTCTCTATCGCTCTCCTGTTTTCTTTAATGAACTGCTTTGATGAAATTTTCAATTCCATTTTTTTTATATAGTGACAAATTACAACCTTTGACTTTGGAGGGTTGTACTTGGCCTGCTACGCTGGATGTAAGAAGCTCTTCTCTCAACTGATCAACATTCCCAAGGCCACAAGGTGGTCTAGTACATTGGCTGTTGCCTTTTCTGTGTACTGAAATGAGGGGATGCAGATAAATGCAATTGCTGTCGGACTATCCAGTCTTTGAGTGATGACGTGATGAATCCTGTTTCTGGGCCCAAAGTGGTCTGCATTTAATAAAGCTGATGTGTTTTTATCATGTTTTAATGCTTTCTATCTTGTTCTATTTAATCTCAACAAGCCTCTAAAACAGTCAGTGATCACTGTTGGCTTCTCTCAGTTTTTATTAGGCTACTACTAATCATTTTAAAGCTCAGTTTTTAAACCCTTAAGATGTAACTACAGCCCAGCCCATGCAGCAGTATATTAATGACTAACCTCGTATTGTGGATGGATTATCTCAGTGGTTTTCCTGTTTGGTCCATTTACAGCATCCTGCCATGGGATTGCATTTGCCCCTAATCATTGGGAACCCTCACATTAACTTTTATCGAGTGGGAAAAAAGGTTTCCGTTCGTTAGCGTTCCTCCTCCAGCTTTACTGTTTATGTTATGTTAATATAGCTTTGTTGCGCTAGCGATAACGTAGCACATCATTATATACCAGCTAGCCCAACCTCAGTAGCCCTACAAATGTCGCTGCTGTTTAGTTTTCTGTCTTCATTTATGTTGGAAGTGATAGCAGAGCTGTACGTTTTAATTTGTTTCATAAATTGCTCAGTCAGAACATGGTATATTATATTTAGATGGCCGCTAGCGAGCTAACTCCCTGCTAACTTCTAACTCCGTTAAATATCATAAATTGTGTTTTCATGGATGTCTGGATGTTAAACTTAATTGTTACACCTGGTAGAACAGCCACACTGATCATTTTATTACAGATGAGAGAATTTAGACAGTTTCTAACTCTCAGTAATGCTGCAGTGATCATTTGACTAAGGGACTTGCAGCGGAGTTTGGGCCCAGACATGGGCAATGACGTCAGACTTAAAGACCGGATAGGAAAACCCGGACATTTTTATCAATCTCAAAAATCACCCCAGACGCTCCGGATGGAACGTGAAAAGTGGACATGTCCGGGGAAAAGAGGACGGTTGGTCACCCTAATCAACTTACCTATGTCACTATACTTAAATATGTAGTATTCTAATACCTGGGAATACCTTAAACCTAGCTGTGGGCTGCACAGGGTTCTCAGGGAGAGCAATATTGAGAGACCAACAAAAGCACCACAAGAGAATAAGAAAACAATCCATAATGCAAAAACACACCAAAACATAACAACTCAAAATACTGGCTCAAACTGACCCAGAACCGTGACAGGTAAGGAGATGTCATTTCAGGACTTAAACCAGACTCTAAGAAATTGCTGTGTCTAATTTTGCGATGCTGCGAGTAACAAACTGGGTTCCGTCTGGAGGTTGAAGAGGAACTCTCCCTCGCCAGGCCGACAGCCGTCTGTGCCACAGTTTATCTCATCTCAGTTTATCTCATCTCAGTTTATCTCATGGAGTGCAGGGCTAAATTTAAAATTATTAGATATTTAAGACAATGTATATATTCTTCTATGACAAAAAATACAAGTGTTCATTTAAGCAAATAAACAGAGCCGTAAGAGATGTTTTTCAGAAATTGTTGTCTTTATTTTGATTTGCAACTAACAAATTTTTTAAAAATTTGTAGTTTTTGTCGTGCTCTCTATTATGTGAACCCCTCACCTAATTTGTTGTGTTTTTTAACAAATTAAACCCCAACAATCAAATGATCCCCTGTGAGCAAGCACTAGGCACAGTGGAAAGGAAAAACTCCCTTTAAACAGGAAGAAACCTTTGACAGAACCAGGCTCAGGAAGGGGCAGCCATCTGTCGCGACTGGTTGGGGGGTGAGAGGCAAAAGAAAAGAAAAATGAGAGCACAAGTTAGCTAAATGTTGCGCACGTTGTCTAACATGAACAACGTATGGTTTTCTGGACTGTGGATGAAAAGCAGTCCATCATTACTAGTCTTTAAAAGGGAACTAATCCATCACCAAGGTGGCAATATGGCTCAAGGAGGCCATAGACAGAGTTAAATAGGCAATCACTGTTAAGCATTGAAAAGCCCCAGTAAGCTGCAGGTATAATAAGGCCTACTGCGGCAACACCTAAACCTATTTTAAGTAGGCGTTTGGCACCATGACGCCATGAACCACTAGTCGGAGCCACGTCAGGAGATGGTTCTGAGACAGGACAATCAAGCTCTTCAGGTTGAAGACCAAGATTCTCCTGTGTCGGGACCACATCAGGAGGTGGTTCCAAGGCAGGAAAAAAAAGCTCCTCGGGTTCAGGAGCAAGATTCTCCAGCTGCAGAGGTTCACCAGTGATGTTGTGAACAGCAGCTAATATTTCTTCTTCCTCCTCCCTTCTCAGCTCATCCTGAAGATTATTAATTATTTCTCTTTTCATTTTAAGATGTTCATAAAGTTCATCTATGAGATCTTCGTTATGAACAATCTTGAAATTTTGCTCTTTGACTTTTTCTTTCAGCCAAAATATTTGCAGTGTCAGACTTTCTGTTGTCTTTTCTTGATACTCAAGATTTTGTAAACGTTTCTTGAGATTTGTGTTCGCTGTTTTTAATTTGTTTATCTCAGCAGCAATGCTGCTGTTCTCCTTAAGGAGATATTCTTCCTTTTCCTGAAAGTCACAGTGCATCATTTGAACGGTTTTAACCTGTTCCTGCAATTTAGCCTCCAGAGATTCCACCTGTGACTGTTTGTCATCCAGAGCCTGTCTCACCCGACGCTGAAGAGTACAGATTTCTTTTTTCAGCTCAACTATCTGTTCAGTCTTGTGATCTATTTCTCTATTCTGTTTTTCTATTATCTCTTCTTTTTTTGATATTTTATGGTGAGCTTCTCCCACTTGGTGCTCAAGTCTCACTAATGCTTCCTTGAGATGTGCGTTCTCTTTCTTCTGTTCATTTCTCTCCCTTTCAATCTGAGACAACTCAGCAACAATGTTGCTGTTCTGCTCAAGCAGAGATGCTTCCTTTTCCTGAAATTCATGGAGCATCATCCGAAAGGTTCTAACCTCTGCTTGCAAATTTTTATTCTCTGCAACAATTAGAGCTTGGATGTTATCTGACTGTTGAGTCACTTCTTCAAGCTCAACCATGCTTTCCCTAAAGTGGACATTCCTGTCATGCACATCTGTACTCATTTGTTCACGCTCATTTTTAAAGCGATAGTAATTCTTTTTGTAATATTTCTTTTCGCGCTTTAGGGTGCTTAACTCCAACTGGAGTTCTTGTATTTTCATTTGAAGGTCCCTAGGCTCCGATATTTCTCTCTCCACTAACCCACATAGTTCGATTGATTCCGCTGGAATCGCTCTGTCAGACTGTGAATTATTGACTATTTCTCGTGACATTTCTTTAAAAGCTTAATGCAACGTGTCGAAAGAAAAATACGTGTGCTTAATTATTTAACTTTAAAATAGTCCCTTTCTGAAAGGTTTCTGGTTTGCTAAACACAACTCGCTGTTTCTGAAAATGTTCCAAGTAAAACTGTGTTTGCAACGGTGAAGAGGGGGTATTTATAGACTTTCGTGGCTGCGAATTTGACGTCAGCGCTCTTTGAGCCTTTGATCCTTTGATTCTTTGGAACGTGATGTCACAGCAGGGGGCGTGGCCAGGATTTTTGGTCGAGGCGTCACATTAGCAGGCCAAGCAAATGTTTGCTGTATGGTCGGTCATATTATTCGTATGGTACAGTACGGAGCCCCGCAAGGGACATGGGAGAAAAAAATGAGAAGAACTTTTGCGAGCGCTCGCAAAAGTTACTCGGGATCTTGCAAAAGTTTTGCGAGCGTCCGCAAAAGATCCTGCTACTTTTTGATGGCGGTTCTGTTGAAGGGTGCGGTACGGTACGGAGCAGAAATGGAGGAGGATTTAGAACATTTCCTGCGGTCAAGAGAGGTCCCACAAGAGGACATCATACACATGCATCAAGACAAAGTACGTATAAAATTCCGTAAGTCAAAGAACAAGACAGCATAAAACACCGGGGTTGAGAAGGCGAGTAACTTGTTGAAAAACACTTGTTGTATATGCAAGCCTTTAATGTTAACTCTTGTAAATATGTTCAGGTTAATTAACATAACTGGTTAAGTGCACATATGTTTTGAAATTTCATAAAGTTATCTGGCTGTGCCGTTACCATGGTAACGTGGACGCCACTGTAATACATCCTTTTACTCTTGTAAGTGAGACATGTAGGCTGAAAATAAAATCTATTGACATATTTTGTAGACTTTTTAAGAACATTCATGATTTTTAATAGGCTAAGGTAAAAGATTAAAGAAGAGTCTCATGAACTTGAAGGGTTAATGTGTCTGCTGTCAATTACTGCAGTACTTGCACAAATAAATTTCAAACATATTCAGAACATTGATATTTTAGAATCTGTATAATTCATTTACATTTCTTATGGAAAGTGCATGTTTTTTCTTGTACCCAGGACCATGGACTGAATATCATCGCACAAGGTTTGCCTTTAGATTCAAGCAACCAACTTTCCCCATCAAATTCAGGAGATCCACAGAGCCCCCTACGTGTATCAATTGGCAGGATAAAGGTTGTTGATGATCTTTTGACTGTATTTATGGACAGTAGCATAATGAATGTGACTTTAAAGTTGAACTTTGTAAATGAAAATGCTGTTGATGACGCTGGGGTGTCAAGGGAGGTTTACACTGCATTTTGGGAGCAATTTTTGGAACAGTGTGAAGGTGAAACTGAACGAGTTCCAAGGCTGAGGCCAGACTTTTGTGAGGCTAAAAGGCAAGCAGTTGGGCAGATATGGGTGAAAAGGCTTACTAGATCATGGTGTCTTTCCTGTGAGGCTGTCAAAAGGCATCAGTTGATGTAGACATTCTGATTACCGTACATCGTTTCTCAACTATCTCCCTCCTGTTGAGAGATCAGCTGTTGAGAAAGTTCTAAAAGGCACATTGGATGAAAATGATGAAGAGGACCTGCTTCACCTTTTCTACAAGGATGGGTTCCCACTTCCCATCACCTAAGAACAACATGCATCCTGCCATTGAAACAATGGCTCATAAGGCCATTCTCCAAGAGCCAAAGTATATAATGGATTGCTTCTCCACACCCATGGCACGTCTGCAGCTGAAACTGTCAGACAAGGAAAGTGTGTTGTCTCTGTATGAGACAAAGAAGGCCACAGGCAAAAGAGTAGTGCAGCTATTTGAAACAACAAAATTGATACTGTCTCAGGGAGAACAGACAACCTTTAACCATCTTCAGCGTTATGTCAAAAACACTGATGAACCAAAGCTGAAAAAATCCTGCACTTCTGCACAGGATCTTCTGTGATCTGTGTTGACAAAATTTGTGTGTGCTTTAATGCTGAAACTGGGCTCAACAGAAGGCCTGTTGCTCATACCTGTGGAGCTACCCTTGAAGTGCCATTTACTTACAGTTCTTATCCTGAATTTTGTACCGGGTTCGACAATGTCCTTTCCAGCAATTACTTTGAAATGGACATCATTTGAACTTGATGTGTGTACTAATGGTTACAGCTGTAATTGTTATATGTATGATTATCCTTGAGTTCATAAATTCTGTCTTTTTTTTTTATTTATCATTGAAGCATTTCATACATTCAGCCGTATAGTGAGCAGTCATCAATTTAATTTTCCGATGGTTTAGTTGTATGTTACCTCAGATTTCACAAGGACTTTTCATTGTTTAAAATGCTTTGAAAATGACTTTTCCTCTGCTAATGTGTTTCCTCTTTTTTGATAAATGAGTGCAAATAAAAGCAGCTCCAGTTATTCAGATATTTTAAGATAAAATAAATGTTTTAACTGTTCTCAATTTTCTTCCATGGTCCATATTTTTTAGTCCATCCATCTCTTAAACGTTAATGTTGATTCAGAACAAAACCCTTACTTTAGCTTGATGCTGAGAAACTGAACTTTTTAACATGGGGTTCTATGAGGGCTGGCTGGCTTTTGAATCCAGCACACCAGAGCCTGACCAGAAACTGGTCGCTCCTGATATGGGCGTCACTTATGGCTGCCGTAATAGCATTTGAGCTTCTGATGAGGTCACGCATGAGGCGTTTTCATAATAAGACACGAAAC
The DNA here is from genome assembly GCF_057381915.1 of Diplotaxodon limnothrissa. Classification (NCBI taxonomy): domain Eukaryota; kingdom Metazoa; phylum Chordata; class Actinopteri; order Cichliformes; family Cichlidae; genus Diplotaxodon; species Diplotaxodon limnothrissa. The sequence goes on along the minus strand of NC_140606.1, from coordinate 13,916,782 downwards.
GAATGCTGAATAAAATTTGAAATGTTTCTGCTGAGCTATTTAACAAGTCAGCAGCGCCGCTGTGTGGCCAAATGAGCGTACTGCATCAAAAATCAAACGAGACGCTGAAAATGATAATGTGATAATAAAACACGCCATGACTTAAGCCTGATATGTAGATTCCTGTGCTTTTGCAGCAAAAACCATGATGCTGCTTTACTTTGAATATCCCAGCTGCTTCTCTGCTCCAATGACCAAATGTATTTAATGTGCACAAATCAAAGTGAGAACTGCACTTCAAGACTGTACATGATGGAATTCATGTTATTGGTGATGAATAGGACTCACCCTGCAGCAAAGGTGCAGAAGCTACAGGGGGCTGCAGTGACGTGCCCGCAGGCTGTGCTGGCAGCCAGCTGCGGCAGAGTACCAGGCCCAGCCACCCGAGGTATGAGGGCCCCCTGCCTTCTGGTAGGGGCCCGACCGAGCCACGGGCGCCAGGCCCCGCCAAACAGCCACCGGGAGTGACCCAGTACATACCTAAGTGCCCAGCCCTGGACACCGAGAACCACCAACGCACCGATGCCCGAGGGCATCAACCACTGGTATGGAGTGTGGTGAGATCGGCCCCCACACCTGGGGGTAGCCTGACATAGACTTAGAGAAACAGGCTCACACAGACACAAACATGCATCCCTGCCCTCATGCACACATTTACAAATACTCAGCAGTGTGTGAAGCACTTTTCCATAAATAATTTCTGCATGAAACATGAAATCCAGACTAAATGCAGATGCAGAGCAGAAAGTAGACACAATGATGGACTTGTGAAGGTTTTTTCCCGGCAGCTTATTAATGAATGACCGATTGTTAATAATGTCTCTGTTTTTTTCTTTAAAGTAGACCAAATGTCCACCTGTTGAAATGTCACTTAATACCTTTTATTCACACAGCCTCCACTGGTGAAGTAAATTTCCTGCTATGCTAAGTTTCAAGTATTTGCATGTACTTGGATGCACACAGGATGTAGGTTGAACATGGTGATCATAACAGTCATGGTATGTTCTCATCTGCAAATCAGATGTAAAAGTCTGGGAATGCTTTGCCTACTGAACATAACAGCCTCACTCTGAGTGTAAACAGGAGAAATGAATATTTTCATGTTTTCTGCTGTGAGGGAAGTGACAGAAATACAAATCCAGCTCTGCCTCAGAGAGGGGATCATATCAACATCAGTGTGTCTACAGAAAACTCCAGAGTGAGGGTAGAAGTCTTTTCTTTCTCTTATTAGAGGACACATTTGTGCAAAGAGTCTAAAGTAAAGATGCTGTGGAGTCTGTTGTTCATCACTTTGATTGGTAAGTGGATCATTGTGTGGTCGGCTGTGTGCCTGCCTGCCACACAGCCGACCATGACAAACACAGAGAACCCTGTATCAGTTCTATCAGATGAAATAGGAGGTCTAATATGGTGTGATGTGGTTTGGAGTAATAATCAAGTATATGTGAAGAATATAAAAATCTTTATTTATTCTCATTTTCCTTTGTTGTTTATTTGTAGGTGTTTTCCTTCTTTCTAAAATGTTCTCAGACAGCAGCTCACATTTATTATCCAGCTGTTCGACTGTCTCCACTGTTTACAGCATGATTTAATCAAACAGAGCCAGAAACTCTTTCTGTACATCTGTCCAACCTTTTGTCTTTGTTTACAGGTGTGCAACAATCAACACAACTACTAGAGGAGGAAATAAAACATTTAACTGTGAAAATGGAACAAAGTGGGGGCGTTATGTAACTGTAACTGTGTACAAAAACACACCTGGGCTTGTGATTCTGTGTGAGGTGACGATGAAAGGCATAAAAAAAGGTACAATAAAACATTCTTACCCACTAAGTTAACTGGTCAGTCAGTAGAGTCGATATAAATGTGTAAATTAATTGCTTGATTGATTGATTGATTGATTGATTGATTGATTGATTGGTAATACTTTATTCATCCTGAGGGAAATTGGGTTAAGGCTGCCGACCTTTGCCAGCGCCATCATACCCTCCCGACCATACACACATTACACAGCATCACATGGGGAAGTCAGGTCAGAGAGATATAACAATGGAAAATGCACAACATGAGGAAAGATGAGGAGAAAAAAGAACTCCCCCCAGGCTGAGGTCCAACAGCGAGATCAGTTTGAGAACAGAAAAAAACACCTCAGCACATGAAGGATCACATCTCACAACATAGAAGACATAAGCTTCAAAGGCATTTGGAGGGGGTGGGGGGTGAGTGCAGGTCTGTGTCAGTGTACATGCGTGTGTGTGTGTGTGTGTGTGTGTGTGTGTGTGTGTGCGTGTGTGTTTTCTGTGTTCAGCCGAGAGAAAGTGTTCCTTCACCCGGTTAAGCAAAAGTCAACAATCTTCGATCAACGCGGATGGCCTTAAAGGAGGGACAAAGAGTTTTGACAACAATCCTGTTATCATGGAAGAATTTTTGTTGTTCCAGTCAGCTTCAACCTTGGCAGGCCTTCAGCTGGCACCAATCCTCTCAATTCCTGTTGTTCTTCTCCAAGATGTTATCCATTTTGCGTTCAAAACACAATCTGAGTACTCACAGCCTTGCCCATTGTCTATCATGTCGGGCAGCCTTATGGGATTTTGAACAGCTGTAGCCGCTTCTTTTACTTCGATAAGCCAGGTCCAATCAGCCAGAACTCTGTTATCGTGGTTCCGAATTGGTAGATGTCATTCAATGTCCTCCATCGAGAGTGTCGCCAGGCACACGACGCAACGACCATCGAGTATCCTGCAGCAAACGTCTCCGCAGGACAATCGGGCTCTCCCAAGCCCAGCAGGGTATCAATTCCATTACGGGACCAGTTGATCAAGCGCATAATTCTTTAGGTTTTAGAGAACAAGACTGAGAAACTCTTTGAGGGTTAAAGAATAAGCGAGAATAAGTAAGAAGAATTATGTGCTTAGATTAACGCAGCATGTTAGACACTCAGAAACACTGTTTGGTTTTGATGCTTCTAAGTTTCATTTTCTTGATGTTTTTCCTTTTAGAGCCCTTTAAACTGATTAAAGAGAACAAGACATGGGCAGACGCCCTGTACCACTGCAGAGAGGAACACATGGATCTGGTTTCCATCCTTGATAACGAGACCCAGGTCTGGGTTGGGTTGGAGGCTCAGAAGGCTGACACTCCCTTTGTCTGGCTGGGTCTTCACTACAGCTGCACCCTGGACCTCTGGTTCTGGGCTGATGATCATTGTGTAGGTTTTGATCAGTGGGCTGACAAGACAAGAACAGCAGACTGTAGCATAAGTGGTGCTATGAATACAAGTGGGAACCATTTGTGGTACAAGAAGTCTGTTTATGATAAATATAATTTCATCTGTGCAGTGTAAGAAGATCCATGGGTTGGTTTTGTTTATTCAGTTAGACAGGTGTCAGTAGTGGCTTGTTGGGTTGTAGCAAACTTTCCTCTAATAAATCAAAGGTGATGGGTTCAGGCTCAGTGTAGCAGGAAGATAAACAGTGGTGAAATTAAGCAGAACTTTCGTATTATAAACATGTTATTGTTTATTTTTAACAATCTTCTACAGCCTACTTAACTGTTGTCATTGCCACCTTTGTGTGTCTGAACTTACATTCAGTACAAACTCCTGTTGAATTGACTTTGATATGATAGCTATGTGAAACTAAAACAATCAGAGTCTAGGTATTTCTCACAAATCTTTAGATTATAAAACATATATTATTTTGAACTTATATATTCTTTCATTAAAACATGATTTCCTCGTGTCTGTCATGTGTGAACCTGCTTTAAAAATAAAACTGTAAATGGAGTACAAATGTTTGTCAGTTTAGTTTTCACGCCTCACTATGTCATTACCTGGTGGATTTGTGGTGTGGACACTTAACTTAGTGAACACTGTAACTCAAGAATGAGGTGATGTTTGATTTTTGAGATATGCCACAGCTGCATCTCCTAAGAGGAAGCTCGAGGGGAAGCTCAGGCAGCCACCAGTGTGGTGTGATGTTTCTATCAAGGTTATTCAATGACTCCATCTGTGTTTCAGATCGTCTCCTTTAAACACACTGTATAATTCTACATATGTCTTGTGCACAGCAAGACAACACATAATAATAATAATCATAATCATAATAATGGCTCCGTAAAAGGCTTCGGATAGTAGTTGAAATGTCTTCATAGTTTTTATATGGAGAGAAATTTCTTTTTAAAAAGGCTTACAGATGTAAGTTTATGGTCATGAGAATTTGCATAATCATGATGAAGTAACTGACCTCCCAGCCCATTGTTCCTTCAGTGGGCTGGTTTCAGTCATTATGCAAATGTACTGTTTATAAGATTGGGGAAACCTGCAGCTGATACTGAAGAAGTCTCTTGGATGAGTGATGAAACGCTACGTCCAGATGAACAGAATCAACCTTTGGGGAATAATAAATATTATAATTATAATAATAATAACAACAATTATCATTATTATTATTATTATGTTGATGTTTAACCATAGAGGAAGCTGAGTATCTGTGGAGATATGTACTTCTCTGGCAGTGATTGACTGAGCAGCATCCTCTAACAGCTTTGTGCTGTGTGGTAAAGTTGTTCCTCTCTGCAGTGGTTTTGTCACAGTGCTGCTTTGGATACTGAAGATTCTCTGGAGAAGCAGAAAGTTTACAAGTTCAGAGGTGAGCTGGCTGTGAGACAAGGAAACTATCAGGTACTGTCACTCATTCAATTTAGTCTGTGCTCTCTTACATCAAACACTTCATGAAAAAACATCCAGCTTAGTTTCAGTGAGACGTGGAGGTCTTTCGTAACTGGTATTTTTTTAGCTGACAAACAAGTGTCCATTCATGACCATCAATTTACATTTTTATCAGCAGCATCAGTATTTGAATATTTCCACAAGGCTTGAACCTAGTTTTCTTATTTCCATGTTTCCTACCCAACAAGTCGTCTCATTAAAAAGGGGATTTTTGTGGTTCCATTTCACGCAGCCAAAAGTGCACAGATGTAGTAAGCAGTGTATTTATTGACAATTTGTTTTTGCCTTTATTTTGTCATTTAATTCGTCTTCAAGACCCAATAAAGTCTTACTTGTTATCATCCATCGTTCACCTGGGCCTTACACTGAGTTTCTGTCTGATTTCTCAGACTTTTTATCTGGTTTATTGATCAGCTCAGATAAAATGATTTTAACATTCATGTAGATGCTAAAAATGACAGCCTCAACATGGCATTTAATCCATTATTAGACTCAATTGGCTTCTGTCAAAATGTAAAAGAACCCACCAGACACTTCGATCCATACTCCAATATATTGTAATCATGCATTTCCACCCTCATGTTTAGACGCCTCTTTTGAGGTCTGGACACAGAAAGGTATTATTACTCTCAAAGACTTATATATTGACAGGCAGTTTGCATCATTTACTCAGTTGCAGAACAAGTTCTCTCTCCCTGCGTCACATTTTTTTTATTATTTACAGATAGGAATCTATGTTCGTCAGAGTATTTCCATCTCTTCCGGAAGAGGGGTCAATTTTTACACTCCTTCTGAGCTCCCCGGATTCTAAAAAGTTGGTTTCTGGTTTTGTGAAAGCCTTTTCTAAGTATTTAAATTTTAAATCTGACTTTTTGAAGATGGCATGGGAGGAAGAGCTTGGTTTGCTGATTGGAGATGAGGTGTGGGAGAGGAGTCTGTGTAGGATCCATTCTTGCTCTATAAATGCAAGGCATCAGTTAATTCAATTTAAAGTGCTTCACAGACTTCATTATTCAAAAATTAAACTGCACAGGATTTTCCCTTCTATCAGTCCGATATGCGATCGTTGTAAACTTGGAGATGGCTCTCTCACTCATTTATTTTGGACTTGTCCCAAATTGCATAACTATTGGTTGGACATTTTTAAATGTTTTTCTGGTATCTATAATTGCACATTAGAGCCGGACCCAATAATTGCATTGTTTGGATCTTCCTCTTCCCTTTTACACCTCAGCTCTGCTGCACAAACTACAGTTTTGTTCGGAATGGTAATTGCTAAGAAAATTATCTTGACTCTCTGGAAGTCTGATATTGTACCTCAATTCAAAATGTGGCTAACAGAACTGACTGCTCTACTACATATGGAGAGAATTAGGTACACATTAGCGGACAAACTTAGTAAGTTCTTTGATGTGTGGCAGCCATTTTTAGACCATGTATTAAAACAAAGTCCTGTTTGATCGATCACCAATAACTCGGCCTACCACCTTAGCGTTTTATTTCTGTTTATTCCCAGTGTTGAAGTAGTATTTTTGTCGATGCAGTGTAATCTTCTGTCTTCTTTGTGTGTTTTAGCCCTTGCTGTTGTGTTGTCTGTTGTTGTTGTTTTTTGTTTGTTTTTTTGTCTCTTTTTTTTCTCTCTTATATCAAAAAATCTCAATAAACATAATAAATTTTTTTTTAAAAAATGTAAAAGAACCCACCCACCACTTTAATCACACTCTAGATCTTGTTTTAACATATGGCATAGAAACTGAACATTTAACAGTGTTTCCTGAAAACCCTCTCCTGTCTGATCATTTCCTGATAACATTTACATTTACAATAATTGATTACACAGCGGTGGAGAGTAGACTTCATCACAGTAGATGTCTTTCTGAAAGCGCTGTAACTAAGTTTAAGAATATAATCCTCCCACTGTGAGCAGCTTCAATGCCCTGTACCAACACAGAGCAGAGCAGCTACCTGAACGCTGCTCCAACAGAGGTCGATTATCTTGTTAATAATTTTACCTCCTCACTGTGTACGACTCTGGATACTGTAGCTCCTGTGAAAACTAAGGTCTCAAATCAGAAGTACCTGACTCCGTGGTATAATTCTCAGATGACACTAAAGCAGATGACTCGTAAGCTGGAGAGGAAATGGCGTGTCACAAATTTAGAGGATCATCATTTAGCCTGGAGAAATAGTTTGTTGCTTTATAAGAAAGCCCTCCGCAAAGCCAGAACATCTTACTATTCATCACTGATTGAAGAAAATAAGAACAACCACAGGTTTCTCTTCAGCACTGTAGCCAGGCTGACAAAAAGTCAGAGCTCTTTTGAGCCAACCATCCCTTTAACGTTAACTAGTAATGACTTCATGAACTTCTTCACAAATAAAATTTTAATCATTAGAGAAAAAATTACCAATAATCATCCCACAGATGTAATATTATCTACAGCTACTCTTAGTACCATTGATGTTAAGTTAGACTCTTTTTCTCCAGTTGATCTTTCTGAGTTAACTTCAATAATTACTTCCTCCAAACCATCAACGTGTCTTTTAGACCCCATTCCTACAAAACTGCTCAAAGAAGTCCTGCCATTAATTAATGCTTCAATCTTAAATATGATCAACCTATCTCTAAAAATCGGCTATGTACCACAGGCCTTAAAGGTGGCTGTAGTTAAACCTTTACTTAAAAAGCCATCTCTAGACCCAGCAGTCTTAGCTAATTATAGGCCAATCTCCAACCTTCCTTTCATATCAAAAATCCTTGAAAGAGTAGTTGTCAAACAGCTAACAGATCATCTGCAGAGGAATGGTTTATTTGAAGAGTTTCAGTCAGGTTTCAGAGCTCATCACAGCACAGAAACAGCTTTAGTGACGGTTACAAATGATGTTCTTATGGCCTCTGACAGTGGACTCATCTCTGTGCTTGTCCTGCTAGACCTCAGTGCAGCGTTCGATACTGTTGAGCATGCTGTAGGTATTACAGGTACTGCACTGCAGTGGTTTGTATCATATCTATCTAATAGACTCCAATTTGTGCATGTAAATGGAGAGTCCTCTTCACACACTGAGGTTAATTATGGTGTTCCACAGGGTTCAGTGCTATGACCAATTCTGTTTACATTATACATGCTTCCCTTAGGCAGTATCATTAGAAGACATAGCATACTACATAGCATACAGACATAGCTGTCAGACTGTACAATCAGAACTGCTCCCAACAAACATAGATGTTTACATCTGCGCTGTAACTGCAATAAGTTAATCAACCAATTCGCACTACAACCTGGTTTGCCTCTTATCTGTAGTTATTTTTCTTTAATGCAATAACTGTACAGTACTCTGTTTATAGTAACCATTGTCCTTAATGTAAATATGTAAGAAAAATTGTGTATGTTTCTGTTCTGTGTCCTGTGTACTGTTTGTTTGTATATGTGTCTTTCTGGCTTCTGTTACAACCAAATTTCCCCTTGTGGGACAATTAAAGGATTATTCTATTCTATTCTATTCTATTCTATTCTATTCTTCTATACATTTTCACTGCTATGCAGATGACACTCAACTCTATCTATCTATGCAGGAATGTCTTAAAGACATAAAGACCTGGATGGTCGCTAACTTTCTGCCTCCTAATTCAGATAAAACTGAGGTTATTGTACTTGCCCCTGAAAATCTTGGAAATATGGTATCTAACCAGATTCTTACTCTGGATGGCATTACCTTGGCCTCCAGTAACGCTGTGAGGAACCTTGGAGTCATTTTTGACCAAGACATGTCCTTCAACGCACATATTAAACAAATATGTAAGACTGCGTTCTTCCATTTGCGCAACATCTCTAAAATTAGAAATATCCTGTCTCAGAGTGACGCTGAAAAACTAGTTCATGCATTTATTACTTCCAGGCTGTAATTCATTATTATCAGGATGTTCTAAAAACTCCCTGAAAAGCCTTCAATATTCCAAAATGCTGCAGCAAGAGTGCTGACAGGGACTAGAAAGAGAGAGCCTATTTCTCCTGTTTTGGCTTCCCTTCATTGGCTTCCTGTTAAATCCAGAATTGAATTCAAAATCCTGCTCCTCACATACAAGGTCTTGAATAATCAGGCCCCATCTTATCTTAATGACCTTGTAGTGCCATATCACCCTATTAGAACACTTCGCTCTCGCTCTGCAGGCCTACTTGTTGTTCCTAGAGTATTTAAAAGTAGAATGCGAGGCAGAGCCTTCAGTTTTCAGGCCCCTCTTCTGTGGAACCAGCTTCCAGTTTGGATTCGGGAGACAGACACTATCTCTACTTTTAAGATTAGGCTTAAAACTTTCCTTTTTGCTAAAGCATATAGTTAGGGCTGGACCAGGTGACCCTGAATCCTCCCTTAGTTATGCTACAATAGACGTAGGCTGCCGGGGGATTCCCATGATGCATTGAGTTTTTCCTTTCCAGTCATCTTTCTCACTCACTATGTGTTAACAGACCTCTCTGCATTGAATCATATCTGTTATTAACCTCTGTCTCTCTTCCACAGCATGTCTTTATCCTGTGTTCCTTCTCTCACCCCAACCGGTCGCAGCAGATGGCCCCGCCCCTCCCTGATCCTGGTTCTGCTGGAGGTTTCTTCCTGTTAAAAGGGAGTTTTTCCTTCCCACTGTTGCCAAAGTGCTTGCTCATAAGGGGTCATATGATTGTTGGGTTTTTCTCTGTATCTATTATTGTACGATCTACTGTACAATATAAAGCGCCTTGAGGCGACTGCTGTTGTAATTTGGTGCTATATAAATAAAACTGAATTTAATTGAATAAAGTTAAATGTTAAGACTTTTTGTATTTTGTTCTAAATACAGAAGATGGCACAGGCAGGCGGAATGACAAAAAATAAAAAATAAAATAATACTGAAAAAATTACTTGGTACACATGAGAGTCAAGAGTAGTTTTATTTTTTTATTAGCATGTTAAATGAACTCTGTTGTACTTTTATTCAGCAGGTTATCAAAAATATAACATTTTCCCATTGTTGTATTTCATCAGGACAAGATACAGCATGTAACCTTTGTATTTACATTCTGTATGTCACATGTTAATAGTAAACTTTCCACGGGGACATCCCATGATATACTGAGCCTTTCTTCTTCACTCTCTGTGTGTTCATAAACCTCTACTGCATATGAAAAATTATTAAAATCTCTCGTATGTTTGCCTTTTATTATGTTTTTGTTATGGTCCTGGGTCTGTTTACAGAGCGGTTTTTAGATTTTTGGACTTTTGAGTTTGTTTTCTTTAAATCTAGACAATTTAAAAATGTCTTAGGGTTTATATTATTTCATATAAATCTTCCTCTTTGTGTAATCAGACTTGTTCTTGGTCCCTAGATTTTCTCGTCTGGACTTGCCGAGAACGCGAGTATGAACTCGCATACTCGACAATTGAGAAAGGCTCAATAAGTCATATATGGAAGCAACAGAGAACAATAAAGCATGTGTAATGGTTTCTTGTTCAAGACATTCTTGTAGAGAATAGCAATGGGTTTTGACAGTTTTGTTTTCACATGGTTTATATTAGACTTCCAGCTAAGTTTATCATCAATTATTACTCCAAGAAGTTTATTTTCGTACACTCTTTCAATTTCAATTCCATTAACCCTGATTTTAGATAAATTTTTCATTTATCTAGTGCCAAAAATAATACATTTTTTTTTGTTTAAATTTAACGATAACTTATTTATATCAAATCAGTTTTTCAATATATTTAACTCCTTTTGAACTGTAGTCAGAAGCTGTTCTAGGTTTTTACCTGAGCAATAAAGAATGGTATCATCAGCAAACAATACACATTTTAACGGTTTGGAAACATTACATATATAATTTAGATTTGGGTATGATCCGTTTCCTCCTCTTTTATCAAGTATTCATCAGTGATGTTCCTGATAGCTGTTCACTCTCACACTCACACCAATGGCCCATTTCGAATCACCAGTTAACCTAACCCTGTTAAATGCATGTGTTTGACTTCAGGAGGAAGCCAGACTACCCTGGAGAGATCCCACGCAAACACAGAGAGAACATGCAAACACCTCAGCCAGATGGTGGAGCTTTTCTCCAGTCTTACCATTTATTTTTACATATTCAGCTGTGCTCCCACCCGTTTCCTCTTCCTTCTTTACCTTGGGTGTGTTCAAATGTAAATGGTAAATGGTCTGTATTTATATAGCGCTTTACTAGTCCCTAAGGACCCCAAAGCGCTTTACATATCCAGTCATCCACCCATTCACACACTGGTGATGGCAAGCTACATTGTAGCCACAGCCACCCTGGGGCGCACTGACAGAGGTGAGGCTGCCGGACACTAGCGCCACCGGGCCCTCTGACCACCACCAGTAGGCAACGGGTGAAGTGTCTTGCCCAAGGACACAACGACCGAGACTGTCCAAGCCAGGGATCGAACCGGCAACCTTCCGATTGCAAGGCAAACTCCCAACTCTTGAGCCACGATCGCCCCTATCTTTTTTTTCCTATCTTTTTTTTTCCCAACCTCTTTTTTGCTTAACCTTGATGATGTTTTTATCAAGGTCAGAATCAAAGGTTGGTGGGAGAAGTGATAAGGAGCTAGAAAAAGAAAAGCCGTGCATTTATTAGAACAATCTTACTCTAGCATCTTTAATAGTGTGGTGCCGGATGTCCACCATGTTAAAACTATAATGTGCAGAATGCAGACTACAAAATTTGCGTCTTAGTTTACTAAACTGTGTTTTAACAGTTTTTTTTATACAGGTTATGTAAATGAGAACAGGAAAAGAGAAAGAGAATAGTTAAATGAGTCACACAGAAGCGAATTCAAAAATCTGTGGCGCATAATTTACTTTGCAAATTGCACAAAATCTAACTCCAAATAAAATCCAGTCTTCTGTCTGTAGCGGCTGTGATAGTTGTTTTTTTTAGAAGTTTGTAGTTTTAGGAGGGGAAGATTTTATCAATGTAGTGATCAAATGTGCTAGTTTCTAATTACTGCTCATTGCTGGTAGAGTTTATGACTCTTAGATGCAGATCTTTTTATCTACCTCGGGAATTCACCGCTGTGCTCATCACAGCAGTGTACATCCCACCCAGCGCTAATACTACAGAGGTGCTCTGAATGTGTGAGCTGTACGGGCGATCAGTGAGCTCCAGAACTAACACCCCGATGGACTGTTGATTATTGCCGAAGATTTCAGTCACACAAATCTCAAGTCAGTGCTTCCGAAATTTAGAAGTTTGTAGTTTTAGGAGGGGAAGATGTTACCAGTGTAGTAGTCAATACATGCCAAGGCCTTTATCCTACTCATACAAACTTCCAGTCCAAAGATCTTACAGGAATGAGCCCAGAATAAACAGAACAAGGGGTCAATATGAGGAAGGATATATCCAAAAAAAATAAGGTTTGGAATAAAATTAGAACATCACAATAAAAGGTCACTAACGACCCACGGTGCACCTTTAGTGGTGCAATCCACCACTAGTATGTCTGGTTGGTTAGCCATCACCAGTTTGTCCGTCTGTGTCTGGAAGTCCCACAGGATCTTAGTTCGGTCATTCTCGAGCACCCTTGGGGATGTCTCCCATTTTGACTTTGGGACTTCCAGGCCATACTAGGCACAAATCTTCCTGTGAACTATGCCAGCCACTTGGTTGTGATGTTCCATGTTTACTCTGAATGCTAGCATTTTGCACCCTCCTGTTATGTGGTTCATAACAGTCATTCCTTATTTTACTGCCCTCTGCCATGGCAAAGACTAGAGATAATGCTCAGTTCAAGATAGTATTTTAACACGTAATAAGAAGAGATGAGTAAATAGTGAGAGTCAGTCAGGGTGTTTGTTGGGTCTGTGTTTCCACAAACCCCGCCAATTCTAGAGACTTATTCATCATGAAGAAAACAAGACAGTCGATCGATCGATTATTTGCGCAAGGGAGGCCTCGTCTGTGTCCACCACGAAAATGACCCCCAGATCTGATCTGGTGTGTGTGTGTGTGTGTGTGTGTGTGTGTGTGTGTGTGTGTGTGTGTGTGTGTGTGTGTGTCAGACCTCCTGCTGACCAAAGGGTCGTAAACCCAGGAAAGAAACAGATCTTTCAGATAGGATGTATCTGCAATAAAACCTCCCCCAGCACAGAGTGGTTGGAGAGGTGGTAAGGATCAAAGGAATGGCTTTGATCCTACTGCTTGAACTAAGACTGTACAAATTTAAGAAACACAATGGCAACATTCAACAATTAGACTTAACAGTGTTAGTGTAAATCAGTGGTATGTGTAGCTGTGGAAAAGATGAAGAAATACATACTGAATACTAAATGAATACTTACTACATACTAAATGAATAATACTCACATTACTGCTGTTTCTGCAACACTACACCACCCTCCTTTCCACTGAGGCATGGCTAGCATATTCAGTCTCCCCTGAATCACTGTGTTTCTTAGAAATGTCCTCATTTGCTCTAAGGCTCAACTTCTGCTCTAGTCATGGGTGTGGTGATGGGATCATTGGGAGAGTGACAGTCTCTGAAAAGACTTCCCCTGGGTTGTTCAGCTGGAGCAGGTCTACAGAACCACAGCAGGCTCTGAACACTTCCTCGGTGTAGATGAGGCAAAGCTTGGTCTTTAGTTTGCCTCCACTGAGGACAGGATAGACTTTCAAGGTGTTGCTTTAATATTTAAAATGACCAACCAGCAGATATTCTTTCTAAAATGGAAGAACCAGTTACTGTGATTTGAATGAATTGTGACCAGTGTTTTAAGTTTTTAATATCACAACAACAGCATGAAGAAATTTCAAATCTGAGGTCATTTTCACAGCCTGCGCTGCCATCTTCAGGACAAAAAGTGCAAAACAATTTTGAATGTCTTTTGAATAAAATATGAAATATTTAGAAACCAAATGCTCAAAGAGACACATTGCAGATATATTTGATTTGATAACTTTCCATTTTTACTCCCTGGATTTTTGTTTTTTTTAAGCAAACTTCAGTTCTCTCAGTGAAAGTCCAGCATCAAACTTGTATGGTTTAGATTTATTACTGGATGGAAAACTTACAATCATATAACATATTTTGGTTAGATGACTGGAATAAAAGACAGCTCTTATGCAATAGCAAACATGAAAATCAGAGCACCTCATTCTAAAAGAAAATGAAAATAAAAATACTCAAATACTATCTAGATGGGAAGAAATTTCACAAACTGACTCATTGCAGTGGCGGTATCCTTTTACAGTACCATACTCCAATTCAGTGAGCTCTTTAGAGCGTCATGTTTTTGTAAAGACAAACTACAAAGCTGAGTGTTACACATCCATGACCAAGGGGGGCTCATATACGTTTCCCCCCAGCAAAAAATACTTCAGCAACCAGTGGTGCTATATACTCTGAACTTGTACTGTACTTCCTACTACTACCAGCCTAACTATTTCTATTAATCTTCCTGCTACTAATAATAATATAGTGATTATAACAATAACTGAAGCTCAAATATAGCAAAAATGATTTTCATGGTTTTATGTGATGGCCAGTTATCAACCTGCATAATAAATATTTTTAGACATGGACACATGCAGGTATTAAAATGTAAGTCTACTAATATATGCTGTGCTATTGTAGATAAACTTGTTAGTCTGTAGTGGACCTCTTATCACTTCTGAAGGCTGATTCATGTGTTAAAACGGATCTAGAAGTAGCTCTGAGCTCAGGAGCTGCTCAGGTCCTTATTTTATGCAGCAGCGCCAACTGCTGCTCAAAGCAATGAACTACCAGATGAGGTTTAATATTGTCTCCTTGTTCACAAATTAGGCTCTACACACCTCCATGTTCACCGAGCTGTGTGCTTTATCAGTACAACTCCTTCACGCTCTTTTACACATGAGCACAGTGACAGACCTGAGACTGAGACCAAATCAAAAGTTCCTTTTCATTGGTATTTGGTTTCAGTACTCCGTGCTTATTGTTTCAGTGAGTTTTCATCCTGGCAGCAGTTAGAGGTGAGGGAACCTCTGCAAGATACAAATAGATGTCACTGAACTGGAGCTCTGGGACAGACGTCACTTTCAGGAATTTAAATAAAGCTGAATATGGCAGAATATGAATCACAAGTCCCTGAAAATTAGAGTTTCTCTTGATGTCTTTGTTTTTCCTCCTTGGATAGATGATCCAGCAACAACACTTTTGTCCTGCAGTACTACCGACTGTCTACTATTGGCCATGTCGGTCACATGACTGAAAACTATGTTGGAGGACAAACCCAATAAATTTGGATCAAAAGATCCGAACGTGTGAGAAGCACTTTTTTCTTTTCTTTGTCCCTGTCCCCTTCGTGCTGTAGCAATCAGAATTATTGTCTGAAAACCAAAAAAAAAAAGAAAAAGAAAAGCCAAATGGATTAATTTTTTCAAGTGGATCATTATGGCTTTGCCATGGTCCATGTGAAGGACCAGGCAGCAAAGGGATAGAGAACACAGGAAAAAAATTCTTCAAGATGGTTTTTGTAAATTTTTTTATTTTAGCACCCAAACAAAGCTAAAAAAGGAGACAGAATTCAAAAATATAATTGTCACAGCGTGGAATGGACAAGTTTAACTAAGTGATTTTATTTTGCATGTGTTGCTGTGTTTTATTAGTTTTAATTTTTTAATAATGTACAGTGTTTTGTTCTTATGATTTTATTGCATGTTTTTATTGTATATATTAACTTGTCCTGGAGAGACTCCAGCCCCTCCTGATCACTAATTGCACACACCCGGCAGGTCACAGAGACCTGGCAGGACAGAGCGAGGGATTGGCAAAGTAGATGGTGGCAGGCGGCGGCGGCGGCGATAGAAACCGAGAGATCGGAGGATATTCTTGAGGGAAGCTTGAAGACACTGGCGAATTGGTTGCAGAGAGGCAACTGGGAATATTCTGCTGCGGTGCGGGAGATTCGCAGCTGGGGGACGAGCAGAAGTAAGCCGGATTTCGGGCGAGACAAATGACGCGCGCTTGGGCCTAGGATAGCACCGGTGTTCCAGATCTACTGGCGTTTAAATCAACTGGCGTTAGTCGAACAGATGTGCGGCAGTCTTGCGTTTCAGGAGCTGCTACCGACAAACCAGCAAAAAAAACGCCAAATGTGTCACCTGTGACACTTGTGAGGTTATCTCAAACACACTCCGTCAGTCTTGATGCTGTTGAACAACTAAATGTTTAAAAATGTGGCGAGTTTACCTGGTGATATCCTCACGCGCGACGCAATCGCGAAAACAGCAAACAAGTAACACCACACCGATGTTGTTCACAGGACAGCAAGAGTAAACGATCGGGAGACTCTTGTCGTCGTTATCGTTCCCCTCGCACGGTTTATTTCTCCGAATTCAGCGTTTTTGCTTCACAACTACAGCGTGCAGTTTACTTTGTGCACTAACATGGACTCGAGTCAACCAGCGCCACCTCTGGCCAAGTGCCACAGCCTACAGCCAGATCAACTTGTGACACACATCTGCAGCACGTTTGAATTCGTGTCATGCACATTTGTACCTTTCAATTGTGTCTGTTTGTGCGTCATGCAAATAAACCTTTGAAATGAATGAAATGACACTAATATTTCACTAGTGTTGTAACATCACATGTCGTTAGTGTAGTATGCCTGTGTCTTTTCTCTGCGAACAAACATTTTAGAGTTGGTTGTTATATACAGTCCGTACAAGTGTGGTTAATCTAACGAACATTTGTAAGGAGATGGCAGTTACTGTGAATGTACAGTGGGTGATTAGTAATAAACAGTCAGACAATGACCCTGACAATCTCATTCAGTCTTGCAGATTGAATGCACCTTCTGTGGAAAGTGGTACCACACAGTGTGTGTGGACTTCCCCTGTGCAGAAGGCGACTACAAATGTTGTGGGTGCTAAATAAACAGAAGAAAGTGATCCCTGTTGTCTTTGCTTACTGATTGTTTTCAGTGTTGACAATCCACATTGCCGGGATTGTATCTGTCAACATGTTTGTGGGTAGATTTGGATGTACCAGGGGTAAGTGCAGCCACTCAGCCTCTACTCAATGTGATCATAGCAGCAGGTGCAGATGTGTCACAAGTTAATCTAGTAGTGGGCTATGGTACTTGGCCACAGGTGGCAGCAGTGGACTGACCTCCATTGGAGACTGCTCCAGCTGCTGTGTGATACTGGATCTGCTACAAATTGAAGATCATAAGCAAGTTTTGGAAATTAACCCTTGTATTAAGTTGAAGAACAAACAATTGACATTGATTTTGTTGCGGGTCATTTAGATCCGTACTGTGTAAATCCACTCAGAATTATCCAAAAACTGCAATAAAACAATAGCAACTTTATTTTCCATTAGATAAACATGTAGAACACAGACATACAACAGTTAGACTTTCCATAACTATTTTAGGAACAATTTGGTTTTTCTTTCTTACAAACACATTTCTTTTGAACTTGCCCAACGTTCTCAGTTTTTCAATGCTCAACATTTTCTATTTTGTCCACATGATGGACAGAATGTAACTGTGTGCTTTCTGCAGATGTACTTCTTGCATTTCTCACAAAAAGTGCTTGTTTTCAAACAGGAACCTTCCTAACTAAGATTTAAAACAAAGGATTTCTACGTCTCCTCCAGTCTCACAAACAGATGACAAACCAAGCGACACACCTGAGTCACTGACTTTCTTAAATCCACTCACTCTCACTGGCTTTTTATTACTAATCACTGTGTAACTGCTGTGAATTCACAGTAACTGCCATCTCCTTACAAATGATCATTAGATTAACCACACTTATACAGACTGTATATAACTACCAACTCTCCAGCCATGTTGATGGATTGCCTATATTGGCTGGAAATATTAATTTCCAGGGAAAAGACACAGGCAGACTCTGCTTACAGGATGTGACAACACTAATGAAATATTGATGTGTCATGTTTGTGTCACGGGGTGGAGAGAGACAAGTTACCTAGGTTTTTTGTTGTGCATGTTTTTGTTGTGTTTTGTCTTTTTAATGTTTTAATATTGTACATTGGGTTATTTTTATGAGTTTTACTGCATGTTTTAATGGTATTTATTTGGTGACTTGTCCTGGAAAGACTCCGCCCCTACCTGATAATAAACTGATCACACCTGCGAGAGATCCCAGAGAGGCCAATAAGAGGGCCTGGCAGACCACAGGAGGGAGTTCGACCAGTGTCGTTAATCTAAGTGAACGACACCCCCCCCACATCATCTGTTACCAGGCAAACTCCAGTGCAGCCTGCCGAATGCACACAGGCAATATGTAGTAAATCATACTGTAAACATGTAGGCAACCTTTCAATAGCTGAACTTTGCTCCATTGATCGGCCAGACATCGCGCTGCCCGTAGCTTCAAACCATTAATTAACTTAACCGAGCTTCAACCCTTTAATTATGCAATATGTGTATAACATGATTACAGTTGCACCTGCAATGAAAGATTATGTGCTTATGCTAACACCTGAAATACAGACTTTAATATAACCTCACCAGTTTCAATAAATGTGTCAATGAAATGATAACAATGATAAATCATAAATGATGCAACAATAATAATAAGGATTATGAATATAAAATAATATTTCATCTCGACAGCAGAAGAAGAACTACTTCTGCAACTGGCCTAAGGAAGGTTCTTGTGTCACCTTGGTCGGTCGTTTTTACTTCAACCTTTCTCACATGTCCATCCTTCCCAGGAAAGGTTGGTGTGACTATGGCCATGGGCCAGTAGTTGCGGATGGTCTGCTTGTCCCTGAGGAGGACCAGATCCCCAACTTGAAGGTTTCTGCGTGTCACTGTCCATTTTTGTCTTTGTTGTAAGGATGGTAAGTATTCTTTGCTCCAACGGGCCCAAAACTGGTTCGCGAGTGCTTGAACTTGCCTCCATTGTTTTGTGAAGAGGTCCTTATCTGTGAAATCTCCTGGAGGAGGTGGAACTCCTGATTTCTGTGTGAGGAGCATGGCTGGTGAAAGAATGAAAGGTTGGTGTGGGTCTGTAGACACAGGTAGGAGTGGACGTGCATTGATGATGGCTGTAATTTCTGCCATTAGTGTTGACAGCACTTCATGGGTCAGGCGACTCTTTTGCTGCAAGAGCATTGAATCAAGGATTCTCCTGGCAACACCAATCATCCGTTCCCATGAGCCTCCCATGTGGGAAGCATGTGGAGGTCTGAAGTTCCAGCTACATCCTTGCTTGCTGAGGTACCCCTGTACAGTATTATCCATCTCCAACTCCTTGCTAGCTCCAATGAAGTTGGTCCCACAATCAGACTGAAGTTCTTTTGCAGGGCCTCTGAGAGCGAAGAACCGCCTGAGAGCATTTATACAGCTAGATGTGTCCATAGACTCAATCAGCTCAATGTGGACGCCCCTTGAACTCAAACAACTAAACATCATGGCCCACCGTTTGCTCTCTGACTGTCCTCCTCTGGTGCGTCTGGTTACAACAGACCAAGGTCCAAAGACGTCAAGCCCCACGTATGTGAAGGGAGGGCAAACCTTGAGACGTTCCGGCGGTAAGTCAGCCATACGTTGTTCTTCCGGTCTCCCACGCAGCTTCCGGCAGATTACGCATTTGTGTAGGACTGAATTGATTAGTCGCTTCCCACCCAAAATCCACAGTCCAGCTGCCCTTACTGCACCTTCTGTGAGATGTCGACCCTGATGTCTCACCTGCTCATGGTGATGTCGTACGAGCAGTAAGGAAACGTAGCTGTCCTTGGGTAGGATTACTGGGTTCTTTTCTTCACACGTTAGTTGAGAATGTTCCAGTCTGCCTCCAATGCAGATGAGACTACTCTCCAAAGTTGGACTGAGTTTATGCAACGGGCTGTTTGTGGGCACCACTTTGTTTGCTTGGAAGGCTGACAGTTCCTTGGCAAAGGCTGGCATTTGTGCTGCTTGCAGAATGACATGTTTTGCTTGAGCTATTTCATCCACAGTACGAGGTAAGCGACATGTGTGCCATCCTGTACACCTGCTGTTTTGGTTTGAATGTTTGTGAGATCTTGCCACATGGATAAGGAAAGCCACTGCTCGCAGTAGAGAGGTAAAGGTGGAGAAACGGCGAAAGCGATCAGGGGTAAGTACAGGTTCCTTCAGATGAGTAGTGTAGGTGCGTACCTGTGGTCGAATCTCTGAGTCATTTCCCAGGTCGATGAGCTCAAACGTCTCACTGGTTTGTGTTGTTTCTGCAGATAACTGATGCAGGAATGAAGGTCCGGTGAACCAAGAACTCTGTGTCAGATGGGATGCAGGCAAAGATCTGGATGCATGGTCCGCAGGGTTTGCTTCCGAGCACACATAATGCCATTGTTCTGGTCTGGTAGATTGTCGGATACGTTGGACTCTGTTATGGACATATGTGTAGAAGCGTTTTGTCATGTTACAAATGTACCCGAGTACCACCTTACTGTCCGTGTAGAACCTGACAGCATCCAATTTCAGATCCAGCTCCTCCCGGATGAGATCCGCCATTTCTACTGCTAGGACAGCAGCGCAGAGTTCGAGCCTCGGGATTGTTGGTTCAGACTGGGGTGCTAATTTGGCTTTGCCCATAACAAATCCTACTTCCACTTTTCCATCCTCCTGGATGGCTCTCAAGTAAGCGATAGCCCCAATGGCCATAGTTGAGGCATCTGAGAATACAAACAACTCTGTACGCACAGCTTTGGTGAGCGAGGTTGATGTGTATGCACGTGGCACATGAAGCTCCTTTAGGACTTGAAGAGAATCTCTCCAGGTTTCCCATTTCTTCAGCTTGTCTTCTGGGAGAGGTGCATCTCAGTCAGTTCCGAACTAAGTTCCCTAAGAAGAGCTCGTCCCTGGATTGTGACGGGTGCCAGCATACCCATTGGATCAAAAACACTATTGACGGTAGAGAGGACTCCACGTCGGGTGAAAGGTTTGATAATAGTTGATGCAGAGAATGTGAATGTGTCTTTTCTGATCTCCCAAAGCAAACCCAGGCTGCGCTGCATGGGTGCTGTCTCTCCGCTCAAATCCAGATCCTTGATGAGCGCGACACAATCTTCTGGCGGGAAAGCTCCAGTGACTGCTGGACTGTTCGACACAAACTTGTGCAAGCGGAGGTTTGATTCAGCAAGTGACGCCTGAGTCCGTTGGAGAAGCTTGATTGCTTCTGCTTCAGATGGGAGAGACACCAAGCCATCATCCACGTAAAAGTGCCTTTCCACAAATTTCACTGTGTCGGCACCGTACTTCTGGGCACCTTCAGCAATGGCTCTTCGCAGACCATAGATGGCCACAGCCGGAGATGGTGAGTTGCCAAAGACATGAACCCTCATGCGATAGTCGATAACTGCCTTGGTGAGGTCGTTGTCCTCATACCACAAAAACCGGAGGAAGTTGCGGTGCCTTTCATGGACCAAAAAGCAGTGAAACATTTGTTGGATGTCGGCGAGGATAGCTACTCTCTCCCTTCGAAAGCGTAGAAGGACACCCAAGAGAGAATTGTTGAGGTCGGGACCAGTCAGAAGCACGTCATTGAGGGAGACCCCGCAGTACTGAGCGCTGGAATCAAAAACCACCCTGATTTGGTTGGGCTTTTGTGGGTGGTATACCCCGAATGATGGAAGAAACCAGCACTCTTCATCTTCCCTCAAGGGTGGTGCCACCTCTGTGTGACCGTTGGCAATGATCTTCTCCATGAATGCCACATATTGCTTCTGCATCTCGGGTTTCTTCCTGAATTGGCGTTGCAAGGATTCAAACCTCTTAACCGCATGCTCTTTATTATTTGGCAAACGTTGCCGTGGTTCTTTGAACGGCAATGGAGCAACCCAACTACCAGTGTCATCTCTGTGGACATTTGTATCCATGATCTCTAGGAAGAGGATGTCTTCTATTGATGGGGCAGGTTTGTTATCATGTTCAGATTGGTTAAACACTGTGTGTCCTAGCATCCTCTCTGGCATTTTGTTAGACTCGTTGAAGCTTGGCTGTATTTCTTTGACCTGCATGAAACTTGCACAGGGCTGAAATATGGAATGGCGACCGCTGTCTAGCACATGGGTCTTGAATGTGTCAACTATTGGCTTATGCACATTACCTAGGCACACCTCCCCTATCACCACCCAGCCTAGATCGAGACGTTGTGCAAAGGGAGCGTTGTGCGGCCCGTTAACTTGCTGCCTGACCTTGTGTGCTCTAAGCACGTCTCTCCCGAGCAGCAGGAGTATCTCTGCTTCTGGGTCTAGATCAGGGATGTGTTTGGCTATATGGTGGAGATGAGGATGATGCAAAACTGCACCTGGTGTTGGGATTTCAGCTTGATTGTTGGGGATTTCAGGGCACTCAAGGAGTGGTGGAAGAGGTATGAGAACGTTGCCATTCAACGACTCTATCTGGAATCCTTCTGCCTTCCTGCCATACGTTTCGATGACGCCGGAGCATGTTCTGAGATGGTATAAGAGTGGTTTGTTCTCCACACCAAACAGCTCAAAGAACTCTGGCCTGGCTAATGAGCGATTGCTCTGGTCGTCCAGAATTACATAAGCTTTAATGGCTTTGTGTTTTGAATGTTTGGGGTAGACCTTTGCAAGGCAGATCTTAGAGCAAGAACGACCCCACTGGCCGGGGCCACAAACCTCTGTGCAGCTGGTTCTAACATCAGTTACATTAGAGTCATCTTCTCCCTCCCCGCCGTTCTCTTGTGGTGGTGGAGGAGCCTTGGTGAGTTGAGGTTGTGGGCCAGGGTGCATGGCTGCATCATGATAGATGCTTTCACACTCTAAGCATGTCACGGAAGATTTGCAGTCTTTGGCAACATGTGAAGTTGAAGAACAACACTTGAAGCATATTCCTTTCTGTTTTAGAAAGGCCTTCCTGTCATCCATGGACTTGTTTCTGAATGTCCTGCATTTTTTAAGTGGGTGAGGTTTATTGTGCAATGGGCAGTTCTTGTTAGGGTCGCTGTTGATTGTAGAGACATCTGTTTTGTGAACTGCGATAGACTTGTTGGTGTTAAAGCTCTTCATAGGTAATCTTTCTGATTTTGTGGGGTTTGCGCCGTTGCTTTGACGAATAAAGCTGGGGTCATTTCGCTTCTTTGCCTCATGACAGACAAAGTTACAAAAGTAACTAAAGGGAGGGAAGCAGCCGTTATTCTCTTCTTTGTACCACGACCCAGATGACACCCACTTCTCCTGGAGCCCATATGGGAGCTTGTCTACTATGGGTCCAATACCTCTGGAAGTGTCTAGATATGACAGCCCAGTGAGGTATCCATCCTCCTTGGCGCCTTGTATCTCCATAAGCAAATCCCCAAGTTCACGTAATCTGATGTGATCTTTGGCTGCAATTTTTGGAAAACTGTCAAGTCTCTGAAACAGTGACTGCTCGATCATTTCAGGGGCACCATAGCAGTCATTCAGCCTCTCCCATGCCTTGCGCAGAGCCAAACCAGCATTATTCACATGCACTGAGCGTATGCATCTTATTTGCTGTCCAGACTCTTTTCCTAACCATTTGGTCATGAGGTCTAATTCTTGTGTTTCTGTAAGTTGAACCTCAGCCACAGCGTTAGTGAATGAGGACCGCCATGCACGGAAATTCTCTGGCTTATCATCAAATTGGTACAGTCCTGACGTAACGAGATCACGTCGCGCCAAATATTGTGCCAGAGGGTCTGGTGGTTGTGACACGCTCATTGGAAGCATATGCCGGGGTGTTTGTGATTGAGCACCTATATACGTGCGAGGGTTTGCTCTTTCGACGTCGGTCTTCAATTCAGCTCTAGTCAGTTTAGACAGGTTTGTTGTGGGTGGATGCGTCCCATTATCCACTTCAGGCTTGGGCTTGCTATTGCTATGTTGGAATTCCGCTAAGCTTACAGGTGGATGCCATGTTCTGAAACTGTCTTGTGATTCTGCACGGTCTACAGATTTAACAGGTGGGACAGATACTGGTGCGAAGGTAGACTGATTCTGATCATTTGAGAGCAACATATTCACTAGTACGTTGCAATCTAAGCCTGTCTTCTGACTCAGATTTCACATTTTCTACATTTCCATGCATTTCTGCTACATCTTCTAACACCTGTGCTTCAGCGATGGCTGCGTCTGCTTCACGATTTAATGTTAGCACTTCCAGCTCTGTATCAATTCTAGCGGCTTCCAACTGATTTTGAGCTTCTCGAGTTTTCCTTTCTGCTTCTCTAGCAGCCTTTTCCAATTTTAATTTAGCCTCCTGGCTAGCATATGATGCTCGTACCTTCTGCTTCAGCTTCTGCTTTAGCTCTGGCGCGAGCCGCACTTACAGATGATGCTGATGTCACGTTGCTCCTGGTATTTGATACTGATGACTTGTTGCTTGCTGCCATCACGAACACGTGGGACCATCGAGTGCCGCCTTTTCACTGTAGTGTTCTGTTGCAGAGTGTAGCAACTCTGATCAAACACCAAGCTAAACCTCTGTCAATGAATACACGAGTCCGAGTAGAGTTGACTTTTTACTCAGAATCTTGATTTGACAAGCGGTGAAAACTGTAGTTGAAAAGAAATACAGAATAGAAAAAATGATCGTTTACATAAATATTGCATCACGAAATAACTCAAAATGTGACCTTACACCTTCGTGTTAGCTTTAGCAACAGTAATGATCATCAAAACTACCTTTTTTAACATGTACAAATCAACCTCCATGAATCACAAACAAAATATAATTTTTAACAAATACCGCTATTTATGCCTTTTTAACACCTTCATCATTAAATATATACATTTACGGCGTTGCCTGAACAATGTTCCCAAGTGGATGGCTGTGGATAAGCCTCAGAGCAAGACCGCATGTCCCTCTCCCTCTTAGAGCAACCAGGAAGAGGAATTAAACAGGAAATGAAGCAATACAGGTAACCCACCAGGAAGTGAGGTTATTAGCAAGTTCACCTTCAAAATTAAAGCTTCTTAACATTTTTAACTCTTTTTACTGTTCTTTTTAACTTAAATACATACAAAAGAATTATTTTAAAGCAAACATTAAAGATAAATAACATAAATGCCTTTGAGGCATCACAACACATATGCTTTCAATTGTGTAATTTAAGTAATCTAGGTAGGTCTTTAGTTAGAGCTACCTAGATAGAGATATAGTGTGTATTGTTAAGATTCAAAATTGAGGAAGGAGAGTACACACCACTCTTGGTCCAGAGGATCTTTGGTCAAACAATGATTTTAATGAACACACGTGTGGGAAGACACTCTGTACGCAGACAGCCAGTAGTCCTCGACTTAATCAAAGCATGAACAGATATTTTATAGCATCAGGGTTTGATTTACTGACGCCCCTTCATGCGTCACAGATACATTTTATACATAGATCAGACTTTTAACCCAGAAGATCATCTTCTATTTTCATGGCTAGCCCTTCCTGTGTACCTTTCAGTTCTTATCCTATTCCTCTTTCTTGCCGAGACACCAAGAAACGGTTCCTCTTTTACCGAGACAATTTTGCAGTTACAGCCAAACATAACTAACCTCTCCTCTAAATAAGTCTAATTTAAAGTGTGTGTGTCACGACCTCACTCAGCCTCGATGTCACCTCTCGCACTTCTGACCTTTTACCAGACCAGAAGCTCACTGAGACTATGTGTATGTCTTCTACTAAATAAATGTTTTAACCAAGAACCTCTACTAAAACCTTAATATAAAATGATCTGATATATAAGTGTTTTGTAAGCATGTATTGCAATTCCTTCTATGTTCTAGTTTTCCCTCAGCATGGATCATCTAGACCAGGGGTGCTCAATACGTCGATCGCGATCGACCAGTCGATCGCAAAGGTAGTATTGGTAGATCGCATGGCATTAAAAAAATAGATGCCAGCCTATCATCCATCCCGTCACTTGATTGATACAGGGAAGCCAGTCAGATGACAGCAGATTTTTTCTGACGCTTAGGTCGCTGCGCATGCGCAAACAGCGGCGCGAAGTGTAGTAAAACTGACAAGCTAGTCAGCGAGTTAACTCCAATTTTTAGCTCTCGGTTTTTTCTCTTAAACCTGGCCGTCAGCAGCTACTGTCCGGACTATGCATCCCTGGCTGATTCAATTCAGTGCAAGTCATCAGAGTAAACTCAGGTAACGACAAAAAATTTACATAGTTAATTGTGTTGTGAAATATTGGATATTGCGGTTATGCATGTATATACATTGTAGATATAAAGAATCCTCAATATATTTATAAATAAGTATATGTTTTGGATTTTTGTAGTGGGTAGATCATTTTGACTTGGTCATTTTATAAGTAGCTCACATGCGGAAAAAGTGTGAGCACCCCTGATCTAGACACTCTCACTAGATGAAGCTTAAGACCTTTAAAGAACCTGAACATCAACTCAAATAAGCACAGATATGCAATATGTATAAAATAGTTATAACTGCACCTGAAATACAAAGTTAATATCATCATAAACATCTTAAGGCCATCTTAAAGCTATCTGTTACATTGTTAAAGCCTCGTCTTAGCCTGCGGCTCAAAATAACTTCCTGCTTTCACTTCTGCATACAACTTCCTGTCAGCCTGCAACTCAGTCTTTCTGAAAGAGACACTGTTTAACCCCTGAATGCAATATAAACTCCAGATTATATTATTAATGCAATGGTAATGATGACAATTATTTAACAATAGCAGTAAAATAATTTCCCTGCTCCACACTCCCTCTCTCGACCTCTGGAACACCAGAGGTCGCAATACATTGTGTCCTCGCTCAGACCCTCTCTGGTGGTTTAGCAGGCCTCGAGATCTCCAGGATCCTCGCCCCTCCTGTGGTCGCTGAGATCTTCTGCAAAGGAAACAAAACACCTTTTCTTGCATCTCCCTAACTTATCCTTTTTGGGACTCTTTAATCAAAAGCATGATCCTAATTATGCTCTTAACTTATGGACTTGTATTTATGTATATTCTTCAACGTTCCTCATCACTTTAAAACTCTTTAAGCCCTGCTTTCACGTCCGGTTGCTCGCTCTATTTTCCCTTATCTGATCATCAACATCCTGTGCACAAATTGTCGCTGCTGCAAGTTCCTCTACTCTAAAAGATCCTAAAAGAAAACAACCACTTTAATCAATTAAGTTTAAGCATATAAGCAATTACTCCTGTATACATTTCATCATAGCTAAATGCTGCCTTGAAACAATTCCTATGTGTTAACTTCATTTTAACCTCACATTTCCTATGTTATAACCCATTTTGGTATAGCCTTTTTATTTCATTTTGCTCCTTTTAATGTAACCATACCTTCTAATTCTAGTTTATCAGACTTAACCAAAATATATGCTTTCCTTCCTCTTTGGTCCTTCTTTAAGTTCAGTCAAAAAGCTAAATGAATTTGAGGCCTTTTGCCTGGAATCAATACTGTCATGTGTGTTTCTTAACTCTGTGTCTGTAAGCGTGTGCAATCCTTCAATAACTTCAATAACTCATCTCAAAAATGCAATATGTATAAAAATCATTTCTATTTATAAGCTCTCCCCTTTATCCTAAAAATACCTCCTATGTAATATCTGTATGTGTAAGCCTACATTATAACCACTACTTCTAGAAATCAAAAAGAAATCAAAGCTGTTCTACTCCTTCAACCCTCACTAATTTTCCCTCTAAGACTTATTCACAGCTTTGAAAAACCGGCATTGTATCTTCTAAACAGGATGTTTTTTCCCTTTGTGACTCTTACCCTCTTGTGCCCCTCTGTCTATTTATGAGCTCTCGTCTCTCTTTGTGTTTATTCCATGTTTCCCCCAGCCTGTTATGTCTGTGTTCTCCCCGTGCTTTCTCTCCTCCTGTCTGAACCTCTGTGTACTTCCTGTTTTACTTTGACAGTCTCTCGTCAGTATGCGTAATGTTGTGTTCACTCCTGCCCTGTCTCGTTATGTTTATCAGTGTCACCTGTGTGTAATCTCCCTATGTTCTCTGGGTGTATTTCCCCGGACCTCCCTGCATCCTCGTTTCTGGTTTGTGTTATTAGCTTACCCAGTTTAGGTTTCCGGTTTCTTATTTTTTCAGTTTCAGTTTTACCATATCCAAATGATCAAAAACCCAAAAGGTCCTGAAATGATCCTAAATTATTAAACAATTAAATTATTAAACCCTAAACCCCCCTTTATCTTGATACATTTCATGTGTCAAGATACTATACAAAACTTAAAATGCTCAGTTTCCCCACTCATGATCCAATCTATGTCATTAAAATAAACTTAAAACAGAACAGTTATCAGTCATGTGTTTCTTCAATTAATGATAACTGAGTTACATCAAAAAATATTTCCCCTTTAGCATTTGGCATTCTCCCAACAATATACTATAATCCCATAATCTAACCCCAGTCAACAAAACAAAACAGAAATTTTCTCTGGTAAAAACAAATTGTTTGTCCACATTAATTCATCCTCACTCACATGCAGTCACACATTCACTCACATCCAGTCACACCATGTTTTTGCTGATAGTGGAGCTTCCCGCACGATCAGATACTCCACCCTCAGCAAAATGAGCTCAGTCATTTTTTATTTTCCATAGGAAAATATTTCTTTATGCTTTTGGACTGGATTAACTCGCATAAAATCCTTTTTACAGGGACTTACAACCTTGATCAGTCCCCACAGGTAGCTTTCTCCTCAGCCAATTGTAATCTGGAAAGCCCCCCCCTTGTATTTGCTCTCCCCGAGAATTTTCAGCGCTGTTGCAGGCCTGCTTAAAACAGAAATAAAAAAAATAGAGCTGATTGTTAGCTCATGAGAACACAAAACAAAATCACCTGACAGGTTTTCTTTAAGTGCACTGTTACAAAATAATGGGCCCCTCCCAGACATGTCCATGTTTCCTAAAACTCCCTCTATTAAAAACAAAAACACCAACCCAAACCTAACTGACAAAATCAACCCCTCACCACAACAACCTCAACAACCTTAAACACACAAGTCTTGCCACCACATAATTTCACCTCCTCAATACACCGAAAGTCTCATTAAAACCACACAATTTACACACAAAAATCACCCCCTTATGCTCTGTAACATACTTCAATTCAGCATAAAACATAACCCCCTTACAACAACATATCACTAAACTATAAATTTCCTACCCACATCTGCACTTCTCTTGTCTGCCATGCTTCCTCTCCTGAAAGTCACTTCCTCAATTACAAATTCAAATGCATTTTATTAAACATTCACACCATTGTATCATTCATACAAAATAGCAAGCTGTTCTTCATTGCATATGTTTGTGTTCTTAGCCAGGTTTAATCAGTGTCTATGCATTAAACTCCATGAGCTTGTCTTGTCTTTATAAGGTTAATGCATTTTCTGTTTGTGTATGTGAATTTGCATATGTTGCTTTTGCAGTGTGTCAGACTCCTTCATAATTTTGCCTTTAAACAGTCAATTTTCTCCTCCCCAAATTTACTAACCCAAATTCTGATTTCCTACCTTAAATAGCAGCATTCCTTGTCCTCAGCCAGAAGGTAGGGCTCCACTTGCCACTTACCCCCTCTGCCTCAGCCCAGCGGCTTTACCCGTCAGGTCCCGTCTTCTTACTGAAGCCGAGTAATCGTGACTGTGCCTGCCTTAGGTTGTCCCAGGGTTTTGAGGTGGGATCTTACCCGTCATGGGCTATCCAGCCTTCCATACTCGCCTGATACGGGGCCCAAGTGGGCAGGGGAGGGAACACACTGGCTCTGGAAATTAAAGGAGTGTAAGCTGCTTCCTTCATTGCATCTTATATTAAACTATCTCACTTCTGACTCCTTCCTAGAATAATTTCACATATGGCACTTTGTGTATGTGTGTTTTCTATTCATTAATGTAATTGTCAGTTATTTTCTCTCTTCATTTTACCTTCTTTTGTTTGTTTGTGACGTTCTACTTTAGTTCTACTAAACCTTGATGTAAAAACAATACTCCCTTATTTCACGCACACACTCTGCATTTTGCCTACGCACACACTTCTCTCTCAGACTTCCTCTGTTCACACACCACCTTGCACTCACTCTACTATCAACTTTCGTAGTGTTATTATTATTTAGTATTTTGTACACCTCACACAGAATCATTCAAATCGAGTACTCACAGCATTCACATCACAACCTTCAACTTTCACTTTCAATCCTGCAAGACGCAGAGATGGACATCTCCTTCACCTAACATAAAACTAAATTACCATATCAACATACAATTACTGAAATTCAAACTCAAATACACCGTCTGTTTTAATAAAGTCAAAGAGTAAACAGGTGTACCAAGTGTATGTACTTATGTGTTTTAAACTGAAAGAAAAAGAAACTCAAACTCTTATAACATCACTCATGCCTTTCTCAAATTAAAAACACTTTCAAACTTTAAAACATCCTACTTTACATCACCAAAGAAATACCTCTCACACCTTTATTCATCATTCAAAACCTTCTAGTCACCGCATTCACACAAGAAATTGAAAAAATAAAACACACCAGCAACTATTGCTGGAGAGAAGTTACTACTGAAAGTAATATGTTAATCTTAAGTATACACAGTGCACTCAATATATTTATATATCTACATCCAACTTCAGTCAATTACTATGCATCCCCTACGGCAACTCAAAACTTTATTTATAGTCCTCTAATAAACATAAATGGCATTTTAAACACACACTCAACAATGTTTGCAGCAGTATTTGTAAAACCAACGGTGGCTTAAACAGTTCACTGCTTACTCATTTGCATTTTCACTCACACACACACCGTCTAAAAATAGCTCCAGCATTGCCTCAGACTCCTTTCACACAGAGATCTATTATTTTATATTCACAAAGACGTCTTATATTTACAACTGCACAGATTTTATGCCTTTTAACACCTACCGAATTTCGAAAAATTTAAGTTAACGGTCTAACCGATAAAAGTCCAACTTTTTTGTAATCAATTAACCAGTATCTGTCCAACAGTTTCTGGCCTCATCTCTAAAGTCCCTAACTCAATTTAAAAGTGTCCAACACCCAAGGTCCAACCTTTGCTGCCCAAAAAAGCGCAGACTACCGTTCCAAACGGTAGAGTGGTCCAACCACTAGTTATTCTGGAGTGCCCCAAGCTCCACAGTGACCAACTGACTATCCCTCTTCGAGGACAATGCCTAAGCGTCCCTGGCATTGGCAAGCGTTACCTCTGAGCACTGCGCTTCCTAGAACCCCCTCGGTTCCGTTCTAAAATAATTTATAATACTTTGGAACAACAGTAAAACACCCAACAAAGTGTAAGACTGAAGCAGGTCCAACCTTATAACCAAAAAATAAGCAAATTCCCTAACATACTAAAAACATTGAGCAGTCCAACTGCTTTTCCTTTTAGCGGTCCAACCGCATTCAATCATTACCAGCAGTCCAACTGCTTTTCCTTTTAGCGGTCCAACCGCATTCAATCATTACCAGCAGTCCAACTGCTTTTAAATCCTCAGTACTGTCATGAGATTCTCATCAAAATCAAAACAGACATCCACCAGTAACTTCAGTGAGTAGACTTAAATTTTATCATGTCCAATTTGGCACACTTTGGAAATAATTCAACAGGTAGTGCCTTACCTTTTGGATAAGCCGGCTTATGCCCACTCACTTCGACCACTGGAATTCATGTCTGCCCGTCAGACCACCTCAGAGACCACCAAATTTCTCCATCTAAACCTCCAATCCTCCCTCCTCAACCACCGGACGAAGCCCCCAAATGTTAAGATTCAAAATTGAGGAAGGAGAGTACACACCACTCTTGGTCCAGAGGATCTTTGGTCAAACAATGATTTTAATGAACACACGTGTGGGAAGACACTCTGTACGCAGACAGCCAGTAGTCCTCGACTTAATCAAAGCATGAACAGATATTTTATAGCATCAGGGTTTGATTTACTGACGCCCCTTCATGCGTCACAGATACATTTTATACATAGATCAGACTTTTAACCCAGAAGATCATCTTCTATTTTCATGGCTAGCCCTTCCTGTGTACCTTTCAGTTCTTATCCTATTCCTCTTTCTTGCCGAGACACCAAGAAACGGTTCCTCTTTTACCGAGACAATTTTGCAGTTACAGCCAAACATAACTAACCTCTCCTCTAAATAAGTCTAATTTAAAGTGTGTGTGTCACGACCTCACTCAGCCTCGATGTCACCTCTCGCACTTCTGACCTTTTACCAGACCAGAAGCTCACTGAGACTATGTGTATGTCTTCTACTAAATAAATGTTTTAACCAAGAACCTCTACTAAAACCTTAATATAAAATGATCTGATATATAAGTGTTTTGTAAGCATGTATTGCAATTCCTTCTATGTTCTAGTTTTCCCTCAGCATGGATCATCTAGACACTCTCACTAGATGAAGCTTAAGACCTTTAAAGAACCTGAACATCAACTCAAATAAGCACAGATATGCAATATGTATAAAATAGTTATAACTGCACCTGAAATACAAAGTTAATATCATCATAAACATCTTAAGGCCATCTTAAAGCTATCTGTTACATTGTTAAAGCCTCGTCTTAGCCTGCGGCTCAAAATAACTTCCTGCTTTCACTTCTGCATACAACTTCCTGTCAGCCTGCAACTCAGTCTTTCTGAAAGAGACACTGTTTAACCCCTGAATGCAATATAAACTCCAGATTATATTATTAATGCAATGGTAATGATGACAATTATTTAACAATAGCAGTAAAATAATTTCCCTGCTCCACAGTATCTGTGTGCATGAGCGTGTTTGTGGCCTGGGTTCAGCCACCCGAGGTCTGAGGGCCCGCCACCTTCCATCCAGTGTGGTCGGGGAGATTGGCCCCCACACCTGGGGGGGGGGGGGACTGACAGACATAGACAGAGATACAGGCACACACAGACACAAACATGCATTCCCACCCTCATGCACACACAAATACTCGCAGTGTGAGAAGCGCTTTGCTCTAAATAATTCTGCATGAAACATGAAGTCCCGACTAAATGCAGAGCAGAAAGTAGACACAATGATGGACTTGTGAAGGTTTTTTCCCCGGCAGCTTATTAATGAATGACTGATTGTTAATAGTGGCTCTTTTTCTTTAAAGTAGACCAAATGTCACTGAATATATCTTATTCACACAGCCTCCACTGGTGAAGTAAATTTCCCGGTATACTGAGGTATTTGCTTGTGCTGCTACTTGGATGCACGCACAATGTAAGTTGAACATGGTGATTATAACAATCGTGGTATGTTCACGTCTGCAAATGAGATGTAAAAGTCTGGGAATGCTTTGCCTACTGAACATAACAGCCTCACTCTGAGTGTAAACAGGAGAAATGAATATTTTCATGTTGGCAGCTATGAGGGAAGTGACAGAAATACAAATCCAGCTCTGACTCAGAGAGGGGATTTATTCTCCAGCCACAACCTCCAGGAGTACACGGACACTGTACTCTCGTACATCAGGAACTGTGTTGACAATGTCACCGTCAACAAAAGGGTCAGGGTGTTTCCAAATCAAAAACCCTGGATGAATAGCGAAGTGCAATCCCTCCTAAAAAGCCGCAACACTGCCTTCAAGTCAGGGGACAGGGCTGCATATAGGGCGGCCAGGGCAGACCTGAGTAGAGGCATCAGGAAAGCTAAGGCTGCCTATAGGAGGAGGATTGAAGATCACTTTGCTGACAACGACCCCAGAAAAATGTGGCAGGGGATCAATCACATTACCAACTACAGAAGCAATAACCAGGCAACATCTAGGACTGATGCCTCACTGGCTGAGCATCTAAACTGTTTCTTTGCCCGCTTTGAGATGACCAAGCCCTCAGCTGCCACACCCCTTCCACCCGCCCCCAGCACTGGCACACTAACACTCAGGGAGCATCAAGTGAGGTGTGTTCTAAGGTCAGTGAATCCCAGGAAGGCGGCAGGTCCTGATGGAATACATGGAAAGGTTCTCAGAGCATGTGCTGACGAACTGACCGGAGTCTTCACTAAAATCTTCAACCTTTCCTTGTCATCAAACACCGTCCCGCCCTGCCTCAAAACCTCCACCATCATCCCCATCGCCAAGAAGACAGCTGTGGCCAGCCCAAATGACTACAGGCCTGTTGCACTTACGCCTGTAGTGATGAAGTGCTTTGAGAGACTGGTCTGTCAGCACATCAGGGCCGGTCTGCCTCCCACTCTGGACCCCCACCAATTTGCCTACAGGACAAATCGTTCCACCGAGGACGCTATCACCATAGTGCTCCACACTGCGCTGAGTCACCTGGAGCACCGAGGAAGCTATGTGAGAATGCTCTTTCTGGACTTCAGCTCAGCATTCAATCATATCATCCCGGAGATCCTGGTCCAGAAACTGTCTCACCTGGGACTCTCCACCCCCATCTGCCTCTGGATCAAGGACTTCCTGACAAATAGACCACAGTCTGTCAGACTCGGCCCCCACCGGTCCAGCACCATCACACTCAGCACCGGGTCTCCACAAGGATGTGTTTTGAGTCCCCTCCTGTTTACGCTCTACACATCCGACTGCTCCCCTACCCATCTCTCAAACACCATCATAAAGTTCGCGGATGACACCACAGTGGTTGGACTCATCTCAAGGGGGGATGAGTCGGACTACAGAGATGAGGTCAACAGACTGACTGAGTGGTGTTCAGTTAACAACCTCCAACTGAACACCACGAAAACTAAAGAACTTATCTTGGACTTCAGGAAGGGCAGAGCAGACCCGGCCCCACTTTACATTCACGGGAACTGTGTGGAGAGGGTACACTCCATGAGGTTTCTGGGCGTGCAGATATCTGATGACCTCTCCTGGACTGCAAATACCACGGCGGTGGTTAAAAAGGCCCAGCAGCGTCTCCACTTTCTGAGAGTGCTCAGGAGGAACAACCTGGAGGAGAGGCTGCTGGTGACATTTTACAGAGCCACCATAGAGAGCATCC
This sequence comes from Diplotaxodon limnothrissa, assembly GCF_057381915.1. Lineage (NCBI taxonomy): Eukaryota > Metazoa > Chordata > Actinopteri > Cichliformes > Cichlidae > Diplotaxodon > Diplotaxodon limnothrissa. The sequence continues at coordinate 13,882,076 of NC_140606.1, read as the reverse complement.
TAACGATCACTGGCTGCTCTCTGCCCAGCCTGGAGGTCACTGCAAACTCTCGGTACCTCAGCAGAGCTGGCAATATCATCAAGGATCACTCTCACCCCAGCAACCAACTGTTTGAACTATTACCGTCAGGCCGACGGTACAGGTCACATAAAATCAGGACAAACAGATTCAGGGATAGCTTCTTTCCCAGAGCTATCACCATAGTAAATAAGCACAAAAACAATTGAACCTATTCCATACCGTCACTGTCATTATATTATGCTGCTATTCATACTGTCATTATATTAACGCTGCTATCCTGTATATATTGTACATACTATTGTTTGAGTACTTACGATTGTTTTTTTGTACTTTTTATATTTTACATTTATATTTATTATTGAAACTTGCACCAAGGGAGTGGCACTCCAATTTCGTTGTACTCTGTACAATGACAATAAAGGCTATTCTATTCTATTCTATTCTATTCTATTCTATTCTATATCAACATCAGTGTGTCTACAGAAAACTCCAGAGTGAGGGTAGAAGTCTTTTCTTTCTCTTATTAGAGGACACATTTGTGCAAAGAGTCTAAAGTAAAGATGCTGTGGAGTCTGTTGTTCATCACTTTGATTCGTAAGTGGATCATTTGTGGGGAAACTTGGCTCGAAACCAATAGAATCTCAACGAGACCAAAGTCCTGACCACTGACGGCTCACCAGCGATCGTCCACCTCAACGGTGTGCAGATCAAACAAGTTCAATAATTTAAATATCTGGGGTCCCTCGTCGAGGAGAAGAAAGTGGCATCATCAGTGGAGATACGCTCCAGAATTGGGCAGGCAGCGCAGTGTTCGCTTCCCTGCACTGGTGCGTTTGGAAGAAGAACAACATCTCATTGGCGACAAAGATCCGCCTTTACCAAACCCTGATCCTGCCCACTCTTCTTTACGGCGCGGAGACGTGGACAATGCTCAAACACAACCTGAGCAAGCTCGAAGTTTTCCAAATGCGTTGCCTTAGATGCGTTCTCGGCGTTTCCCTTCGCGACCGTCATTCGAATGACACCATCCTCACCAGCTGCGGCAGCCAACCGACGATCGGCGACCTAATCCAGTGCCGCCGACTCCGTTGGTTTGGCCACATTTGTCGAATGGACCAGAGCCACTACCCCCATGGCCTACTCTTTGATTTTATGGGACCCCTAACTTTCAAATGTACTTCCTCCATTAAGAGCCTCGGTGTTACTTTTGACAGTGCTTTTAAATTTGATAAACAAATCAGCTCCGTAGTCAAGGGATCCTTTTATCATCTACGGATTTTAGCTAAAGTCAAGTCCTACCTGTGCAGGAACGATCTAGAAAGGGTGGTCCATGCTTTTATTACATCACGGCTGGACTACTGTAACTCCCTTTATGCTGGTTTAGATCGTTTCTGTCTGCATCGCCTCCAACTGGTGCAGAACGCTGCTGCTCGCATGCTGACCGGTTCCAAAAAGAGAGACCACATCACTCCGGTCCTCTGCTCTCTCCACTGGCTCCCAGTTGCTTTTAGAATTGATTTTAAAATTTTACTGCTGGTTTTTAAGGTTCTTAACGGTACTGCACCTCCTTACCTGGCAAAGCTTCTTTGCATTTACTGCCCCAGGAGATCTTTGAGGTCAGCAGACCTGATGCTTTTAGATGTTCCCAGGTACAGATTAAAGACTAGGGGAGAGAGGGCTTTTGCTGTGGCTGCACCCAGACTGTGGAACAGTTTACCTCCTCACATCAGATTCTCCACAAGCCTAGGAACTTTTAAAACTGCTCTTAAAACTCGCCTCTTCTCATTGGCTTTTAGCAAGGTTTAACTTACTGTATTAACTTATTGTTTTATCAGTGAGGTGTTTTATGTACTTGTGTTTTATTGTATTTTATATTTGTATTTTATTGTACAGCACTTTGGTCAGTCTTGGTTGTTTTTAAATGTGCTTTATAAATAAACTTGACTTGACTACTCTGGTTGACCTGCCCCACCGATTGGAGGGTGCATCGAAATGCACCAAAAAAGACATGGATGAAACAAATCCAGGATGATTTCAAGGCCCTTCAACTTGACCTCGAGCAGGCAAGAACCATCGCCTTAGATCGAAAAGCGTGGAAGATAATCGTTGGTCAAGCAGGAGAACCTGCGGCACCTACAGCAGCGTACTGGTTGCGCGGCCGACGACCACCGCCGCTCGTCGCCCACTAAACGACAAGAATTGGTTTAAAACTGAGCAGGCTGCTTCTAAGTTCAATATAGTTTTGGACCTAGTGACTTTAAACTGTACTTCCAGCGGGGGAGCTGTCCCCAGGGAGGGGCCGCTTGCCCCTCCCTTTCTTCCCTCCCCATCCTCAGCTGCCTCCCTATTCCCGCTCTACGAATTTGCGTGTCATCCTTGCGCAGGGGCCATGCTAATCTTCTCTGTATCGTATCCAATTTAGCGTACGCGCTTGCCGAAGCAAGCGCGTCCCCTTCTGGCCGCCTGTGCCTCAATTTTATTCTGCAGCCTAGACATCAAAATTACTCACACTCTCACATAACACATAAATATAGGGCCTTGGGGGTGGGCACGTTTTACAGCATCCAGAGGATGGTCGGTGTACTCCAACCCACCTCTGGCGCTGGTGCCCTACCCTCAATTTTAAATGCATTTAGACACTAAGGGTTTTTGGGAGGAGCCGTGCTGCTCTCTGAGAGGAAGCAAGTACCATGCTCTCCTGAGTTTTAAATGCACTTTAGAACAGCACACAGCAACACTACATATGAGCGGGCGTAGGGAGGTTTGAGGTCTTCACTCACCCCGGTTCTGTTAGCCGTCAGGGCTGGGGGGCTGGGAGGAGGTGCTGGCCGTCAGACTGGGGTCTGGAATGCGGGGCCTCCCTGCTACTGCAGATAAGGTGGTCCGCTTGCCTCCACCCCAGAGAGAAGGGTTACATCTCCTGGGTCTAGGTGCGGCTTGCCCCTCTGGGAGCGGGGGTACCTGGACCTGGGATATCAAGGTCAAGGTCAAGGTTCTTTATTTGTCACATGCATAGTTATACAAGTATAACACACAGTGAAATGTAGCCTGACACGCTCCTCGACATGTGCAAAAAAATTGGGGGGGGGGGGGGGGGGGTGTAGAGGAAAAACATTATATATATATATATATATATATATATATATGCAGTATATACATTGGGTGAATGTGCAGTAGTAGCAGTAGCTATACTGCTATCTACTATAGTAGATATAGAGTATGTTTGGGGAGTGCGACTGTCTGTGCAGTGTCTATTTGTGTCTGTCTACACGTTGGGTGAGTGCCGAGTATTTGGTTGTGCATATGGGGTGGGAATGCACGTCTGTGTCCGCGTGTGCCTGTTCGTCTGTGTCTATATGTCAGGTTGGGTCTTAGACTCAACCTCTCTGGGTACATCTCAGGCCTTCTAAAGTACGGAGGCCTATCTCCCCTCACCACACTCCCTGCCGGTGGCTGATGCCCTCAGACGTTGGTGTGTTGGTGGTCCTTGTCGTCTGGGCGCTCATGTATGTACCGGCTCACTCCTGGTGGCTGATTGGCGGGGCCGGGCACCTGTGGCCCGGCTGGGCTCCTTCCGGGGGGCGGGATGCCCTCAGGCCTCTGGCCTCTGGGCCTGAAGCTCGGTCCTCTCTGGCACAGCTGGCTGCCGGCAGAGCCCGCGGGCACGCCACTGCAACCCCCTCTGGCCTCTGCTCCGTAGCTGCGGGGTGACCTCTCGTTTGGGGCTCTACTCAGCTCTTCCCAGGAGGGTGGCACGGTCCCCCCCCCCCTTTGGTGGTCCTCCTCGGGTCCTTGTACTCTGGGGCCTCTGGATATCTGGGGCCTGGATCTCCTCCATAACCAATAACCAATAACAATCTCCAGTTCAGTATGAGATACTATAGGGCTCAATTTAGAAATGTTTCTTAAATGATAGAAGCAGGACCGAACCAGAGATTTAACGTTGACATCCAGGGTAAGAGCAGAATCAAAGGTTACCCCAAGGTTCCCGATAGACGATTTCACAAATATTGAAAGAGGACCAACAGCATTCATTAATGAATTGAATTTTGTTGAAGGGAATTTTGTTCGCTCAAATTAAACTTCTCTTTGCTCAAAATAATTTTCTCCTCAAAATGCAACATTTGCACTTGCAATTTTTAATTAGTGTTTTTTTTTTATTATTTTTAAGTGCGCTCAGAATAGAGGCACAAAAATTATGCCATAGTGTTTGTTACAGAATAAATATATATTCTTAGTGCTTATTTTTTGTTTATATTGTTTTATAGAGGCCAGTGTAGAAAAACGTCACTGAGTTATAATGTGAGCTAAAGGTCACAGAGTACTGTGTAAGACAGGAAACTCTGCACGCTTTGTGCACCGTTGCAAAAGAACAGGTAGACAGGAAGTGAAACTAGGCAGAGGGTACTGCAGAGTTGTTTTGATCGAAACTGTGTGTGACGTATGACAGAACTTTAATATATGCATTTGGCTTGTAATGCTTTAGATTTGCTCAGAATTTTGCCTGAGCACATCCCTTTCCGGAAATAATTCTTGAATAAAAAAATTATTATTTTTGACCACACTGAGTCGGGTTTTCTCTGTTCAGTTCAGGGGATAAAAGAATCGGGTTTAATATGTTACTCCAACTTTAATCTGGGCTTCACACAACTCAACTCACAAGGTGGCAAAAACCCAAAAACATTACCCTTGTTGCTGGGTGTAAGTGGAGCCCCCTGGTGGTCTGTGACAAGTTTTGCTTTAGCAATAAACATTTTCTTGTTCTTCATCTCCCACTTAGCGTCTAGTTTCAAAAACATGTAACTTTCTGTATTTAGAAAGTTACATGTTACATTTGTGCTGCTACTTGGATGGACGCACAATCTAGGATGAACATGGTGATCATAACAATCACGCTATGTTCACATCTGCAAATCAGATGTAAAAGTCTGGGAATGCTTTGCCTACTGAACATAACAGCCTCATTCTGAGTCTAAACAGGAGAAATGAATATTTTCATGTTGGCAGCTATGAGGGGAGTGACAGAAATACAAATCCAGCTCTGACTCAGAGAGGGGATCATATCAACATCAGTGTGTCTACAGAAAACTCCAGAGTGAGGGTAGAAGTCTTTTCTTTCTCTTATTAGAGGACACATTTGTGCAAAGAGTCTAAAGTAAAGATGCTGTGGAGTCTGTTGTTCATCACTTTGATTGGTAAGTGGATCATTTGATGTTCCTGCCTGGCACAGTGATGTTTCAATGATCGTTATAAAGAATGGAAAAGTAGTAATTCACTCATTCTTACATCGTTCTCTGAAACTTCACAGAAAGATCAACTCAACAGGATCCAGGTAAGAGTGCATTTCTAATCAGTTTCTTCAGGTTATATCGAAAAGTATGATGGTGCTTCTGTTGTGAATATACTTATTTGTAAAGGAAATAATATCCTATTTCTCAATTCATTTATTTATGCATCACAGTAGACGTCGCATCTGTGGGAAAATGTTTCATGTGGGGATTTTCTGTTGGACCAAAGCAATATTACAAATATCTGTATAAATATGTTATAAATGTAAATTTATATTGAATTCTGTTATTAGGATACATGATCCCTGTGATTATAAACATGCAGTCATTGGTGTGTGGGTGTGAGTGGATTATATTAAACTGGGTCATCCTTCGGGATGTTTTTAGAGTCAAATTATAAAATTTCATTAATTCTGATGAATTTTTATTTGCTAAAGACAGTGTTGGGAAGGTTCTGAACCGTAGTAAAGGGACATCTGGCTAATACATTGGGTTCCGTGTCGGGCTTGTAGCCGAAAAATAGCTTTACTTTGTTGTCTGGGTCAAGTTTGAGACAGAGAGAGGTGTTAAAAGGCTGCTCCAAAGGAACTTATTGTTTCGGAGGAAAACACGAACACAGTGTACAGTAGATAATATTTTGTATTTTAAATACGTAACGGCGGTACATGTATTCCATTACTCCCCAACACTGGCTAACGGCATAACTATTCAACATTAACTGCAATGTAATGTAGTGATGCTGCTTGGGAATAATCTGCATGCGTGTGTGTGTGTGTGTGTGTGTGTGTGTGTGTGTGTGTGTGTGTGTGTGTGTGTGCAGTAGTGGTTTTTGATATGGTCAAGGCGGCATCATGGCATGGCAAAAAAAGAAGTTGCTCGTACCCATTCTGCCTTGACATCATGCTAGCAAATTTTGGGGATTGCATAGTCACTGACCGTTTTCTATTGCCCATTTCTGAAGTATTATTACCACTGACATTGCTTTTTTTTATTTTTTAACTTTACTTTCTGTTACATCATCAGGATGTAGTCCAGGCTGGGAAACTATCAAACTGGATGACAAAGTGGCATTTCAGTCTTCAGTCTACACAGATTATTATGGTGTCAACTACTCTGCTGACAGAGCTTTGGATGGGAATATCTTGATATCTGCTCACACTGCACAAGAGACCAACTCCTGGTGGACAGTTGACTTATTGGGTCTATGGGAAATTTCCTGCATCACAATTTACAACACAAATCAAGACAATGTTGATCTAAGAGGCGCTCACATCCTCATCGGGAACTCATCTGAGAGAAATCCTGCTGACACCACTGAGTAATACCTTCATCTTACTTTGAATCATTCTGTTCTCAGTCAGTCCAATATTTTTAGATGGTGTCCATGAATAATTTCAAGGATTTTAATAACCAAGAACAAAATATTGGAGTTTTTTCTGGTTCTAAAACACTTTGATTATTATGCTTGTAGTGAAATTTGTATGTCACAGTGACTGTAGAGAAACCTCTGTGGTTTGATTTTGCTGATTGAATGTAAATGATAGATGTCACAGCTGATATACTGAGAGGCTGATGATGTACAAGTTAGAAAACACCTGCAAACAAGCAAAACAAAAGCAAATGAGGAAAATATTTTCAACATTTTCTATCACATTAAAGTGAGAAAATGAGAACTGAATAGAGAAAAATGTTGTCAAACATAAAATTCAACCAAACACTTAAATGTCTTTAAATACAGTAACACTGTCATGGTCCTGAGTCTGAGGACTCAGTGTTTTGTGTTTCCTTATGCTTTTGTTCATTCCAAATGTGTATTCTGTTGTGATTTTTGCCATTTGTTAGGTTTCTGTTCCTTGCCTGCCTGCTCCCACTTCTCTGTGTTCCCTCTGTCTGTCCATGGTGTTATTGTGTCTGCTCATGAGTCTGCCTGTCAAGTTCAGTGTCCTGTCTGGTTCTCTGTGTCTGTTAAGTTTCCTGTTTTATTCTGAAAGTTCATGTCTCATGTCAGTGTGTTCAGTTTTACCTCTCCCCTGTCTCGTTAGGTCTTATTTCTCCCAGCTGTGTCCCCCTTCTGTCTCTAACTCCTTGATGACTCCCTCAGTGTATTTAAGCCCAGTGTGTCTTTGTGTCAGCGTCGCGTCGTTAACGTCTGTTCACCCTCACTTGCTGCGTGTTTAGGATTTCCAGTCCTCCTGCATCTCTGTTTAGAGTTTTGTTTGCTTTTGTGAGTTTTATTTTATCTTGATGTTCTGCTCCAGCAATAAAGCTGCATTTTCTGTTTAAACCTCGTGTCCTGAGAATCCTGCATTTTGGGTCCACCACTCCTGCCTGCCTGCCACACAGCCGACCATGACAAACACAGAGAACCCTGTATCAGTTCTATCAGATGAAATAGGAGGTCTAATATGGTGTGATGTGGTTTGGAGTAATAATCACGTATATGTGAAGAATATAAAAATCTTTATTTATTCTCATTTTCCTTTGTTGTTTATTTGTAGGTGTTTTCCTTCTTTCTAAAATGTTCTCAGACAGCAGCTCACATTTATTATCCAGCTGTTCGACTGTCTCCACTGTTTACAGCATGATTTAATCAAACAGAGCCAGAAACTCTTTCTGTACATCTGTCCAACCTTTTGTCTTTTATCACAGGTGTGCAACAATAAGCACAACTACTAGAGGAGAAACTAAAACATTTAACTGTGAAAATGGAACAAAGTGGGGGCGTTATGTAACTGTGTACAAAAACACATCTGGGTTTTTAATTCTGTGTGAGGTGACGATGAAAGGCATAAAAAAAGGTACAATAAAATATTCTTACCCACTAAGTTAACTGGTCAGTCAGTAGAGTCAATATAAATGTGTAAATGTTGACAGTAAGAATTATGTGCTTGAATCAACGCAGCATGTTAGACACTCAGAAACACTGTTTGGTTTGATGCTTCTAAGTTTCATTTTCTTGATGTTTTTCCTTTTAGAGCCCTTTAAACTGATTAAAGAGAACAAGACATGGGCAGACGCCCTGTACCACTGCAGAGAGGAACACATGCATCTGGTTTCCATCCTTGATAACGAGACCCAGGTCTGGGTTGAGTTGGAGGCTCAGAAGGCTGACACTCCCTTTGTCTGGCTGGGTCTTCAATACATCTGTAGCTTCGACTTCTGGATCTGGGTCAACGATCAGTGTGTATTTTTTGATCAGTGGGCTCCAGATGAGACAAGAACAGCAGTCTGTGGCATGAACGCTGCCATGAATAAAGGTGGGAACCATTTGTGGTACAAGAAGTCTGTTTATGATAAATATAATTTCATCTGTGCAGTGTAAGAAGATCCATGGGTTGGTTTTGTTTATTCAGTTAGACAGGTGTCAGTAGTGGCTTGTTGGGTTCTAGCAAACTTTCCTCTAATAAATCAAAGGTGATGGGTTCAGGCTCAGTGTAGCAGGAAGATAAACAGTGGAGAAATTAAGCAGAACTTTTCTATTAACACTCAGAAAGATGTTATTGTTTATTTTTAACAATCTTCTACAGCCTATTTAACTGTCTTCACTGCCTCCTTTGTGTGTCGGAAGTTACATTTAGGACAAGCTTCTGCTGCATGTATTTTGATATGATGGTTATGTGAATCAATAATTAGTTATCTTTTCCCTTAATTTAAAACATGATTTATTAATGTCTGTCATGTGTGAACCTGTTGTAAAAATAAAACTGCAAATGGAGCACAAATGTTTGTCAATTCATTTTTTTTCATCTCACCACATCATCACGCCACCTGGTGGATGGGTGATCTGGAGACCCAACTTTGTGAACACAGTAACTCCTTCATTAAGGAAGCTGAGTAGCTGCTGGATCATGGCAAAAGTAAGGACATGCACTTCACTGGCAGTGACTGACTGAGCAGCATCCTCTAACAGCTTTGTGTAGTAAATTTGTTTCTCTCTGCAGTGGTTTTGTCACAGTGCTGCTCTGGATACTGAAGATTCTCTGGAGAAGCAGAAAGTCTACAAGTTCAGAGGTGACCTGGCTGTGAGACAAGGAAACTATCAGGTACTGTCACTCATTCAATTTAGTCTGTGCTCTCTTACATCAAACACTTCCTCGGAAAGTTTCACTGGGACATGGAGGTCTATTGTAGCAGGTATTTGTATAGCTGATAAACCTCCTGTACAGCTGATGCAAACTAACAGGCAAATAAAAAAAAAAGTCCATTCATGACCATCACTTTGTTGCTTTATCAACAGCATCAGTATTTGAATATTTCTGTAAGACTGTTGTAAAGTTATGAACAAACAAGACTAGTTAGATCATTTTCATATTTCCAGCCTAATAAGTGACTTATTAGGCTGGAAATATGAAAATGATCTAACTCAGAAAAGAGCAATTTTTATAGTCCCATTTCACACAGCCAAAGAGCACAGATGTAGTCAGCAGTGGTTTACACAGCAGCAACATTTCCAGATAGCATGGAAAAGATTTCATAAAATATTGACAAGAAACTTCTGTTTCAGTGAAAAAATAAAACCTGCAGAAGCTGTTTAAGCGTTGGACCAAATCACACTCTGGGTTTGACTCTTCCTGTTGTTGTTGCTGCCACTCTCACTTTTCCACCTTAGCGTTTGTAACGTTTTAGAAGTTTTGTTTGGTTTCTTTTTGTTTGGTGTGTGTGGGTCAGAAAGCCTTGGAGGCATACAGCAGCTGCCTGCAGTGGATCGCTGACAACAACCTGACCATTAGACGAGATGTCGTGGAGGGGATGGCCCGATGCTGCACCAGACTGGGACAGAGAGACAGAGCGCTGGAGTTGGCCCAGTTACTGGTAATTCTTTACCTGACTGGGTTTTCCATGAGGAACAGTCAGAGTGAATACTGTCAGCTATCATGTGACCATCCTGTGACTTTTTATCCGCTTTTTAAAAATCTGTCTTCCTTAACAGTGACCCTGTCTGCACTATAAACTCTGAACACTAAGGGTGTGTTCCAAAAGTCCCTCCTATCTCCTTTTTCTAACCTCTTTTCCTCTTTTTGGATGAAAACATCATTGAGGTCAAAGAAAAGTGGGTAGGATCACTGAAAAGCATTTAGGAAAAGAGAAGAGCTGTGCGATGAGAATTGGAACAACCTTACACCAGTCGGATGACGAATGTTGAAACTAACTCGTGCAGATGGACTACAGAATACAGAATCTTATTTCACCACAATGTGTTTTAACCTCACTCTGCTTGTCATTTAAATGATAGCAGCCTGTGAGAAATATCTCTTTGGAAACATCCAGCTTAGTTAACTGGTACTTTTATAGCTGATAAACAAGTGTCCATTCATGACCATCAGTTTACATTTTTATCAGCAGCATCAGTGTTTGAATATTTCCCCGAGTCTTGATCCTAGTTTGCTCATTTCCATGTTTCCTACCCAACAAGTTGTCTCATTAAAAAGGACATTTCTGTCATTTCATTTCACACAGCCAAAGTGCACAGATGTAGTCAGCACTGTGTTACATTGTGTTTTTATTGAAAGTTAAGAAGAACTTGACAAATTTTCTTTCACCTTTATTTTGTCATTTAATTTGCCTTTAAGACCTACAAAATGTAATTTTTCAGGTTTTTTTGTATTTAAAGTTGCTCTTGTCACAAGGCTTAAATTCCAGACAGTTTGGGTTAAATTGGCTCCTTTTTATAAACCAACAGTTTTTCTCTCTTTGATCTTGGTGATGTCAGAGGACCTGATCCCAGAGAAGATGAGGGAGGACTACCAGGATGGGGAGAGCCTGACCAGTGTCTCTTTGCACATCTTCAGACAGCGCTGGTGGAACAAGATCTTACTGACAGGCGTGTTAGAGACTGACGGGCAGCAGCATGAAACACAATATCCTCATGCTGCAGTGTTGACTGTTTACAAAGGTGAACACAGACAGGAAGGAAGTGAAGAACCAGCTGAAGATGGTTCAGACAAAGAGCATCGTGACTAAGCCATCACTATTTCAATAACTATACAGCAGTGACTCTTTTTTGCATTAAACCATGAAACAAAGTGAATTATTTTAACTGCTTCATGTTCTGCTTCACATGTTGCTTGTGGTTGTTAGTTTAAACACAGTATTTCTATATTTCTGATAAAAAAAAGTCTGTTTCAGATGCTGTTTGTATCAGACAAGCTGTTCTGAGCATTATGCAGATAATAAAATCTCTCAGGACAGTGTAGGCTTGTTGTTTGTTCTCTTCACGTTAGTGGCAACAGATTAACTCCTCACATCGCTCCACTCAACATCAACCTTAGCAGATGTTTAATAACAGAAAGCACTTTCGTGAGTGTGTGTAGCGGCTGTAAAATTACCCCAAATGTTCTACTTTAACACACCTTTCAGGATTAAAGACATGTAACAGATTACACGTTGTCATGAAGTTATATTTTATTTTAACAAAAATACGCAGATACAGCTGCTGGACTTGTAGCAATAATAAGCTCATCTCTTGGTCTAGTATAATTTCAAGAGGTTTACATTAAAATATCACCCAAGCTCAGTGAAACTTATGAGGATATTGTGTTGTTTTTATAGCTGCAGCTCCTGTGTGTCTGTGGGTGGATAAATGTGACCAATATAGAGTTAGCTAAACGTTCTGTTTAGACTGAACCCTGCTGTCTGTCTCTCGTTCATACTCTTGCTTCTTCTCAGTGGTGTATTCATGCTGCTCTGTAAAGGCCCCCAGCCAGCCATCTGTCCCATCCTATGGGGGGTCCTGAAGGAGCTGTGACGCTCCATAGGATGATTCTGGGGGCTCCAGTTTAGCCTCCAAAGGGGATTAGGCTGCTGGAAAGCGTGGGACTGAAGATTAATCTGGGCTGCTGTACCTGGAAGAAAGAGCTTTGGGTCTTTCTGAAGCTGAGGCCTAAGATGAGCTCCTGTTGAAGCTGGAAGCTCTTTGATAGTTTGTGGTTGGAGCTGGGGCTGGTAGTACCTCTGTGGCTGAGCCTGCCTCCTGGTTTCTAGAAAGGAGAATTTGGTTTGCACACCAGGTGTGTGTCCTCTTAGAGGTGTAAAAAGAAACTGATGAGTGGTGTTTGCTTGTTTGTGTTGTGTTGTAGGAGGAGGGTGGAGTTTGGGATTATCATGTTGAAGTTCCGGTTTGGGTTTGAAACTGTGTGAGGAGCTCCGCTGTCCTCTCTGTGTGTTCAGGTCTGCAGCAGTCCTCAGAGGGTTTGTGTTTCTGTTCCTCTGCTGAAAGAAGAGCCCTTCGGTAGCCACGTCTGCAGGATCAAGATTTGAATTCTTCAAAGGTGTTTCACAGAGTACAGTCCTGTGCTGTCTGTGTGTCGGGGACACAGTGTGCAGAGGGTCTGACTCTTGAATCGCTGCATTCTTTTCAGCTGTAGTGCTGATGTAGTGGGTATGATCAGGCAGGTTTAGGTGGCTCTGAATCTGGTATTCGCTCTTCTCTTTTTCATTATGCCTTGTGTGTCCAGATTCCATTGTATATTTGGGCTTTTCCACAGATTTACTCTGCACCTCACGCTCCATTTCTGGTTGAATCAAAGGCTTCGGGTACAGCTGCAGAGGTTTTCTTTGGATTTGTGTACCAGTGTCTGCTCTGTGCTGAGGTTGGTTATCCCCCCGGCTGCTCACCAGTGCTGGACTCTGGGGTTTATGTAGAACTGTCCCAGCTGCTTTTGTCTGAGTGTTTTCAGCATCTTTATTCCAGTCCCACTGAAGACCTGTCTGGTTTGATGTCTGCTTACTGATACCAGTATCGCTATGAAGAGCCGCATGTGATGTGGCGTGTCGGCAAAGAGTGTGGGGCACAGTGATAAAGGTGACAAAGCCGGTGACGGGTTTGGAGCTGGAGTGCAGCCTGTGAAATTCCTGCAGGAAACATGTGACTGCGCTGCCCTTTAACAGAACAGCAAGACTCCGATGGACCTGCCAGGACAACCAGGAGAAGCTGAAGGGATCACACGATCACACACACACACGGTTACTAATTGTACAACAGAAAATTTAAGAGAATACATACAAAAATTGTTGATAATGATGATGTTCCTGCATGTTTATACCTGTATGAACCAGTCAGCACTTCAGTCCAGTCACTGATGATAAAACTCTCTGCAATCTGACCTTTCAGCTTCCTGCCTGTCTTTGCACAGTAGGTCTGTCCATAGACGCTGTGTACTGACAGTTTCTGTGCACACACACACAATTATTTAACACAAACTGTATCATTTGTATTTTTATTGCTGTATCATTGATGGATGTAGATATTTATCTTGACAAACATATCATTTGTTTACTGATTGTCATAAGCAGTCTTTTAAGCAGCAACTTCCAGGGCTAAGAAAACAAATCCTAATTTGGAAGTGATAATTGTGGTACCTGCCTAGACTACAGATTACTGAGTTAAAATGCCCATCCCAGAACAACAGGGATGGGCATCAGCCATTTTTGTTACATGATCCAGTGGCAGCAGCGTGTTTTAGGAAAAGTCCCTTAAAGATCAAATGCTGGCTCATGAAAGAAGAAAACATCACATCAGACAAAAAAGAAAACAGCATGGTCATCATATAGAGCTCGGTGAAGTTGCTTTCCATGTACAGTGTTTGCTTGTGCTGTACTGTTGCATCAGAGATACTGTGGTTCTCTGGCAGGCTTGATTTAAGGTTGCATGGTTACAAGATAAAAAAAGAACAAGATATAAAGCATGTATATGGATACTTAACGTTTTTACTCTTGATTTCTTCAGAAGAGTGCTGCAATTTGAAGGTAGTGAGAAAGAGAATGACGAGTGGACTCACAGGAAAGTTTTTACTGTCGAGTTTGAGGTCCTGCCACATGTTAACAAACAGGTTCAGGTTCAGCTGGTCCAACAGCAGATGTACAGACACGTTTCTCTTCTTGCTCGCCTCCAGAAGATCGCAAAGCAGCTCCACGTCACTGAAGCTGTCCACCACTATAGCCAGGGCCTATAGACACGTGGTTATGAGTTACTGAGGAATCACTTTACCAAACACCTGCAGTCACAGAGATCACTCACACTGCCTCAGCTCACAAGATCCAGCACTGGGTTTTTATTTCACATGCGCGGGTATGCATGCTATATTCCTTTTTACATGTACAAACATACACAAAGAAACACACAGACACATCCAGGCATACCAGTTTAGCCTTTCTGATGAACTGCCTAACCAGGTCTTTCATGCCAGCTGCTCTGCAGTCTGAGGGGAAGAAAACTTGAATCATCTGTTTAACCAACACAGGACCGCTCGATTTCACGTCTATGAAAAGGAGCAAAAGAAAACTATAAACAGCAGTGAATTGCAACAGAAAGCTCAAAAATACATTGCCCCCAAAATGTGCACTGACCTACAGAGGATTTAAACACTTTTACAAAATATTTAGTACTCCATTAGTACCTTTCAGCTGACACTGACCTGACTCTGCCAGAGTACAGTCACTGTCTGCTGACACTTCAGAGCACTGTGTGGGAGAGTTTGAGCCAGCAGATAAACTCTCCAACTCTTTGCCATCATCATGCTGCTCACTAGGATCATCTGCATGAGACAGAAAACCATTTAAAGCAACTCAACCTGGGATAATGGGAACATTAAAGATGCACGGAAATATTTCTAACCTGTGTGACTATCCCTCCCATTCTTCAGGATGTAATTCTTCTCTGGCTCTGACAGAAAGTCCACTTCTCCCTCTGCTCTCAACACCTCGTGGTAATCCTCCAAGCCCCGGCTGAGGAGACAGTCCGCTGCAAGACGAGCGCTCTCGTTGTGGCTCAGGTCCACTGTGGAGCTGCTAGATATGAAATCATAGGAGGAGGAAGGGATGCGGAGGTCTTGGAGACGTCGCCTTACCTTCCCCAGCGGCTTGGACGTCCTGTACCACAGCGCAGACACACTGTTGGAGGCATCCATGGATACAAAGCCTTATTTTCAGGTTAGAGAAAAGTTAGCATGCTGACGTTACAGCTCTGGAAATCAGTTTCTCTAAGAGAGATCTACTGATTCAGACATGCAGACAGGTAAAGAGAGAAAGGTAGATCCACCCCTGCTGAGGGCAAGATGGTTTCCTAAAACATAATGAGAAGTGACAGGTGAAAAGTGAGTCAGTCAGACTGTGGGTGTAAGACAGTGACCTTCAAGTGTGTAACTGTGAAGGTAAAGATAAAGAAATTTACAGGAAATGATGCAAAGATAGAATAAAAATATTAGCCTGTAAAATTTGAGACATCATTCAAAGAAATTCTGCTTTTAGATGTGATTCTGTGGCTCCAATACCTCCCTGTTTGTGCTTTTGTTTGTTAATTAACTTTGGCAGTGACAACAGGGCAGTGCATGCTTTGCAGTTTCCTTCCCATGGCCTGTGACAGAGTGATGCAGAAGAACAGGTGAGCACAGATAAAACATGGGTGGAGAGATAGAAAGCAGTGAGTGACAGGAATGGAGATCGCTGCCAGTTCAGCTCATGTCAAATAACACCTGGATGCTCACAAGACCAAAAGTGATGACAGTTAATGCCACACCCAGACAGTGAGAAGAGGCCCATAGGTCAGTGTTTTTGCACTTCTGCTTTGGTAGAGTCTAATCTCTAACTCTAATCAAATCATAAATCCTCTCATCTAAATATAACCCAACCTAAATGCATTCTGAATACAGAAAAGTGTGACTGCAGATATTTAAATTAAAGTTTGTTTTTTAAAAATACATGACTCTGATAAAGAAAGTCATAATGACACAAAGATCAATGCAGATTTTTAAATGTTTTTATGCAAATAGATTTTAAATAAAGCAAATACAAAATACATTAAAGTAAAAAAGGACTCATGTAAGAACTGCACATCTGTTAAAAACATGACAGCAAATTTAAACAGTTTATTCTTCACTATGGACTCTGCAGAAGAAGCGTGTGAGTCCGTTACACACAGTACCGAGAGTATGTCAGATGGTCTTACACACTGCTTAAAGAAAAATAGTCAAAGCTGGTTTTTGAGAGAACCACCCAAACATTACAGGTTGATGCGAGCAACAATGTGCACATGACATGAAGCACAAACAAAGCCAGAAACTGAAATAAACTGTTTCTGTTCTCGACTTGTGTTTTGCTAAAACATGAGTTTTCATGAGGATGAAGAGTGGAAGCTGTTTGACTGCATTTGTACTTTAAGGTGGAGGGATGGATGGCAAAAACATTCTTTGGAAGCAGTTAGCTCATCGGTCTGATTCACTGTCCGTCTGTTCCAGAGGTCTCGAGATAAGAATATGTTTCTGTGACTCTGTGAAGCCAGAGTTTGAGGGAGTTGTGGTCACTGGGAGGACAGTGTGTGGACAGACTGTGAGGAGGCAGAGCTGCCCTCTTTGGCTCTTGCTGCCAGCTTCTGTCTCAGTTCTCTGATTTCCTTCAGCAGTTCTCTCTCACTGCTGTCCAGCTGGGCCCGACCTCGGTCCAGTGAGACTGACAGGAAAAGAAAGAAAGGATTACTGATACAAAAACACATTTGACAAAGGAGGATAGAAGGAAGGCAGCTTCACAGTTTGTAGTTGTGCTCCAACACTTGACAGATTAGTAACAGATTATTATAATCAGATTATAATCGTGCGGTGGTTACAATAGATCATTACTTGAAATACTACCCAGCTTTGGTAAACCGATGGGGAAATACATTTTGCCACTTAATTTTTAAAAAACATGGTGATAACAAGGACTTACAGTTGGTGGAGGTGCTCTCTGAGGGTGAGCTGCTGTTCAGACACAACACCTGACTTCCTGCTGGTCTCGCAGTGGTGAAGGAGTTAGTCCTGACAGGAGTGACGGCACCGTGTCTGTGTAGAGGGTCTCTACTCAAACACGGTGACCTTATCCTCGTCTGCCCCTCACCATCTGATAAACAATAAATACACTGAGATGAGTCTGAATAATAGACTGTGTGTGTGTCTGTGTGTGGCAGTGAGGCGGTAATACCTGTAAATGCTGAAGGGCATGGTTGGTGATGATCCTGTAGCAGAGCTCTGAGAGTCATCACCTCATCCCACTGCAAATTAACAAGCAGTCATTCTTTAAATGAACAATGCTCACATTACATCAGATGATGATGATAACAATCAACTGGGATCACAAAGATTTGTCTTAAGGTCTGTTAAGGTTCAAAATTGAGGAGGGAGAGTACAAACCACTCTTGGTCCAGAAGCTCTTTGGTCAAACAATGATTTTAATGAACACACGTGTGGGAAGACACTCTGTACGCAGACAGCCAGTAGTCCTCGACTTAATCAAAGCATGAACAGATATTTTATAGCATCAGGGTTTGATTTACTGACGCCCCTTCATGCGTCACAGATACATTTTATACATAGATCAGATCAACACCAGAATGACTTTTCACCTAGAAGATCATCTTCTATTTTCATGGCTGGTACTTTCCGTTATCTTAAAGTGAATTGTTCCTCTTTCTTGTCGAGACATAACTAATCTCTCCTCTAAATAAATCTGACTAATGTGTGTGTATGTGTTGACCTCACATGCTCTTTGTGTCACCTCTTAACTGTCTGTGTCTCGTCCTCAAATGCTCTTTCTCAATTCACCTGTTGCACTTCTGAGCTTTCACTAGACCAGAGGCTCACTGAGACTATGTGTATGTCTTCTACTAAATAAATGTTTTAACCAAGAACCTCTACTTAAAAGCTTAATATAAAATGATCTGATATATAAGTGTTTTGTAAGCATGTATTGCAATCCTTCTATGGCTCCAAGTCACTTGCACAATAGATTGTCCGAACATCGCGCCGAACAAAGCTTCCGACCCCCAATTAATTGACCGAGCTCCAACTCTTTAATAAGCACAGATATGCATTGTGTATAAAATAGTCATAACTGCTTAAGGCCTTCTTAAAGCTATCTGTTACATTGTTAAAGCCTCGTCTTAGCCTGCTGCTCAAAATAACTTCCACTTCTGCAAAACTCTCCAAGCCTGTTTCCTGTCAGCCTGTGACTTTTAGCTTTTCTGAAAGACACACACTGTTCAACCCCTGAATGCAATATAAACTCCAGATTATATTATTAATGCAATGGTAATGATGACAATTATTTAACAATAGCAGTAAAATAATTTCCCTGCTCCACAGGTCTCACATAAAAGCCCAATAAAAACTCATATATTCTGTCACTTTTCAAGCCGACACATAATAAAAATCAGGGCTGCAGCAAACAGTTATTTTAGTAATCAAGAATTCCACTGGTTATAAATAATATATAAGCACTCTCAAGTACAGTAATGTCAAATAAAGCATACATGCAATCTAAACTAAGGCATAAAATAAAATTCCCATTACTCTATTTTCTTGAAGTGGGGACTTTCTGACATTAGGAGGCAAAAAGAGACTGGATAGATTTGGTGTGTGCTCGTGTGCCCTGTGCTGTGATACCAAGTCGTTGTTATGATGTTTTTAATAATAATTCAGTGTCCAGCCTAACAGCCCAAGGTCAGTGGCTTTTTACTGGTATATGTACATTTTATTAGAGATGGCACGATACCACTTTTTTATGTCCGATACCGATACCGATATCATAAATTTGGATATCTGCCGATACCGATATGAATCCGATATAGTGTTTTTTAATCAACAAAACTGTTTTTTAAATATCTTGCTGCATTTTGTATAAGTTCATACTCAAGTTTAAAACAACAACTACACTAAAGCTATTCTGTTATACCTATATGCAAAAAAAAAAATTTCATAGTTCAGCAATACTGATCAATCTAATAAACTTAAACCTACACCATCCTCCCTATTCTGGTATTTTAAAGAGTACTTAGCATAAATATTAAGCAACCTAACTAATAGGGTTCCAACTCCCAGCAACAACAAAAATAAATAAATAAAAAATAGGGAACCACCCCTCACGCTCCACCTCATGATGCTTAATCGACGTAATCAACCTTAATTTGATGCAGTGTGAAAAAAAATGCACAGAAATCAATTATTTTTCAAGAAATATTAAATAGATTCAACATCTTTCTTCAACAAAATTGCAGACTGCACAGATGGTACCTTCCCAAAGGAAAAAGTACTATAGCTTACTAGGGTATATATATTAGACGTAATAGTTACTATATACAGTAATTGACTTCTATTCATTTTACATCAAATTAAAACTTTGGGTGTCAGATAATTATTTATTAAAAGCTAGACATTTTAAATGAGAATAAGAAAGAAAAGTATGTCTTTGTGCCCCCTTTTCCCTGTTAATGCCCTATCGGCCCCCCTGGCTAAACTTTGCTAGATCCGCCCCTGCACAGTTACCAGCGTCAGCTACGTAGAAAAAGATCCTGGTGTAGAAAGTAATATTAAATACATTCTAACAACAGCTTATCAAGCTTAAACGTGCTGCTGTTGTTCAGCCGCTGGTTTCCTCTTTCTGGTGCAAAGTGGACCAAAAACAAACTAGAGACACGGACTCGCGACAGAAAAGCCGATCAGCTGATCGTTAAGCAGTTTCATGATTGAAGTAGCAGCAGGAGAGGCAGTCGCTTGTTAAGCTTAATGCAGGAATGCTTTACAAACATTCAGAGATGGACTTACACACTTGCTTTACTTCTCTCGGGGATAACTTTGTCGGAGATGAAATGCCGGGTTGCTAGCGAAGCTCCACATGCTATCCAGACCACCTACAGGTCCCGCATGCCACAGCCGCACTATCACGTGATGCATACTGCTCCGACGTGCTAACGTTCTGAGGTGAGTTACGGCGTGTTGCAAGTTTTGTGAGGTGCTTTCGTGATATTTAATGGATCGGATTACATTTTTTATTTTTCTCCGATATCCGATCCAGTAATTTAGGTCAGTATCGGACCGATACCGATACGTAATATCGGATCGGTCCATCTCTACATTTTATCGGGCTTTATAAAAATCTTTTATTTTTATTTTATGTTTTTTTTTATTTTACTTTATAGAATTATAATCTAAAACAAAATATTTTATTTCTCTATAAATCTGAAAAACAAAAGCCTTGAAATAAATATGGTCTAGTACACCCCATGCCGCCCCTCCCCCATTAATCAGTACTTCAAGTTTTACTCAAGTTTGTAACACAAGTGTATGTACTTCTTAAATGCAGAATGTCTGTATTTTTGCCAGCTCTGCATGTTGTTCTCACCTTCCTTCCTGCCACATCTCCCACAGTGTCCGTCTCTGTCAGTCCCTCTCTCGTCCTGTCCTGCCCAGAGTCCGCCTGCTGCAGGCGTTCCCTCACCTCCCTCCAGTCTGACTCCAGGCCCAGCTGACGTGCCCCTCCGAGGAACTCCTCCCGGCTCTGTGTGTGTGTTTGTGGAGAAATATGATTTAGGTGACTCTACTGCTCCTGTTGAAAAGCCAGATGGACACACGACTTCATGTTTGACAATTACACTGGAATTTGTAACTAGCCTGCATGTCTTCCTCAGCGTTACGCAGCAGCTCTGTGCAACTCTTTCCCTCTCTTTCCGCCGGCCTCATTCTCCTCTCCACTTGCTCCTCGTCCTCTCGTCCTGCACGCTCCTGCTCTTTCAACAAACGCTGGGACAGTGGTGGAAAAACCATGAAAGAAAAGCAGCAAAACTGATTAGACAGTGGAACTTTTAATAACAGTCACAGTGCTGGGAATTATATAAACATCTGTGAAACCACATTTCACAAGACTTTACCCAAAGCGTAACAGGTCTCATGCTTGAGTGATCTTAATTGAGCATTTAACTGGAAGCTGTAACTGTTTTAGCTACAACCAAAACTTGGTTCGTGAAACACATTTTACTTAGAAATTGTTTTCCAGGTTAATGAGAGTCACTATTGGAAAGAAATGTACTAACACAAAGGGAAGAAGTGCAGAGTGAAGGAGGTGAGGCTGGTAGGGAGTCAGGAGGGTGTTTGTCACCTGTTCAAGTTGTTTCCTTTGAACCTCCATCTCCATCTGTCTGACCTCGAGATCCTGGACTGCTGCAGCTGTCTCCTGGTCATAAAGAGTCATCTGCAGCACAAAATATCAACAAGCACATAAATCTCTGTGACAATACACTGAGTCATTTTGGTGTTCCGGTCCATTACAGGATTTATAATGTGCTAAACTTCCACTATATGAACCAGATTACTAACATAGTGAAGTGTACACATACACATCTAAACATTAACATCCATCCATCCGCTTATCCTTTTCAGGGTCGCGGGGGGTGCTGGAGCCTATCCCAGCTGTCATAGGGCGAGAGGCGGGGTACACCCTGGACAGGTCACCAGTCTGTCACAGGGCTAACACACCTATGGGCAATTTGGATTTATCAATTAACAATTTGGATTTATCAATTAACTTGGACTGTGGGAGGAAGCCGGAGTACCCGGGGAGAACCCACGCAAACACGAGGAGAACATGCAAACTCCACACAGAAAGACCCTGCTGGCCTGATGGTGGGATTGAACTCAGGACCTTCTTGCTGTGTGGCAACAGTGCTAACCACTGTGCCACCGTGCTGCCACGTGCTAAACATTACCATCCACAATACACAGAAGAGATAAATCATTGAAACTTGAAATCTACCAGTATATATGTTTTATGTGTAACTTGCTGCATTTACCTTCCTGCTGATCTCCTGGTCTAGTCTTTGTATCTGTGAGGCTCTCAGGTCCTGCTGGTGTTTGAGAAAGCGTCTTCTGGTTGTGTCCAGCAGCTCTAACTCCTTCACCTTGAGCTCTCTCTTCATGGCGGCCAACCTGAACAACACAGCACAGTGTCACCAACCCATTCTCTGAACTCCCGTCATTCATTTAAGTCATACTTCATTTTCAAAGGTGCAACGTGTACTTTGCCCTCTGCTGTGTCAGTCTCTCCTCTTCCTGTGACAGAATGTTTCTGCGCTGTTCTTCTGCTTTCTGCAGCAGCTCCTAAAACAGATTCAATTAAAACAGTAAAAACTGATTCCCTTTATTTCCACTTTATTTTAAGTGTTTGTTTGTGTTGAACGCCGCACAGTCTGAGGATTACAGTAATATACTCCTTTCAGAATTCGGAAAAATTAATCTACCTGTTGTGCATAAAAGGCCTCCTCTTCAGCCTGGCGACGTAAAAAATCTGCACGCATTGCTGACACCTCCTGCCTGAACACACACTTACATGTTATGCCTTCTTCCTCCCTCCTTATATTAAGTTTTAATATTTACTATTACAAAAAACTTTTTTTTTCTTTCTTTCTTTATTATTGTTTTGTTTTAATCTCACCTCTCTCTGAGATACTCCATCTCCTGCAGTCGTATCTTCTCCTTCTCCCTGCTTTGGTATTCCACTATGAATTCTGGGTAATGATTGAACACAGGGTACTGGCCTTTGGTCAGTGGTGTAAAGTCAGAGAGCATGGCCCTGGGATGGATGTCAGCTGGTGTGCTGCTCATGAGTCGGTAGGCCTCCTTTACCATTGCTCCAACATCCATGTTGTTACGATGGTGGAAGAAATACTACAGAAGAGGAGAGACAGAAAAGTTCATTATGTGTCAAAATTTGTGTTCTCCTGGATTAGATTAGATGAGAAAAAATGATGGGAAAAGTACCTCAAAGTCTTGCTTCTGTGAGCAGAGGAGGAGAGGCTCACGGCAACAGATGATGTAAGCCACACAGGCCATCAGCAGAAATGATGGATGGTTGGAGAAAATGTTGTCAAACAGTTTCAGCCACTCATCCCGAGTCAGAACCTCTGAGAAGAAGGTCTCCAGCAGGGGCCACACGAAGAGCTAGAGCAAGCGGGGAGAAGTGTCATAAAAGTGCAGAGAACGTGTGATCCCACTGAGCGCGTGCAATTTTATGGCACATTATCTGACAGCCTCTCTGTGGTTCTGCAGCTTCTGTTACCTGCGAAGTAACGCCACAGTCCACCAGGTGCTGCAGCAGCTCCTTGTCATGATGAGCCAGGACATTCTCTGCCATGTTCAGGATATTCAGTGGAGGGTTGGGGAAATACTCAAACCAGTGCTGGCACCAGTTCACTGCACAACCAAACAACTGAATCAGCAGAGATTCCTGTGAAAGGTTCAGGTTGACTAAAAGAAAAGAGGACTTTTGCATTTGGATCAAATTTATATAGCAATCAGAAGTGTCTGTACACTCTAAGCAGCAGTGTATTTTGACCTCATGCTTGTAGCAGTACCATTCTCAGACTGATCAAGTTTTCAAATGTTTGCCGATGTAATATTGCAAAAACACACAGCGATGATGGAGCTCTGTAAGAAAATACCTATGACAGTGGCCACCACTTCGAAGCAGAGCATCGGATTGTTCTGGAAGAGCTTGACAAAAGGAAAAGCTACCAGAGGAAGGTATTCCACCTCTCCAAAGATGGCTGCCCAGTGAGCTAAAGCAGACAACACCCTGTGAAGAAGACAAAACAAGCAGTCACAATGTTTTTGGGTCCAACTATGCTGTATGCTCATTAAACATACAAATCTGGCGGTGGTGGTTCTTGAGTTAACCCATTAGTGCCCTTTTACACACGGAGGAAAAGTTCCTGTTAAGGTTTCAACATCGAGTCTTCTATAGTTTTCTTGACAGTAAAACTGGGTCAAGATGGACTGAGAGACACCAACACTTGTGTAAGTTTTTGATTTGCCTTTTTGTCCTGTCTCGCACTCTCTTTTCTTTCCCCTCACCCCCAACAGGTTGCGGAGGATGGGAGTTTTTCCTTCCCATTGTCGCCAAGTGTTTGCGTGATTGTTAAGGTTTCTTTCAAATAGGTACTCTATCTTTACCCTCCAAAATAAAGCGCCTCGAGGTGACTGTTGTTGTGACCTGGTTCTAAATAATTAACACTGCATTGAATTGGATTATATGCGTGAGTGTGAGCACCTCTGCAGTCCTCTCAGCAGTTTGTGACTTTTGATGGGGTATTTCTCATGCAGAGTGAGGAAGGCTGAATGTAGGCCTTTGTCTGTCAGACTGCTGTATGCTGCATGATTCTCTGGCAGGCACAGCAAGGACCGCCACACAAACATTCTGCAATGCAAATATAGAAAATTACTTATTATTTTTCTACATGCATGCCTAAATCTTCCTGGTGAAAGTTGTGTTTACCTGTATTTAGCTGGGTATTCTCCAAATGCCTTTAGCAGAGCCACCAGTCTCTTCTTATTTAAACCAGCTGGAAGTTCATTCTGTTCACAAAGAAACTAAATTCAAAACAACCCTTTAGCTTACACAGTCATTACATCCACAAAATGATGTGTGTTCTAGCAGTTTACCTCTTTATCCTCAGCTGTAGTCCCAGCAGGAGGTCTAAGGGTCTTCACTTGTGTGCGTCTGCCTGAACTCTTGGTTGGTCTTTGAACAGCCTCTGACCTTACCTTGACCTTTAGGTTTGAAAAGTCCTGATCAGCTTCACCACCAGAGACTACTGCCACCTGAGAGGGAGGCGGCTGTGGAGAGTGCCAGGGTAAAACAAACAATCAAACACACACACGCGCACACACAAAATTTCCAATCAAGACATGTGGTAACTTTTGGTATGAACCCTATTCATCACATTCTTGCTTGTCACCTTGTTTAATTCCTGCGTGAGACTCTGGACGCTGTAGATATTGACGCTTCCATTATCCATGATCGCCACAATGTGTCGGCCGTTAGGGCTTACTGCCACTGTAGTGATGGATTCATCATGGGAACCCACGTGAAAGAGAAGCTTGCATGTGTGAATGTGGATGAACCGCATCACACCATCCTGGCTCAACACACCCAGTGTCTATAAGACATTAAAGTTATAACCAAAAAGGAAACTGAGAAATTCAGAGGAAATGTACAAATTAACAGCATATAGCCATATTAGTTACATGCCAGTTAATTTTCTCTTCAATGTACAAGATATGAGATTATCTTAAAAAAAATCTACTTGAGGAATACTTTTTGAGAACGTTATTTTTAACATGAAAACTGGAAAAAACCTAAACCCTTCTGGTAGTGCTGTTTGTACCTGGCTGGCTCCTCCGTCGAAGCTGTCGGGCAGGAATTCCAGCTGTCTGACAGTTCGAACCTGCGTGGGCATCTGAATCACCCTGAGCAGCTGTTTGGTGTCCAGACACCACAGGTGCAGCAGGTTGGAGCGCCCACCTGCTGCAAGGCTCTTACCGTCACTGCCAACACAGCACAAGTATGCATTAGTTAGAGACTTTTGTAAGGGGCTGTTAATGAGTGGCTGTGAGATGAGAGACCCACCGTGTGACAGCAAAGGCCTTGTAGAAGATTCTGGGTCCACAATCGGGAACAGGGAGCTGGTATTTGCAGAAAAGTGTGTCACTCTCCCACGCAAAGATGGAATCATCACTGAAACAGCTGAGGATGGTGTTGCTGAGAGGCAAGAAAAACACCTGCAATGCAAACAACACCTGACGTGGTCAGTCTACAGTGTGGATGTCCATTCATTTATATCAAATTAGTGCGTCTCGACCTATAGCACCTAGAACAAGCTCCAGCTCACCTGCAACCATTAATTGCCTAAG
This sequence comes from Diplotaxodon limnothrissa, assembly GCF_057381915.1. Classification (NCBI taxonomy): domain Eukaryota; kingdom Metazoa; phylum Chordata; class Actinopteri; order Cichliformes; family Cichlidae; genus Diplotaxodon; species Diplotaxodon limnothrissa. Next base: position 13,856,281 of record NC_140606.1, on the reverse strand, counting down.
CAGAAGAAAATGGATGGATAGTTTGCAGAGCATGTCTGCATGCTCACCCTCTGTATGCCTACAGACTGCCTGATGTTGAGCTTTCTCTTCCTTTGGAACGTGTCCAGGTCCCAGAGCTGCGCTGTGTCTGAGGATGTGGTGATTGCATAGCGGCCTGAGCTGTGGACGGAGATGGATGAGACTGCTCCCTCGTGACCTCGCATCCAACTCACCAGCTGCTTAGTGTCTATGTAATTAACCAGAACAAGTTAATTTGTAGTTCAAAAGAAGAACCAAATTACACATTTTGGATTAAAATGACCAGCTGCTACTGGGAGAAATGAAAAAACCCGCAGAGTGCTGGCTGGCTGTGGTTACAATAAAGAAAATCCTTTAAAAAATTTTTGTTAAGAATAAAATTACAATTCAATTTTATTTATATAGCGCCAAATCACAACAACAGTCACCTCAAGGCGCTTTATATTGTACGGTAGACCCTACAATAATTCTGTACAATGAACTACAAATGAAAAACTAAGCAGCACTTTATGTGTGAGGACGTACCTTTGTCGAAGCATTTAATAGTGTAGTCAGCCAAAGCCACGAGGAACTCTGTAGTCCTGCGGAGGCTAAATGCCAAAGAAGTGCACGCCTGTCCTGTTTTCTGCACCAGCCGAAATCTATCAATAAAATAAAATCAAATAAATTTCAAAAGCATCAAAGGTTTTAAGACTCCATTCTGAATATATTTAATATTCTAATTCAAAGGAAGAACATTTATGAATCAAACAATCCTGGTTGATAAAAGTAAATCCTAAACAATACAGAATTCTGTACATTTATATACTAAATAACCAAGTGTCCCTCATAGCCACACACCTGTTTCTACTGATGTCAAAAACATAAATGTTGCCATGGTGATCCCCAGCCAGGAAGGAATCACCAGTGGTGTCGAAGGCCACGTGGAGGAAACGCACCGTCTTGGCCTGCTGAGCAGTGCGGACCACAGTCACTAACACACTGAAAAAGGCAAACAAGGCACCTCATCAGAGACAAAATAGTGTCTGAGTGAATCATCGCTGCTCCCTAGTGGTCACCTAGGAAAAGATCTACTACGATCTCTCTGCACCTGTCTGCATTAACCACCTGAGGTCTTACTTACACAGGTGTGGGATATGAGCTATGTTAACATTACCTTAGGAATAGAACAATTTCTCACTGGCACAGATTCTTTATAAAAGAACTGAAATCGAAATCAAATTTCATCTCTGGGCTCCTTGATGGTGGTGTGAGAGAATGTTAGAAAGAAAATGAGTGAATAGATCATTCTTGCATTATTTAATATTTTCTAAAAACAATAACCTAAAAATGAATGATTAGCAACAAGGATTCGACCTAAATGAAAAGAACAAAATTTGCTTGTTACTAAGTATTATACAAATTTTGCATAAATTTCGTTCACAGCAAAATATGATCAACTAGCACGAGACATTCAAAGCATGTTTTCTGTAAGAGAAAGAATTTAACTACATAATTTAACAACCCCAAGATGACATCTGACGACCTCCCATGAACCCTTAATGACGAGTTATGACACGTTAGTCAAAGATGTGGCGTGACGACCATGTGATGTTTCCAGTTTTTTTCAAGGGCAGCTGCAGAGGCAGAGACCACCCTCTTTAACTTCTGATGCACACTCACACGTTCTGTTCTACAACCAAATATGACAGGAAGCAACAAAAGACCTCCAAGGTTTTACTCCTAGTAGGGTTTCAAGGAGTAAAGAGTTAAAGGTTTTTGCAACTTGAAAACAGTCACTGTGCGTACTACAAGAAAATATTTTTGTGTTTCTGTGTGTGGAGTGAAACTAGAACTGAAGCAATGTGCAAAGATAAAGCAGTTCAGAAACAGGTATAAAGATAAGGTTTTCGTTAGGTATAAGAAAGAGAGAGATGTTTGAATGTCAATAAATGTCTCTGGTTAATTAGTTAGAATTCCAGGTTTATTCAAATTTTGCAATCAACACACCAAAATTGGAGGTATTTGGATTTTGTATTTCACACAGTGTATGTAAATGCAAGTAAAAGTGAAATTATAAATATGTATATTGTTGTTATTGAGGTTAATATCAATAAAGAGGCAGGATAAACAATAATGGATTTACTGGCAAAGAGTCGGGTTAAATAAGTGTGCACTTCTTCCCACTCTTTTGGATATGTCAACTAAGTCAGCCAAAGTGAAGCAGTGTATTTTGCATGACTTTCTGTGTACTGCTTCCATGTTCAAAAGAAACTGAACTAAACAGCAAACAAATAAATGCCAGGTCTCTCTTGGAAATGAGATTTTTAATCTCAATGAGATTTTTTACCTGGATAAATAAAGGACTAATAATAAATAATTGCCATAGACAATTTCATCCATGTCTCATCCACGGATGTTTGATTGGGGTGAAATTTGGGGTGAGGTCACAGTGCACTAGTCGCAACATTTTTATATTCATGAAGCCAGTCAGAGACTTGTGAAGAAGATTTTCATTTATTTATTCAAAATTTCCTTTAATTTGATTCACATTCAAACATAAATCATTTGTAAATCTGCGATTTGCTAGAACTACAGTTAAAGTTTCATAGTTTTCTAGGATTACTGCTGCCTTAATGAACTAGTAAAACATAACTAATTCTTTGATTGCAATTAGTAAATAAAATAACTCATCACAACAGTAGTAACGAATCAGTATTCGTTATGTAAATACCAACAGACAGCAAAAATACTTAAAGTAAGAGTGCCAAAATACAGCAATCACGGGAATACAGACTGACAACTTAGAGCGCTATGTGTAATAAAGATGCCCCGCATGTAAATGAGTCCGTGCAGCATCAGCTGCTGACAGTCTGATCAACTAAAGAAGACTTTTGTGAAAATTAAACCTACCTCTTCCCCGGTGTTGGTTTTCGATGCCAGATTTTACCCTCCTCTTTGTTCCCAATGTCCGTCACCTCCATTTTCAAAAAAGTCCACACAGTTCAGGAGGTAAATTTACAAAACACCGCTTGAGTTAACTTAATGTCACTATGATATAGCATGGCTTCCCCGCTAGCAGGTTAGCCGGCTAATCTTTTTACAGGCGGGGTAAACAGCGGCAAATTTAAAAGAGTAACATTGACGAAGTGCGGTAATGAGAGAAACCGTTAATGCCCTCGATTAAGGCTTAGCAATGTAATTCAGATTTAAGTAGTGCCCTAAAGGTTTAGCTGACCCCCTACGAACAGGTTGTATTCACTTGTTATTGTTTTGTTTATTTTATTGGTTGGGTTTAAGAACAGTTATTTTGTCGCCCAAAATTGACGAAATACGGCAGAAGGCGTGGCCAAGGAACATGAACGCGAGGTTTTTTTTCCACCCCTGTAGATTTCTTTTTCCACAAGACCCAGAAAAAAGTGAATATTAAGTAAATTTTTATTTAAAAATAAAATTGAAAAAATAAATACGTGACGTTTATTTATGTATTAGTGTATATTTGTTTATTTTATATATTTATTCATACATTCATCTACATCCACACAATAAAGCTCCGAGTTTTTCAGTTATTCTTTTTATTATCATAAGTTTTCTTATCTCATATGTCAGACCTCCAAAAGCCATTCTAATACTTAAGTATGTAAGTAAAATATCCAAATCCTTCACCCACTTCTTTAAAGGCAGAGTGAAAGATAAAAGGTAAACTCCAGCAACTGAACCCTGAACTGAACTGATAATTAATTACGATTAACTGATCGCCACCACTTTTTTAAAAAGCATTATTTCGTGCCCAGTTCTCTTCTTGTGGTCTGTTTTTAGATCTCCACAGGGGGCTGCGAGAACGGCGTCGTTCGGCACGCCTCTTTGTGTTGCTGGCTGCCTCTGGATGGTCAAGTGAGCGTGTTTGCAAATTTCACAGGAAGTGCAATAAAATGTAAGGCAAACAAGATATTGTTAGATACTGAAAACACATCCGGTTTGAATGGTTAAATTAAGAGCTTTTTATAAACGAATTTGGTCAATATATGTGCAAGCACACACGGGTTGGCATGTATTTACACTTTATCGTCAACTGTGCACATCCTTAATATTATAAATGACCCCACGAACTGATCATACTGCCTAAGGACCTTTGTAACACTTTTACACAGCGCGAACAGGAATGGTTTCTCTAAAATTCTTCATTTTATGTGTGTATCCAATCACAAGTGCTGTTTTCTGCAACAAGCGTTTAACTTTAAAATGAAAGCATTCCAGTACGCTCAAAAATGCGTAATTTTCCATTATTTGCCTCGGATAAACGTAGTTTGTTAATTGGTAATAATAATTTAAATTATATTTTTGATTTTATTTGTCTCTAGTTCAGTAATAGTCATATAGTAAGTAAAATTTTTTGTTTTGTTTTATCCAGTCTGTGGTAACAGTTGTCGAATTGGGTTTTACTTTGGAAAGCTAAACCGGATGTTTCCTTTCTGATGTCAGTGGCTTCATCGTATTTTGAAGCTAGCTCACCGTGATTAGCCACGTCATGTAAACTTAACAGTGGAGCAGTTGTGATATAAAGACAGGAAGCAGTCGCTGATTTGGGAAGGACTTTAGGGAATTGTTAAAGAAGAAATTTTATTTCAGGTCTCAAAGTTGGCAGTAATCCTATGGAAAGATGTCAGATATCGGGGACTGGTTCAGAAGCATCCCTTTCATCACCCGGTACTGGTTTGCTGCCTCCATTGCTGTTCCCCTTATAGGCAAATTGGGATTGGTTGATATCAGGAATCTCTTGCTATTTCCGGAGATGGTCTTCAGCAGATTTCATGTGAGTGTTTCTTGGTTTTTGGTAACTTGTCTGTCTGTTGGATTAGATAGCGGATAAATGCTGAGTTACTGTCTTTTGGAAACTAGGAGTTAGTTAGCAGGTGGCTAGCACTGCTAACTCAGGAGGCCTGAGTGTGGGGCAACCAATGAGAGGGCGAGACGCAGGAGGGTGGGACTTCCGGATGTTGTCAAAATGCTTGGATATGTAGTGACGCTGAAATGTAAACCAAATATGAAAACAAATACATATTTTTTATAATTTAATTACCAGAGAAGTATAGACATGTTTTATTTTAAAGTATTTGTTGTGGAAATATAAGTTAGTTTTAGTGCGCTCTCGTCCACAAGGTGGAGACATGTATTGCAGGGGATGTTATGAAATTAGGCCCTCAGGCACTGTGAAGGCCTCGTGCAAGCTTAGGGCATAGGTGTAAATCAGTAATCAAACACAGCTCAGGGCAAAGGGAATCGGTCAGTGTGATCACTTTAAGTGCTGAAAAGTAGCTACCAAGTAATTCACTTCATATCAGTTCTAGTACTTAACTTAGAAGGACATGTCATGATTTCCACCTTCAGTAATTCGAAATGTATCTCACATCTATAGTTAAGGGATAATCTGAAGAATATTAAATATAAATAATTACAGCATTAATACAGTACTTTGCTATGTACTTTGTTTGCAGTGGTATTACTGTGTTTTCTTAAGTGAAGGAATAAGGTTCTTTTCACTGAACAATCCATGCACCTTCTGGAATTATTGGACTTTCTTGCTGTGGATTATTAATCTTAGGACATGTTGATTAAAACCACAGTTAATTTCATTATGTAGGCAGCCTATTGTATGGCTAATGAAAGAAAGCAAAATAAACTGAAATAAAAGTGTAGTGCAGAGTCAGTATACTATATATAACCCCCTGATCTTTATGAGCCTATAAAATGTCAAGTTATAGTTAAGATGGTCACGCAAGCTGTGTGAAAGCATTGAATATGAGACTCTGTTGATTGAAAAGTTATTAACCTTTTGTCAAGTCCCAAACAACAAAATAAGATTTTTTTTTTTTTTGTTTGACGGCACAAAAACTGGATAATGGTATGATCAGACACTCCTTTAAATTGTAACTGCATCTTGTCTTTTGCCTCCGGATTAATGGGAATTTAACCATTAATTCCCATTAATTTTTTAAATGTGGTATTGATTCAACTTCTTTTACCAATTTTCAAATATTACTGTGAGGAAACACACACTCTGCAGAGGAATACCACACAGGAAGTAATAATTTGCAACCCACATGAGACTTAATGTGTTACAGACTTGGTGGTGAACATCTGGATGTGCAAACAGGCACAGCGACGCTGATGTCTTACTGATTTTTCTGTTGGGTTAATAACTCTTCTGCTTATTTCAGATCTGGAGACCAGTGACAGCCACTCTTTATTTCCCAATAACCCCTAATACCGGCTTCCTGTACCTGGTCAACCTTTATTTCCTCTACCATTACTCCACTCGGCTAGAGACAGGTAAGCTCACCGGCCTAGGCGGTTTATAAACATACAGTGCTCTTTCTAGCATCTTGTTTTCATTTGTGTCATCATCATCATCTTCGTCCTGATTTTCTTTTTCTTATACCAGGGTCATTTGATGGCAGGCCTGCAGACTATATCTTCATGCTTCTCTTCAACTGGATTTGCATAGTTGTATCCTTTCAAACTGGCAATTCCTGTTTTAAAATCTCACATTTTAATCTACCTAACAGGAAATCATTCTTTCATCATCCAGCTACCTCCCTGTTAGCCTGTTTCCCACTCTACCATTCATTCTGACCCCTCCTGCATTTCTCTTTCATCTTCTCTCTGCCTCTCTCTCGTTCGCTGCAGCAGTGTGCCATGTCAGGGTGGCTCTGTGCCAGGGCCCAGTGTCAGTCTGCCCCTGCAGAGCAGAGAAACCTAATCTAGGTCACATGCAGCACCAGCAGTACACTCAGGCCCACATCTCAGCTCTCTGTCTTCTTGTGAGAGTTCAGCTCAGATTGGGTGTTTGCTGCTCAGACATTTCTCCTTTATATGGGAAAAGCAGCAAAACTCTACCTCATCCAAACAACATGTTCAGTCTTTGTCAGTTCAGCTAAATGGTGAGAACGGTTAAAAAAAAAAAAGTGGGGGTCTCCCATGCCAAGGTCAGATGCCTTGCTCAAGTGGAAACGGCAGAGGTGACTGGCAGCTTCCAAAAACTGGTGTAGGGGATTTGAACTGGCAACCTCCCGGTCCCCAGCTGTTCTAATTGTACAGCTCCAGCTGTGATTCTATTGTTGTCGTCCTTGACTCAACCTGCAGATAACCGGGCTGCTGATAAACATGCAGGTGAGCATCTTCCTCGTCTGTCTCTCTCTCTGCATGTAGACTGCTGTAGCGTCTATATAAAGCATTTGTTTACAACTGTCCTTTGAAATCTTAGGAGTGTTTCATAACACAAGACACCCACTTTAAAAAGGAAAGGTTTACATTTTGGAGAAAAAAAATAAACACTGCAGAGACGCTGCCACCTGCTCCTCTAAAGCTTACTAATTTATGCGGCATTTCACAAAGCGTATCCAGACCATTTCTTTCTGCTCCTGGCCAAGAAGTTGCATTAGGAAAAAAATAAAATTGCACAGATTAAAGAGCAGCGCATTAACTATTAGGTGTGCTAGTACCGGTAAGTGGATTTGACTGTCTTTGGACAGAGCCAGGCTGTTGTGTTGTTTGATGGTATGTGACAATGAACTTGTGGTGGTCGTGGGATGACAATGTGCAGAAAAATGAATCAGACTTACATAAACTAGATGTTTTGCAAACGTACTGTAAAAATACTCCTGGCATGTTGATTGTGACTTGCTGGTTTTGTTCATCTTTTCAGCTGCTGATGATCCCGCTGATTATGTCTGTGTTGTACATCTGGGCTCAGTTCAACAAAGACACCGTGGTGTCCTTCTGGTTTGGAACGCAGTTTAAGGTACGCCCATCAAATGTTGAATGCTCTATCTTCTTGTCAGGTTCACGTTTCACAGAAATATCAGAAAGGATAAAATACACATACCAATGACGTAACTGTGACGGTTTATGCTAACTCAGCATAAATAATTCCAGGATTTTTATGAACACAATTTTCTGCTGCTTTGTTCTAGGCTCATTATCTACCTTGGGTCATTCTGGCGTTCAACTTTATCATCGGAGGATCGTAAGTAACAAATTTAGATCAAAGCCTTTAAATCTGTATTCCAGTCTGGGGAATAACTTGTACTAACTGTGTAATGGTGTTCCTGTGAGTAATCTTCCTCTCTTTGTTCTTGTGCAGATTTGTGAATGAACTGACAGGAAACCTGGTGGGCCATCTCTACTTCTTCCTCATGTTCAAATACCCCATGGACCTGGGAGGACGCGCCTTCCTCTCCACGCCAGAGTTCTTGTACGTTTGTGTGCACGCGCAGCATTTCAGAAGCGCCGTTTTAGTGTTTAAGTGTTATCACTGCATTTACTGAAGTGCACTCAGCTTTAAAACAACACTATGGAGCTTTTTATTAACACATCGCCTGTCACAATCCAGAGTTTAAACTCTCATTTATCTCAGTACACTTGGAGAATCTGCTGCTTTAGCCTTACTTTGTGAGAAGACTTAGTTATTGTGGCTCTTACAGAAAATGTGCATTCCTGCCTAATGAGTCAGTTTTACAGTTTACTTCTTTGCAACTCCAAGACTGTTTTATCAGTTAATGTCATGTTGTAATTGTCACTGGTGGCCACACTGATAACTAACAGGCAAAGTTATATAGTCTTTTCAAACCAGCAGCACAAGGGGTAACCACAACTGTAATGACATGGGGTTTGAAAGTGTTTGTTGCTCGTCCTTGCAAGGTGCAATCATGAAGTCATCTGTGGTTTTGGCTCTTTAGAAGAGCTGCACTGCTTCTAGCAAGGCTCCCATATTTAGATCACTCTCTGAAGGTCCTAATCGGACCATGTGCAAGTGAGCATGACTCAGAGACGCTGAAGGAGATTCAGACATGCACACATGGAAATGGCCAGACTGTCACAGAATGATTCAAATGCAGCAGTGGTGTTGGAAACATTGCTGCACTGCCTGAGGAGATGACCACGAAGGGGAGAGTGGTCCTGTTTAAATTGGGTACTGTTTATTTTTAATGATAGGGTTGTATTTCCACAATTATGAAACCCTCTGTTGCTCGGTTAAAATTTCAAACACAAACTGATATCTAAAGTGTCTTTTAAAAGGGTTGATTTTACCTCTGATTTCCCGTCCAATCACTTATTTGAGTCAAATGTTTGAAAATTAATTTCCCAGTGGAGGGGCTGAGGGTCTGCCACAGAATCATGTAACAACAAAGTCAAGGCAGACAACAAATTATCAAAAAACCGATAACACAGATATGTTTGTGTGGTGTAGCTATGGGTGCTTTTGTCACACTTAAAATTTATAATGCTAATTCTTCTCACCAAAACCAAACAGATTTTGTTGCTTGATTGAGTTCAGAGATCACATTTTAACATCTCTCTGCAGGTACCGGTTCTTTCCTAACAGGAGGGGAGGGGTGTCCGGATTTGGAGTCCCTCCGACCAGGAGGCAAGCTCCCCAGGACAATGCAGGGGGACTCGGAGGACGTCACAACTGGGGGCAAGGTTTCCGACTTGGGGGCGAATGAGAGAGAACTGCACTCTCTCAGCTGCCAGAAGAGCTGGGCAGCTGTTCTCAGATTTAAACGCTTGTTTCATTGAATTTGTTCTTGTTGAATCTTGAGACTTTAAATTTAATTCATGGTTAACTTTAGAAGATGCAACAGGATCAAATTTGAGAAGGCACGCATTTCACTGCCCTGCACAGCAGGACCTGGACTCTGGCTGTAGGCTCTGTTCACTAAGTAAAGTCAGCTCTACTTTTACTACTGGAAATGTGTCCATGTTAGGAAGATAGAAAATTAAATTGTTCTCTTTTTTTTGTTTTGGTGATTATTCTTGACTGCCGCGTCTATTTTCTTCTTTCTTTCTCATCTTCTTCTTACCATCCCTCTTCCGCCTTTCTAACCCACCCTGCCATTGGACTGTCAAGATGAGAGATGTTGCAGCTGCACACCAGCACGCTGTGGATTTCAACTCTTGTGTTCCTCCCCCTCCTCCTCTCACTCTCTGTGATGCCATATCAGATTACATTGTAATTACCAATGCACTGGGAGCGTGCTCCCAGCAGTCCCCTCAGCAGAACATGGGCAAAGCTATTTAGAGAGCACTGTCTCCAGGTCTGATTCTACATTGGTGTGAAATGTTTGTGAGCCTCTGTGGCACAGACCTGGATCTTTTACTGATTTCATCTGAAAAAAAAAATATAGGTAAAGATAGGATCCTGCTCTTTTTTTTGTAAATATAGCAATTGTTTATTGAAAGGTTGAGTGAGTCAGTGTGTCATTGTCTTACTTATACAGGAGACAACCATTCAGCCAATCAGGTGCCAACAAGACATATTGGAAATCACCTTAATATAATAAAACACACATTTAGCACTCATTGTCAATATTTATCCATCTGGATATTAACTTGGAAATCATTTGTTCCCTAAATATCAGGAAATAGTCGGGGGAAGCAAAGTAACGTTTACAACAGCCACAAGTAGTAAAGTCAAAACTCTTTGTGCAAAAGTCTTGAATTCCTGATTTCTTTATATTTTGCTAGGAAAGTGGGTGCAGTGATTTATTACAATGTGCAAACATACATGGACATGCTGTATTTAATGCCAAAAAAAAAAGAGAGTAGTTGTACAGAACAGACTTCAGGGATGGTTCTCCAGACTTCTTGAAAGGATGTTGAGGTGCGGGCTCTGGCTCTGATGGTGTTCCATTGTGTGTGTTTTTTTTATCCAGGTATGATTTTACTGCATTTGTAAGTGTTTTTGTGATCATTATGCTGAAAATGGAGTGATTGCCAATCAGATGCTTTCCGTATTCTGTTACATGAGGATCAACGTACGTTTCTGTGTCCATCAATTCTGACAATATCTCCAAAACCACTGGCTGATGTGCAGCTGCACCCCGTGACAGAGCCTCCACCGTCCTTTACAGATGGCTGTACACACTCACTGTTTTACCTCTCTCCATCATGGCAATGAACAGTTTGAACCAGCAATTAATTTCAAATTTGGATTCATCTCTCCATAGGAACAGTTGCCAGATTTTCAGTTCATTTTTTGCGTAATTCTGCATGTCTCTACCTCGTTTGTTTCCCTTCCCTATAAATGGCTTTTTGACAGCCATCCTTCCACGGAGAACATTTCTGATGAGGTTTCAGTGAACAATAGATGGATCAACTGAAGCCTGGTGAATACGTGGTGCTAGGACCAGCACCAAAACCTCATCCCAACTCTGTAGCATGGTGGAGAGAGTACATTTTGTGGCTGCTGGCCTGGAACATTTGCGATCGCCAAGTGAAACAATTCAAAATTTTGCCAGGAAATGTTACAGAAGACTATCAGAGCAGCAGTCAATCAACTGAAGGTACAACAGAATGGTTAAAGAGGGGGAAAAAAACCTGATCTTGATTTAAATTCTGTGGTATGACTTGATGAGGGTTCTTCAGTCAAAACACTCCAGAAATATTGAAGTGAAACAGGTGTGGGTGGGGTGGGGTTCTTCTAAATTCCTTCGCATCTTTGTACACAAGCTACAGCTACAGACATCCTTTTCCCCCAGCCCACACAGTGATAGCCCAGTTCATTTCAATGCAAACCCCCTACAGTCAGGCTGTGTTTGCAATTGTGACTTAGATGAAGATTAGACCACATTTTATGAGCACTGAATGCAGAAATTCTGTTAATGCCAAACCTTCACAAAAGGCTTTAAATTTGGTGTGTGTCATTTACACCGGAAGACCAAGGGAAGGCTTTACAGTTGGTTGTGTTTTTATTGAGTTACAGCAGACTGTAAGTAGAAAATGAAAATACAAGCTGTATTTCATACTAGCAAAAAAGAAAAAAACAAAACAAAATTACAGTATCCCAGATACATAACTGAAAGTGAAACTAAAGCAGTAGCAGCAGCAACAGACATTCAGCCAGCACACAGCCATACACCTGCTGTTAAACCGAGGGTTAACTGAACTTTCTTTGACTGCACAAATATTTAATATTTATTATTAAATATTTATTTCTTTTAATCATTCTTGAAAATGAGTACGAAAAAAAAAAGTTGAAGTACATGCAAGTATTTCATGACAGCTTTGGGTGCTGTGACATTCCAAATGTCTGTCTGTACAGAAATCAGCTGAACCCGATCTGGCTTTGATCAGAAGAACCTACGTAATCACCAGCGGTGTGCTCACAGATCGCAGCTGAGCAAAGTGGATACCTGACACGGCTCAAGTAAAGGAGCTTTGATTATTGTGTGCCATGCATTAAAAGGTTTTTCAAAAATATGCTTTTGGCGTTTTCAGGCAAGTTTTTAAAAACACTGGACCGCTAAGCTGAAATCCTCAGCCCGGCTGTGCTCTGCCCACTTCTGAGGCCGACGGGAAACGTCTGATAAGAGAGCTGAAAAGGCAGCACGGTGCGATCGAACAGACACTCCGCCCTCCGCTCGGTGGAGTTAATCAGGAACGTGAACATTCTGTACTGTTTCAGTGTCTTGGACATGCCCCGGGTTCTGACGCAGGAGCGAGCCGATGAGGAAAGATAACAGAGTTTAGGATGTACGGAGCGTTCATGCATCCACCCTAATGCGGTTAGTCTTGGTCTGTGGCTGTTTGTGTTCATTCTCTGGTCTCTCAGCGGTGAAGCTGTAGCTGTGTTCAGTTTGCCCAAAAGAAAAAACAAAAAGATACCATCACTCCTTCTACTTCCTTTGCTCTGACACTTCTGAGTGATTTCCATCTTCTCTACTGTAATTCTACAGAGGGCGAGTTAAGGTGCAGAAGACAAGCAAAAAGTTACAAAAAAGTTCCTAACAGTTTTCATTCAGGCGGTCATGACAATATCTATCACTACCACAGGGAAATATGCAAGTGCCATCAAAGTCTACTCATAATGAGTAGTGATTTTCAAAAAATACGTCTGATCTTCAGCAAATGACAGACTATATCATACAGTTTGATCTCAAAGAACAAAACCAAACCGAACATTCCAGGTTTTTGGGACAACAGTCAGCCTTTTTCTTTAAAAAAACAACAAAAAAAAAAAAAAACGTTTTCTCAGGAAAACTGTACAAACTCTAGTAATACAGAAAATATTTACAGGGCTCTTTTTTTTCTTAAAAAACAAAAAACAAAGAGAGCGAGCACTGTAGTAAGAGCAATGCATCAAGTCCAGCTTTGGCACTCCTCTAAATGTCAGGGTCTACGCTTCCATCAAGTGCTTTAATGGTGCAACTCCACAGTCCCCCAGGATGTTGGGATGACATCACAGGCAGACAATGACATCACTGCTTCCATGTTTGGCCATCTCAGGTCGTCGGTGACTCAGCAGTCAGTGATGTACTGTACAGAACCAGAGACAAAGCCTGAATCAATACTTGTGTTACAGTTCTTCCTTTCGTGTTCAAATTAAATGTGTTTCATCTGCTTCCCCAGATTAGAATTCAATATTTTTATGACAGTTTGCTGTTGTGGACATACAGTAGAAACAGAAATCTATTGTCATCTGCTCCCTTTGCTCTGCCTTCTTGTGACTGTAATGATTTGTGTGTGAACATGTAGTCCATCTCCATGCTAATTGATGGTGTCTGCTATCTTTGTGAAGGACCAATCAGAGGTAATTGCACACTAATAACTTCCTGGATAGCCGGAGGCTGCAGCTGTGGCATCTTAAAAAAGGAGCAGTTCACCATTTATTTAAGCCAAGCTTCACTTGGCATGAATAAATCTCTTAGCACGATCCACGTTTCCTATAGGATGGTTGCAGAGGACTGGAACATATCCCAGCATGAGTGAGAGGCAGCGAGACACCATGAAACCTTTGTGGCAGACTTTGAAGGTGCAATGCTTTCACACATCAGTCTTCTGTTTTTACTGCAACAGATTTAAGCTCACACTGCTAACAAATAAAAAGGGCTGTTTCACCCAGTTCAACTCACCATCAACCAGTGACCCTCCCCGGTTGCTCCAAGGTCAGAATGTCCGTGTCAGTTGCCAACCTTTGTCTTTCCGCTCCTCCTTCACCATCCTCCCCCACAGCCAAGGTCACCTTTACCCACCTGGCAAGAAACCAGACTGAAAGTTTGAACACAAACAGACTGCTTCTGGGAACTGGAAATAAAGAAAAGACTTTCTCTTTAAGCTTTGCACTGATGTTTCTAAGAAATGCAGCATAAACCCTTCATGAAAATCAGTAGCTCGGCACCCACAGCTTAGAGTGTCCATATGATGCGGTACTTCTGGACTGCTCTTGGAAAGGTATCTTAAAATAACTCCTCAGATAGGAGTTTAAAATAAATACATAAATAAAAATCAAATATTGGCAGCAAGTTTCTTCTTTTTTTTTTGTTCTGCCTAACATGACTCTGACAATAGAAGATAAAAGACTTTCTTTGTCTCTTCTTCACTCACCTTCCTTTTTCAGTGGCATTTGAGCTGTTCTGGTCCGGCCTGGTCCGGCTCAGGTCGGTCACACCATCTGCCAGTCTGTCTGTCAACCGCTGGACTTTGTCCTGCTCTGGCTGTTTGGACTGTTCTGGAGTAGATACTTTCTCAACAGCCTTGTCCACTGAACACAGAGATGTAGAATTTGGAAAATGAGCAAAAGAAGCACCAAAACAAGCCAAAGAGTTTCAGACTCTACAAAAAAGTAAAGAAAAGAAAAAAAATGACACTACTCTATGTTCTCCTCCAAAACTTACCTTTTACAGCCTTGATTTCCAAGGAAATGCACTTGTTCTTCTCAGAACTCTGACCGTTCTGTTCCTGGCTTGCTTTCTGCTTCTCTGCAACGCCTTGGAAACCTTCCATCCAGTCGAGAGTTTCGCCGTTCTTCAGTGCAGAGCGGTGGTCCTTGAACCAGCGTACAATGTCAGTGCGTCCAAGACTTGTTTGCACCTCCAGCTGACTGTACTCCTCAGGAGATGGCCACTGGGTCCGGCAAAACGTCTGTCATGGCAAGCAACAAAGATATACGTGGAATTCAAAAATTACAAAGCAAAAACATGTTTTATTGGAAAAAGGCAGCAGCCTTGACAAGCAGCGGTGAAATCAGCGGGTTACATGTGCAAGGAGCTCTTTTGTAGACGCAGTATTACTTCTTACACTCCTCACCTCCTCTACAGGACATCACCACTTGGATGACAGTCAATCAGCTCAGTATCAGTGGCAATAAAAGTAAAGTTATTCTTATCAAAAGATCAAAAAGCCTCACTTTCCAGAATAAAACCTTTTGTAATCTCTAGTGGATGATTGTCACTCTAATCCCACATGAGTAACGTCTCGTGCTCAGCTTACTTCCACCTTTGTAACATTTCTAGACTTCGCCCTTTTCTTTCTTTCTCAACACAGCATACAAGCCTTGGTTCATAGTCCAGTCACCTCATTTGGATTATTCTAACTGCATTCTTTCTGAGGAGTTCTTTTCTGGGACACCAATTGGCTCCAGATGGTAGAGATCTCTACAACAAGTCTACGGACCATATTACGTCCACCCAGCTCACTCGCTCCCCATTTCTTGGAACTTGTTACGATAGCACCTTCGTCAGCTTGACTCCTTGACAGAGTTCAAATATCAGCTGAAATCCCATTTGGTTCATTTACATATGATCCTGTTTTAGATGTTCTATGTTTAATATTTTTGTTATCCTGACCTTTCAATACTGTTCTTGTTGCTTTGTGTTGAAAGGTGCCCACAAATAAAATTTATTATCATTTATTTTTATTATTGCAACTGCCAGCATTTACAGCAGGCATGTGCAGTGTGTGTTAATGGTTATGCAACATGTTATTAGGTGTTTTCATGTGGAAGATAATATGTGAACAAAGTGCTAAAAATATACGCATGTTATGTGTGAAAATTTTTCTGTTCCAAATTTGCAGAGTACCGTACGTGAAACTCATCTACGTTATTATCTTGCTGTGTGTTACAGAGTCAATCATGTAGATTTTTTCTATATGATAACCGTCCACAATGTTTCACTTCTTTAACATCTCACCAACTAACTTAAAATACCTTTTCCTAAAATTAGGTTTACATTAGTTCATGTTTATACTCTGTTGCATATTCTAACACTCTGCTATGTAATCAGCATAAATGGAAATGTGTCTTTATCAACTCTTACCTCCCTGAGGAGGGCGAGGGAGCGGCTGCTGATGGGAGCTGGGCTCGTGGAGGCTGACAGGATGGGAGGATGTGGAGAAGAGGAGCAGGATGACGTGAGGATGGGAGGCGATGCAGATGAGGGTTGGGTCGGAGGCCGAGGGGAGGAAGCGGCAAGCACAGGGGGGGAGGAAGACAAGGAGGAGGAAAGGACAGGCGGATGCGGAGAGGAGCGGAGAGGCTTCCCGTCCTGCTCTCGATGAGAAGCCCCATTAAGCAGCGCACCCGGCCGCTCTATTCTGTCCTCCGTGTTCTTAGCAGCCATTGTGAGTAAAGTCTTCTCCATGTTGTCCCTCAGTGCCCTGCGCTCCGAAAACCAGCAGTCAACCTCTGTCTTGGACAGCCTGGTCTCCTGGGCCAGCTGATCTGCAGGAGAACAATAGGAGTTCAATAGCTCACAGTTTTATTTATTTAAGTTCTTTTTTTTTTTTTAAACCTTGGAATTTGGTCTGTCTCTGGGGGTCTTAAAAAATGGCCTCATTAAAAATATTCCTGCTATTCCTGCCAACCAGGTACCCACCAGGGACGAGCCCGTAGCTCCTCTGGGGCGGAAGGGAATTAAGTCGCATGCTGTGAACTAGTAAAGACTGAAGAAAATATTACTTTTTTCTTAAAGAAATTTTAACATTTACATCCTAAATTTAGGACCATGATATAGAACATAACTAACTAGTTGGCTAATACCACTTCACTTTTTAACGAGTACATTAAAAGTTCTGTAATTCACAACATTTTTTGACTGACACAGAGCGCTCTGTGCATAATTAACTCCTGATCTCCAAGGCGACTGTCCTATGTCTCTGATCTGCACACATCAAAAAATGTGGAGTCAGATGGTTTAACCACCAAGAAATAAAAGAAAAATTACATTCATTACATGACATCAGTTTCTCAGCAAATTTAGAAAGTTTGCAGATAACTTCTTTGGCTGAAGCCTTCAGTGCTCAAATGTTTCTGTCTACTGCAAGATCTGTGATGTGCGGGGGCTGGCCTGGTGTCTTGCTGTGGTGGGAAGGTTGAAGGTCATTTCCTGGCACTGGCCAGAGCGGGTTCGGTGCTGGATGGGGGATGGATCCACCCCAAGGATGGCATCCAATGGGTTCTGCCAGGTTGGCTTTGGACTGGGTGACCTGCAGCTGGTAGACGTATGGAAAAGCATTTTTCTTTTCAGGCCCTATCTAAGAGCTGCGGCTCTCTACCTTGGGTGGTATGGGTTGTTGTGGGACGTGGATCTATAGGGGCCTCTTTTTCTTTCCCGTGGTCTGCCCCCCTCAGTCACGGTGGAGATCAGGTGGGTACCTTGTGGGGCTGGGTCATATTGTGCCACCGCGGTTATGTCCCAGCACCCTGGTTGTGCTGGCTGGTGTCCTTCCTTTACTGGGCTCTGTGTCTGTTCACTTTCCCTCGGCTCATTTTTCTCACTTTTCCTGGGTGGAAATGGGACATGTTATCTGGCCTTTGCTGCGCTCAACAGGGGCACCAAACCGTGGTGGAGAGCTTCCTGCATGTTTCTAGCTCACCACACCAACATGCCAATATCAACTATGGACTAATTTTCACTGTTGATTTTGACCACTTGGTCAGGTCCTCATCACCACTTTCAGTTGAAATATTTAAACTCTGGTGACCTTGATCTTCATAACATAAATCCCTACTCCACCCATTAATGTTTCTTCTTGTTTCTTCATCTCTGCTTGAAAGTTTTGTTCCTGGGTTTCACTGATTTGTCATGAAAGATGCTAGCTAACTAAAATGTAGGTTAATCTTTCAACAAAGCCTGGTGAAGCTCAAAGGCTACGTTCACACTGCAGGTCTTAATGCTCAATTCCGATTTTTTGATCAAATCCGATTTTTTTGTCTGCTCGTTCACACTACAAATAAAATGCGACAGCAAACGCGCTCTAGTGTGAACGCTCAAAGCGGCCCGCATGCGCAAAAGAAGACTTCACACACAACGCGCTCTGTTTAGACCCAGAGCAAACAGTATTGTTTGATAGATGGCCCTTAATATAAAGACTTCGGACTTTATGTTTCCCAATTTTTGCTTTAAGTTATTTTGTTGTTTACATAATAATGTAAATAACCTAATAATTATCCTTATTGCTGTTTTAGAGAGGAGCGGTGCTTCAAAGGATAGCTGCAGATTTCTGTCAGAATCTGCAGATTACACAGTACAAATAAAATGTTCACGTTTCTCCAACGTTGTCTTCCCAACAGTTTCACTGATATCTACACGGGATGGCCAGAGAAGCGTTCGCGATGTCTTCTCTGGCGCTTCTCTGGCACTGATAATTGGCGTCTGTCTTGTGTCAGTGACGTAAAAGACGGATTTAATGCGACCTGACCGTTCAAACAGCAGTCGCTTTCTAAAACATCGGATATGTATCGGATTCAGTACCACATACGAAAGTGACCCAGATCGGATTTGAAAATATCGGATTTGCGCCGTTCACACTGTCATAGCATGATCGGATATGGGTCGCATAGGGTCAAAAAAAATCGGATTTGATGCGCTTTCGCCTGCAGTGTGAACGTAGCCAAAAAGGCCTAATGAGGTATCAGAAGAACACAAGTTGACAGGACAGATGTCTCCACCTGTAGCTGGTGTTACATATAACATGACAGTTTTATATTCATGAGCAGGACACTTGCCAACACTTTCCTGAAGAAACGCGTTTGTATCATTTTGCTACATCCAGCTTTTCTGTGCAACCACTGGAGTTCATCATTACAAACTAGGGGTGTTGCAAGGCAGTGGGCTTTCTGGGCTTGGGCTTATTGTGATATACGTCACTGATGTTTGTGCAGTACTGCCCGGCAAAATTTAAACGACAAGGCTAATGTAAAACACTCCAACTTGACCAACAGCCTTGTTTTTTATTTTTTAAATACTTTTCCCTATCATGCACACAGCTATTCCCCCCTGTGAGAGAGACTTTGCTGCAGGCTTTACCTAGCTCTGCCTCTGTTGGAGAGCTACTTTTCTGGAAACTCTCCTCCAGCGCCTTCAGCTGCTCCGACGACTTCCCCTTCACCCTCTCTAACAGTGGAAACTGGCTGGGGACCGCTTTCTTTATTGGGGCATCTTTAGGAAGTGGTGTTACCTCTGCTTTGACCAGCACAGGTGGAGGAGGAACACCTTCAAGTACGACAGAAAGAAATGTTTACGGACCAAAACATGCTAGGATATTCTTCTAACACAACACATGTGAGTATTATTTCTGGATGATACAGCACAATGCCTAGAAACGATCCTTAAAGGCCAGCTTTAGAGTATAATTTTCTAATTATGGTGATGTAGCCATTGAAATCCACCTTTTAGTACTAAATGTACTTGTTGCACATAGAGAAAAATGTAGTTCTCTTGCCAAAAAGAGGCAGTTTGTAATGACTTGTCCGTTAGCAGATTAGTATCCAGTCTTCAAAGATATCATTTTCAAATTCTGTAGAATATTAGATAATAACAGAAACTCAAACTAATTTAATTTAGGTGAAAATCAGGTCACAGTCACACCAAATGCGAAAAATGAAATCAGACACTGCAAAATAAAGATATAATCTTGTAATTTTTTATTGCTTATAAAGATAATAAAATACACTATTTTAGTAGGCAATGCTTCAAGCTCATGACGGGTCATATGAATTAGGAAAAAGAATTAGTTTCCACTGGATCATCTCCAAACTTTAAAGCAATGTATTAGTCACTGGAGGACATAAGCACTCTGTTTGAGCTCTTTAAAACATCCCCCCTGTACAATATTCTGACTTCACAATGAATGAAAAAGATTAAAATACTACACTAAATTTAAATGTTGACATGAGCACAAATAATCTATGAAAACAATACAGAGGTCAATATTAGGGATTCCCAAAAAACAGACTGACGTCAGTATGTTGTAATAAAAACATCATAAAACACAAGTTTTAGTATAGCACTTGCCCTTCAGTGCTCTTGTTTTTCACATGTTTCCTTATTGCAGCACTAAATACGTCACATACCTTTGAGATTGAGGAGTCTTTGCTCACTGAACCACTTCTTTATCTCTCCTCTGGATAACCCGGTGGTCTCTATCAGCCTGTAAATCTACCACATGACAAGATACATCAAAGTAATAACTATAGTAATTTTCCCCTCAACTGCATGTTTGGAAATGGACATGTACACAGCAGGGATATGGGATATGGAAAGACCAAAGAGGACTACCTCTTCCCCACATCCATGAATCTTCCCAGAAAAGATTCATGGTTGTAGTGAAGGAGGACATGGAGGGTTAGTGTGACTGATCAGGATGCTATGGATAAGTCAGATAGATCCACTGTAGCAACAACTAAAAGGAGCAGCCAAAAGAAGAAGAAAAAAACAAAAAACAAAAGAACCACCTGGGTGTTTGGGGAAAAAACAACAACTAGAAAATACAAGCAGTGATACCTATCACGGTAGCACAAAAAACTTTTCTCACTTGCTTATTCTTACCTCATCTTCCTCAGGGAAAGGGCACTGTGTGTAGCTGGACCTCAGCACAGACAGCTGCTCTGATGTTTTATTGGGGTCAACGGTGAAACTCAGCACTTTAGATGATGCCAGCTTGGATGTGGCCATCGGGGCAAAGATGGTCTGAATGATGGAGGGCCGTTTACTCTCTGTAGCAACCGAAGGAGAGGCTAAGGGTCGTTTGAGCGACTGCGCCACCTGCAGTAATCATGAAAGAACATTTTCCATGCTCAAAGCTAAGGCAAGTTAAAACAGTTTGGTCAAAGGCAAACTTTACCCCTCCCCTGCTTCTGCTGCCTTAAAGACTGCCATTTTCCACCTAGAGTTTTGTACCTGGTTAGCCACTGTGAGTGCCAGTGGTGCACAAGTAACAGTAGAGCCATTGGCTACAGGAGTCAGCACAAGGCTGGTCTGTCCCAGGAGCTGACAGGGCAGGGACTGCAGGACAGAGGCTGCTGGCTGCATGGGTTTGGAGGGCGTGCTTGAGGTGGACTGGTTGGTAGATGATTGGGAGTTGAGCTGAGGAGTAACCACGGTGAAAGTCTGAGGCACGGAGGATATTGTACCATTGAACATTTTCTTCCTCGCTTCTTCCACCTGTCATTGAAAAACAGACATGTTATACATGTCCCACAACCTGATTGGTACATTTAGTGACTGTAAATTAAATACAGTTATTATTTATATTACTATGTTTTGTTTTTATGTTTATTGTGAAAAACCGGGACAAAAATAAACACAATTCTCCTACCTCCTCAGGTGACCAGCTGATACCCTGTTTGAGCCGCTGTGTGGTGAACCAGACTTTGATCTGCTCCTCTGGATGTTTTGATGCTGCAGTGAGCCACGAGAGCTCAGCCTGTGTTGGGTAGGGGAACTTGTTGAAGGACGAGATCAGCGTCAGGTTGTCGTCCAATGTGGGGTTGTATTTGGTTGTGTTGAGGGGCACTGCAATCTTCGGCACCTAAAAAAAAGAAAGAAAAAAAAAAGTGCAATGCAACAATGAGATGCCCTCCTAAGAGTAAGCACTTGGTGACAGTGGGAAGGAAAAAAAACTATTTTAACAGGAAGAAACCTGCAGAAAACTTAATTCGCCATGTAAGCTATTCTGCTTTTATAGACTGCAGATGAAGATCGTGTTTTTTTGCATGCAATGATAAACTGCACAAAATAAACACTTATCCAAATATCACAAAACTAACTGGGTTATTGAGTGCATGGTTGTAACAAAGCATTAACAGCAAAATCTTCCAACTTTTGTATGGTTCTAGCGATATCGCTCTAACTACTATCTACTAAATATGGAGCTAAGCCCAAGAATTAGAGTTAGCATAGTTAGCATAAATTCTTCAGGAGAAAAAGCTAGCCAGGCTACTAAGCTAACTAATAATTATGTTACATCTTGTATAATTTAAAACAATGACTTTATTTTAAAAAAATTGCTTCAAAATAAAGGTTTTAAATGTGAACAGAATGAAGTTAGTTGTTTCCACTCATGTCCAGGTAAGCTAAGCTAATTCCTGCTTACTGTTCCTCCACTTTTTCCTACCTGGGTATAGTTTAGAGGCCGCTGCAGGGAAGGCATGATGTGAGAAAGGCCGTCTGCTTTAAGGAGAGTCGACTCCGGGATGATGACCGTACCATTCACATTGACAGCTGTGATTGGTTTCTTGGTGAGATCCGCAGTTATTTTTCCCAACTGGGAGTCTGTCCGTTTGTTATCCGATGTCATTATTTTTGGTTTACCGATTTTGACTGTGGTGGGTTTGCTCAGTGGCACAGTGCCGAGTTCGTCCCCTTTGCCGGAAATGGCACCAGAAGTGTTGTAAATGACAGCGTTGTTGCTGCACCCCTCTATCGTCTGTTCTAAGATTGTCTGGTTGTTCATTTTTATACGTTTAAATTTAAAGTTGCTCTCCCCTGGGTGGCACCTCTCGTTGTGTTCCGTCAGGGTGTCAAACTTTTTTGTGTTGAAGTTACAGACAGCACACAGGTACAGGGGGTTAAGGATGACATTTGGGTGGTTTGCGTCTACGTGTTCTTTGAAAGTATTCAAATTCTGGGTAGAAAAGGGGCAGTATTTGCACTCATATCCCCCCTGCTGTCTGCGCTGAGGCTTAGAAACGTCTGGTGGCTCAGCTGCTGGTTTGTCAGGAGCCAAAGGAGGGTCAGAGGCCTTTTCCATTACATCCAAGTCCATGGATTGCTCGGGTTGTGTTGAACTGCTATCCATAGGCACCCCTTGGGTATGGTTCTCTGTTGTTGTCTGGCAGGAGAAGGTACAACAGAATTACATTTTTAAATCTGGATATATCAATTTATCATCTGAATCATGCCCACTGAACTCCAAACAAATCTAATTCTTCCTCCCAACAATTATTCAAATATGGATTACTAAAAGTAATTCAACTAAGTACACCATTAAAAAATAAATAAATAAATAAAACAATACTGAAAACCCACATGCTGTTGGCAGAGCCTACCTCCATGTTCTGAGAGTCCTCCACTTCATCATCCAGCTCCACCATTGTCTGCTCTGGTCGGATCATACAGGGAGTGGAGGCCTTACGTCGACTGGACATGTTGGTGGATGGGTTTGTCCCGGTGCTCGTGTTTGGCCAGGGATGCTATAAAGGAGGCTATGGCTGAAGTTCCAGGATGCAGGACTTGTATGCAAAGACCTTCTTAAGGTGCTGAAGTGCAGTCAGGAGGACTGCCTACTAGAAGAATACAGATATAGATCCCGAGGTAGCAAGCACCGGACAACTTGTGAGACTGGGATCAGAGTCCGAGGAACACTCACCCCCCCCAGAGTAAAATTATTGGCTGGAGAAAGGAGGAGGACAGTAGGCGGTGAAAGTCTGGCAGAGATGGGACTCCTGTAGTGTCATGTAGGCTGGGCTCACTGACAGTGTCAGCTCCAGTGCTGGCTGATCTCCTCGGACTGCATGATAGGACGCTACCTAGATGGCAGAAAGTAGAGAAAAAGCAGTGTATTTTTTATATATGTTTAAAAACATATATTTCCCTTTTCTTTGCATGTACTCTACTTCCTAAAACACATCTATGAAACTATGATAACTTTAAAGACAAGGAAATCAAAGCTGAGCTAGAATGACATATTTGTATGCAGACAGCAGCATGTTACAGTTATATCAGCAAGGCATGTGTGGCCTAATGTGTCTACATAAGACGCAGGAATATATGAATAACATGAGTCATACCAGCTTTTCACAGGAATGATTTTAAAGAATTACACCAATAAATAAAATGTGTTGGGCTCTAAAATAAAATAAAATAAAATGTTTTTTCTATAATGTACAATATATGCAATGCACCACAAAGTAAGAACCATAAACATTCCCACAACATCAGTTCCCTTTAAACAGACACACACACAAAAAACCAACATGGGAAAGAAGAAACATGAATATTTTTGAGTTGGCACCAAACTGACCCATGTAGGGGTGCAGCACACCACTGTCCAAAGGAGGTAAAGCCAACTGCTGGGCAGTGAGCAAAAATGGCTCAAAGTAAAAAAGGTGGCTGATACATAAGCACAGCAGAAAGCTTACAGGTGGTCAGAGCAGTACAAAGCTGGCCCTCGAAAGACTGGGAAACAGAAAAAGTCCAACAGTGCTTTGGACTTTTCTGGCCAACTACCTTTTAGAAGCTAGGTGAAGTAAACTAGAAGAGCAAACAACACTATACACTGGAAGACTGATGCATAACTCTGTACTTCTTCATTTTAATTCATATACTGCCAAGTTCAACAACCGCTGGGAACTCAACATGCATGCTACATATTAAAAAAAAAAAAAAAAAAAACTCAAACAAAGAATCAGATGATCACCTATGAGCAAACATGGCAATGGTGGAGAGAAAGAGGACGTCTATTTATCAGGAAGATACCATTCAGAGGGGTGCAGCTGCAACTGGTATGGGGGTTAAGGGATCAAGGGATATTTAAATCCCACATTAAGTCTTGATGAATGAAATATTCAAGTTGAAATCCTTTACTTATAATTTTTTGAGCAGCATAATCATTTTTTCTTCTTTCAACTGCTTCCTTTTAAAGTTGCCACAGAGGATGAAAATCTTATTATTTCTGATCTGCATATTTGATTTGGCAAATATTTTGTACCTCATGCAACCCTCTAATTTACCAGCAGTACACTGGCTCGTGACCTCCTGTGGGTGGGTTGTCTATACTGCAATTTGGATTAATTATTCACTGATCAGACACATCTTCCTGTGCGTGGCTAATGAAAAATGAATATTGGATCAAACAGCAATTCTCTGAAATGGCAACTGAATAAATACAAATATGTGACAAATTAAAAGAAAATCCGAGATACTATACATCAGCGGTCCCCAACCCCCGGGCCTCGGACCGGTACCGGTCCGTGAGAGTTGAGGCTCAGGTGTGAAATGTATGGTTTTCAGGGTTTTTAAAATCGGTTTTCAGCGTTATTTTGTTATCGTTTTTATCGTTAACTCGGTTTTCCTGGGTCTTTTCACGTGTGTTATGAATAAATCTTCTTTTTTTTTGGTACCGGTACTAGTTTTATTTTGTTGCACTTAAAGGCCGGTCCGTGAAAATAATGTCGGGCGCAAAAAAGGTTGGAGACCGCTGTTATACATTACACCTGTGTTTTATTCCCTGCAACAGTCTCATTCGGTTCAAGGGCTCTCTGTCCATGGGGTTTGTAGCTCCCTGTGTTTAGTCTACAACAGAGCACAAACCTGGTCTTGTCAGGTGTTGTCCCAGCATCGATTCTGCCTCAAGACTCTGGACAGTTTGAGACCAGTGGACCCAAACAACGCCAGTATAATGCCATCCATAACAGCATGACTGGATCCCCTGACTAAAGGAGCTCACGAGTCCAGTTCTCCAATCTGTCACTCAAGCAACATTTATTTAAATCACACAAACCTGCTATTGTTACAGTCTGTCAGTTTCACTTGGCCTTCATAAGTGGCAGATATATTCAACTAGATGAGATGATTTTTATTTTAAGTTCCACAACAGTGCTCCAGTGTTGTCTATTTATGTAGAGTAAAACTTTTAATCATCACACTTTCATCACTGTGACTCGGCAACACGGCCGGTATGCAAATATATGCAGCTGACAGGTCTGCTGCTGTAAGACAAGTTGTCCTGAGAAATATTGACTAATCATTCATAAATCAGATTGTGCTGCCAAGCGTGAACAGAGTGAGAAACCAGAGATAAAGCAGCTTCTGATCCAAATCTTTTAAAGCTGCGAGCTTCTTTATTTGAGTTTTAGTGGAAATGAGAACTTCATAAAGTAGCAGCAGTTACAAAAAGCTGAAGGACTGAGAGAATAGGAAACTTTTCTTGGGTAATATTGTACTGAGTGGGAAGAGAGAGGAAAAAGAAAAGCTTATCTGACTGAAAAAGTCTATTGATATTCTGGAGGCCTCACGCTGAAGCTTCATACTCATATCCACATGAGTAAAAATCAAATGAGTCGATGCAGCAGCGGTGCTCTTCTATCAACCCGCATAAGCACAGAGGACGAGAAAACCTCTTCCAAATATGAATCCCACGTATACAACACCATTTAAATATTTCATACTTCTATTTACCCAGAAGCATCACATGGCAATTTAATCTGGACAGAAGAACGATAAGTAGTATGATTGTACGATGCAGGGCAGAGCAAGAGCAACAATGTGACTTCAGGGTAATCCATCAGCTGCAAATATTAGGCCTGAACTTCGATCATGCGAGAGTCTCACATACTTTTCCTGGATCTCTCCATCAGCTACACATTAATCAAAAGGCGCGATTCCCCTTCAACACGCCATCATTCGCAAGTCCACTCATTGTCCCGAGATATCTCATCCCCTCAAACGACCCACTGAGGCATCATTAAAATGCAGACTCATTACCATGGTGTCGCTATAGCAACTGTGGAGCTGTAGTCAAGTGGCTGCTACATCCTGACGGAGGCTGTATATACACACACACACCACCCAACTGTGTTTGGTGCTTTTAGAGACAAAAACTAAAATCAATTTCAGGCTCAGTGTTTTGACAGTCTGGGAATTTGCAATCCTGCTGGATCCATACACTGGCACATTTCTTGTATTTTTCTGAGCCATTGTGGAAGGTCAAGGTACAGTCAGTGGGAAGGAAAAAAAAAGAAAAAAGAAAACCCACTTTCCAGAATATTGACTTCAAGGCATGAGCAGCACTTTGAAGAGAGTTCTCAGTCTTTTCACCATCCAAAAGCAAAGTAAGCAAACTTACAGTATGGCAGACAGTCTTTACACTACTATGTAAATATGGAGCTATTGTATGCCATGTTATTTCTGGCCATTTAACAAAGAGAAATACTATGGCTGAGCTCATTTAACAAAACGGATATAAAAATACTGCAGTTCTGTTTTTGGCTCAGTTTAAAACCTCCTTGGGATGCTTTTTATGTGGGAAAAAAAAACAAAACCATTTGAGCCCTCAAGAGCACCACTTACCATCAGTGTCTCTCACTGGCCTTGCCCAAAATCCAGCACTGTAGCACACATCTGGTAGGGCAGAATGGGAGATGCATCTGTCAGCTGCATCTGAAGAGCCACTTCATATGACCCACTGAACCAGTGCCGCCTCACCGGCCTTGAATGCATTTTTTGGATTTCTGCAGTTACAGTAGGGCAAAAAAGTATTTAGTCAGCCACCGATTGTGCAAGTTCCCCCACTTAAAATGATGACAGAGGTCAGTAATTTGCACCAGAGGTACACTTCAACTGTGAGAGACAGAATGTGAAAAAAAAAATCCATGAATCCACATGGTAGGATTTGTAAAGAATTTATTCGTAAATCAGGGTGGAAAATAAGTATTTGGTCACCTCAAACAAGGAAAATCTCTGGCTCTCACAGACCTGTAACGTCTTCTGTAAGAAGCTTTTCTGTCCCCCACTCGTTACCTGTATGAATGGCACCTGTTTGAACTCATCATCTGTATAAAAGACACCCGTCCACAGCCTCAAACAGTCAGACTCCAAACTCCGCCATGGCCAAGACCAAAGAGCTTTCGAAGGACACCAGGAAAAGTATTGTAGACCTGCACCAGACTGGGAAGAGTGAATCTACAATAGGCAAGCAGCTTGGTGTGAAAAAATCAACTGTGGGAGCAATCATCAGAAAATGGAAGACATACAAGACCACTGATAATCTCCCTCGATCTGGGGCTCCACGCAAGATCTCATCCCGTGGGGTCAAAATGATCATGGGAACGGTGAGCAAAGATCCCAGAACCACACGGGGGGACCTGGTGAATGACCTGCAGAGAGCTGGGACCAAAGTAACAAAGGTCACCATCAGTAACACACTACAACGGCAGGGAATCAAATCCCGCAGTGCCAGACGTGTTCCGCTGCTGAAGCCAGTGCATGTCCAGGCCCGTCTGAAGTTTGCCAGAGAGCACATGGATGATACAGCAGAGGATTGGGAGAATGTCATGTGGTCAGATGAAACCAAAGTAGAACTTTTTGGTATAAACTCAACTCGTCGTGTTTGGAGGAAGAAGAATACTGAGTTGCATCCCAAGAACACCATACCTACTGTGAAGCATGGGGGTGGAAACATCATGCTATGGGGCTGTTTTTCTGCCAAGGGGACAGGACGACTGATCCGTGTTAAGGACAGAATGAATGGGGCCATGTATCGTGAGATTTTGAGCCAAAACCTCCTTCCATCAGTGAGAACTTTGAAGATGAAACGAGGCTGGGTCTTCCAACATGACAATGATCCAAAACACACCGCCCGGGCAACAAAGGAGTGGCTCCGTAAGAAGCATTTGAAAGTCCTGGAGTGGCCTAGCCAGTCTCCAGACCTCAACCCCATAGAAAATCTGTGGCGGGAGTTGAAAGTCCGTGTTGCTCGGCGACAGCCCCAAAACATCACTGCTCTCGAGAAGATCTGCATGGAGGAATGGGCCAAAATACCAGCTACTGTGTGTGCAAACCTGGTAAAGACCTATAGTAAACGTTTGACCTCTGTTATTGCCAACAAAGGTTATGTTACAAAGTATTGAGTTGTATTTTTGTTATTGACCAAATACTTATTTTGAGCAAGGTACCGTCCCTACACACTGCTCCCCGGGCGCCTGCTTAGTGGGCTGCCCACTGCTTCACTGAGTGAATGGGTCAAATGCAGAGAAAAACAAGTAATTTCCCCATGGGGATCAATAAAAGTATCCATTATTATTATTATTATTATTATTATTATTTTCCACCCTGATTTACCAATAAATTCTTTACAAATCCTACCATGTGGATTCATGGATTTTTTTTTCACATTCTGTCTCTCACAGTTGAAGTGTACCTCTGGTGCAAATTACTGACCTCTGTCATCATTTTAAGTGGGGGAACTTGCACAATCGGTGGCTGACTAAATACTTTTTTGCCCCACTGTAGGTGATTGAGGCACAACAGGGCAGAGGGAGCACTGAGCTTAACCCACACAAGCAGGGTGGATGCAAGTTCAACGCTTTCCTTTACGCAACATCTGTATTTGTATGCTATAGCAATTTCTACGCGCCTCAACAATGACTCAGTGCTTTCAACTCGCTGCTCCAAGCTTCTCAAAAATGTTCACCAAGTCACTGAATGACATCAGGAGGAGTTTGCTTCATAAGTCAGTACTACTGAGTCACCGGTTTTATTTAAAAAAAAAAACAAAAACAAAAAACACGCCGAGAACAAGTTTGACTCAGACACTGCTCAGAATCTGATAGAAGTCCATCATATTACACAACATAAACACAGACCGCACTGCAGTCTGATTTGTTGCAGTTAAGTTAAACATGTGCGTGGACTGTCTCAAACAAAGAGAAAAGCCTGTGTAAATACTGGTGAACACTGAGGAAACACTGGCACAGACAGCCTCTTCCTCTCTCTACTCTGTCATTTTCAGCAGAGGAGGGAGGGGTTGCACTCCCGCTGGCTACTTGGGAGCCCCAAATCCAATGATGGAAAAGACAAGTACGATTAACAGCCACAGTGCTGAAAAACTGTCTAGGTTTATCTAGATACCTTAATAAACTTTTTAATGGATACTCTAAAGTCTCACGCATTTAAAAAAAAAAAGTATATGTATATATTATCAGGTGTCCTTGAAAAGAATATGAGGCCTTTCCAGAATGATTACTTGGCTCTAAACACCTCAGCTGCAGAGCTGAACGAAATGTGAACTAGTTGGCTGTCTGAGCTTTCGCCATGGCAACTTTCACTTCATACCAAATACCAAAAATGTTAATCACTCCGTACTCAAACTTGGCTACGGCCACAACCCAGGTGAAACCTTCAGTCTCCCACCTGTTTGTTAGTGTGTCTAACCTCATCAGCCAGTCAGCATCTGTGTGCAGAGTGAGCTCCGAGCTGGAGTCACAAACTCCCGACTGTCTGGATGCTCATTAAACTTGTATGAATACTCAGCCTGGCAGCCCCCTTGCCTGCCTGCCTGGCTGCCGTCTGTCTGTCTGTACTTTCCCGTTGTCTAGCTGTCTGTCTGCTTGGTGCATTATATTAGTGGAGCAGTCTTTCTGAAGAAGCAACATTTTAATGCTGCCAGGCAGCGAATACATTTATCATCCCAGGCAGTAATCAGCGTAAGATACACACTGGCATACATACTGAGGAGGACACAGGGGAAATCAATACAAACCCTGCATACCACTGAGCCTGTCTAATGTATGAAGACAGACATCATGATTTAATATGACAGAAACATAACAGTGGTATAAGGCGGGACATCTATCCAAGCGGTAGCGAGAAGGAAACGACAGTGAGCAGATGAGTCACAGCAGCTCTCTCAACTCAACTCCTATTTCTGGACGTCATTAACATAATCTCAAAGTGGGGTAAAGGATAAAAGTGTCTCAAAGGCCGGACTTTTGGTCAAGCAGGGCAGCCTTCTGTCGCACAAAAACACCTATCAGGAGTATAAAGCCCACGTGCCAGCTTGTCACTACCTATTAAACTGCTAATAATTCATAGCAATGCTTTATTTTTCTAGAAGTTAGCATTTTTTAATGGATAACTTAAAAAACTGCAATGAATCAAAGTTATAAAGCAAAAACTGATCAGGAGTCTTTTGCAAGACCACACTGGGTCTGAAATGTGAAATGGTTAGCGTTGACTCATTGCTCTATACAACCTGAACTAAGATTGAGCTAAACAGCTGGTGGATTTCATTGTTAGCAGAGGAGCAAATACGACTGAGGAAATTGATGTTGTAACACATACATAGTACCAGAGTTTTCAGGCATCCAGTCACAAAGGCACATGAATGGCAACCTCTGCGGTTACCGCACTTGAAGCCATGCATGAAGTACAATCCAACCGGGCACACTGAAGCTCTAAAATAACAAGCAGAGGACAAGAAGGCGGCAGAGAAACCAAAAAACTGCAACTGCACCGACTATAAGAGTGACACGACTTTGCTGATACTTTAACACAGGGAAGAAAGAAAAAAAAAAAAAAAAAAAGACTCCATGGCTCAGTCACACATCTATCACTAAAACGTATTGCACGCACTGCTCTTTTGGCTTTGCTGTATGGGGCGTGCTCCTCTCTCCCCGTCTTGTTTTGAGAGTTTTCCCTCCTGACTGCTTGTTCCAAGAGTCAGCCACTGCAGTGAGGAGGACAATGCGTACGTCTCACTTGTGTGGTTGAGGAGAAGCACCGTCGCCATTAATACAACGTGTCCCAGTTGGGGCGTGTGTGTGTGTGTGCGTGTACATGTGGGGAGGGGAGAAGAGCAGAATTTCGGACCGTCGCAGAATTAATTTAAATCTCATCACGCGGCTCCTCTAGAGCAAAGCGAAGTACTGCACTGTGTTTGAGGGCTTGGTATGTTCTGCATAGCAACAGAGCAGTGCTACTTTTGCTGGGCTGGTATGAAGACTAATGATGAAAATGGTGATTCTGCCAAAAGGGAATGTGGCCCGTCCTATGCTTCTTAAATGGCATTTTATTGTTACATGTGCCATCTTGGAGTCGTGATTAAAATAGTGGTACAAGGACTACTTTTTTCAAATCTACCTGCCCTACTGTACTCTCTAAGCTACTAAAGTTGATGGGACTGAGCAGGAGTTTTCTTTACTAGAATAGATCAATTCACCAAATCCTGATATGACATCTCCAGGAAACTAGGCTCATCATCCCTGTGGTGACCTCATTACAAGTTCCCCATGCAGTACACAGGAAACGCCGTCCAGCAGGCTACACTGCATTTGATCATGAATCCAGTCCTCCATTTAATCTTGTTCACACATTAAAACTGCGCGAGCACACACACCTGTCTCTTCATTGAACACACACAAGAGTAGGGCTGCCACGATTAGTCGACTAGTCACGATTATGTCGACTATTAAAATCGTCGACGACTAATTTAATAGTCGACGCATCGTTTGAAGCTTTGTAAGATCACAAAGGACGCAGGAATGAGTAGTAGGATTTAAGAGTGTAATAACGGACTGAAACAGAAGATGGCAGCACTGCATGTACAAGGATGCCAGCTGCCGTTAAACCCCGAAGAAGAAGAAGCAGTGTCCCAGAATTCATAGCGCAGCTGTCAACAATGGCGGCAGCTAGTAGTTTTAACTTTACTCTTATTATTCTTTCTGGGTCACAAAATAAACGTTTAACATATTTTCAGGCGAGAATGTAGCTGTGTAAACCTCAAATATCTGCCCAGTTTATCAAGACACCGCATATTTTCAAAAGCGCTCCGACGTTTTCGGAGACGTCTGTTACCCACTAGCTCGTTAGCTAGGCGGGGGCAAGGCTAACTAGAGCCGTGAGAACACCGGACTCCCGGCAAATCGTTTTCAAACCCACCGCCGTCTTTCGCTAGTCAGGTTAAACATATATATAAGTCACTTAGATAACTTAAAAATGTTATTGTTTGGCTTTCTTTAGTATTTTATTTGTTCCTGAGTAAATCGGTTTGGCTGAGATTAAAGTTATAGTTTTTGCACAGCTAAAACTGTCAAGCAGACAGCTGATTATCAGAAGTGTGAGATGCTGGAGAATATACTCCGGTGTCCTGTTATATTTTAGAAAGCAAGGAGTTTATTAAACTTCACCGAAACAATCTGCAAATTTCATTAAAAATTAATAAACTACCATCTTGTCTTTATTTTTAGTTAGCACAAACACTTCAAGCTGTAAGCTAATGATAGTTATATAAGACCAGATGCTGCTGGTGCAATAAGCTGTACGCTGTACGTCCAATGGATGATGATCTGATTAGTCGACTAATCGCAAAAATAATCGGTGACTAGTCGACTATCAAAATAATCGTTTGTGGCAGCCCTACACAAGAGCACCGTCTCTCACACACACAAAAGGGCAGGCTATAAAAATATCCAAGTGTCACCCACTCTGCACCCGATGGTTGTGTTACTATGGTAACACTGTAACCAACAGAAAATGTGCGTGAGTGTGTGCTTGCATCCAAGAGCAGAGATGCTGCAGAGGTCAATCAGTGTCACGACAGCTGCGATGTGAATAATCCAACTCAATGTTGATTTTTTTTTTTTTTTTTTTTTTTTTTTTTTTTTTTTAAAGAGTTTAGTCTTTGGAAAAAAAAAAAAAAAGGGGGGGGGGGGGGCGCTAGATCCTAAAAAATAAATATATTTGTATGGCATTGGATCCCACATTACTGGACTCTTATGGGATGCATCTTAAACATATGAGTCACACTATGGTGGGCTATCTTAGATTTTGTGTTGCCTGAAGTGTGACAGAAACGGACTTGTAGCCAACACTATTGTGCAACACGTACACAGTCACAACTTACATGTGGGCAGCTATTGCCACTAGGATTTACTTGGGACCCTAGTCCAGGGGACAGTACCTGAGGCCTGCTAAGCTAGTGTAATGTGTGGCAAGGAGACACTTGAATAATGTAAATTCCACTATCATCATATTTGCCATTAGCTAACTTTACTAGCAGAGCAGCCTGGTGCTTAAGCTTTGCTGACATGACCGAGACGTATGCGTACAGCTGCGAGTCAGACTTGGGATACCAGCAGTTAACTGCAGGCTGAAAGAGTGTAGAAGCTAGTTACAGTATTTATATTTACTTCATAACCATCAGCTCAGTCTTAGGCATTGTTACACAAACAAACTTGGTCTCTGCCATTTCTAGAGTAACGTTTTACCTGTCATTTTATAGGACTGTTGTCATTATAACATATGTCATAACAATTGTGATGAACACTCGTTGATGAGGTTCCCCTGGCGACCCAAATGATGAGGGCCAAAATGTCATTGAGCACTCATTTGATACAGCAACTACAAGAAGTAAGGAATTGATAGCACATGTGGTGTTGGGTAACCACAAATGGGGAAAAAAAAAAAAGTTTAAAAATATATCTCTCATTAACATTTTTTTTTGTTTAGGCGAATTGGTTCTGTGTTCCTCTTTGCACACTACTCATCCACTGCAACCACACCCACCCCAGCTGTGCACTCTTTTTTTCACTCTCCCGTCAGATAAAACTCTTGTACTCCACACACTTTTAAAAGCTTAAACGACTTGCCAAACCTTACTATATTAGGCTTTTCCGATCCCTCCGGGAAGGGCAAAAATGTGATTATTCGGTTATATTTAGGGAACAAATTAAGTAGGGCAAAGGTCAAATCAGGTCAACAACAGAACATGAGAGGGATTTTTAAAGCTTTAGTCCAAAGTTTGCCCCAAGTGAAATTGCACTGTAGCGTAATGCGGTGTGATGTTTGCATATAGTATGTCCTCAATATGCAGAGGACACTCTGCCTCCACATTTCTCTAAACTACCTTGCAATGGAGTGTTTCGTGTTTGCCACGAGCCTCGGTGAGCAGTCAATGCTCTGTGCGGATGGATTTCCCACCTGTCAATCTCTGCCTTCCCTGCAGTGGGTGTGGCTTATGTTGTGAACGATCTCCAGCCTTTCCCCATTGGGCTCGGCTGTGCAGAAGGGGTGTGTCTGAGCGTTTCCACTGGTTGACGTGGTGCAGTGCAGAAAGCCTTTTAGCAAGCTCCCTCTTCTCCAAGCACCCTCTCCCTTTCCCTTAAACTTGAAATTCTTGAGGACACAGCCTAATGGTAGCAGGGAAGCCAGTGTGTACACATCCTCAGGCACAAATGGTCTACATGACTGTGTGCAGGAAGATAAAACCCAACTTTTTTTTTTGTTTAACTTCCATGTGGTGGTTGTTAAGTTCAGATTTCACCAGTGGATTTGTTCAGCACAACTTATTTTAAGTTTGACCCTGCGGCAGAAGCTGTGAGAAACAAGACCACTGGCTGATGGATGATGTACACAGGAGGGTAAAATCCTTACACAAGGAAAAAAAAGAATTATTTAAGCCTATTGGTGAATAGCAATGTGGCAATTAAGCAGTGAACACTTTAATAAAATACAATGATCCACTGCTTATAAAATGACTGACTGCAGATATTAATGGTGGGTTCCAGTGTACAGTTTTCTCCCACACACACCCACCTATCTTGCAGTCTCAATGCTAGACTGTCTCTTGTTTCTCTCTCTCTCACACTGCTTAGACATTCTGGCTCTAGTGTCTCCTTTCTTTTCTTTGTCACCCCTTCTTTCTCTCCGTGTCACCAGTTTTCTCCTCGACACCCTTCATTCAGTTTGAATTTCCAGCATTGTAAACGTACATTCAGTTCCTTATCCGTGACCCGCCCCCTATTCGGCGATAAGATTTTCAAGAGAACGAGCGGGCGACACCATATCAAGTGATCCATTAAGAGATGGGGATTGCCTTAGTGGAAACGTAAAACTGTCAGCGGTTAAGAACGCTGCGACCTTTTGTGTGCTTTACCTGGAAATGTTTCTGCTGTGGGGGAATATTTCAAGGAATTCAACTAGGTCCTGAGCTGACGAATGGCAGCTCTTT
Organism: Diplotaxodon limnothrissa; assembly: GCF_057381915.1. Taxonomy (NCBI): domain Eukaryota; kingdom Metazoa; phylum Chordata; class Actinopteri; order Cichliformes; family Cichlidae; genus Diplotaxodon; species Diplotaxodon limnothrissa. The sequence goes on along the minus strand of NC_140606.1, from coordinate 13,820,716 downwards.
TAAGCTGAAATATCGACCTGATGCTAACATGGAGAATTACTTTTACAGGTTAAAATGCGTGTGAGGCTCAAGTCTCCATTGGCTCCAGTTGTCCATCTGCATCACTTTCAGTACGGTAAGTGCTAACCAACGTCTTCTTGTGTACCAAGCTCAGACATCACAAGTCGTCTCTAATACAAGTGTTGATTTCTTGTTTTCCCTAAGTTGTCTCCTCACATCCTCCCTCTCAGCCCCACCTACAGGTGATGAGCTCATCTCTGTGGTTGCCTTAGTCACCTAACAACACGTCTGAGAAGCCGGCGGAAGCACAGCGGAGAGGAGGACCTGAACTGAGAAAACACTGGAACAAAGCACAGCGTAGATGCTGGTGATGTCAGTACTGTGCCAAGCTGAGCACGACAGGCCGTGATGACAGCAACAACCTCCATCCTCCAACCCGTGATGACTCATTCCAGTGTTTCACCAAGAGAATGGACAGCCATTATAGGACTCACAGTTTGATGTGGAAATGTGATGTGTGGTCAGGAAATGCATTCCCAATTAGTGTAAAAGAAAAAAAAAAAAAAAAAGTCTGTGTTAAAAACCCACGACAGGTCTGCTAGTCTCTAAAAAACAGCAGCCGTAGATTGTGGAATACAAGCGTGAGCTAAAGACAAACATAAAAATGTGTGACCATAAATTGATGCTTGTGCACTCACATGCAGTTTATATTATTTCTATCCGGATGCATAAACCTGGAGGGAAAAAAAAAACAAAAAAAACAAGCAACGTGGGTTGATGGTTCACTGTTAACATACGGCTGTAAAAAAATAAAAATAAAAAATCAAGCAGACACCCATCGAGCTACTAAGCGTACATTATGGCAATGACCCCTTTTAACACAAATTTCCCATCATTACACCCTCCAAACTGTCACTGTAAATTGAACAGGCTCTGATGTTATCGTGCTTCAGATTATTGTTTGAGTTAAACAAACTACAACAATCTGCCCGGGGTTAATGTGGAAACCTGTTGCTTACTTCAAATGCTGACAACAGCAGAAAAGAAAGTATATTTTAAAAGTACACATTATATATAGTACTGTATAAAAGTCTTGATTCACCACATTTGCTTCAGAGGATTTTTGTTTGTTAAGAGATTTAACACTGATCTATGAATTCCAGTAGGCATCCAACTCAAGATATATGAACTATTGTGTGCAAACATAACAGACGACTTATCAAATAACCAATTTTAATAGGTTTCTTTTGTTACTAGCAGCCTGTCACAAAAACATCATTCTGTCCTTTCTTTAGTTGAATTTACTTTTTTTTTTAAAAATATGCCAAAGATAGAAGTCTGAGAGGTGCAAAATAACATTTTTGCACCAACAAGATGATTCCCAAAGAGCTATTAGCCAAAAACCTGCATGTCTCTCCATGGCGTGTAGTGTTCTGTTGGAGGATAAAAGAAGTGGCAGGCCTAACATCCAGGGCAGCAAATGTAATACGTAATGAAATGCACAGATGCATCTGACGCTTCAGTTGAGCCATCTACTGTTTACTAAAGTCTCATCAGGAATGGTCTTAGTGAAAGGGTGGCTGTCAAGCAACCATACTTAAGGAAGGGAAGGTATGACAAATTACACAAGAGCTGGACTGGGAAGAGAAAAGCAATCCAAAAACCAAGAACAGTTCAATCTGATCAAATATGTTATCTAATCCTAATGTCATTCTCTGCCTTCAAGGAAGCTTAGACCCCTAAGGGGGAAAAAAAAACAAAAAAAACCCTCAAGCTGCCTGTCCACTTTCATTTATCGGAAAAAACAACATACAGAATTTCTCTATTACAAAAACAGAAACAACAAAAAAAAAACAAAACCCAAAACCCTGAACTGATAGCTTTCTGCTCCATATTAGCTTATTTGCACTCTGACAATCTCACAAGATTGCTAGCATGATTGGCACATACAACATCTGTGCCAATCCTGATGACTGTCAACAATGAGATATCACACGTCCTCTCTAAAAGTCACATTTGACGAGACTGCGCTCAATTCATTGTCAGAATACAAAAACAATGTTGAAAGATTAAAAGCTAGTTTGGTTGCAGCGTGTGTGTAATTTTTATTTTTTTTATTTTAAATAAACAAAACATCAGCCTTGACTTTTCCCGCTGTTAACGCACCTTTTGGCTTTGCTTTGATTTGGAACAGCTTGTGTACAGGCTGTCGGGAGTGAATCAAACAGAAAGATCTTTTTGTTTTCATTCAGTTCCTCGGTTATAATTTGACACCAATTCTTGATGCTCTGATTTTTTTTTCCCCCTCGTTATTTGAATAACTGTGACAGACTGAGTCTTGTTCATTTTCCACCATCTGACTAGAGCAAACGAATAAAACGCCTCTAGGAACAAATAGAGCGACTCACTTCCCAGCTGGATGTTTTGGCTGTGACATTCGAAGGGGTCACAGTACATTGAGAAAGACTGTTGAGGAAGCTAGGAAGGAGAGAATAAATAAAATCAGCTTTTAAACAAGAGCAGATTTGTTTTTATGCCAGTTCTTTAATTCTGCAATAAAGCAAATTACGATTAAAAAAAGAAAAGAGAAAAAACGAAATGTGATTGTGTACTTCTAATCCAGAAAAGAAGGTATCCGCTCTGATTATTCAGCTACCAATGAAAACGATCCGGCTGTCATTCCAAATTACATAACATCTTCTCTGATTTTGGCAGATCACAAGTGGAAAACCACGCGAAGAACAAAAACACGAGCCAAATGTCTCTTCACACAGAAAGAGCAAGGGTGCGTGGCTTAGTGAGCGGAGCCCAAGTTTATACCCAGAGGAATTGCTGGTAACGCGGCTGACAGGAGGGTTAACTGCACTCTGATCAAAATCACTTACATCTTTAACACAAGAGGGTGGGAGGGGAGGAATCGCTGTTGATCAGAGAAAGCCTAGAAACACAAAACATCAGGTCATCGTAGAGCTGAGGGAACAGCGTGAAATGAACAACACATTTTAAAAATTTACACCAGACAGACAACTGCGGGAATGTTTTCTTTTTTAACCAACTAGTTTTTTCACTTGTAGGGAGTGACCATGCCGACTATACGTGCACTTTTAATTATTATAGACAGTATTTGCAGTGTGGCTTTATATTTAATCTGCGCACTGATAATCAAACCACAAGTGCCACTGGCAGTTGCTGCAGACTGCTGTAACTGAATGTCACCATTAATTTTCCTTATTACAAACACCTCGGTCTGTTATTTGGTAAATAAGAACATTTAACAGTCACCCACATTAATGATTTTTCCCATGTGCTGCATGGAAAATAATAATGATGACTGCCCACATGAATGAAGCGCTAACAGAGCCAACGGCACTGCATTTTACTGCATAGCTGGTAAAGAAATTTAGTGCCAGACTGAGGTATCACCCAACTCTCCTAAAGCACCTCAAATGTTCATAATGAGTATTTATCCAGTAATAAAGATGACAGAGCCAGATCTGTATGCACTGTTATGTGTAAAAATAAATAAACAACGATTAATATAGGAAACATCCTAAATGTATAACTGGGCAATGTGTTAACATTTGTGTTTGGGCATTGTGTCACCTCAGTGTGTACACGCAGGTTACTTCCAAAAACGTACTGGTGGACAGAGAGCACTGACCCCAGCTGAGTGCTACAGAGGCTGCTCACAGTTTGGGCCACGGGCCTCATGACCAAACTTCATATTATTAATAAAAGAGAACCACGCCTGGCTTTTACAGCAGTTTCAGACCCACTGCAACAGCACTGCCTGCCTGCAGTAAGAACCGCGGTCTCGGGAGGGGAGGAGGCATCACCAGGGGTAACGTTACGCCTACATCGCAGAGACGCACGAATCAAAGTCTATAAACAACGTCGGACTCCAAAAGTTACACTCAAACCTCAGCACGCCTGAATGCGAGCTGGTGCACGCCGCTGGTAAGGAGTCCCAACGGTTGTTTCCTCTGGCCAGCCCGAAAACGTGACAGAGGGGCGCAGGGAGGAAAAAAAAATACTCTCCCCAAATGTTCCCCCTCTCGCCATCGACGTAACAACATGTCGGCAAAGGACGGCCATGTTTTGCTGGTTATGTCGACACGGGGAGGAGGAAAAGTAGGCACGATGTTCCTCCCGTCTGCCTTCCCCCGCCACGGTCACACAACACACCGAACACACAACTTGAAACGCGGAGGAGGCGAAAACGTCCAATTAAGAAGTTGTCGGGAAACGTTGCGAGAGCACGCAGGTGGAAACGGCAGGGGCAGGCAAAGTTCACGCGGCCAGACAAGTTAAAATATTTATCCAGAGGCGCGTGGGTGTTTTGGGAACCACGCTAAGCCCGAACGAGCCGCGAGAGGGGCGCAAACAAACAACTACACGCAGTTTTAACTTGAGAGACTTTTCGAGGGGGGAGCCGTGGGGAGAAGGAGGGAGATGAGGGAGAGAAAAAAAACACGAAGAAGAGTTTCTCCATTTCTTACCTGCCCACCGTTTTGGCGCGACGCTCAGGTAGTGCGGTACAATCCCAGAGCCGCTGGAGAGCCGACAAACACGCCGAATCTGTTTCAAACACTCTCTCGGCGGCTCGATAACCGAGCAGACAACAGGCGACAGGAAAGAAAAAATTGGCGATCACAAGGAGGATCTACGCCAAAAGCCACATGATCGCCGACGTCAGAGTACGTATTTGCATGCCGTACCGAAGCGCCGGTGCCCGTCCACAGCGGGTCCATGGTGTTACGGCCGTGAAAAGTTTAACGGCAGGCCGGAGAAAGTGAAACAACTCTCCGGGAACACAACAGGAGTGCTAGTGTCTCCATGAAGCAGTCCCGCTGCTCCAAAAATGAATGAACCGAGTCTTCTTGCCGTCAAGTTTCCCCCCGTGCTGATGCCTGCCTCTCTGCTCGGAGCTAATTGAATATTTAAGAAGCTCAGGGGGTGGGCTTTTGCGGCCCTTAAAGTCCCGCCCCCCGCCTGTTACCACGCCCACTCCAGTATCTCCCTGTATGCAACGTGCATGTGATGTGAGGTGTGGGGCTGCTGCTGCAGTGCCTTCTCAGCTGGAGGCTGTCCTGCATTATGCAGACGGGAATCCTGTATTCACCTCTGCCTCTGCAACACGCTTACATCTGGATCCAAGAAGGTTACTCTGAGGTCAGCTCATACTCAGGAGTTTGTGTTGGTAAAATTCTGCCCTGAGGTGACACATGAGGACCAGCTCCCACGCAACAGTGACCTCCACTGGATTCACTTTAGAACTGATATTGACCTTGGATTATCCATGCATGTGTCATTCATGTTTTCTAACTGCATACTGATGGATTCAGGAGAAATATTAAGAAGCTCTGATTCTCTCTGGTATTCACAAAAGTCAGTGTCAAGAAATGTTCGACAATCAGAGATCAGTGGAGGTTAGATAGGCCAGGGTTGGTTGTTACAGAGCAATGACCCTGGAGTTTTCATTGTTTGGCTTAGACACATGAGCAGGATTAAGCCACTGCGAAGCTTGTTGTTGATGTGGAGACACTGAAGAGGTTGATGAAGAATAGAATAGAATAGGCCTTTATTGTCATTGTACATGTACAACAAAATTGTGGGTGCTTCACACCAACTGTGCCGGAATAAAATATAAATAGTAGTAGACAGCAGGAATTAATAGCAAACAATACAAATATATACAAAACAAGAGAAATATATACAAAAACAATAGAAATTCACACATTAGAGAACAAGTTGCAAAGTGCTTGGAAGTAGTGCAAAGATAAAGACTTGGTCTGAATAGGAAAGTATCTGGGATTTTAAAAAAGTAACAAAAATATTTATAGATTTGGGATCTGTAAATGCAGGAGGACACTGAATTCATCCCATCCATCAGTCATCAATTCATTAATCCCAGCTGCCATAAGACGAGAGGCAGAGTACACCCAGGACAGGTCGCCAGTCTGTAGCAGAGCTAACACATAGAGACAGACAACCATTCATAATTAAATTCATACCTATGGCCCAATTTAGAATCACCAGTTAACGTAACCCCACTGAATGCATGTGTTTGGACTGTGGGAGGAACCCGGAGCACCTAGAGAGAACCCATGCAGACACTGGGAGAACGTCCAGACTCTACACTTAAAGACCCCGACCCCAGGGTGGATTTGAACCAACCCAGGACATTTTTGTTGTGCCACCATGCTGCCCCACACTAAATACAGATATTAAAAAATAATAATAATAACAGTGTAGAGAAACAGTTAGCAATTTAGAAGACAACTGCAAAAGGTCACTAAAAGTATCAGTGTGTTGCATACAATGCTACCACTGTTTTGTTGTCTTGGTTAATCCAGTGATGTTTGATCTGGTTTTCTTAGCTCTGTGCACATTGGGCATATTAATTAACTTGTTGCAGGAGAGCTACTTGTCTGTGGCTACTTATTTGATTGATGGTGTGGTATGCTGATAAGCTAATGGCTTCTATTCAGATTTCAGCCACAAATCATCTTAAATATTAAGGTCAGAAATACCAGCTAAATATAAAAATAGATAAATTGTTATTTATGCAGAAATGGCATGCATTGGATTATATAATTTAGGGCAGTATATGTCCGATATAATTTTTTTCAGTCCCTGATTTCCTGATTAGTCAAGTCATAAAGAGGAAAAACTTGATCAGCAGCTTGTTATTTGCATTTAGAGCAGATAATCTACAAACTCATCTGGCTAAATGAACGCAAATATTTAATCTGAAGGGCTGTCGTGTTTGGCCATTGATTCAAGATTACAGCGCTGGTACTGACACCTCCAGAGGAAGTTCACAATCGTTAATATCAAGGTTTCAGATATGACTAAAAAACTTTAAAAAATAAGGACTTGAGTTTAATGATCAAACTGTCCGCACAGATCCTTTGCCACAAAACAGCCCCACTGTTTGAATGATGCTGGGATCACGCTAGTTCTTAAAGCTAAGTGCCTCTTCACCGGTGTCTTTCCTGCCTAATCTGTACCTACAGTGGTTTAGTTGAGCCTTGATATCGTTAAGGATTTTCTGCTGAAGTAGATGAAATTAATTGACCTGTCACAATATGTCTTGATCTCATGTGGCCCTTGGGGAAATACTGTAAAGCACCATGTTATCAAAATATAACAGGGAGAGGTTTTCTTGCCTACCTGTCAGCATTTTTTTAGAACAGGTCAGTGCAGTCAGATCTTCAACCAGTTGCATTTCTGTTGGGGGCATTTCACACACTCTTTGAATATTTAAAAATGTTTCATTTAGCAAACAAGTGTTTTGGGGTCAAATATATGCAGTGCAGTCTTAAGGTTTTAGTTTTAGTTCATCACGGACATTTTTCTTTATAAAATTAAACAAGAACAGAACAGACATTGACTAGGACAAGCCCACAAGTTCATTAAAGCTTCAGTTGTACACAACTATCTAGGGTCATTGTTAAGAAATACAGAGGTAAGAGCTGCTTACTTTGAGGAGGTTGAAGTCTTGTGCGTTTTTATTGTAGATAATGTCTGCTGAAACACTCGCCAAGGCTTGAGTGGGCCTTAAACTCTTTTTGATAAATGACTTAGCACAAAGGATAAGTAATTGAATTAGAAGACATCTGTTTCTTTGCTAAGAAGAAAGCTCATGCACATAAAATGAGAGTTAACTCACAAGATGTGTTGTGTAACAAAAAAAACAAAAACAAAAAAACGCAATTACATGAAGTTCTCCTGCATGCTGAGCCAGTGGCAAAGTTTTCATAGAAACCTTTGTGTATTCAACACTTTAGATAAGTTCCCTTTAAAAGTGTGGGTAAAATGTGCGTCTCTAACTGTGGTACCGTACTACACTGAGTTTGCTGCTCTTTCATTTGAAGATCTCACTTCCTTCTTTGCTGTAAAATGCTAGCTGAGATGCATATTTATGGTTACATTTTAAGCCTTCCAGCATGATATCTGTCAAGCAGAACAGTTATAATTCTGTGCAAGTTAAATGCATTTTAAATATATAAAATAGAGGTTTATTTATTAAAATAATTGATCATTAAGCAAAATATGCTTGGCACTGTATACCAGCTGAGTAAATTTCATTTGACCAGATTTGATGAGATTTAATGTTTTACATTGTGCTTAGGGAACAAATTTACATGGAAATATTTCAAGTGATCAGACTGCTTAAAATCAAAATTTTAGGCATATATATTATTTTTTTAATTATTTCATCCAAAAGATCTTTTTTTATGCTAATGCACACTGGCAGCTGTATGAAAGGGAATCAGGTATGACAAACTTTATTACGAGAAACTTGATAGAAATATTTTCATCTTCATTTTTTCTGTGTTTTTAATGGTAGAAACAGATGTGCATCAGGACTTGTGTGCAGATCAGAAAATCATTACTCTTCCCAAGATAATCGTGATAGATAAAAATGGTCACTAGATGGTGCCAAATAACTGTAGCATCACGCCTGACTGGCATCGAGCTGTTGTGTTTGGATGTGCACACTGTGAAGACTGGAGGTGCTGCCAGCTAAACAGTGACGTTAACTGTCATTTATATTTTTAAATAAAGATGTCTTTAACATGTTAGTCAGCCAGTATATTTGCGGCCTCAAAGACAACTCCAAATATGACGAACATTTTTAACTTATTACTTATTCCTTTACTTATTCCTGATTCTGACAAGATTAATATCACTGCAGGAACTATAGAGTTGAAAAGAGCTGGGAGAGGTTCAAAGACTGAGAAAGAAAGAGGGAGATGCATTCAAGGAAAGCTGATTTAATAATGATATAGTATTCTGACAGGGTGGTTTGTTGAAATGAAAGTGTCAGCATGTGGTATGTGCACGGAAGCTTGCTCATAGTGATTATGTAACATGGAAAAATCTCTCTTGTGTAGATTCATATATGTAGAGTGATGCTTAAGTTTCAAACAGTGTTTATCTGCTGGATTTTAATTTGTTAGACATTTGATTTTTGACTAATACAAATAATAATAAAGCTAGCCTGTGTGAGTTTTCCAAGTTAATTTTTCCTTTGTAACCAACAGGCTTATTAAAAAGAACACATCATCAGAACAGAAACATTTGTCAGTCTTCAGGCTTTGCTAAAAAAAAAAAACACACAAATGTTTCCTGACCAGCTATTGGTAGCTTCCTCTTACACAGCCTAGGGCTAGTGCATGGAGTGACAAGATGATGTGTTCAGACCCAGATGCCTAAGCATTAAAAATCTATATCACAAAGGTCTTAAGACCTTAAAATTGACACAGATTGAACTTGCTTTGGTGGATTCTCCAGCTTAGCATGTTGAAAAAACTGTGCTGAAACAACAATTAAGTTTAAAAATGGTTATTTTCTCTGAGTTTGCCTCCGGTCCAAGTGAAACGTAATATAGAAGGCTGCAGATTGTCATATGGCATACCATTTTACCATCCTCATGCCAGGACACATACAATTTTGACCACTTCTAACACACGTGGTAAGTCTCAGTTTTCCCACTCTGTCATCCCCTCAAATATGCGATCCATTCACAACAGCACCACCAGTGCCACCTCACTAATGTTTTTATCTTTATTATTATTAATTTGTTAGTACCAATAAGTGCTTGGGTTCTTTTGGCTTCCAGAAATAATATAAGCTTGGCCTTTTGGACCTGTTATGCTAAGTTCTTTCTCAACTTTTTTTATTCTTGACTACAAGAGAAGCTTTACATGATCCACGGCTCAAAATAACCCGCATTTATCTTATCTTAGACTGCAGTGCTGCCCCAGAGTTCATCAGCTGTCCTAAACAACTCTGCTCCTCCCTTTAAGCAAACCTTCTTCTGATTGGCTGTCTCTTATAAACACAAGGTATAAACAGCAGCTGGGTGGCTGTTCTATGATCACAGCTTGAGCTGTGTGCTCGGGATACTGGCTCACAGTGACATCATACAGAGCCAAGAAAAGAGAAAAAGAAAATAATGTTTAGAGGAGCTTTTGGCTCTCAGGGACTTGCACAGACACTGACCCCATTATTTCAAATTTAGGCCTGGAGTATGAGCATGACCATAACAGTGTACATAAATATGAGAGAAAACATTCAAAAGCATGCTGACTTGTTTAAAAGTCTCAAAAGGTGAGACTGGAGAGTCTTCATTTGTAATGAGCTCTGTGGAGGATGTAGTTAATGAATGATGTGAATGTGTTTAGATGTTGTCTCCAAGTTGTGCATGTTCTTCCCCTGCGAGAAGTTTTGGCCCATTCACACATTAGACAGCTGTAATATTATCAAGAAGCTGCTTTGGTAACAATACATTCACAGACAGCTGATCCATTGGGAGTTTATAAATCCTGTCAAGGCTCTTCCCACATTACACACACACATCCCGATACAACCATGATACAGGAAATGAAGAGTGGGGATACTATGAAGAGGGAGAGGGAGATGAGAAGGAATGGCAGAAAGATACAAGGAAGAGGAAGGGATGGCTGGGTGGCTAAAGAGAACATGTTCTTACAGCTGCGCTCCCACAGCGTGTTCTGGCAAAGCAGCTTGGTAAAATATCTCAAGAGCTAGACAAGAAGAAATGAGAAACAGGATGCAGAGTTGAGCAGCTAAAAAGTGGAACCGGTAACATTTTTGGAATAAGAGCTATGCATAAATCCTCTGTCGGTGTGTTTTAGGTAGGAATGCATCCTGGATTGTAGTATCAGATGGTCCTGTCTCAGTCTCCGGAGAATCTTAGGATCCCCTTGTTTAGCCTACTGCCAAGATCTAGTTCTTTCTTGTAAAGAGCTTCACTTTCTGTCATCTTAATGATGCAACATATTCAACAGAAAGCATTTTCATAAACTAGAATCCACTGCATCCACGCCAAGTGCTTGTTCACATGCTGATCATGGTCCAGAATTACCAGCTCGTGCACATCTGCTCACCACCTTAGCATCTGTGTGTCTGCATTTTTAAGAGTGGCTGCATAGTTCTTAACTGGAGAACACTAAACGCTTATAAACTGGTGAGCGGACCAAACTGGCAGTAGCAGAGGGCTCACTGCCTGGCAGGAGAGCGACTAATATTTCCTGTCTTTCATGTTTTTTACACCAATCTTCACTAACAAGCTGAAAGAATTTAGACTCCTTATTGGAGAAAATTGTACATACTGCATTCACTTTTAGTCATAGCTTATAAGCAGAACCATTAATATACTCTTAGCTACAGGTCTTTTGAAAGTTGTCTTCCTCCACAAATGTTTTCCTTACTCCTTTCACATGTTCTTAGTTATTATTCATCTGTAGCTCTTTTCCACAGCGTGTCTTTGTCCTGTCTTCCTCCCCTCACCTCTTAATGGTCCCAGCAGATGGCTGCCCCTCCCTGAGCCGGGGTCTACCATGGGTTTCTTCCTTTTAAAAGGGAGTTTTTCCTTACCACTGTCGCAAAAGTGATTCCTCATACAGAGTCATATGATTGTCAGGTTTTTTATTATTGTACGGGCTTTATCTTACAATATAAAGTGCCTTGAGGTGACTGTTGTTATGATTTGGCGCTATATAAATAAAATTGAATTGAATTGAATTCTTATTGACAGCAAAACCGTAACGACTACTTGCTCATTTCGCTCGACTTGAGAGCACAATCCAAAGTAGCACAGCGCTGTAAGAAAATCCAGCTTTCTAATGGTCGTGCTGGAGTGCCACTGGAGTGGCCCAGAACGGACTGCACATACAACCTATAACTTGGCCTTCGTAGGTCAAAATATTTATCAAGCATTTTAAAAATTTTTAAAGGAACTACTTAATGTGTTTATAACAATGTGCTTTGGAGGACAGGGCATTTATACCAGAGTAATAAACTTAAGTGGATTTACTTTTAAATGGCAGCAGAAAGAAAATGCGAGAAACCTGGATCCTTCTTTCTACTACATCCTTCAGAGGAACAGAGAGTCTCAGATTTCTTTGGGTTTCAATAGGTGATTATAAGTGAGAATATACAACGGCATTTTCTCAAATGTGTTTTTGAGATTCCCATCTGCTTCTACTAACTTGATGAGGAAAAAAGCCCAAACCCTTACTCTTCTCCTCTTAACAAGCAGGAAACCAGATCGCCGCTCTTCCTCTTCTCTCATGCCCTCTGCTCCTGCCTCTCTTCCCTCTTTGCCCCAGCTTTCTTTAATTTCAAATCCATGTAATTCTTTTGTTTTGGAGGACAAAAACAGCATTCTTTCTAATTGAGAAAATCAGCAGCACAATGCACAAAGCCTGGCACTATTATATTTTCCCAGGGCATACAGAAAAGAGGAAGAGGACCATTTATCCAACGATTTGTCACCCCCATTTCCATTTCTGTGAAATCCTTATCCTTGCGGTTTGGACCACTGTCACTTCACAAAACCATGATATGAAAATATTTACCACAGTGACATGAATTGGGAGGAGACACTTTGAAATTGCTTCCTATGCGTTTTTTTCCCTTCTTCTCTGGAGTCATCAATGGCACAGATGTGTGTGTGTCTGTATGTGTGTGTTTATCTGCACACACGTGCATGTGTAGGTGCCGCCTCTCTGTGCTATACTTGCGTTTCTCAGAGTCTGACAGAGCTACCACTGTAATCATCAAACACACAGATGGTTACAATTAGATATGGCTTTGAGTATCCGAAGGGGAGGGGTTGGGGTTGGGGGTGGGAGCAGAGGGAGAGATAGCAGAGGCAAAGCCGATTAGCTGAAATCACAGGGATAGGTAAGCAGAAAGCGTGATGCAGGGAAACAAGAGAAGATGATGGGCAAAAGATGAAGACAGTGGAGACAATAATGAGAAAAATGATTTTTTTTAGAAAGCAAAAAACAAAGCAAGGGTGCAGACAATGAAAGAGTGGCTCCAAGAAACTTACAGCCACTTATTTATTTTAAGGTGTGAGCAACAAACTGTCTCTTTACTTGTCATCATTTGGCTAAGTGGCACTTCGGGCCCAGATCAGCACAATGAAACCAGTCAGTCTAAACTCTCTTGCTGAACTCTATTGTTGCTCCCTCTCCTTTTCTTTCCTATTCCTGCTCCGGCATACCCATATGTCATCTGCTTCCAGCAAGGTATAGTTATGGCTAATTTATAGTTCCGCAAATTTGTCCGTCTGCATACACGTTTTTGTTAGGACAGGGGGTTCACCCACCTCAGACATGCTCTCGTGCAGGCCAGAAAGAGCCTGACTGACTGTGCATCACTGATGACATAAGCATTTCACGAATGTTGATTGGTTGAGAAATGCGTGGGAATACGGAAGGGATTGACTGAGGAGCTAACTGGGAACAGGAGAACTGTGGGAAAAAAAGCCATAAAAGATCAAACAATACAATATGAACAGCACTAACCATGCTAGATACTTGTCATTGTTTTTAACATTTGGTTACATTCAGCTTTGTGTGTTATAACTTCATTCTTCTACGCAGCTAGCTGATGGACCAATAACAGCAGAAGCAAGAGTGGCCCGCAGACTGGTTGTTGCACATACTTTGTACACTGCCTCCATGTGGCAGGTAGATGGGCAGTCCCTGGACAGGTGAAGAATGTGAACACGCTACACTGAACCATAAATTTACAAATTTGGAAGATTTCATGAGTACATGTCGAGGCTGTGTAATTCTGCTGGAAAGTGGTCATATTCACTATTTTTGTTGTACAAGTGACAGTGAGGGTCATGTTAAGGTAAAGTATTGCAGTTAACTACACATGAAAGGCAACTTTTCTCACCATCACACACTTGACAAATTGATGCGTTCAGTGAGTGACTGTCAATGACTGTTTGTTGGCTTGGGAAGTGCACGAGAGCAGAATGTACTGCAATCTGCTGCCACAGCAAATATAAGAAGAGTGGTGGAAAACCCGAAGAATACAAGAATGGTTTGTTCAGTGTGTAGTATGGGACACAGCAAAGGACCGGAATAAGGAAGCATAGACATGATAACACGTTACTAAATATAACATCTTTAGCAGGACATATGCTTAAATGTATTTTACATGCAGATAGTTCCAGAAACCTCAGTGGGATTCAGCGCAACGCAAACTAACTGTGTTTCCTAGCTGGAGTAGGAAATCAGGCTCCACACAGAAACAATGCTCTCTTTGTGGCATAGTCAGTGCAGCCATATGGATAGGCCTGACAAAACACAGTTGCATGTCAAAGCATAGAAACCGATCTCATCTACTCTGTAACCATCCACCTTGTTGCTGATTCTTTGTTTCCTCCCTTCAGTGGACGCATTTGTGTGTGCATATATGTGAAACTTATGTCAGTTTCACTGTGTATCTACCTCGTTTATATATGCATGATGCACTTGGCCTCATGGTCTGTAATCAAAGTATACAAGACCAACATTATGTAATCTGTTGCAATGTGCTTCCCATTTCCCCTTTCATTTGGTTGTATACAGCGTGTCAGAGAACCTCTCTCTTGCTTGTCTGGTAGGAACTTAACATGTACCTTGTAGCAGAATTCAGACAGGGCTCTAAACAGCACTGTGGTTGTATTTGGTAAATACACAGCTTATATATTTATATGAAGTTTTTATTGCAGGGCTGGGGACTAAGGCTATAATCACCTAAAGAGCACTACATCTTCTCAGCATTTTTCTCTGTTTTTGCTTGTTTTTGAATAAATATTTTTCACTGAGTCATTTAAGGGTTTCCCTTTTTCACTCTCTCTCTCTTCCTCTCTTCTCTGTTATTTGGAAACCGCAACATTTTTTTAGCTTTTTTCCCCCCGTCTGTCTCTGTCATCATTTCATTTTGCTGATTACAGATGTTACAGTATATTGTAGCAAGTGCTTTTCTGTTTCCCTTTTATGTCTTGTAGTTATTGAATGAGCAATGTGTTCGTGTAGTCATTAAAGCATTTCAGGATGCTCAAAAATCCTCTAGTAAGACTAAAAATACTGTAAATTACCGTGGGATACAGATTGAAATCAACACCAAGTTCTGATTCACTGCCTCACATCCTTTCCTTTTCGGTCTCTCCTTACCTGACCTTTCTACCTCTCCGCTCCTTCTCATTTCCTTCCTTTCACTCCCTCTTTGAAAAGCGTCAGTCTTTAATTTGCAGCCAGCATAACACAATAATGGATGTTTTGTTATTAAGCATTAAATAAAAAACAGCTTTCGTGCTCCTCACAGTCTCCCACTTCTTTTGTCTTTGTTAAAACCTAAACACGAGCTTTCCAGCTGAGTGTGTTGCGTGTCAAGGAACGTTAATTGGCTTAAAGTGGCTTAACGACCCTACTGGCTAATGGTGTCCGTTTACAGCCAAGTGAAAAAAACCCAGCAAACGAGTGAATGGGTGCACTGCTGTGACCACAGCCTGAGCCGGTCAACTTGAATCGGGTTCATCTTGGAAGCAGGATATATTCCAGCTTGATTCACTCAGATTTACTAGTTTAATTGAACGTCTGACCCATGGTCATGGGCGCGGGTTAAACAGCTTGCTTGAATAATGGGCTGGAACAGAAGTGAATAGATATGTGATCGCTGAAGAGGAAAATTGTTTGAACCCTGAGAACACTGTTTGATGTCCAGTATGGGTTCTGGAGGGCTCCCTGATTTCATGCTGTTTCTTCTTTGTGTTTTGTAACAAATTCAGTTTTGGCTGGTTATTTAAGAGATGGCAAAAGAACCAAAAGTGATGGATACTGCGTACGCTGTTATTCTGGGCCTAAAGTTGTACACGTTTAAATTGTTTCTAACTTGCTGGATGTAATACTTCAGGTTGTTCTTGGTTAATGGTAATTTGCTTCCATCTAAATCACAGTTAAACATGATTATCTCTTAATCTTATCGTGTATTCATGTAGCAAAGACTGAAGAAAACCACTAATGTGGGCATGCAAGGGGAGGGTAGCAAGCTGCTACATGTTTGCTTATTGTCACGAGACAAAATGAGATTTTATTCGGTGCCAGTTAACCATGTCACACAGTCATCTACTGCGATATGGTCAAAAGCCACAGAACATGCAAGTACTGTACATAGATCTTAATTACTAATAGTTACTATTGATTTTCTCTAATTGGTTGCAGATTTTGCACTAGCCGTGGCTGGCATAGTGCTTCATTGTGCAGTTTCAATCAAGTTTAAAAGTGACTAGTGCTGATGTTTACCAATGTAATGCAGTTCTCAGCACTAGTCACTTTAATCTTTGTGTTCTTTACAAGTTCATTGAGGCATACCCGGAAATGTGATGGAACAAGTGGCAGTACTCATCCATCCCTCAAGAACTTACTGCACATCAACTGAAATTATGCATGGATTGAGAAGTTTCTTCACATTCTTGCTACACTTTGACACTTAGATAATTAGAGAGGAATCATCTTATATCTAGCTATCCATGCACGCTTTAGCAAACCAATTAGACAATTGGTAAACTTCAGCATGGAATTGACTATGTGCACGTTAGCATGCTACTTCCGGTGCGGAAACTCCTGTGGGGAGCTTTGTTTCCGGTGTCCTATTCACGCCCTGTTTATGGTCCAAAACAAGTTAAGCAAATGAATGAATCAAGCAGTGATTTACATTTCTATAGATGTCTTGGGCATTTACCCAATATATCTGTAAATGATGTTCATCGACTTGTCGATATTTTTTCCCCGTGCCTCAGAGCAAAAGAGAAAAGGGATTCAAATGTTATATTTCTCAGCTGTCCCTCGTTTATCGCGGGTGTTATGTTCTAAAAATAACCAGCGATAGGTGAAATCAAGTAGCCAATTTTATTTTTTGATGATGCAAAGTGTTTCGTGGACATCGTGGACATACAGTACTGCACTTCAGAGTCACACTGCTAGCGATCGATGCAGCGATTCTGTACTGTACAGGAGAGACGTCACGGAGGAGATCGTCTGCAGCGATCAGGACGCAGGACACAATGTGACGTAAAAAAACCCGTGCAAACTTGCACTAAAAAAATCTGTGAAACAGCAAGGTGAAAAGTGAACCGTGTTATTAGCAAGGGACCACTGTAATTTTGAAGGTAAGTCACAACATACCCTTCGTAAATACTAATGTATAGAAACCGTTACCAGCAATCATTCCATTTTTTGTGTGGTTTTTTCACGGTTTGTTAACATGCTGTGTAGGTGTGTACTTGACTAGCTGATATCGACATAACGGGGAAACATCTGGTTTGACTATTCTTCACCTGTAGTTTGAATGCTGAACATTTGCCTGTTTAAATCATAAGACCAGTCACTATACAGAGATGTGCTTCTGAATGTGGATGATGTGTCTTCTGCTGCAGTGATGCAGTTCTGCTTGTGTTGAGTGATGTAAACAACTGATCGATCTAAACTCTTTAAACATCAAAATTGATCATTAGATTTTTTATGACACAACAGCGGTGAGTGTTCCCACCTTCTGCTCTTTGTAACTTAACGCGATCTTTCCGTTTTCGAGTTTTGGACATGATTTTGGAGTATATCTTCGCAGTAGCGATTGACCCCAAAGTAAAGCTACCGGAAATGTACAACCCCACATTCAGTCTCAAACCAGGAAGTTAGCATTTTCTCGTGCACAGGGTCTATAAGATGCAGACCCTAAAATGACAACCACAGTATCATCTACTGTTAGAAGATGACCTGTCTCTGTGTTTGGGATTATTTAATGAAGTTGCTATGCATAAATAAATAAACTTTCTCGCTTTGGAAATGTTCATAAATGATTTTACTCCTGTTTTTCTTTTTCTTTACTGCTGAGACTGTGCCTCCATTTGAGTGAGACAAACCTCAACATGAAGAAAAAAAAGGTGTTTGGTGATTTTGGAGAGATGTCTAGTGTTGAAATGAAAACACATATTCAGATTTAGTCTAGTATGCAAAAAAAGAAAAGAAAAAAAAGCTGGTTTTAACAAATATTTGATATTTGTTGACGCCACAAAGGCGGCTTCTGTGACATTAGTTTCAGAAGCATATAACTGTGAGAGACAGAGTCTGACAGATGGGTGAGTCACAAAAGTCTGTTTTTTTTCTGATGTTGTTGCTTTTGAAGGCGTTTCCAATACATGTCTTTTAGTAAGCTGAGCAATGCAGGATGCAGACACTGACAAACAGTCCTTTATTGTTTGTGCCTATTCATTAAGGTCAGGCTATGCACGCAGACTTGAGCAGTGATAAAAGTGAGAGGTAAATGTTAATAGCAAAACTGACAAAAGCGGGCAGACATGAAACTGATGCCTTCAGATGCTGTCAGATTAAACGAAAAGAGTGCATCTCAAAGGGGACTAAAAGAGGCTTTGGGAGCCTCTACAAAATAGTCGTATAATAATCTCAGCAACAAACATATTCAGAATTCGTTCATGCACAAAGCCCCATCCAAGTATTTTTTAAATTAATGTCTACTGCAGTGGCCAATTTGGTGCTGATCTGGTTCCAGATGGACATTTTCTAACATTAAGATAATGAATTGAGAGAATGAAGTGGCCGTGTGGAGATACGTGCTGTTTGGGTGGTTTCTAGTTAGGCTTACTGGTAACCATGCTTTGGTTGCTTGCCAAACTCATGGATGGGCATCTCATCAAAGCAGCAAAACATAAATTATTTTTTTATTTTAGTTTATTTTGTTTTACCACTCACCCTTTGGGGGAAATGAATTCTTAAAGATCCATTCCACCAGTAGCCCTGCCCAAAAATGGTCATTGTCTATCATTAATGTTTGATTCGATAACACCAATCATTTGTTTGTGTCAGGAGGTAAAAAAAGAGCATGCACTCCTAAAGGAAACCCTCTTCGCTTTAGGCTGCTTGTTGAAGTTTTCTTGTAAATGTGGCCACAGTTAGTCCCCTCCTCTTCACTTTTTAGTGGCATGTGTGTGTGTGTGTGTGTGTGTGTGTGTTCTGGTTTCCTTTCCTCAGATCTATAAAAGCTGGGAGACCATTTGTTAACTGTCAGTCGGTTAACCTCTGTCCCCACTCTAACCCGAAATAAAAACCACTGCATCCATACCAGCTTATACTCTGCTGTACCTTCACCACCTGGAGGCTGGGGCACTTAATGTCAATGGGCAGTGTCTTTGATCTTTAGTGTTTTCTCAACACTGGGTTAGCCTTGTCCACAGGCCATTTTGCAGTTTCTGAATGCTGAAGCACTGAACATTACAATAAAAAGTGATTCACATCCGTGCCTAGTAAAATAAGGATGTCTTGAAGACCTTGTACTCATTACCAAACACATGGAATTCAGATGCATTTCTGGACCAAACCAAATGATGTCACTAGATAGCTAAATAGCTATAACACTAATTGCAAGAGTCTTACCAGTTTCCTCCTTTTGCACGAGCCATTCACAGCTTTCACTTTGATCTCACTTTTCAAACTTTTTAATAATGGCAGCTGCTCTGGAAATGTAAAAATTCGCCTATGTAAAATAACTTTCATATTGTCATTTTGGCTGCTTGAAGTGTGGACAAATAGTACATCACAGAATAGTAAGTGTACCATTAAGGATTTGTTATGTTTTCCGATAAACTAAACAAATCCACCATTATGGTTTTCACGGTACTTAAACAGGAAACATTAAATATAAATCACGTCTATCAGCTGGACTTTAGCCTGGTGCGGTCATCAACAATGGGAGTATTGCTCCAGCACTCATGACTCACTCAAACACAGCATGATAAGTCTCATGTCTTTGACCAATAAAAGATGGTTGGATAATGCATCCGTCTTAAACTTCCTTCGCAGCTGTTCTGTCCCAAACGAAGAGAAAAGTGGAGCTATGCATAAATCTCCAAATCAGACTAGCCAAACAGCTCATAGCTCCAAACTGTAATGTGCAGGAACTCAACACGGAGCTTCTAGAAACTGTACGGTTTCATAAGGACTTTCATGAGATGCATCCATATCATATTATCACATAGAGAGTCTGATGTAATGTAAATAGATACCAGAAATTTTTAAGAGCCCTGATGGTAGGCTGCGCTATGTGCAACAGTATAGTTGCAGTTTAGATTGTAGTGTACATCAACATCCTGCCAGCTTTATAACACAAACAGAAATCTAAGTTTTATAAGCCTGGTGCTCATTTAGAAAGCTGTAATCAGAGCTCAATAAGATCAGTAGCTAACAAAAAGATAGATTTTAAGTATATTTTACTTATTGCAAATATAGACTGTATAAATGATGGATTTCACTACCATAATTTAACTTACTGGTTTGTGAAATTCTGGGTTGAAATCTCCAGGTGAGTGTTTTCACCAACATCACCTTGATGTTTTGAAACTAGATGTGACAATAAAGGGGTGGGTCTGAGTCTGAAACTAGTTGTTAGTTGATGAACACACATAAGCCCTTCTTTAATTCAGTATAACCTGAAATGAGCTGTTAGCCTATAACCTCATCAGGAAAGTGTTTACAAAGGTCAAATCAGAGAGTCGCTTTCCCACACAGTTCTGTTGGACTGGAAGTCTTTAGCAACCACACCTGCTGCCCCTGGTAGCACACTAAGACTGCAGGTTTAAAGCACTTCATTGCTTTCACTTTTTAGACCTGGAAGCCACATACATCTTTTACATTGTCTACAAATAAGGCAATGTCCAAAAAACTGACAGCGTCTTTAAAATTTTTAGTTAAACATTAATAGCCCTGCTACCACTTGGGCTCCGGATAGGCAAAGACAGTATCCCATCTGGTTCACCACTTTGGTTTAGACCTAAAAAAAAGTCATTAAAGGGATTACCAGAAACCTTTGCACAGACATTTGTGATCCCCAGGGTGTTAAGCGCCATTTAATGCAAGAGTGGGCAATCATTTTCCCAAGGGGCCATGTGACAAACTGGGACTGTTGTGGAGGGCCCCACCAGTGTGTGTAAAGAGATTAAAAAAAATTAATACTGAGCATGTTATTGGTGGGGGCCAACAACAACAACAGTCGCAGTTTCTTATGTGGCCCCCGGGGGAAACTAATTGCCCACCCTTGATTTGAGCGATCCCTTAGTCTTTCTTTTTTTACTACACAACAGACATTTTGGTCTTTTAGCAGAAATTTGTGAGCAAATATTGGATGAAGTGTCAATCGGTAATCTAATTACTATCCTACTGACCTCAGCTTTATTTGTTGTTTAGCTCTAATGAGCTATTAGTAATTTAGTGCTAATGCTAACATTTTTAGAATGCTAAGTTTAGCACGCAGGTCAAAGCACAGATGCAGAACAAAACTGCTAACATTATCAATTTTTGACAGAAAGAAAGAAATCCCAGAATTTAAAGATTGCAGTGGACTACAGAACAGATTATGACTTTGTATAAATAATAATAATAATAAAATAAAAAGTCCAAATACAGCATGTGTAATTACTGAATGAGGAAGAGATACAACAGAGAGAAATAAAGGGTGTGATGTCCAACACAGAGGCACAGTGTCAAAGGTCATTCGCAGTAATTAACCCTGGGTGGTCTACTGGTATAGGGACTCCAAATGACTCAATAAGTGCTCATCCTGAGGGGACCCCAGGCCAATTAGAGAAAGTACAAACACCAAGAGTGAGCTTGAGTTAATAACTGGACCATGAGAATATACGTGTATGTGCTCAGGCTGATGTAATCTTGATACCAAAGGTCACGGCAGTTAAAACAACCCATTGGTCCGGCACTTACAGAGTTCATTAACAGAAACACGTGCCTATACACGCATGTGGACAAAGCTGGTTGATATTTTCAGTGTAAGCATGATGACATAGGAAGTGACCATTGACCATCACTGAATTGTACAAAAGCATAATGTATCATTCAAACGTTGTTTTTTTTAAAGGAAATGACATTTTCCCCATTGCATGTGAAAATGGATCACAGTGGAATCTTCTGATCTAATGTGTTGAAATCCCCATAAGTGCTCATTATACCAATGCAGTGACTCGCAGTCCAACCCCTGTGCAGCTCAGTGGGCTTACTGTGGGGGCTTTGTTCAGTCTGTGAGCCTATATTTTAAAACAGACGGTGGGGACTGCCCTGGTGGTGGCCTGTTATGGAAAAAGGCAGCAGGAGGCTAGGTACACACACACACATATGGTGCCTCAAAACGGACATAGATACATGTGCATCCGCGCACGTAGCTGCCGCCCCCTCCCCCCTTGCACACACAGAGCCTCATCAGAAAGGTTACTGGAGGTAATTGTGTCAGAGATGTTTGGTGTAGGAAGCTGAGCAAAGGGGGTAGCTGTAAAGAGAGAACAGAGGGGGCTGAGTAAAAGGGAGGTAGAGAAAGAGGAAGCTGGAGCTAGAGGGGGCTGCAAGCTAATTGGAGCCAAATGGGCAGCAGATGAAGTGGTCTACTATGTAGCCTCAACATTCACACACCCAGATACACATGCACTCTGTCTTCATTGTTCTTTATCTGTCTTTTTCAATATAGTTTTGCATAATTACTTTGTGTTTTATCCCCTTTTCATCTTCCTCTCTTGCTCAGCCCCTCTCCACAACATACAGTGTTGGACTATAAATCACACGGGATAAATATATACGATCACAGGGAGACCATTAACCGTAATGACAAACTTAAATTAACTTATATGGCTGTTGATGCGTTAACAAACAGGCAGGTATATTAAGAATACCAAATACCAAATGCTCCAATGTATTCAACAGAAACTAGCTTTGTATATTTTCGGGTGATGGTGGAAGCCACGGCCAGTATTCACAGACATTCAAAATATCCTCCAACAAAAAGTTGGAGGATATAATGTAAACTTTTGTGTTACATTGCTGCATACAGAATATTAAAGCATGGGGGAAAATAAAATGACTGCAAATGTTCAAATAAGTCTTTTAGCCATAGTGGATCCACACAGACTTTGTGGATTATCTTCGGATGGCTCGTGTGGATTTCTGACTCCTCTTGGTCTTTGACTGGGCTCATTCACACAATAGGCAAATGTGTTAACAACTACACTTCTGGAACACAAATAAAGAGAAAGAAAAAGCTATTCAAATCTTTAGATACAACAGGAAGAGACAACCAAATGCCCTTTCCAGGGACTTTTTTGATTTCCACTTTTGATTTTAAAACATTACATTGCAGACTAAACAATCAAAAGGAGTCAGGCAAAAAAGCAACATATCTTATTAAAGACAAGTTAGAAAAACATGACAATATAGAGGAAAACCCTAAGAAGAAACCTAAGAGATTGCTAAATTGAAGACATAAGTAAATACAATAGAGAGATGCTGAAAAATTTGACATGTTTGATTTCCAGTTATGAAACTGTTGTCGAAATAGGGTTTCCTATGAGCTTCAGCTTTCAATAAAGCACTTAGCTTAGTCTTTATCTTAATTCCCAAGTCTTTACTTACATAGTAAATAGCATTACAACAAC
The DNA here is from genome assembly GCF_057381915.1 of Diplotaxodon limnothrissa. NCBI lineage: Eukaryota > Metazoa > Chordata > Actinopteri > Cichliformes > Cichlidae > Diplotaxodon > Diplotaxodon limnothrissa. The sequence goes on along the minus strand of NC_140606.1, from coordinate 13,797,393 downwards.
AGCAAACTGCTCACAGAACCTTATCATCAAATAGATGAGATTACAAAATCCGTTTTACATACATATGTAAGATAACATCGATGTGTTTGACTGTGCACAAATGCATGCGAATATAATGTTCAGTTTATACATCCTTATATCTATAAGTGTTTCAAATAAAATTTTGGAAGAAAGAAAACCTCAGCATAGGTAATAATGTGAATAACTGTGTTGATCCAATTAGGTGCTGGCCTGCCGTGTCAAAGCCACTCAGGACACAGAGCACCAGGGGGTGGTTAGAGAAGAAGCAGAGGCCAAACACTAATTAGCCGGCTAGCTTTTAATTCTAGCAGGCTCTGTGTGAAGAGGAAGAACAGATAGGAATAAAGGCACACAATCAGGCACCAGACATACTTCCTCTAACAGAGGCACAGGCACACTGGATGTAGTGAGTGTGTCCGCACAGTATTCACCTGCTGGGATATTTTTGAGAAGCACGCTGTAATCCACCTGTTAATGCTTGACTTAACGATGAAGGTTAACACTGGAGTGCAGCCACCAAATCAAAGAGAACATCTATACAAAATATCCAACTGTGACTAAATGAAAAATGTCACAATTGTATGTAAGAGACCAAATTTAGTTATGTTTGCCTTGTGTGCGCATATGTGTGTGTAAAGGTGTAAGAAGATTAACAAAAGTTTGCTGTGCTGAATGTGCTGACCGCTAACTGCAACTGCAGAGTCCAGAGCAAACCGCTGACTCCGTGCTTATAGTGATGTTATCTATGTGTTAATAGTAAACAGTATAATATATTATCTAAACTCCCCATAAAACATAAATTACCCAAAAGTGCAAAAGCAAGATAAGAATAGAATACACTTAGAAACTGCATTCACGCTAATGATATGTAATTGACCCACTGGTTTAAAGTGTCAGTGTCTCACACTCTCTCGGACTGTCCGAGAGAGTGTGTGGTGCTTTTCCACGCTGGCTTGAGCCACACCTGCCTCCTTCACCTGTTCCTCATCGCTGGCAATCAGCATGAGGGATATTTCAGAACACTCAGAACATTAACCGACTTCTCCTTCCTTTTCAGTGTCACCCCTTCAAAACCATCCACACTTTGTACCGGCCAGATTTCAGATAACATTGTTGTCCCTTCATTTAAAGAGGGTTATTTGTCCACAAGATTTGGGGCATTTTACCAATGACTGAGAGAAAGAGTTGCTCCTGTGGTAACTGGAGTATTTGGGTAGGTGCCCTCAAACTGGGCAAGTGGCTAAAGGAGATCCCAGAAACAACATCTGAAATGTCAGTCCAGAACAGTGCAGTCCTAGGGACAGCAAAGATGCTCTACCACAGGTGCAGGACGTCTGGTAGAGTATCTTTGCTCTGGTAGGGGGCCCAAGCTTTAAGGATAAAGAGAGCCCACAGGGGTGACTTAATTAGCTACCAAAACAATTAGACCAAATGTGATAGGAGCATACATTCCATGGAAACATGAGCTTTAATAATTGGGGTTTGTTGGAGTTTATGAATTTTTGCTGTTGGATCCTTAGTCTTTACATTTTGCCACTTCTTAAATATAGTTTCCTTTTAGAGTCTATTAATTATTTGCATCGGATTCTTTCTCCCCTCCGCTCCCCTCCCCAAGTATTCCTCTGAGTGTCAGTGTCTTACTTCTGTGTGTAGTTTGTTACTTTGTGTTTGATGTCGTTAGTTTCTGGCTTGACTTTAGTTTTATGTCTTGTGTGTGATTATCCTGATTATGTTCAGCCATGTCTTTTTTTCCACCTGCCCCAGATTACCTTTATGTGCATGTATAATCCGGTCTTTCCTTTCATTCTTACTGTCTGTTTTTCCTCTGCATGCACATGTTTCCGAGGTTGCTGTAATTTGGGACTCTGATGTCAACCTCAATGAAAGGTTCTGTTTTTTTTTGTTTACTACAACCTGTTTCTGAGTCCTGCATTTAAATCCTTTAACCTTCAAATCATGACAGGAATTTCTCATGTTGGACTGAGGGAGCTCAGTGAATACATTTCTTATCTGAACGCTTATCTGAACGCATATAATTTATGCAAAAAACAGTAAACTTTCTATTGATATTGGCTATATAAGAAGGAAATCTAATAATCTTTAAGAATTTCTGGGCTTCGTTTTATGGAGTTTCTGTTGTTTTCCAGCTGCTAACCGTCTGAAGATGAAGCAATGGCAGATGCCAGCATATAAATCAGAAATACAATGTCCTATCATCTCCACAGCGATGCCAATAAGAAGTTAAGTGAGTTTCTGGCAAGATTAAACTCTTGTGGGAAAACCTCTTGAAAGTATCATTATTTAGTGTATGAAAAAAAAGAAAACAGATGCACTAAATGTGTGGGGCTATGCAGTATCTTTGTCTGTATGTACAGCACTGTGCACAAGTCTTGAGCCACTTCCTTACATTTCGAAATGGGAAGTAGGAGCAGCAGCTTTGTTGAAATGTGTAAACAGACATGGAAATTAGGTTAATATGGTTTGTACATTTCTAACAAGCTTAAAAGTGAACGGCCACCTTTAACTCTACAACGCAGCCTGAACTATCTTAGGAAAGCTTGTAATTTCTTTGTTTTCAGGTATGGTTCTCCAGACTTTTTGAAATATACTCAGAGCTCATCTTTGGATGCTGACTGCCTTTTGTTCTGTTGTCAAGCTGATTCACCGCTGCATTGGGGAGGCCAATCCATGACTGACAGTGTTTAACCCCCCCCCCCCCCCCCCTCCCCCCAAAACCTGAAAAATAAAGCTGTTGCCAATTACTTTCCAGATGGTACATGGTGGATCGCAATCTGAAAGTACTTTTCTGTACTTTTTTTTCTCTTGTAATTTTCATCAATTTCAACAAAATCGGCAACACCAAACCATGACAGACCCTCCATGTTTAAAGATTGGTGCAGAGACTCACTGTTGTGCACCTCTTCTGATCTGCTCTGTACGTACTGATAGTGATTTTAACCAAAAGCCTCAAATTTCGATTAATCTTTCCATAAGATCTTTTGGCAGGCCTTGTGTAATTAGGCATAACTCGGATACTGAAAAGTTTTAGCCCTGACATTTCATTTGTCCTTCACTTGTCCAGTTTCCTATTTTTTATTTTGTAAGGAGCTCTCCACACCATGCAGAAATAGAAATATATCTTAGCTAATAGCTATTTGGGAATCAAGATGTTGGTGAAAATATATTTGTTCATTCCTGTCAAACTCTGTTATTGGTGGCATTTTTAAAATAGATTTAACTAAAGAAATGGGTTCAAATGTTCAATTTGCCAAATGTTCCAAAACATTTTCCAAATTGGTCAAAGTATTCAGACCCTCTTCAGCACAGATTTTAACTGACACATGAATTTTATGTTTACAGCATAAATGTGTGTGAAAGAGAGGGAGGCGGGTGGAAGGGGGAAGATGCAAGGAAGAGTTTGGAGACAGTAGCACTTACAAAAAGAAAGGAGGCAGAGCTGGAAGTGGCTGAAGGATGGAGATGCAAACCAGAATGAACAGAAGTAGAAACAAGTGTATCATTGAAGATGAAACACTAAAGATGTGAGACAAATTAGCACCCTTATCCCAGGAAACAATGCCCCACTTCATCTAGTTCATTAAAGGTTTTACTAGCAAAATATTTTCTTGGCCATTCTATGCGATAAAGAGAAACTCCCAGTGGTCACAATGGTCCACATGAACCAAATTGTCCAAGCTAGTTGGAAAATATGGCTTAGTATGTTTTTGTTAAGTGACCCTTAACACATTGCCAAATAGTTCTGTCCAACATTTAAGGCTGCATTTATGTGCGTCACTTGGCTGAAACCTCTGTTTGAGTTCATTGAGGTCACCTCTGCAGGGAGATCTTTAGTGACAGTACCAGTATTAGTGGCTACAAATTTTATTTTATGAAACATGATATATCTCTTCATATTGTGCTTAACGTTAAACAGATATCACTGGTTTTCACATGAGTTGTAAAAAGCTCAGTGTGGGCAAGAGGAATATTGAAAACCTTTTCATTCTTCCGCCTCTTAATTTTCTGTATTTTCTGGATTGAAGATCTCTATGTTAACCACTTTCCCTCAAACACTTTTACATAATCGTTTGAGATGATAAAACCACAACTGTAGCTAATCAGTAAGTCTACAGCTGTGGTTGTTCCATGTTATCAACCCGATGCTTCACACGCAAGATCAATTATGGCTCAGCTCCACCAAGACATTTTCCAATTTTAATTATAACAATGGTTATTTCACTGGCTACTTTTCTTGTCTGTCTCATTTTATGTCTTTCATTTTGTTTCTCCATCGTGGTGTCTTTTCATGTGAAAGCATGCGTGACTGGCTTTTTTTCCCCCTCCAGTGTCTCTAAGAAAACATCCAGGACACTTAAGCCAATTACATGCTTCCTGACTCTGAAACAGGGATGTAGCACATTGAGGAAGTGTAATAAATCAAGTTAAATGCTCAAAATGATCAGAAATTGGCCACAAAATACTCAAAGTCAAAGTGAATAGAAGTGACATGCATCAACAATAATGGGAATGCCTGTGCTTAGGCGATATCAATCCCACCACCTTTCTTCAGGATTTTTGACCCGTTTGAGGCTATTTTTCCCCACAGATATATCATTGATCTCTATTAAGGATATATGTCATACATTTGACCAGAAAATAATTTACAGTCTATTTTATTTCGTTAATAAAGAGTAGAAAAAGATGGACATAGGTACAACAATATAAACCAATGGTTAGTATCAGGGTTATGGGTCAGACATACTAGATTAAAACTAGGACATTATGACATCATGACTAGAAAAATCAGTGACTGCTCCGTGATTTTTGCATTCAGTGACCAATTGCAAGACGTTGCGGTGACCACCATGTTCACCTAGGGATTGAACATGCAAACATGACATAAATCACTGGAAGTCCCAGAGAGTAGCTATTTGGCTTTTCTACCTTTAAAACCCGCCTTCCAGCCAAATGGCTGGTAGGCTTTTAGCTAATATCCTTAATCACCTGTGAACAGCTGCTTTTGTTATGTAAATAAGGTGGGGCCATGCTGAGCCACTTGGAGTGGTTAGTTTCCTGAGCCACAAGGAAACTTGTGTTTCAGTTTGCCATCTTAGGGAGAAATCAACACACATGGGTGTATTTCCTTGTTGCTGAGATTTATTGATAAAAACAGTACAAAAAACCAACCATTTGTACACATATTTACAAATAATAATAAAAAGTGAGTGAGTACATTTCAACATTTTCAGCAATCACTCACAATCCTGGCACTGCCATGGTATCTGTAGTCTGCATTTACCACATGTGTATCTGTAGCAGTGAACACATCGCACAGTGGCATGATTGTTCTTGCATTTGTGTTTGACCTGACACATGGCTCTTTTTCCAGGGGTCGTGTGGAGGGTTGTGTCCGAAGCAACTGTTCTTTTCTTGCCTTCTTCCCAGCCATATGAGAGTTAGCCAACTCTCTTGCAAGCTCCACCAGGAAGTCCACCCGTCTTTCCTGCGTCCCGGTGCATGCTTGATACAGCATCCTCTGCGGACAGTGTACTCCCGCACCATCTGGTCCATCACACCCACGCCACACTTTGTGGTGTTGTAAAGGGTGACAGTGTTTGGCTTCCTTTTGGTGGTGTTATCAGTCTGAACCACGCTGTGCATGCTGCTAAGAATATAGACTGTCTTCTTCCGTTTGGCCGCATACGCCATCAGCGTGGCAGCAGAGGTTGAAAACACCTAAGAAATAAGATAAATTGTTATTTCCATAGCACTTTTACACACAATGAAACACATAAACATAGAACCACAAAAGACCTGCAACATACCTGAGTGGTGAATTCATTGCGATCTGTGTGTCTAGCGGATTGAGGAATTTCCCGGCGAATCTTGTTGACTGTGTCGAGGATGGTGGTTTTCTGTCTAAGAAGTTTTTGCGCAAGTGAAAGCGATGAGAAGAAATTGTCCGTGGTAACATTTCTGCCCTTGTCTAGGAATGGTTCCATCAGCCTCATCACTACATTTTCAGACAGTCTCTCCCCACTGGGACGATTGGGGTCCTTGCCAAGATATGGGAAGACATTGCAAATGTATTTGGATTTTAGGTCACAAGCCACCCAAAACTTGATCCCAAACTTGTCAGGTTTACTTGCAATATACTGCAGGAAACAGCACCGAGTCGTTGATGGAAAAAGCTGTTCATCAACGGTGATATGTAGACCAGGGTTGTAGCACGTGATGCAGTTGGTGACAAATGATCCCCACACACTGGAAATTGCAGCGAACTTATCAGTCTTTGCTCGATCACTGCGGGTGGACCTGTCATCAAAGCGTAGGTGTTGCATGATGTCTTGGAAGCACTTTCGCGGCATAGTTCCAATGATCTGTGGGTTTCCCAGGTTTGCTGACCAGCAGTCACGTAGTGATGGAACCCTAGTAACCCCCCGCAAGATGACAATTGCAATAAATGCCATTAGTTCAGGGAGGTCCATGAACCAATGAACATGCTCCGTTTGTTGTGCATGTTGAATAGTCCATTCTTGAATGCTATGAAGCATGTCAAGAGTGATGAAACACAGGAAGGTCTGAAGGCGACTCGAGATACTTTTCCTGGCCTTAGCCGTTGGCTCTCCATCTGCAGCGTACGCTTCTATTGGGGTGAAAGGGAGACAGGTCCCCACCTGTTCTTCACGCCACACTGTGCCATCTTTTGCTGTCTCAGTCCCCAAACAAGCTCTCTTTTTAGGTTGAGAAGTAGTCTCCTCATCTGCAGTGTGAACAAATTCAAATTGTGAGCAATGGGAAGGTCAAACGAAATCACAAATGCATGCATAGATACTAATTATAATTCCAGTATCTCCTCCTCTGTATCGGAATAATGTCTGAAATATCTTACTTACTACATCCACTTACTTGTTTGAAATGAAATAGGAAATGATATGAAATGAAACCTAACCGGAAGACTGATCAGACAGCTCTGAGTCCGAATCCGGCTGAAGTTCTAGGTCTTCTCCATCCGAGTCACAAGGGTTGACTTCACTCAGGATCATTTCCAAGGCCTGCTGAGTGGTGAGTCTTCTCTGCATTTTCTTTCCTTGGAGAGGAGGTTCGTACACCACAGAATTCTTCAGGGCAATGAAGGATTAGGCTAAATGCAGTGAGATTGTATCCACCTCAACACAAAAGGAAGTTCACAGCTTTTAGCAGCTCCCCCCCACACACAAACAAAGAGGCAGTTGGCAGTTAGAAATCAGCAATCATTCACACACCCCCACTCCCCTCCAGAATTCTCAGGTAACGACCTAATTTACATATGAATTGATGCTAAAAGACTAGCCAAGATAGCTTCCACTTGGCTGACAGAGGGTTAGAAAAGTCTGGGACTTCTAATAATGGCCATCTAATTTAGAAATACTCACAGACTACCGTTTACCAGAGGTGAAAATGTGATGCACAGTTTCAGACAGATGTCCCTGAGTAAAAGGACTTTATAAAGCATACCGACTGCACTTAACCAGAGCATGAAAATAACCTGTGTAATTTCTGAGGAATCAGATTGAGTCCTTTTAAGCTTAAAAAGATTTTTCAGTGACTCTTCACAAACAAAATTAAAAGTTTGTGAGGTAAAAAAAAGCAGAAAATTTCCTCACACCCCTATTCATACTGCTTAGACTCATGAAAAACGTATAATATGACCAGCTTGCTGTACCTAAATTACAGGTTGCGCCATCCTATGTGCTCGTTTCAGAGTAGTAAGTTGGTTTTAGTTAAATGGCTCTTTAAGTTCCCACGAGTGGAAGTCTTAGATCAGGTTTGTCCTATGTGTTTGTTTGTGCTTTTGTATGTGTAAGTATATCTGCGTGTGCATGTGTGGTCTATACGGCCTTATTCCTAAAATAACACTTCCCTGCTTGAGAGGTCATCAGCAGTCAGACAGGAGACAATCAGCCATTGTAAGGTGATTACATGTTTGGTGTCAAGTTTCTGTTTAGCGAATGGAAGCGTGAATGAATTAGTTAAATGTAAAAGTGTGAAACATTGTGTAATAGTAAGAACCAATGTAGGAAAATTTTGTTTTTGTGCAAAGTAAATGATGAACTGAAGGAATAAAGTAGCATTAAGAAAGATTACATGTGTGTCAGAGAACAGTTAAGCATACCATTACTTTTTAAAGGGCTCTAGTCCCTTTTACACATTTGATGAATAAACAAAAATGCTATTGTGTTAATATTCCATAAAAATGATGTAATAATTATAATACCATTTCTAACTGTAATATCCATCCATCCATTTTACATCCTACTCAGGATCGCGGGGAGTCTGGTACTCATCCCAGCTACCATAGGGCAAGAAGCAGGGTACACCTTGGACCTGTCGTTAGTCTGTCACGGGATTAACTTTGTATTAGCCCTGTAATAGAAATGATAATATATTGTAATAAACTTTACATATAGCTGGTGTTCAATAAATCTACTGCATGGACAACAAAAAGGAGATACTGTATAGTAAAGGGAAATGGTGTTTTATATGATTTAGTATAAGATCTTTAGCAGTATCCAAACAACTTTTTCCTCCTTACTCACTGGTTTATTGTGTGTGGATGCAGAACTGTGAACAATCAAATAGTTTTGAGACTGCTCCACTGTATTCAGTCTTGAGAAAGGGAGAGAAATAATGTGAGAGATTACAAACAGTGAGGTAACAATGGGCCTATTAGCAGAGTTTAGGCTGCAGACTTTATTACTTAGTATTCAGTGACAGAATGCAACCATACAAGCTGTTCAATTGCAGCTGGAATATAAAGGACTGCTGCTTTTCTCCCTTAATGCTGGCTCATGAGTGAATATACTGTAAAACATGTTCCAAACCAAAAGTATAAAATAATGGAAAAACTGACACTGCTTTCACATTTTTAAACTAAAAATATAGCCGGAGCGAGTAGATGTTATCTCAGCTGTGTAGTAAGACTGGAATTACGAGGTAACAGCTAACCTGGCAAAGGAAAAAGCTACCAAACTAACATATTTAAAGCTCACATATTAGTGTGGCGTCCTTAAGATGATTAAAGAAAAACAGAAAGGTTAAAATGACCCTTGGTGTTGCCTTGTCTTTAAGCAACACTTGGTTCACCATAGAAATCCAGTGAGCACCAGTATTGGCTACTGATATCAGGATAACCCAAGGGATGGGGGATTCTCTCTCACCTCCAGTCTGCATATCCCTTCCTCTGGGTGGGGGAGTCCGGAAGAGCATTTGGCAAAAAAAACATCAAATATGCTGTGCTGCCTGCTGTGGCGACCCCTTGTCAGTAAGCAAGCAGAAAGTAGCTTCATTTATTGACTGTCAAACTCGAAATGTCTGTGGTTACTCTCAGTAGCAGGACGCATCCTCCATGTCCATAAATTTGCAGATGTTGGTAGAAGAGGGTGATGCGCTGCAGATGATGCTCTGCAGGAAGGCAGGAAAAGCCTATCATCAAAGCAGACTGTTTTTAAAAAAAAAATCTATTTCAGTAGAATATTTATTTATCCTTTTGTAATGGCAGAATTTTGTGTGATTAGTGTGTGTGTGAGCATGGAACACTGTGGCTTTATATGCACACACACACACACACACACACACACACACACACACACACACACACACACACACACACACACACACACACACACACTTCAAGCCAATAGCACAAGTCACCATCAAGTGTGGGATCTACCAGCAATTGTCTGCTACCTCCTGTACATGGATGACATCCAGCTGTATGCCAGGAGTGAATGACATTGATTCACTGATCCACACCACAAGGATATATTGCAGTGACCAACATTGGAATGTCATTCAAACTGGAGAAGTGTAGTCGGATGGTAATGAAACGAGGGAAGATAGACAGAACTGATGGGATCACACAACCAGTAGGCAACATTGCAGACATTGAGGACAGCTACAATTACCTGGGAATCCCACAGGCAAATGGAAACCACAAAGAAGCTGCAAGGAAAGCTACAACTGCCACATACCTGCAGAGGGTCAGGCAAGTCCTCAGGAGCCAGCTGAATGGGAATAACAAGATCCAGATGATCAATACCTACACCTTGCCCTTGATTAGGCACCCTGCTGGGATAATAAGCTGGCCAAAGTAGATAGAAGCTGCTTACATCAAGACCAGGAAGCTCCTGACCATGCATGGTGGGTTTAAACTCAAATCCAGCACCCTGAGACTGTACGCTAAGTGTAAGGAAGGAGGCCGAGGACTAGTGAGTATCAGAAACATGGTCCAGGATGAGACAACGAACATCCATGAATACATCAGGAAGATGGCCACAACCGACCACATGTTCAGTGAATAGCTGAGACAGCAGAAACCCAAACAAGAAGAGGAAACATCAGGGAAGGATAGGCTCCTATATGATATGTCCAAAGCTGGACTGAAAAACAGAACAGAAACACTAATCATGGCAGCACAGGAATAAGGTCCCATCACAAGATCCATAAAGGCTGGGGTCTACCACACTAGTCAAGACCCCAGGTGCAGGCTGTGTAAAGATGCCCCTGAGAAAATCCAGCACATAACAGCAGGGTGTAAGATGCTAGCATTCAGGGCATACATACATGGAACGCCATAACCAAGTGGCCGGCATAGTGTACAGGAACATCTGTGCCGAGTATGGCCTGCAAGTCCTGAGGTAAAAATGGGAGACTCCCCCAAGGGTGGTGGAAAATGACCAAGCTACGATCGTGTGGGACTTCCAGATGCAGACAGAAAAAACGGCAATGTTAACCAACTGGATACAGTAGTGGTGGACAAGCAGAGGAAGACGGCCGTAGAGATAGATATAGCAATACTGAATGACAACAACATCAGGAAGAAGGAACACGAAAAGCTGGAGAAGTACCTGTCATGGTCCTGGGTCGGTGACCCAGTGTTTTTGGTTATGTACTTTTACTTTTGATAGTTTTGTATTTTCTAGCATTTAGTGGTGTTCCCTCTGGTTGATGTCTTCCCTGCTTGTGCATTTCCTTAGTGTAGTAAGTCTCTGTGTTTAGTCCGCGTCTCTGAGTCTGTGTCATTACGTGTATGTGTTTCCTGTTTTACTTTGAAGGGCTCTGTCTTATGTCAGTGTGTTCTGTTTACGTTTCCCCTGCCTTGTCAGTTATCATGTATTCCAGGTGTGTTCCCCTCCTGTTTCCCATCCCCTGATTCCTGGCATGTGTATTTATAGTGTGTGTTACCGTGTCCTCGTTGCTGGTTCGTCTGTGTTGTTTCCCCTCGGTCTCCCTGTATGTATTTCCCCGGACCTCCCTGCACCGTCATTCTTGGTTTGTGTTGTTAGTTTACCCAGTTTAGGTTTCAGTTTCATGTTCCTAGCACCTTTGTTGTTTGCATTTTTGTTGTTAATAAACCCTCACCTGCACCAGAGCTGCCGCCTTTTGGTCCTATATATATTCCACACGGCTTGCCCCTGCAAACCGTGACAGAACGAACCAGCCACCATGGACCCAGCGGCTGTAAATCCGTCCGAGGAGCTCCAGGACGACATCACGTACAATGTGGAGATCCTTCTCAGCCTATGGCTGGAACATCCCCCGGAAGAGCTTCGCCGCGCAACAGAAGACCGGCTGCAACGGCTCTTTTCCGGCCTGCCATGGCTATTGAACTCGCTTCCTCCGACTATGCAGGCTTTTCTCCGGCTCACACCGCACCTTCTCTCGGCCACTCCTGCCTCGCTGCCCGACTCGCCGGATGTGATCTTGCCCGGCCCGTCGGAGCCGTCTGCGGGGAGGAGACGCCAATCGCGCCGCAAGCGCGCCACCCCACAGCTGGACGTTCGGACTTCTAATTCGCCGGCTGTGCCACTCTCAGCCACTCCTGCCTCGCTGCCCGACTCGCCGGATGTGATCTTGCCCGGCCCGTCGGAGCCGTCTGCGGGGAGGAGACGCCAATCGCGCCGCAAGCGCGCCACACCACAGCTGGACGTTTGGACTTCTAATTCGCCGGCTGTGGTGAGTGAGGACTGTTTTCCATTTGCGGACTGTATGACGGTTCATTCAGGGGCGGTGTTCTGTGCGGCAGATGACTTTGTGAACAGCATATCACCTCCCGCGCAGCCACTCTCAGCCCAGTTAGCTCCCCCGCAGCCTGTGCCACCCTCAGTTCAGTCTCCAGTGCCACCCTCAGTTCAGTCTCCAGTGCCACCCTCAGTTCAGTCTCCAGTGCCACCCTCAGTTCAGTCTCCAGTGCCACCCTCAGTTCAGTCTCCTGTGCCACCCTCAGTTCAGTCTCCTGTGCCACCCTCAGTTCAGTCTCCTGTGCCACCCTCAGTTCAGTCTCCTGTGCCACCCTCAGTTCAGTCTCCTGTGCCACCCTCAGCGCAGGCCCCAGTAGCTCCAGTGCCGCCTGTAGCGCAGGCCCCAGTAGCTCCAGTGCCGCCTGTAGCGCAGGCCCCAGTAGCTCCAGTGCCGCCTGTAGCGCAGGCCCCAGTAGCTCCAGTGCCGCCTGTAGCGCAGGCCCCAGTAGCTCCAGTGCCGCCTGTAGCGCAGGCCCCAGTAGCTCCAGTGCCGCCTGTAGCGCAGGCCCCAGTAGCTCCAGTGCCGCCTGTAGCGCAGGCCCCAGTAGCTCCAGTGCCGCCTGTAGCGCAGGCCCCAGTAGCTCCAGTGCCGCCTGTAGCGCAGGCCCCAGTAGCTCCAGTGCCGCCTGTAGCGCAGGCCCCAGTAGCTCTGGCTCCAGTATCATTGGCTTCACTCATTCACTCCGTGCAGGGAGAAAGTTTAATTTCACCTCAAGGTGCTTTTCCTGGTTCAGCCGCCATTGGCACTGTTTGCCGCTCCAGGGCTTCCCCAGAGGCTAGGTCCCAGTCCTCAGCTGATTCTGGACCCCTGGAGTTTAAGCAGCCACCTGGGAAGTGCCCCGTGTCAGTGCTGTCTGAGCAGGGCCAGTGCTCAGCACAGCACCCATTTCCTTCATGTCTGCCAGTGGACTCCATGCCTGCGGGCTTTGTGATGGCTTCTGCTGGAGGGTCCAAGGGGCCCGTCCAGCCTTCGTCTCGTGTCTCCGCTGGAGGGTCCGACGGACCGCTCCGGCCTTTGTTTCCTGTTTCCGCTGGAGGGTCCGAGGGACCGCTCCGGCCTTTGTCTCCTGTTTCAGCTGGGGGGCCCGAGGAGCCCGTCCAGCAGCCTTCCTCGTCAGCTGGTGGTTCCGGAGAACCACACCAGCCTCATGCCTCGTCGGCTGGAGGGTCCGAGGGGCCCGTTCAGCCTCCTGTCTCCGCTGGAGGGTCCGAGGGGCCCGTTCAGCAACCTTCCTCGTCAGCTGGGCACCAGCACCATGCTACATCAGCTGGGGGGCCCGAGGAGCCCGTCCAGCAGCCTTCCTCGTCAGCTGGTGGTTCCGGAGAACCACACCAGCCTCATGCCTCGTCGGCTGGAGGGTCCGAGGGGCCCGTTCAGCCTCCTGTCTCCGCTGGAGGGTCCGAGGGGCCCGTTCAGCAACCTTCCTCGTCAGCTGCAGCTCCAGCCTGTGCTTCGTCAGCTGCAGCTCCAGCCTGTGCTTCGTCAGCTGCAGCTCCAGCCTGTGCTTCGTCAGCTGCAGCTCCAGCCTGTGCTTCGTCAGCTGCAGCTCCAGCCTGTGCTTCGTCAGCTGCGGCCTCAGAGTCTTCGTCCTCGTCTGGTCCGGCCTCAGAGTCTTCGTCCTCGTCTGGTCCGGCCTCATCAGAGTCTTCGTCCTCGTCTGGTCCGGCCTCATCAGAGTCTTCGTCCTCGTCTGGTCCGGCCTCATCAGAGTCTTCGTCCTCGTCTGGTCCGGCCGCCTGTGCTTCTGCTACGTCTGGTCCAGCTGCCTGTGCTTCTGCTACGCCTGGTCCTGCGGCCGCCTGTGCTTCTGCTACGCCTGGTCCTGCGGCCGCCTGTGCTTCTGCTACGCCTGGTCCAGCCTCTGCCTGTGCTCCTGTTACGCCTGGTCCTGCCTCTGCTTCAGCGTCGCCTGGTCCTGTGCCCTCCAAGCCTCGGCCGGTGCGCCTGACACTTGGGCGCCGCCGCTGTCTTCCGCGCGGCCAGCCCCCTGACCGCCATCGCCTGAGTGGCCGCCGCTGCCTTCCGCACGGCCGGCCCCCGGACCGCCATCGCCTGAGTGGCCGCCGCTGCCTTCCGCACGGCCGGCCCCCGGACCGCCATCGCCTGAGTGGCCGCCGTTGCCGTCCGCACGGTCGGCCCCCCGAACTGTTTTGGACTCCTGTGCTGTCGGCCCCCCGAACCGTTTTGGACTCCTGTGCTGTCGGCCCCCTGGCCGGCCCCCTGAACTGTTTTGGACTCCTGTGCTGTCGGCCCCCTGGACTCTTCTGTTTTGGACTGTTTTTTTTTTTTTTTTTTTTTTCCTGTGTTTTGGTGTGCTTCGTTTCTTTTGGTTTTGGGCTCGTTTTTTGTTTTTGGTCTTTTGGCCTTCTGGTGCTCCGGTTTTGTTTTGCTTCGGGCCCTCCTTCCTGGGCCCCCGCCGCCCGCCCTGGTCGGGTTGTTTTCTGTTTTTTCTGGCTGTTTTTGTTTCTTGTTGGGCTGTCTGGAGCCAGCCTTTGAGGGGGGGGTACTGTCATGGTCCTGGGTCGGTGACCCAGTGTTTTTGGTTATGTACTTTTACTTTTGATAGTTTTGTATTTTCTAGCATTTAGTGGTGTTCCCTCTGGTTGATGTCTTCCCTGCTTGTGCATTTCCTTAGTGTAGTAAGTCTCTGTGTTTAGTCCGCGTCTCTGAGTCTGTGTCATTACGTGTATGTGTTTCCTGTTTTACTTTGAAGGGCTCTGTCTTATGTCAGTGTGTTCTGTTTACGTTTCCCCTGCCTTGTCAGTTATCATGTATTCCAGGTGTGTTCCCCTCCTGTTTCCCATCCCCTGATTCCTGGCATGTGTATTTATAGTGTGTGTTACCGTGTCCTCGTTGCTGGTTCGTCTGTGTTGTTTCCCCTCGGTCTCCCTGTATGTATTTCCCCGGACCTCCCTGCACCGTCATTCTTGGTTTGTGTTGTTAGTTTACCCAGTTTAGGTTTCAGTTTCATGTTCCTAGCACCTTTGTTGTTTGCATTTTTGTTGTTAATAAACCCTCACCTGCACCAGAGCTGCCGCCTTTTGGTCCTATATATATTCCACACGGCTTGCCCCTGCAAACCGTGACAGTACCAAGGGCTCAGAAAAGAGCTTAAGAAGATGTGGAGGGTGAAGGTAAAAGTGGTCCCAGTGGTAGTCAGAGCACTCAGTGCAGTGATCCACAAGCTAGTAAGTGGCTCCAGCAACTCCCTGGATCAACATCTGAGAGCTCTGTCCAGCTTATAACAGTGTACTGAACTTTCTCCTGTGACTTCATTCGCACATTGGTAAAGACTTATCCAGCATACGACATGTTATGCAACTGGTGGTTGCTCAGGAAGCATGTATTCCCTATAGGTTGGAAGTGGTTCCAGGAAGTTTTTGTCTCTTGATAGATAAAACTGGTTCCAAAAAAGGTGTTGCACCAAAAACCTCCTGTTGCTTTGGTTGTTAGTTGTTTGGTTGCAAATACTTGCTAGTGACCAGGCTATTGGCAGCAAAACTCGAAAAAGTGCAACACCAACTGGAAACGGAAAAGTTGTGCCTCAGTGTTGCAGCCAGCTTTTCCTTTGCAAATGTTTGTGTCTGATTTGTGTTGCACTTTGCAGTTTCACTACAGCTAGGAGAGTAAATGAACAGTGTAGGTATGTATGTCACTTCTATGCAAACTCTGTGTGACTGCAGCAACATGCTAGCGGTTTTTGCCAACATTGTGATTGTGATTTCATCAGTGATGTTCAAAAACTGTATGAGAAACTCACATTTTTCCTTTATGGCAGGTGGGTTGCTAGGTAAAAATGGGGTCCTTGATCAGTCTCTAAGCCTGTGTAGGTGGGGTCTTATTCTTTTGATCCTCATTGTCACTATGATTATCACATATCCAAAGTTTCCAACAAGTTAATGATATGTTGTTAATAGTCATGTGTCTGCAAAACCTCAAGAAGACTACTCTGGTTCCTTAATTACATGATAATTACTTGATTCAGATTTATAATCAATTTTGTGCCTTCAGTCTGTGTTTACACACTTGTATGAGCTGCTCTGGCACAGAAAATGCACTGGCACTCTGCTGTGGATTACTCTTGCAGTTTCTGTCAGCCAAGTATTTCCTCACTGTGTGGAACTGAGACAAAAAGTGTCTCTTTCACTGATTTTATTGCAGCCACAATCTGTCAACTCGTTGTTTAATCAAATTTGCATTAAAGGTTATGAAGGGTCTGCTTTTGGTTAAAATTCATGGAGGCAGTTTTTATAGTTGTGTCCCCCCCCAAAACAAGGAGAAATTGTTTTACTGCATGTAATATACATATATACATGATACAGAGATTTACAGTTTTTTTCCTACTTCCTCATTTTAATGACTAGAAACATGGACCAGAAGTGTACAAATAGATTAAACTAAATAAAATTATATCACATTCGATCACATCATGTGATTAGATTAGAACATAGAAAGTTTCACAAGAATACATTTCTCTGAGCTGCTCCTCTTAATCTCCATTCAGACCACAGTGGAGTGTTGTGCTGTGCTTTCCTAATGATGATGAATTTGTGCAATTACATACACAGCTAGGCCCACAGAGTACTGGCCCTCATGACTAATAATGCAAGGACTCACACTGGTTCCATACTGTTTGCTAATGGGCTTAATGTAACCACACTGTGTATATATCTCAGTAAGAGAGAAGGGTGGAGTGAATAAATGTGAGGCAAATCAGAGACAGCAGGAGGTAAAGTGAGGGTGAGAGAAGAGAGTATGCGCATATGAAAACAGATTTAATGGCTACACTAATAGAATTAAAGAATGTGTCCCCTCTCTTAGCCAAATAAGGAAAAGGTGCTTTCGCATTGTTACCTACAGGTGGTCATCTATTCTCTGCCAACATATACAAAGCAGAGCATTTATTCATCTATGTTTTCAGAAACTCTTTCAAGGAGTTCCGAGTTTGGATGAGACCGAGTCAGGGTGGCGCAGCAATAAAATGATTCAGCTAAGAGTGACAGTAGAGCCGAACTTGTTCAGTCTCCGTGGTATTGATGATAGCACACTCCTCTTAATGATGGATGGAACCTCGAAAGCACACCCGAGTACAATTTTAGAGGTGCGACGTAACTTCACTCCACCTGTTAACCCAATCAGAAAATTAAATGTTTCCACAGCAGCTCTGTATCTGGATTATTTTTATCACTATGGAGCTGGGTAAACACAGAGAGAAAGTTTGCCACTTGTTATAGCTGAATTTTGCAATGCTAATGTGTGTGTCTGAAAGAAATAAAAAAAAGAAACAAAGTCATTTCATGCAGTTGTGGGAACATTTTTGGCTTCTTGGACAAGTAAAGATTTGATTATCTATAAATAGGGATGGGTAAACGGTAGTAACCAGACCGAAAAGCAGTGCACATTTTGGTGCTTTATTTCAGTGCTTTTTTTTCCCCCTTGAGATGTCATACACTTTTGATTCTAGCCAATCATTTTACCTTTCCAAGGATAGTAGGGAGGCCCAGGTACGAACGTTCTTTTAGAGCAGAGCTACAGATTAACAATGCCCAAGGTGAAGCGGTCAAAAGTCTGGCTGTACCTTCACAGCAAAAGGTGCAAACTCAGCAGCCTGCAACAAGTGCTTTAAGCTGATACTGTGCAAAGGAGGTAACACCTCGAATCTGATGAAACACCTGGCGATGCATAGCGTTTTTTAAAGCCGAGAAATGCACCGTATTTGATAGCTTGCTTCAAGCCCTCACACCGTGCACATCCACTGCGGGTGTGGTGCCTGTTATCGGACCCGGAGTTAGCAACATCCCCCAAGAACACGAGGAGAGGAGAGTCCTGGCCCCTAGCCCTGCCAGTGTAGCAGAAATGATGACGGATGATGATGGCAGCAGCAGCCGTTCTTCTCTGCGTGAGTAGCTTAATGTTGTTTGCGTGTAATTTACGTTGAGTAGGCTAACCACGTTATTAAATTAATGCACGTAATGTGAACTAGCAAACACCGTTGTAGTTACATGCAGCTGTCTTCTTGTTTGATAGAGTGATACCATATATGCCCTATAGTTGCAGAAATGGCTAACATTGTTATCTTTTTAGAAAAAAACAGCTAAACATGAGAGATTTTAGGACAAAGTTTATGTTTTCCATTGTTTGAGCACCGGTTCCAACCAAAAGAGGTATGTTGTATCTACAGAAAAGGCTAACTTGGTAATCATTTTGCAGAAAAAAAGAGACTGCTAAAAATAAAGAGGTTTTTGGACAAAGTTTGTGTTCTCCATTCTTTAAGCACCGGTCCGAGCACCGTTTAAGCACCAGCACCGTTTCAAAAGTACCGGTTTGGCACCGGTATCGGAAAAAACCTAAACGATACCCATCCCTATCTATAAAACACCACCTGCGGGTAAAGGTGGTTCTCACTTGCATCATAGTTTTGAAGCCCTCTATAAGCCTCTATTTCGTCTTCTGTTCCTTGGTGGATTAGCTTTTGTGCTAAAGGATCATTATCATGCTGAGGGCTTATGCCTCTTCTACCTTTGGACATATGGCTTTGTGTTGTCTTCCACTACTTGACGTGACTGAGACTTGGAGGAGAATGAATACAGGCTTCCCAGTGTCAGACCACAACATTTCTATCAACATGTATCACAGTTCATGTGGGAAGTGCTTTTGTTAGTAATGGGTACACCAGATCAAATGTTTAAATAACTCAGGGTAAAGAGCTCCTAGGCATGTCTTGACACTTTATGGAATTAAAAGGCATAAATGATAAAGATAAATGTTGGGTACTAACTTTTTTTTTCTTACATCAATTTGTCCTTAATCCTTCCATGTCGTGGAAGGATTAAGGAAAGACATTCTAAGCAGAGAAATCTAGACTTCCCCCACCATGAACACCTGTTCCAGCTCATCTGGGCGAACACTGGATCCAAACCAGTTGAGACATATAATCTTTCCAGCAAGTCCTCCGTCTGCCCCAGGGTCTCTCCTCTTTAGGACATGACCAAAACACCTCACCTAGGAGGCATCCCCGAGGCATGCCCGAACCACCTCAACTACCTCATTTAAAGTAAGTTAAGTCCCTCTTGAATGACCAAGTTCCTCAGGGGGAGCCCAGCCAACCTTTAAAGACACTCATTTCTCCTGCTTTTTTCCATGACCTCATTCTTTCAGTCACTACCCAGAGCTTGTGAGGGTACAAATAGGTAATGGTGCAAATGCAGATTGACCATGTCAGTTTCACCTTTACACTCTTTTTCTTTGGTTATCTATTCAAATTACAAAAATGGATGAAAAAGTCAATTTCATCGATTTTGATAAGTATATTCTGTTCATACACACTGCTTCAGAGATGATGGTCATATATTTTCAGGTTAAAATATGTTGAAAAAGTCAAATAAATCCATGGGATGAACTTTGTTTTTCTGTGTGTGGGAATGTTGTCAGTGTAATAGCACTGGACTAGGTCTGCAAACATGACAATGCTCTGGTGTCACGCTGATTGTTAAAAGCATCTTGTTAGCATCTGGTGTTAGTTAGCAAGTGTAAAGTCAGCATTGCTGTTGGACTAAGTGAATAGATAAAGTGACACATCTATACAATCAATTGTTTTGTTTTTTTTTTCAAATTTTAGTGTGAACTATATTCACTCTGCTGACCCCTGGCTTTCTAAAATAGCACAGCACCCACTCTCTAAGCTTCTTTGTCATGAAAAGCGCTTGCAAGAATCTGTAGTGCTGAAAGATTGGTGGCCACTTATTTTGAGAACTTTCATCCAGCACCCTCTAGGGGAACTGCAACCACTTTTTGTTGACTGGGAGTTACAGGAAGTAAATAGGCTCTACAGTATGGCTTTGACTAACACCAGGTCATTATCATAGTGTTGGCATTGTCACTGAGAGCATGTAGCCATGCTAGCATCAAATATTTAATTTAATTTAAAAACGCCACTCTGCACTTGAACTGAGATACCTATACATACAGTTAAGCACTTTGTTGCCTTGTTTTACATCTTAGTTGCATCTACTTTGTGATTTACAGAGTGCTGTAGTCATACCATTAGGTTTAAATCATAGCTCATACAGTATAGTTTGTGTGCTGATTCACAAGTCTTTTGGCAGCCATAAGTAAGGACTAAGCTCTTAGTGGCGCTTTTGGAATTTAGGGAGCTGTATTCTCTTTGATGCTTGATGATAAGAGTCATCAAACAACAGTGCTACAAGTCACATGAGAAAGTCTGAATAATGTGCATCTTTGAGACAGACACACAGTCACAGACGTCAGAACAATGGAAACCCCCATTTCTCTCACATACTGTGTCATTTATTCTTGGGGATTTGAAATGATCACTGATGCACGGTTCCTCAATTTTAGTTGTTAAGTAATTCAGCATTTATACCTGTCCTGCATAAATTTAGTTACCATGAAAGACTAGCAGAAGGGTCAAAGTTCTTCAGACTCCATTTGTGGTACATAGAGCTCTTTATCCTGTTTCCTGTTCTGTTACATGTTTCCAGTCTAAATCTTGTAAAGAAGGAAAATACACACACATATATATGTACATGTACATATACACCATATATATGTACATATCTCTCCCTCTCTCTCTCTCTCTCTCTCGCAATATATATATATATATATATATATATATATATATATATATATATATATATATATATATATATATATATATATATATATATTGCCACCTCCTGTACATGGATGACATCAAGCTGTATGGCAAGAGTGAACGAGGCATTGATTCACTGATCCACACCACCAGGATATACGGCAATGACATCAGAATGTCGTTCGGGCTGGAGAAGTGTAGTCAGATGGTAACAAAGAGAGGGAAGGTAGTCAGAAATGAGGGGATCGAGCTACCAGAAGGCAACATTGCAGACATAGAGGACAGTTACAAGTACCCGGGGATCCCGCAGGTGAATGGGAACCATGAAGAGGCCGCTAGGAAAGCTGCAACCATCAGCAGAAACCCAAGAAAGAGGAGGGAGGCGAGGAACCATCATGGAAGGACAGGTCCCTGCACGTGGCTGATATCCAGAAATCCTACCAGTGGTTGGACAAAGCTGGACTGAAAGACAGCACAGAGGCACTAATCATGGCAGCACAAGAACAAGCTCTGAGTACAAGATCCATAGAGGCTGCTGTCTATCACACCAGGCAAGACCCCAGGTGCAGGCTGTGTAAAGATGCCCCAGAGACAATCCAGCACATAACAGCAGGGTGCAAGATGCTAGCAGGGAGGGCATACATGGAACGCCATAACCAAGTGGCCGGCATAGTGTACAGGAACATCTGTGCCAAGTATGACCTGGAAGTTCCGAGGTCAAAATGGGAGATGCCCCCAAGGGTGGTGGAGAATGACTGAGCTAAGATCCTGTGGGACTTCCAGATACAGACGGACAAAATGGTGATGGCTAACCAACCGGACATAGTGGTGGTAGACAAACAGAAGAAGACAGCCGTAGTGATCGATGTAGCGGTTTCGAATAACAGCAACATCAGGAAGAAGGAACACGAGAAGCTTTATAAATACCAAGGGCTCAGAGAAGAGCTTGAGAAGATGTGGAGGGTGAAGGTAACAGTGGTCCCAGTGGTAATCGGAGCACTAGGCACGGTGACTCCAAAGCTAGGCGAGTGGCTCCAGCTGGTCCCAGGAACAACATCCGAGATCTCTGTCCAGAAGAGCGCAGTCCTAGGAACAGCTAAGATACTGTTCTAAGATAATGTGCATGATATATACATATAAAACCTTTGTAGTGCATGAAGGAGAAAAAGGCTGTGGGCAGTAGTGTAACATATGGAGCCACAGAGCTGTATAGACATGGTAAATTATTTCTTTAAGTGGTATTTTAGTTTTCAATCCAACACATTGCCTTTGCTCCCATTTTTAATCTTTCATGTTTTTGTCATGAGTTAATCAGGTGTAACACCTCATATGTGCCATATAACTCCATAAAGTCTAAGAGAACGGCAATGGCTTTTTTGCTTTTATCTCTATGCTAATACTTAACCATTATTTTGGCACAGAGATTTGTGGTCAGTGTAGTTACTCTCAACAGATGTTGAGCAACATAAACACACAGGGAGAATGTAGCAGTTCCATATGTGTATTCAGTCCAGCTTTTGGCTTTTCTCTGATGGAGACTGGAGTGACAAAGCAAAGGAGCCAATCCTTAAAACAACAAACCACACTGTACTATTGTCAAAGCTTTGATTCTTCTGCTGCTTGTGCATTTAATCTGATTCTGCCCTTTCTCTTTTTCTGGCTGTAGAAAACTTAAATGTTCTGTTGCATGACCCCCTACCAGACTCTATCATAGTTTACACATTTTAAGTCATTATATTGTCTGTTTAAAATATTAGTGCTGACGTTTTTTACCCAGATACAGATCTGTAGGTTTGTCTTTTGTTTAGTGTATGTGGTTTATATTTTCATTTTCGTCATTACTCACCAGGTCTGGCTTGTATCGCTGATAAGCTTCTGCCACAAATGGACCGCTTATCGGACAACTTCCTGTGACACAGGATTAGTGGTCAGAGGTTTGGAAGTTACGATATTCTGCTATTATTAATGGAAGAATAAATACATTACAGATATTTTTACAGCTATTATCACTGTAGTCTTTCTTAGAATTGGGACCTTTATTTAGTCCAATAAAGTTTACTTTGTCATCTAACCACGTCAATACACTATATTTATATGTTAAACCTTGGATAAGCAAGCTCATCTGACTTCCTTGCTGTGCGTTAAGGTTTAAAGAAGATTAATGCCTTGCAAAAAAAATTTTTGAGCCATATTCTACGAGGAAGATACCTAAACAGTTTTAGAGAGAGGCCTGCCTAAACTCCTCTCTCCTTTATGTGTTCAGGAACATTTCACTACAAAATGACAGAGTGTAACAAATCTGCTGAGGGTGGAAACCTCAATGATGTCACGCACCGGGTGTTTTTCCTTCAACAGCTGATGGGAAACACCTGTAGGCCAACACATGTCAGTGTCCTATAAAATGGTGACACTGTAATTGATTTCCACCTAGATTATCTTGGTGTACTATCTTGCTTCTAGGCGCAGCCAAGTGGCGGAGGGCTTTCGCTTTGGTGGCCTCAGAATCTCATCTCTGATTTTTGCAGATGATGTGGTTCTGTTGGCTTCATCGGGTGAGGGCCTCCAGCTCGCACTGGAACGGTTCGCAGCCGAGTGTGAAGCAGCGGGAATGAGGATCAGCACCTCCAAATCTGAGGCCATGGTTCTCAGCCGGAAAAGGGTGGAGTGCCCACTCCGGGTCGGGGATGAGTTCCTGCCCCAAGTGGAGGAGTTCAAGTATCTCGGGGTCTTGTTCGCGAGTGATGGGAGAAGGGAGCGACAGACGGATTGGGGCTGCAGCTGCAGTAATGCGGACGCTGCACCGGTCCGTCGTGGTGAAGAGGGAGCTGAGTGTAAAAGCGAAGCTCTCAATTTACCGGTCGATCTACGTCCCTACCCTCACCTATGGCCACGAGCTGTGGGTAGTGACCGAAAGAACGAGATCGCGGATACAAGCGGCAGAAATGAGCTTCCTCCGAAGGGTGGCTGGCCTCTCCCTTAGAGATAGGGTGAGAAGTTCGGCCATCCGGGAGGGGCTCAGAGTAGAGCAGCTGCTGCTCCACATCGAAAGGAGCCAGCTGAGGTGGTTCGGGCATCTGACAAGGATGCCCCCTGGGCGCCTCCTGGGTGAGGTGTTCCAGGCATGTCCCACCGGGAGGAGGCCCCGGGGCAGACCCAGGACACGCTGGAGAGATTATATCTCTCGGCTGGCCTGGGAACGCCTTGGTATTCCCCCGGATAAGCTGGAGGAGGTGGCTGGGGAGAGGGAGGTCTGGGCCTCTTTGCTTAGGCTGCTGCCCCCGCGACCCGGCCCCGGACAAAGCGGATGAAGATGGATGGATGGATGGATGGTTTTCCCACCCATAGTAAAAAAAAAAAAGAAAAAAAAAAAGCATTTTTAAAAAAAAATTTAAAACCCTGTTTATTTAACCCTTGTATGGTGTTCGGGTCTGTGAGACCCGTTTTCAGTTTTTCTCAAAAGAAAAATTAAACAATTAATTATTTTTTCAACCTGAAATTCATTGGCTTTGGCTTATTTTCTGTGAAGAACATGAATCCGAACTAATTTTCAATGACCTCATACTGTACCTCCCCCCACGCATTTACATTACATACAAGGTGTTCGGGTCCACTGGACCCAGGCCTAATAAAAGTGTTGAAAGTGCAGGTCCTGTGTTCCCACACTCTGTCTTCCTCCTTTCTGGTGCTGCTGATGGTGTTTTCTTCCCCTCCTGCTCCGCACAAAGTTGCAACATTGTTGAAAATTCAACTATCAACACCGTCTGCTCTTACATTTCCACACATTTTACCCTCTTTCTTGAGGGATCCAAATTTTCTCATCCCCTGTCCCACCTGCAAATTAGGGGCATAATACTATAAATAAGACTTTGCCAGTGTGGTTCTTTATCACAACTGATCAAGATGGCAAAAGATTATCTGCTGCGAGGGCCATCCAATTGATTTTGGAAGAGAGAGTGGCTTCGGATGATGATGTTGACAAAGAGGTTTCAGAATATTTCACATTTCTGAAAATTTAGAGTCTGACAGTGACTTTGAAGAAGAGGATGAGGTTGAGCACCATTTAGTAACAAAACGAAGACGAGCACCCCATCTGCAGCCAGCTCCAGGACCAGAACAAGCCCACCAGACAGCAAGTGAAGAAATATGGATGTCAATAACTGGTGAAATTGAATGGTCTTCTTGCCCAAGAAATGAGCCACCCTGCAGAGCTGCTACTGTGATAAGCCAGGGCCAACACGGCTGACAGTTACTCATGTGCAGGACATCAAGTCTTCATTTGAGCTTTTCATCCCAGATTACATCCAGAAAATTATTCTGGATTGCAGTAATCTAGAAGGAAGGTGTGTTTTTGGAGAGAGGTGGAAGGAGATGGACCAAATTGATCTGCAGGCCTACTTTGGGGTTCTTATCCTTGCAGGAGTTTTCAGGTCCAAAGGGGAATCCACAGAATCCTGTGGGATGCAGAAACCGGCAAGAACCTTTCCGTGCATCAATGTCTCTGGAAAACTTCCACAAAATTTCCAGGATTATCCGTTTTGATAGCCGAGACGACAGACCAGCTCGACGGCAGAGAGACAAGCTAGCTGCCATCAGGACAGTGTGGGATAAGTGTGTGCACCACCTACCCCTGTTTTACAACCCTGGGCCTAATGTCACCATTGATGAGCAGCTGATCCCATTTAGTTGTGAAACATATTGCTTCACGTGTAAATGTGTTGTCTTTCCACTCACTCCACTTGATTATAACTGATTTATGTTTTTATAACATTTTATAAAAAAACAAAAAAAAACAAAAACGAGAAGCACATTAATTCATAAATGTGATCTAACAAAGGTAAAGGGAAAAAATTAACCATGTTTACTGTTCATATGGCTTGTAATTGGGATGAAGTAAACATCTGTTGAGTAATTTAACATAAAATTGTTTGATAGTGTTAATTTGGAAAGCCAAAACTCTAGCGGGTCCACCAGACCCATGAACACTGGCTGAGTAACAAAAATATGAACACCACACAAGGGTTAAAATCCTGTCACTTGAGCGTATCAGTCATCAGCTAAACTGTTGTCTTCCAAGTCTCAGTTTGATTATAATATGTCAATCTACATGCCAGGGCATACAGTGCTTAAACCTTATGAAGACTGCAACCTGCATTACATGTGGTGTGTTGTCACAATAGAGTGTTGTTTAATACGTTTCAGGGAAGAGAACCTGAGGGGTTCAGAAAGGAAGAGAAAAGCAGAAGGTAGAGAAAACACTCTCAGTAGTGCGCTTTAAAAAAAAATATAGTTCACTTATAACCAAATCCATTATTATCTATTTAAAACCGTTCCAATATGTTTTAATGACATTGTATGTGTCATTGTGTGTGCACGTGCGCACTTGTTAATGCGCATGCTTCAGACCTGGCTAGTTTCCTGCCTTCTGGCTCACACACCTAGTGCTAATCACACACCTGCTCCTGATGACCTCATCTGGGCAGCTTCACGAGGAAGCAGCAGAGAATCAGTCTTTGCTGAATCATTGCTAGTGGGACAGTAAAGGCTGCCTCCAAAGCTTGCTCTTTTGTTTTTCTGTTTGCAAAGAGGTTCTTACCTGCCTGTCCTTGTGGCTAGGTTTGCTTGGAGATTGATGTGGAGTGGTTAGGTGATGTTTGTGTAGATTTGGGAGAGAACTGGATACTGTCTGGATAGAAAAATGTTCAGACACTGGACTGTTTTTTGCCTTTCTCAACTGTGTTAAAAATTCACTGTAAATTAAGGCACTGTCGTTTCACTTGGAACCCTGCATCTTGAGTCCTGCTTTTAAATAAGTGTTCCGACCCGGCTCAATAGCCGCAACATAAATAAGGAGACGAACACCAGATTGTAGGTGAGAAGAGGTTTTAATCCTAAAATGCATAGCAGGTTGGCTAACATGGCTGGTACCACCAAGGCACAGCTAGTGAGGCTGCCAAAAGCCTGCCTCAGGTGCTTTTATCAACACCTGACTAGGTGTGGCCAATTAGCACCAGCTGAACACACTGAGGAGATTAGGGGCTGCAGAGGGACGTAACAATAAGTGAGCTTGACAGCCAACAAGGAGAAAGTGTTATAACTTTGATGTTTCTCTGACCCTTCCTCTAGTGCGAGTCACTGCCTCTGCTGCTTTTACTTCATGAAATGGTACACATGTTAAATAACTGAACATTCACAGTCCAAATCTAATTTTAAAACTAATAGGATTTATCAGCTTTAACTGGAAAATGTCAGCATAATGGCATACTAATACACTAGAGTGGTAAACCCTATAACTCCTTACCATACAAATATTAGAATTATGAGTGCCTTATTAGTACTTATTCTAAAACACTGTGGTCTTCCCAAGGCCCAAATAACACAGGATTAGAGACTCCAGTTTCGATGTACAATTCCCTGAGTGGTTGCGTGTGGCTGTTGAAGGTTGCTGTGAAGACTGGTAGTTTACACATTGGTCAGTACCCATAAAAACCACTAGTTGCCTGGGAAAAATCTTTATTCCCCCAACCGGTTGGTGAGTGATTGTTTTTGCTACATGAAATTGGTCAAATATATTGGGTTTATGTGGTGCTGCACTGAAAGCTTGATATTCGTGGTTGCTAGTAAATGGTAAATGGCCTGTATTTGTATAGCGCTTTACTAGTCCCTAAGGACCCCAAAGCACTTTACACATCCAGTCATCCACCCATTCAGGTGATGGTAAGCTACATTGTAGCCACAGCCACCCTGGGGCGCACTGACAGAGGCGAAGCTGACGAACACTGGCACCACCGGGCCCTCTGACCACCACCAGTAGACAACGGGTGAAGTGTCTTGCCCAAGGACACAACGACCGAGGCTGTTCCAGCCGGGGCCCGAACCGGCAACCTCCCAACTCTTGAGCCACGATCACTCAAGAGTTGTATGGAAGAGGCCATCTTATCCGCAAATATTTGCAAACTCTTCTGAAAGTAGCTGTGAAACTATCAAGAGTGCAAGGTAAGCTAGAAACAAAGTATTTTCTGTCAAAGTAAAAAGTTGTGCACAACTTTACTTTGAAGGTGAAAAAAATCTTAGTTTCCAGTTTGATTTGATTTGCGCTTTTTGAAGTTACACTACAACTAGGTTTTTGGCGCAACAGCCTCTTTGTGACCTGATCAGGAAATATGTTTTTATATGTGGCAATGTTGCTAATTGGTCTTCTAAGTCTGTATGATTTCTGCTGGCATGCCTTATGACTTTTTTTCTGGCCTTTATTGTAATTTAGAGAAAAGGATATCTTATGTTACCATCAAATAACCCAAAAAACCCTCATGGCACCTTTAAAACATTTTCTGCAGTTGAGGATATTTCAAGAAAAGGAAGGCCCATTTCAAATCAAGAAACCCAAATCACTGATTTCATATTTAAAATATGTGAGATTTGCACAATTCTTAGATTTCTGCTGACCAATTACTGTAATACTACAAATTTCAAATCAAATCAAATCAAATCACTTTTATTGTCACATCACATGTGCAGGTACATTGGTACAGCACATGTGAGTGAAATTCTTGTGTGCGAGCCCCACAAGCAACAGAGTTGTGCAAAATACAATAATGTAAACAAGCAAAATACAAGAATGGCTACATCTGAAACTAATAAATATATGTACAATATATAATAGTATAGACAGCTTTTTCCATCAGGCCATCAGACTGCTGAACACGTCATAGACACCTCAGCTTCACTACTGGAACTTCAACATTATGCACTCCACACTGTATATAAATGCCACTTGTTCTGCACATATTCAACTCTGTATATTTTATTATTATTATTATTATTATTATTATTATTATTATTATTATTATTTTATTTTATTTTTTTACTATTTAATTTGTAAAAATGTGTATACACACACACACACACACACACACACACACACACACACACACACACACACACACGTAGGAAAATATTTAGTATACACATCCAGAAATGCATACACTATTATATATTGTACATATATTTATTAGTTTCAGGTTGGCCATTCTTGTATTTTGCTCGTTTGTGTTGTTGTGTTTGCACATCTCTGTTGCTTGTGGGGCTCGCACACAAGAATTTCACTCGCATGTGCTGTGCCAGTGTGCCTGCACATGTGATGTGACAATAAAAGTGATTTGATTTGATTTGATTTGATTTCTGGATGTGTATACTAAATATTTTTCTACGTGTGTGTGTGTGTGTGTGTGTGTACACATATTTTACAAATTAAATAGAGTAAACAATAAATAAAATATATAAAATAAAATATACAGAGTGAGACATGTGCAAAACAGTGGCGTTACTGTACAGTATGGAGTGCATAATGTTAAAGTTCCAGTAGTGAAGCTGAGGTGTCTATGAAGTGTTCAGCAGTCTGATGGCCTGGTGGAAGAAGCTGTCTCTCAGTCTGCTGGTACGGGACCGGATGCTGCAGAACCTCCTTACTGATGGAAGTAGTCTGAACAGTTTATGGCTGGGGTGACTGGAGTCCTTGATGATCCTCCCCACTTTCCTCAGGCACCGCTTCCTGTAGATGTCTTGGAGGGAGGGAAGCTCACCTCCAATTATCCGTTCAGAGCACCGCACTACTCTCTGGAGAGCTTTGCAGTTGTAGGCGGTGCTGTTGCCATACCAGGTGGTGATGCATCCAGTGAGGATGCTCTCAATGGCACAGTGATAGAAGGTCCTGAGGATGCAGGGGCTCATGCCGAATCTTTTCAGTCTCCTGAGAAAGAAGAGGCGCTGCTGCGCCTTCTTCACTGTTTTGTTTGTGTGTACTGACCACGTAAGATCCTCAGCCAGGTGTACACCAAGGAACCGGAAGCTGCTCACTCTCTCCACAGCAGCGCCGTTGATGGTGATGGGGGTGTGTACTTCTCTGCACCTCCGGAAGTCCACTATCAACTCCTTTGTCTTTGCGACGTTGAGGGTGAGATGGTTGTCTTGACACCAGTGGGTCAGGGCGCTGACCTCCTCCCTGTAAGCTGTCTCATCACTGTTGGTGATAAGACCCACCACTGTAGTGTCGTCCGCAAACTTCACAATGATGTTGGAGTTGTTAGTGGCCGTGCAGTCGTAGGTGTAGAGTGAGTACAGGAGAGGGCTCAGTACACACCCCTGTGGAGCACCAGTGTTCAGTGTGACGGGGGATGAGGTGATGCTGCCCAGTCTGACCACTTGGCGTCTGTCAGACAGGAAGCTAAGGATCCAGCTGCAGAGGGAGCTGCTCAGTCCTAGATCCTGCAGTTTCCTGTCCAGCTTCGAGGGAACGATGGTATTGAATGCTGAGCTGTAATCTACAAACAGCATTCTCACATAGGTGTCTCTCTTCTCCAGGTGTGACAGGGCAGTGTGTAGTGTCAGGGCTATGGCATCATCAGTGGACCTGTTGTGGCGGTATGCAAACTGTAGAGGGTCCAGTGAGTCGGGTAGTGCAGAGCAGATGAAGTCCCTGACCAGCTTCTCGAAGCATTTGCTTACGATGGGGGTCAGGGCTACAGGTCGCCAGTCGTTCAATGAGGAGATGGTGGAGGATTTGGGTACAGGGACGATGGTGGCCATTTTGAAGCAGGCTGGGACTACAGACAGAGAGAGGAAAAGGTTGAAGATGTGCGTGAACACTCCAGCCAGCTGAGCCGCGCATGACTTGAGGACGCGGCCGGGAATCCCGTCCGGACCAGTAGCTTTGCGTGCGTTCACCTTCCTGAAGCACCTCCGCACATCCTCCTCAGACACAGTGTGCGCACTGACGTCATCCGCGGTGCGCACACTGTCCGGTCTCATGGTGTTCGCTGTGTCGAATCTAGCGTAGAATACGTTTAGATCCTCACACAGAGAGGCCGTGGTCTGCGGTGTGCTGGTTTTCCCTCTAAAGTCTGTGATCGTGTTTAGTCCCTGCCACATACTCCGAGGGTTGTCAAACTGTTGCTCCACCCTGTCCCTGTACTCACGTTTGGCTGCTTTGATCGTCTTCCGGAGTAGGTAATGTGCGTGTTTGTAGTCCGATGTGTTCGCGGAGGCAAAGGCGGTGCTCCGTGCCGCGCGAACATCTCCGTTAATCCAGGGTTTTTGATTTGGGAAGGATTTAACTGTTCTGGATGGGACGACATCTTCCACGCATGTCCTGATAAATCCGCAGACTGAGTCTGTGTATTCATCAATGTCCCTAGCAGCCACGTGAAACATTTCCCAGTCCGCGTGATCAAAACAGTCCCGCAGCGCAGACTCCGATTGGTCCGTCCAACAGTGCACCGCCCTCCGGGTTGGAGCTTCCTGTTTCAGCTTCTGCCTGTAGGCGGGCAGGAGCAGGATGGAGCGGTGATCTGATTGGCCGAATGGGGCGCGGGGGAGGGCTTTGTACGCATCCCGGAAAGAGGTGTAGCAGTGGTCGAGTAGCCGATCTCCACGAGTGTTAAAATGGATGTGTTGGTGGAATTTGGGTGAGACTTTCTTCAGGTTTCCCTTATTAAAGTCTCCGGCTGTGATAAACGCTGCCTCTGGGTGTGCGGTTTCCTCGCTGCTGATCGCGCTGTACAGTTCCCTGAGTGCTCGGTCAGTGTCGGCTTGTGGGGGAATGTAAACAGCCGTAATAATCACTGCTGTAAATTCCCTCGGTAGCCAGAATGGCCGGCACTTAATCATCAGGTACTCCAGGTCCGGTGAGCAGAAGGATTTGACCGGGTGCACGTTCGCATAATCACACCAGCTGTTGTTGATCATGAAACACACACCACCGCCTCTGCTTTTCCCAGTAAGATCCTGTGACCTGTCTGCGCGATGCACGGAGAACCCCGGTAGTTGTATTGCGGAGTCCGGTACCTTGTCCGATAGCCAGGTTTCTGTGAGGCAGATCACGCAGCAGTCCCGCATCTCTCGCTGGAATGAGATCCGTGCCCGAAGCTCGCACAGCTTGTTCTCCAGAGACTGCACATTAGCCAGTAATAAACTGGGTAACGGTGGTCTGTTAGTGCGCCGTCTCAGTGGAACCAGAACGCCAGATCTTCTCCCTCTGCGTCGGCGTTTGCGGCCTCCAGGGCCAGAGAACAAAGGCGTCTCAGGTGAGATGAATGGGGGGTCTGCAAACGGAGCGTCCGTGTTGCAAAACTTGAACTCCAGAAAGTTATAAGAAAGACCGTCTTTTATGTCCAGTAAGGTTTGTCGGTCGTACACAAGGAGACATGTGCTACTCGCGAAAAAATAAAGGAAAAGTAAAATTAAACACAGAAAAAAGCTGTTGCTTGGGGGAGCTCGCGACAAGGCTGCCATACTCGGCGCCATCTTGTACGTAAATTTCTACATTTACAAATAAAAACAACGTCTAATTGCTTATTCAGTGGTTTGTATTGTTCTACATGCTGGCCTGTTAGTGTCTGTTGTTATTAAATACACAATGGAAAACTCTAAGCTGTTTGATTTGCGCTTTGGTGAAGACACTTGTAATTCACAACACACAATATCCACACACAGACACAGACTTACAAGATAAAATGTAAGTCTTCATGTGAATATGAATACAGAAAAATACTGAGCCATGTCTATTGTCTGTTTATCAGAAAAGAAAAACTGAATCAGCCACTCTTTTCCATTCCTGCTCTTTAAAATCAGATTTCCAGACTATACTGATAATATCTCTTCAGATATAAGAACTGAAGTTATAGATAAACTTGTAGCTTACAGTTAAGGCTGCCACGATTAGTCGACTAGTCACGATTACGTCGACTATCAAAATCGTCGATGACGAATTTAATAGTCGACGCGTCGTTTGAAGCTTTGTAAGAGCCCAAAATTAATAATAGTAGGATTTAGAGTTTAATAACGGACTGAAACAGAGGATGGCAGCACTGCATGTATAAGGATGCCAGCTGCCCTTAAACCCCGAAGAAGAAGAAGTAGTGTCCGGTATCGTAGCTGTGTCCAAATTCAGGAACAGCATCCTCCTGTGCCCACATTTGTAGGTTAATTACGTTACAGCGACACAACAAAGACTTTCCAAATTCGAAGACACCGACAAATACGGCCTTCGTTTCCCCAGATTTAAAGGATCGGTCGGGTGTATACTTCGTGGCCCAACCTATCCCAGAATTCATAGCGCTGCCCTGCTCAGTTTCCAACAATGGCGGCAGCTAGTTAGTTTTAATATTACTCTTATTATACTTTCTGGGTCACAAAATAAACGTTTAACATATTTTCAGGCGAGAATGTAGCTGTGTGAACTTGAAATATCTGCTTGGTTTATCAAGACACCACATATTTTCAAAAGCGCTCCGACGTTTTCGGAGACGTCTGTTATCCACTAGCTCGATAGCTAGCCGAAGTTCAAGGCTCACTAGAGCCGGTGAGAACACCGGACTCCCGGCAAATCGTTTTCAAACCCACCGCCGTCTTTTGCTACTCAGGTTAAATATATATAAGTCACTTAGATAACTTAAAAATGTTATTGTTTGGCTTTTTTTTTTTTTGTATTTTATTTGTTCCTGAGTAAATCGGTTTGGCTGAGATTAAAGTTATAGTTTTTACACAGGTGAATAAACGTCAAGCAGACAGCTGATTATCAGAAGTGTGAGATGCTCGAGATTATACTCCGGTGTCCTGTTATATTTTAGATAGCAAGGAGCAGACGGCTGTTTCATTAAAATTTAATAAACTATCATCTTGTCTTTATTTTTAGTTAGCACATACCTTAAACACTTAAAGCTGTAAGCTAATGATAGTTATATAAGAGCATGCTGGTGCAACAAGCTGTAGGTTTTACGTCCAATGGATGCATGATCTGATTAGTCCACTAATCGCAAAAATAATCGGTGACTTTTCGACTATCAAACTAATCGTTTGTGGCAGCCCTACTTACAGTGTATAAGAAGATGCCACACTTATGGCAGAATTAATGTAATTTGCATGGCAAATTATCAGGAATGGAAGTACAAAGGGTGATCTCCTTACAGTGCACTCCTTCATAAACACAGAGACAGAGACTATTATCGTACCAAGGGCTGTGGGGCAAAAACTTGCAGACCCAATGAGGATTGAGTAATCTGCCAATTCAAATAACACCTGATGCTGTAAAAGTCTAGCATAACTTAAATACAGAACACACATTAAAACTTTTCCACAGACGTTAACGAACAGGCAAGCTGTTGTGACTGATTTCTCCATGATTTCTTACTACCAAGGGCAGTGAGTCAAAGACAAGCAGACCCAATGAGAGCTCGATGAATGTGCCAATCCAAATAACACAACAAGGGCGCTGTCAAAGTTAACTGTAGGATGAGTCAAATACAAGACACACATTTACACTGAATTTACTGAACAGAGTTAGTACTGTACAGCATCAGGAAATGTTCAGTGGAGGATTCATTGGAACAGGTTTGTGTTAATGAAATTACTGCTACAATGCATTCATACTTCTGTGCTAAATCTCCACCGGATGTACACCATTACTGCAAACCCCATGCAGTGTAACCAACACCTTAACTAGGGCTAAAGTCAGCAATTTGGTATAATATTCTTGTCCACTTGGAATATAAGGAGTTAAATCTGATAGGCAGGTGAATGAATAACAGTGTTGGATGCGTAAATGTTTTTGCGCTGCTGCCTGGAGTTGTTGAGTAATGAGAAAATAATGAAATCCCACAGAATAGCTATAGCACTAGCTAAATTCCTCCAGAATCTAGCTAGCGCTACCAAAATGGAGCGGATGCAAACACAATAGCCTAGCCTAGCCATTGCGATATTATTTTGAAAACATTCCATATCGGAGTAACATTAAGATTTATATCTGGAGGCATTTCAATATGTAACACATCCAAGTGTTAAAAAAAAACAGGCAAGATTTGTAAATTGGTACAGAAATTTATACCTGTATGCAATAGAATGCTTGTGTCTTATAACACATGCATTCCCATGTCGCCCATACGCCAGAAGAAGTACTGAAGACCAGAAACATATGATGCTCTGCCCTTTGTTTTGCAATAAATAATGCAGTAAGCTGCTTTGCTAACACAAACACATATTGCGGTCCATTTGAATACTTTCTTTTCCAAATGTTGCCCTCTGAAAGGGAAACACCTACAAATATGTAAAAACCCTGGCTGCAAAAGTAACTTTGTTAGTTTTAAAATTAAAACTACACCTCTATAGTTAATTGTGAAAGTACTGTAGCTTGGGAAATAATCATCAGAAAGAGAAAGTCTAAGCCTGAAACAACATGAACAACCTGCTTCAGGAGGCGAGTTTTTTACCCACATATGTTATCAAGTTCTCTTTTACCCTTTGGTGTACACTGAACTTTATACGGTCACTTTAGCTTCCACTTTCCTTCTCTTATATTTCTTAAATAAAATGAAAAGCTCATGCATTTTAGTGTGAAACAGCCTTCAGGTTCAGATCATGTTGGTGAAATTCATACATTTCGTTCGAGTTCGTGTGAGTGCAGCCAACTTTGAGATCATGTTACCTGCAGTTGTGAGATGATAACAGATTTGATCATTTTTAAATGCAGCATTTTGAGAGAGGTCCGTTATATTTTAATCTACAGCATCTGCTTTTTTAGGACCGAAACAGTCACAGATGACTTGAGCTGCATCACATTTCTGCTGTATAAAAAAAACACAACTTGTCATGAAAATGCCGCCCACTCTGCATGGTAATGTTTGATAAAAAATATTGCTTCATAATTATTATTTTAAAATAGACCATTGGTGTTTACACTGTGCCACATACACAGTTACACTACTACACAGTTTTGAGCAGGGCTGTGAGCTGGCAGCTCTTGTAGACAAAGTTACTCAAATGAAACTAAAAACCTTCAATGCCAGTAGATCAGGACTGATTAAGGTAAATAGTTTGCTCTGCGCTGACCCCGTGTCTCCCAGAGTTTTCCCTGAGTAAAAAAAACAGTGCATATTATAAAATTCAAAATCACTTAATCATCTCCAGCCATTGGGTATGCTCAGTGTCCCCCGAGGAAGTGCACTCCCTCTTTCTTTTTTAAAATCCCCATCTTTCCACACTCTTTAAACTCTGTTCTCCGGCCTCCTTTCCCGTGCTTTACTTGGTATATTAATATGAATTTCTTTGACTTTGAGCAAAGCTTTTGACTGACAGTGCACTGCTGTAATTACTGCAGCTACCACTGTTTGCACAACTTTTGCGCTGTGCCCCCTGCAGAGGCGCGCTTAGTTCTAATGGGAACCACATTGTGGGATCTATCTGGTTAGATGTTCAAAGATATTTTAATGTTTGTGATAAAATCACATATAAAGAAGCAAAAATATACAATGGATGGTAAGCAGTCCTGTGGGATGGTAGTAAGTAAAAATACATGTATTTTGAGTAATAACACAATTTCTACTTTCCTCCTTTCTTAGTTTCTTTTTTCTAGATATATAATTATTATACTTAGAGAACTTGATCAGTGGCATTTGCTGTATGTGTACATAACAACTAGACTACAGTTGAAGGTCCGAGACAGGAAGCATGTTCTGGTTCTTGCATACATCCACGCTGACATCTTTGCAATTGTTCTTGCTATATAATGTATGTCTACAGATGTGTTTTATAATTTACCCAAAGAAAGTCACAAGTCTAGGTAACACGGGAACAGGAAACGGAAAGGTGTGTGTATGTGTGTGTGTGTGTTACAAATCTTGTGGATGTATGGTAAAATATTTTGAGAAAGTGGCTTGTTTAATCATGTGGAGAATGGCTACAACTACTGTGTAGCTTATATTCATTAAGAATGCATTGGGCTTTACACATACACCGCCTATCTCTGGTACATTTATGATATGAAAAAATATACACTTTTTAGAGGCGTGCGTAATACATGTGCATGCAATCACAAATGGAAATACACGCGCACTTTTTTTCTGAGAAAATATCCGTTAGAATCTATCACATCTTGTCAGTAGTGACGAACCTATGGAAACTCTGGAGCGCACAATAGCCTTCACAGCAGGACAAGTAGTTCCTGACTTCACGCTCTGTCTGTCTGTGCACACATATCCATGGCTCAGTCACTGTAAAGAGCAAGAGAGGACTGTGAAGTCATTTTCTCTTTATAGGCACAGTGACCTGCTGTTCATGGCTTTGTCTTGTTCATCTCAATATTTTTATGTCTCACAGTTTAAAAGTCATCTCTCCAACGAAACTTGCCTCTTCCTCTCTTCCTCACTTCTCTATTGTAAGATATACACATGTTCTCAGACAAGTGCAACTGATCTGAATGATAAATCATGATAAAATCAAAATGTTCTTTTGTTCCTTCTTCTGTTTCCTTTGTTTGTTCACCCCCAACACACAAATTTCCACTAAACCTACAACTCTCCTTGGCCAAGTTTTGTTCTCGTCTGAGGAATTTCAACATAAATCAAAACTAGAATACAGGGAACAACTTGGCATGATATCACTCCACGGTTTTACTCTCTGTGGCTCTGATAAGAGAACACAATACAAAAGACACTGCAGATAAACACTGCAGTAGGTGATCAAAGCTCATCACATGTTGGTTTAAAATGGAGCACTGTAACAAAAAATAATTTCCCCCAGGGATCAATAAAGTATTCTGATTCTGATCACAGCAACAACAACAGATCAAACATTTTTAAAAGTTGTACAGGTTTACTATTGATTACATTCACTACTGCCATTTTGGATTGTGAACTTGCTGGTGCCGCTTTGCCTTTCAGAGTGGGAATGCAGCAGCAGATCAACTAGAAGCACTTTGAGAATCTTATCCAGGGATTCAGTATCCCTGCTTTTAGAGTCAATCTGCTCGGCATCTTTCTGTCCAATCAGTCTGAAACGTCTTAGTCTTACAAGTTCATATATTCCAAGCTACAGCAAATTTGTTGAAATACACTTATATACACAGCACTTCAAAAATATTTTTACCTATTTCTTTTCCAATATTCCAGTAAGAATTGGCTTTCTACTGCAAGCCACTACAATCCTGAGACTTTAATTATACAGAATTGTCAGGACAGTGGTGTTCCTGGCTACTTGATTTACACACTGGATTTCAGTGAGTTGAATACCAGCTTCACGAGGAATATTATTGGGGAATTGTTGTCTGCATTACTGCCCTTAACCAGTATTGAATATTCACTTTGAGACAACAAACAATAAAAACATTATAAGTGACCTATCAAAATCAAGTGTAATGTTGTTCTTGTTTCAGTGTTGAACTAACTAACTTTGCTGCTACGGGAATATTTCATCATACCATGGCTCATTTAGTTAACAAAACAGTTTTTTTAATAGCATGCACAAAGACACACAGGTGCTAAATATACACTGTCAACTGTGTATATATGTTTTATGTTACTGAGGTCTGTACAGGTTTAAAAAAAAGAAGAAGAAATGCACAGAATACATGTGGCACAGTTGGAGTTGTTTTTCTCAGTTTACATAGTCAAGGCTTTGAGATTTAGTTTAGCACCACCAGCTACAACTGTTTTCCATAAACCAGGCTTGTGTGGGTAAAGCTTTTGGTCAAGTACAATATTTACTACACAATTTCTGTAGTAAAATGAAACCGTATGAAACAAATAATTATACTTAACTGTCAGGACCTACTGCAAAGCTGTGAAATAGCGAGCACTGGAGAGAGAGTACACTGTACACTGATGAGCCAAAATGTTTTGGTCCCTTTGGCCTAATATGCTTTTAAAATGCTAATGAGAAGTCTTAATGATCTTTCTGACTCTCCACATTATGCAGACCATTGAGTTATTTGGCTAAAATGTGACTTATTGTTGAGAAGACTATTTGCCCATTTAAGACTAAATGTTTTTAGTCTTAAACAACTTTCCTTAGATGCTTTCAACACCATTTAAAAGATGAACTGAGAAACTACAGCTATTTATCTGTCCTCTGATGCTAATGAGGATACCATCTCCTTTATCCATGTAACAAATGCGCCATGAGACAGAAAGCTCATGGTCAGAGAAACAGACTAGAACAGAGTGGAAGTGAGTCAGAGGCGGGCAGACAGTCTGCATACCAGCCAGGCATGCAGTCATCCATCTATACTGCCAGACAGACAACATGCTCTGTTGCTGCTCACCCTCCAGGTGAAAGAGGTCAGTGCTAGTGTGTGCTTCACAGAGGCTCTCTTGTAAAGATGCAAAGGAAATCTTTCCGTTGAAAATTCACAGACTGAAAATTTTTTTTCCAACTCAGGGATTTCACGTTTTAAACGGGGGCTACTGGATACTAAAGTTTCTTCTTAGCGGAGCAGTTAGAGAGCTGTGTGCATGTGTGACCTTCTCATAGCAACAAGCAATGAACTCTTAAAAGGTTTTCACATGTTCCACACACTGGGAGGAACCACACGTAGCATTTCACTCAAGCAGATGTTAATAGCTTTAAGCTAAAATGCGAGTGATTGGCGGAAGGAGCACTATTATTCTTTGCAAAACAGCTATCCGTCCAGGGTTTACAGTTTGTTAAGTTTTGCCTCCTGACCCAAATGTTGACAGTGTGTGTTTACTCAAAGGAAACACCTGCATGGTGTCAATGAGCACCTCAGGGGGCACAGGAGGCCTTTGAAGTAGTGGAAACTCACACATAGTCACAGACAGAAACATAAACAAACCCCGACTCTATCCTAATCCCCCCATTAACCCCAAATCAGTATGCTTCATTGTGAGAACTGAGAGAAAGCCCTAAAAGTAGTCTTTGTGTCATCCCACTGAGAACCTCTGGATCTTCCAAATATCTGCAAACACAATAAACAGAAACAAAAACTGCTCTATAAATTAGCCGAAGCAGGTTTATACTAATGACAGTGTAACAGAAACACATTTGAACAATGTCTTGATTATTGTACTGTCGTTGTTAGATTAAGATTGTTAGATTAACACATAACAATAACATGTCATACAGTTTGACTTTGCTTTATCTGGCTGCAGAACATTAATTGTGTTGGGCTAGTCATTGTTTGTAACCTGGTAGATGCAACCAAAACCTTCTCAGTTCACACTAAGCTCCTCTGTATCATCAGTCCCCTCTCATCTTCTCATACCCTCTCCTCTGGGTCAGTGTGTCAGGGCCCCAGACTGTGCCAAGCAGTAAACAGTCTGTTCAATTTATCTCCAAAATGATGAAAACATACTTCAGAGCTTTAATGATAAATGATAGGAAACCAGTAAACACCTCACTTCCATTTGTCTAAGTTTATTATGAGCACACTTCAACATATAAATCTGAAGAAGAGCTAATAAATAATTGGGAATTGCCTTTTTGACCTAATAAGCAAGCCAGACCAGGCCATTCTTTTTCAGATGCTGACCTTTACAATAACCTCTGTTTCATGCAAAAATAATTTCTCACCAAGCAGCATGCTCAGTTTCTTTATAGTTGAACTGATAAAATATTTGCTTTTGTTTGTTTGGCTTGTGTAGACACCCTCAAGGCAGCAATAAGAACAATAATAAAGAGTAGAGTTTATACTGAGGCGAAGCAGAGATAGTAGAGCAGTGAGTAGATCTTCCAGATACATGTAAACATACTGACATTAAATTAAGTTTTGGTTTAGTTACTTCCCATTTTATTTTGAAATCCTCCTTGTTATTCATTGGAGTTAGTTTTACTTCTTGCCTTAGTTATTTCCTGCCCTTTTTGTGTCTCATCAGTTAATCACCTGCTTCATTATATATTCCTCTTTTGTCCATTAGTAAATCTTTCCAGTGTTCCCTTCATTTTTTCCCCTTTCATGTTACCACTGACTATCCTGTGCGTGACTATTTTGACTTGTTAGCTCTAAAAGCCCTACACAGCATTTAAGCATCTTTGTTGCATTACATATTTTCGGTTCATCATGTGCCAAATGTTTTCAGTTGGTGAAAGGTCTGGACTGCAGGCAGGCCAATTCAGCACTCTGGTTCTCCTACTACAAAGCCATGCTGTTGTAATAGTTGCAGCATGCAACTTCTCTCCTCCAAATAATTAATTAATAATAATAATAATAATTTAGCATTGTTTTGCTGAAATATGCAAGGCCTTCCCTGAAAAGAGCATAATCTGGATTGGATGTTACTCTAAAATTTGTACGTATCTTGCAACACTGATGTGTAGGATTTTGAACTGAGTGCTGATAACAAGCCTCTCCCTGCCATCCTTAGATCAGATGATGCAGCATCAATGTTTTCCAGAAAGCGTTCACCTGCATTTGTGGATGGCATGGCAAACTGTGTTCACAGCCCATAATTTCTGAAAGTGTTCCTGCGCCCACACATCTTGGTGATTTCTATTGCATACTCATGCCTCTTTTTAATGTAGTGGCATTTGAAGGCCTGAATGTTGGAGGCATCCAATATTCATTTTCAGTCTTGTCTGGAAAAGTCTTCCTGCTACCATGTGTGCCTCTGACTCCATTCAATCCTTTAAAGCACGCTTGAAAACGTACCTGTTCAACATGGCTTTTCCGACTCACTAATTCTCACCCCTCATTAATTGCTGTATCGCTACTCATTTCTCTGGATAATCATGATTTCTCCCTATCTCTACTTACTTATGCTTTTGTTTGTTCTCTATTTTCTCTATTTTTATTCTTCCATTGTAAAAATAAAACACATTGGTGTTTACAGAAAAGCTAAATCTCAATGTGTTTCTAAAGTTAAGGCATAACAGTGATAAAAGTATAATTAAATGGTTTCAGATGCTGATGTGAAAGAAGTGAATACCACAGAAATAAAGTAGAGCCAAGAACAGAACCCTGTGGAACACCGTGAGATATTTGGCAAAAGATGTAAATAGTTGTCTATATGTAGGTGTCTGCAGACAGCAGATACCTCTGTGAGTGAGATATGAAGAAAACCATTCAGGTGCCTTTACCAGATATGCCTACCAGGTGCTCCAGTCTCTGGATCAAAGGCTGAACTGAAGACTCTCCTGTATCACTGCACATCAGCAAGTTATTTGATAGTCCGAGGAAAGAAGTTTCACTAGAATAGGCCCTACAGAAATCAGATTGAAATGTGCACAGAGGTATGTTAGTGGCTTATCATTTTAAGGGGAGCATTTGTTTTCTTTTGAAAAAAAGAGAGAAAAAGAAAAGAAAAAGAAAGGGCCTTTAGCCCAGACATATTCACCACAGAACACCAGCTACATTCCAAGTAAATGTCTTTTCTAGTAATCATTTGGCTACTGCTGCCCTGAAAGTTTTTCAGCAGTGAATTGCCATCCTGTGATTCAATCCTTAAAGGGAAGCCAGAAAAACAGCTGGAACCTGCAGACACTTTGTAAAAGATCAAGGTTTTCCATTAGCTCACCAATTTTTCCAGGACGTGTTTGAAATACAAGTCTTCTGTCAGCCCGCTAGCATCACACAAGCTCAGTGTATCCACTTTTCCTTGAACCATTGTCTTATTTTGAGGTCTAGGTTAAGAAAATACAATTCAGTGTTTACTGTAACTTTGATTATTGTGGCATGCGTTCAGTTAGTAATATTAAACGCGGCATTGAGAACTCTGGTGTCCAAATGGGTTAATAATTTAAAGCGTTTTACAACTGCTGCAGTAAAACTTTTGTTTAAGCCTCAATGAAAACATAGTTTTTGACTTTCCCCTGTTTAACACAGCCTCAGCTAAGAGTGTTAAAGGACCTATCACATTTTATT
Organism: Diplotaxodon limnothrissa; assembly: GCF_057381915.1. Lineage (NCBI taxonomy): Eukaryota > Metazoa > Chordata > Actinopteri > Cichliformes > Cichlidae > Diplotaxodon > Diplotaxodon limnothrissa. Next base: position 13,755,055 of record NC_140606.1, on the reverse strand, counting down.
GGTTTGACCATAGAGGAGATTGAAGTTTTGCAATGTTTGCATGCTTTAATTTACATCATTCTAACTGGCTTGAGAGAGGGTACATATGCACGTTTACAGAATCCTCGAGAGGTCCAAATGGCCGTATGTGAACTTGGTGATATACACTAGCTCACTTGTGCTTCTGCGTGTGTGTTTGCATCTAAATATGGTCATGTGCATGTGTGTAATTTTAAAGCTGGATAGCCTCAGTCAGAGAGGCCCCACTGAGAAACTCAACATGGGTGGGCATTGACAGACTAATTCCTGACTTCCTTAGTGACAATGTATGAAAAGTTACAACTGTTTACTGGGGATTTATGCTTCAGTGGGAGACCTACGTCATAGCTACTTCATAACCACAAACCCCTGAAACCATAACCCATCGTGTAACCTGACGTGCACCTTCCTAGAAATATAACTACACGTGAAGTGATTGTGACAATTGTGATTGTTTTGTCCAGTATCACCAGTTGTTCCTGTGCTTTCTTTTGGGGTACTGTTTCATCAGTTTTTGAATTTATCAAAGAGAAAATAACAATCATTGCCTCAAAATTAGGAATAATAATCATAGCCTCAATAGAAGAACTCACAAAGTTTAGCAAATTAATGGATGGAGGCAGATGGAAAACAAAGAGTACTTGGGGGGATGGATATTTTTGCCCCTGAAAAAAAACAACAACAATAAATAGTGGGGATCCAGGAGGGAAAAAGTCCCAGCATTTAATTTGTTTCTTCCAGTTGGCACTGCATATAAAGCACTGGGACACAACCACAAGATAACTAACATGTAATGAACCAGCACATGGATGTATGGTTTCGACACTTGAGCAGGTTACATTGTAACCTTAACAATGATTCCCTGCAGTAGCCTAAATCAGGACATAGTAAACCATTTGACAATCCAGACCGCTCTTTTTACAACTAAAATAGCATAAAAAAGTCTTTCTTATTCCATAGGATCTGTTGAGAGTCTTTGAAATGATGAACTACCAACTCCTCAAGTCATCAATATATGAACTGCACATCTCTGGTATTTGGTTTGAGTCCTACCATAATTATCTCAGCTGATTTTCATTGAACTCCTAATGATCCCAGCCAGACAGCACTAATCACTGCACATTGGTAAGACAGAGGTGAAGAGAGCAAGCACATTTAAATGCTTTGATGTTTAAAAACACAACAGTGAAGATACATGTATCAAGACAATTAAATCTCTCTCAAACTGAGTCAAAACATTTTAAATGCTTACATCAACCTTATTTTCAGCTTTTAATAACTTGTTGACAACTATGGCAAAAAGACCACATGTGGTCTTGTTGCCTTTTGATCCAGCTGTTCTGTGAGAAAATATTCTTACTATCACAGCAGAATATCCATCAAGAACAAAAGTCATCAGGAAGGTTAATAAGGCAATTAAGGATAACAGCTCCCACTGCAAAGCCTATTCACACTCCTATGAGGAAGAAACCACGAGAGTGCGAAACCAAAAACAGCCCAACTGTTCAGGCACACCTCGTCTTCTAGTCTTGACAGGTGCTAAGTTTCACTCCATCCTACTTACTGCTTTAATTCACACATTGGGCTTGATTTTTTTTAAAGTGTGTTTTAGGCTACGTCCACACTAGCCCAGATAGATTTGAAGATGGCGTTTTCGTCTGAAAGTGCTCCGCGTCCACACTGTCGTTTTCAGTCGTTTTCACAAAGTTGTGCGTCGACATTGAAAGGCCGAAAGCGGTGACGTTCCAGTACTGCGCATGCGTGAAATGCAAGACGATTTGACCTGCCTCACTTCTGTCTGCCATTTCTTTACTTTCCGGGTCTTTGAAACGTCGTGGCAAAATGTTCAGGAAAAGCACCAAGTTTTTTTAATGGACTAACAATAAGGTGGAGTTGTTGCTGCGAGAATCACAAAAGTACAAAGTTGCAAAAGCGAGTGAGAATAAAAGAATTCGAAGAAAAGCTATCTGGAGCATGTACAGACTGATATTAATCTTTAATCTGTCAAAATTGACTGCTGTGTAATGCCCTCCACTATCTTAGTTTAATTGGTCACTTGACTGCATCACATGACTAAAATATGTCATTGTTTTCAAAAAAGTCTCAGTTTTCGCTGTCCACACTGCGACGTGAAAGCACCATTTTCAAATGTATGCGTTTTCGAGAGCATTTTCAAAACGTGGTGTTTTCCTTGAGCCAAAACGTTGTCTCAGTGTGGACAGGAGGCCAAAACGAGGTGTTTTCAAACGAAAACGCATTAGTGTGGACGTAGCCTTAGTGTCTTGTCTGATGTTGCTGTGTGGTGTGGAGCAGGGAAATTATTTTACTGCTATTGTTAAATAATTATCATTATTACCATTGCATTAATAATATAATCTGCAGTATGATCATTGCTTTAACAATGTAACAGATAGCTTTAAGATGGCCTTAAGATGTTTATGATGATGTTAATTTTGTATTTCAGATGCAGTTATAACTATTGTGTACACAATGCATATCTGTGCTTATTTGAGTTGATGTTCAGGTTCTTTAAAGGTCTTAAGCTTCACTGACGTGACTGTTCAGGTGATACATGCTGAGGGAAAACTAGAACATAGAAGGAATTGCAATACATGCTTACAAAACACTTATATCAGGTCATTTTATATTAAGGTTTCATTAGAGGTTTTTGATTAGAACATTTATTTAGCAGAAGACATACACATAGTCTCAGTGAGCCTCTGGTCTAGTGAAAGGTCAGAAGTGCAACAGGTGAAGAGGTGACACAGAGGCTGAGTGAGGTCGTGACACACACACATGAGTTAGATTTATTTAGAGGAGAGATTAGTCATGTCTCGGTAAAAGAGGAACCGTTCCTTGTTGTCTCGGCAAGAAAGAGGAACAAGACAAGAACTGAAAGGTAGACAGGAAGTGCCAGCCATGAAGATAGAAGACGATGTTCTTTTTAAACTGTGTTAAAAGTCGTTGTGGTTTTGATTTGACGTATGTGTATATATCCTGTCTGTGACGCATGAAGGGGCGTCAGTAAATCAAACCCTGATGCTATAAAATATCTGTTCATGCTTTGATTAAGTTGAAGACTACTTGCTGTCTGCGTACAGAGTGTTCTTCCCACACGTGTGTAGTCATTAAAATCATTGTTTGACCAAGATCTTCTGGACCTGCTTGTTTGTACTCTCCTTCCTCAATTTTGAACCTTAACAGTGGATTTCCAGAGTAGGAATTTCATTGCATCATTGCAACAGTTGCCTAGGCATGACACCAAACCCTTGTATTTTTAATCTCTTTTATCTTCAAAAAAGAACTTGAAATCTTACCACTTATGAGACTTGTTGAAAACTTTCTACTTTATATCTCCTCTAATCTGTCTCTGGACAAAAGCTTCTTCTAAATGAAGGACTAAAACATCTATAAAAGTCCAACTGTTCTAAAAGAATAACATTGTGCTTTGATACATGATAATGCCCTGGCCACGCTGTGTTAAAATCTGACAGGCTTGCTCTCTTTGGTTCATGGTTCATCCACCATGATGGTGAATTTAAAATACCGCTCCCTCTTTTTAAGCCTTTGCACTTTCACACATACTGTACATGTGTGCAGATGTTCAAAGCAATGCTCACTGCACAAAAACAGTGAGCTGGAGAGTTCACATGTAATGCTGTAATCAGTGTAGGGGAATTTGACACAAGGTTATGTAAACTACTCAAAAACTCTACCTCGGCTGACCAAATTAGGCTTCAACAGAGCCGGAGAATTCAAATGACAGTGAGAATGGGAGGTACAGTATTTATGCTGTTCCACTCTGTCATCTTTTGCTCCTAGGGAAACTTTAAGTGAAGTATTATTTAGCCATGTGTTGTAGCTTCACCTAAGAAATGTGAAAATCTAGGGTGAATGTGGAAGCAGCTCGGTAGACTCAATCGTCAGAATCAGAATCAGAATCAGAATGGGTTTATTGCCAGATGTTGAGGTTTACAACATTAGGAATTTGCTGCGGTGCTTCAGTGCAAACAATAAGAATAAGAATTAAAGTGCTATGTAGAAAGAAAGATATGTGCATGAGATATACATGAGATATATACATGAGAATAAGAATTAAGAGTGCTACGTAGAAGGATATATACATGAGTGCAGGTGGTGATCAGTGCCAGACATGAAATGATGCAGTGACACAGCGTAGGGTCATGTGTGAGTGGCGGGGACAGTCATGTGGTTATTGTTCATGTGTCCAACAGCAGAGGGGAAGAAACTGTTCTTGTGGCGAGAGGTTCTGGTGCGAATGGACCGGAGCCTCCTGCCTGAGGGGAGCAGGTCAAACAGACTGTGTCCAGGGTGAGAAGGGTCAGCTGAGATCCGGGCTGCACGCCGCAGTGTCCTGGAGGTGTACAGGTCCTGCAGAGATGGGAGTCTGCAGCCAATCACCTTCTCAGCAGAGCGCACAACACGCTGCAGTCTCTGTTTGTCCCTGATAGTGGCTCCAGCGTACCACACGGTGATGGAGGAGGTGAGGATGGACTCGATGATTGCAGTGTAGAATTGCATCATCGTCCGTGTTGGCAGGTTGAATTTCTTCAGCTGCCTCAGGAAGTACATCCTCTGCTGGGCTTTCTTGATGACGGAGGTGATGGTGGGCTCCCACTTCAGGTCCTGGGTGATGGTGGTACCCAGGAAGCGGAATGAGTCCACAGAGGTGATGGGGGTGTCAGTCAGGATGATGGGGGGGAGTGGGGCTGTGTGCTTCCTGAAGTCCACAATAATCTCCACTGTCTTCTGGGCATTCAGCACCAGGTTGTTGTGGCTGCACCAGGACACCAGACGTTCAACCTCCCTCCTGTAGGCAGACTCATCCCCGTCAGAGATGAGCCCAATGACGGTGGTGTCATCTGCGAACTTGATTAGCTTGACAGACTGGTGGGTGGAGGTGCAGCAGTTGGTGTACAGGGAGAAGAGCAGAGGAGAAAGAACACAGCCCTGAGGGGAGCCGGTGCTGATGGTCCGGGAGTCCGAGACATTCTTCCCCAGCCTCACGTGCTGCTTCCTGTCCGTCAGGAAGTCAGTGATCCACCGGCAGATGGGATCAGGCACATTCATCTGGGAAAGCTTGCCTCGGAGATGGTCTGGAAGGATGGTGTTGAAGGCAGAGCTGAAGTCCACAAACAGGATCCTGGCGTAGGTTCCTGGGGAGTCCAGATGCTGCAGGATGAAGTGTAGGGCCATGTTGATGGCGTCGTCTACAGACCTGTTGGCTCTATATGCAAACTGCAGGGGGTCCAGGAGGGGGGCCGTGAGGGTCTTGAGATGGGAGAGAACTAGGCGCTCAAATGACTTCATGACCACAGATGTCAGAGCCACGGGTCTGTAGTCATTTAGTCCAGTGATCCTAGGTTTCTTGGGGACAGGGATTATGGTAGAGGACTTGAAGCAGGCAGGCACATGACATGCCTGCAGTGAGGAGTTGAAGATGCCAGAAAACACTGGGGCCAGCTCGTTTGCACAGTGTCTGAGGGTGGCAGGAGACACACCGTCTGGGCCGGGAGCTTTCCGAGCATTCAGATTCTTAAACTGCTTCCTCACATCTGCTTCATGAATATGAAGAGTTGTGGTCGGAGGAGGTGGTGTGAAATCCTCTTTTGTGTGGGGTGAGGAGGGGGGTGTTGTAGGTGAACAGTTTGAAGGTGGTGATGGCTCTATGGAGGGGGGAGAGGTGGGGTGCTCCTTTATTTGATGTCTCTTCATGCAGTTCCACAATGGGCAGAAAGACATAGATGGTCAGAGCTTTTCTTGTTTTCCTTATCTCCATGGAAGGAGCAGAGTCTACAACATAGGGCCACCTTTAACCTTTTTACCCTGCCACACCTCAGTACCTCAGAGGAGCAGATTTGTTCCAGAAAGATTACACACACAGCCAGCATGAAGGTCAAGAAAATGAAGCATAAACTAAAGAGAAACTCACAAGGTTTGTGAGAATTAAAAGTACATTTAAACACTTATCACCACACTTTCTTTTTTACTCTCTCTCTCTCTCTCTCTCTCTCTCTCTCTCTCTCTCTCTCTCTCTCTCTCTCACACACACACACACACACACACACACACACACACACACACACACACACAGTACCACATGCCTTGCACACCTACAGCACATGACATACGTTACGCTAACCAGACGTCAGCTTTGGTCAGATGGTGTCAGAGAGCAGAAAGAAAATAGGTGAGCTCATCTGGGAAAATCATAACTGAAAAAACATTAAGGACCCTCTATTCGTGAGAAAAAAAAGACTTTTTGTAACACTTTAGTGGAGATTGAAATGACAGCCAAATCTCACCCTCATTATACTGAAAAAATAACATAAAAGAATAATAATAATAATAAAAAGTTTAGTTCTTTTGCACCAGTTATTAAGAATCATATAGCATTAAGCAACACTCACAGCTCAGGGATTTAAAGTGGTCCTCTTTCTCAGAAGTGATGTGTTGCAGAGTCTTTCAAGGACACTGAGAAATGTAACTATGGCAACAATGTGTATTTGTTATGGAAGAGCTGAATCCGAATGTCAGGAAAACACTGAAAACGCAGAGAAACACAGACAGGAAGACAGAAACAAAGAGAGTGGAAGGGTGGAGGATGTTTGAGTGTCAAACTTTGTTTTACACACCTACAGCAAGATGCTGCTGAATTGAAAAGTTGCTAGCTTGCAGTGACTAAGTGATACCTCCACATGACCTAACACAACTGTACAAGTCTGATTAGAAATGTAATATTTTCACTATATGTTTGTAAAAAAAATTACAAAGCTGTGTGGTCCAATAATTGCTAAACACTTACTAACGTGGACATGTATAATTGCTCTACAAGTGTAATAACAGAACACAAGAGCATGATGACCATGTAGTCTTTTCATTACTATTATTATTTCCAATATTATTATTAGCACAGCTTCTTCAAACCTGTGGTGGGGACTTGCAGTTAAAGGTGTAATTGATGCAGTGCTTGTTATTTTGGACCACTCTTCTGTTGGCTGTAGAATATTAACAAGTGCCTAAAGAATGGTTCTTTCTAACTTTAGTAAAATATTAGACAATGTAGGGATTATAGCATCAGTCTATAGTTTTTGTCCAGAGTGAAATTAGAGCAGGGCGATATGACCAAAAATATTTATCACGATATACATTTGAAAATTTGCGATAACGATATAACTGGCGATATAATTGACACTAGACAAAATGCTTTACAACTCCACAACTTTATTAATGCAAAAAACCCCATCAATGTATTTTCACTTAAACAAGCAGGTGTTTTTTATGTGCATTAAAGTTATATAAAAATGTAACCGTGCAAATTCCTTGCTGACAGTTTAACCAAAAGGCATTTCCAGTGGAAATTGGCCGACATGTCCTCAGCATAACCATGTATAATATCCACAAAACTTAAAAAGAGGTTATACACACACAATACGGTAATATTATGTTAAAGCACAGTACGTATCATTCCGCGAGGCGCCTGCCTACGATAGCCGTAATGCTGCGACAATCCATCAAGCGGTGCGGGTTCGTAGCTTAGCAAAGTCGTACTGAAACATTTGACAGATTTTCGAGCGCCGTGTACGACATAAAATCGTTTCGAGGTCAGTAAACACAACCAGAATTCATACATAAGGCCCACTAGATTATAAGGAGCACTGTCGACTTTCAGAAAAATCAAAGGATTGATTTTAAGTGTGCCGTATTTTCCAAACAACACAGTACGACGGCCCGCTAGCATGCGCTACCAAAAATAGTGCTTTGTTGTGTATCTGACGGACGAAAGCTAAACCAGTTCCACACCACTGAAGTTGCAGCATTTTTACAAACCAATTCTGGTTCATCTGTTTCATTCAACGATCCACTTTCGCTCTTCTCATTCTGCGTCACTGCCATGTGCGTATGTAAACATAGGCACTGCGCATGCGCGTTTTACCCACATTCTATCGCGATATTTCATTTTCCTATCGTTGCCCAAAATTACCCTAAGTGAAATATCTAATTTTTTCACTTTTCAAAATCCACTACCTGATCTTTCAGTCATCCTCTGTGGGATGTTTACTCATCACACCCAAATTTCTATGTATCTACTCAAGATTTCTGTTAAGAATTATCATTCTGTCATTATGTATTTTCTGCACTATAAGGCGCACTTAAAATCCTTTAATTTTTTAAAAAATCGACAGTGCACCTTTTAATCCGGTGCGCCTTATGTATGAATTCTGGTTGTGCTTACTTGCTGCTTTATCAGGTGTAACAATTAAGTTTAACATCCATGCATCCATGAAAACAGAATTTATTAACTTTAACGGAGTTAGAAGCTAGCAGGAAGTTAGCCCACTAGTTTCCACCTAAACATGATATACCATGTTCTGACTGAGAGATTTCTGAAAAAATGTAAACGTACAGCTCTGCTATCACTTCCAACATAAATGACGACAGAAAACTAAACAGCAGTGATGTTTGTAGTGTTACAGAAGTTAGCTGGTATATAATATTGTGCTATGTGATTGCTAGCGACACAGCTATGTTAGCATAACATAAACACAGTGAAGCTGGAGGATGAACGCTAACTTTTTTTCCACTCGATAAAAGTTAACGTGAGGGTTCCTGATGGTTAGGGACAAATGCAATCGCATGGCAGGATGTAAACGGACCAAACAACACTGGAATAGAGCATCTACGAGAGAATTTAACATTAATGAATCAATGGTACAGAAGTGGAGGAAGCAAGAAGAATGAGTTTAGAAAAGTTTGACTTATCTGACTGTTTTGTTTCACTTAATACGCCTTATAATCTGGTGCACCTTATGGTCCGTACAATACGATACCTAATTACTGTGGTGTAGTATGAATGGCTGTGGGGGAGGTCTTTATCAGTAGCACAAGATATAAAATTACTCAAAATCCAAAATTTATGCCCTCATTTTCTAATGATGTTCAGTGGGCCGGATTGGAGACTTTGCCAGGTCAAATCTGGCCCCGATCCTTATGTTTGACACCTCTGATCTAAAATAGCAGTGTAGGTGTTACGTAGTTCTCCGCCTTTAATACAAATGCTACTGCAACTCTGTTTCTTTAGCTTAAAAGTATATCAACATCCCACTGATAGTAACATTTTTTAAAATACTTTAATCTGTATCACACAGTCACTTACATTTGTAACTGTAGCTTGCAACTAGGTGCTGCAAAGCACAGCAACAACTATAGTGCGCTTATCTGTTCTGCAGTCTGTTTTGTTCTCCATTCTCCAAACTACACTTCTGTGTGACTGACCTCAGGGAAGTTACACTACAGAGAAGAAGGGTGGGAGTGCTATTGACTGTTGTCATGGAAATAAATGAATAAACGTGTTTACTGGAGGTTGGAAAGTCTCTGACATGGGCGTATGCGCAGTAATCTCTATGTATCTGTACACTTTAACTGCTGTGTACGCTATACAGTTTTGGTGAACTTGTGAACTTTTAGGCTTTGAGTTTACTTTTAGGCTTTAAGATGTTTCAAGTTTATTTGCGCACACACAGAGATCCTACAGAGGTCCAGATGTGAGGATTTTACTTGTTGGTAAGTCCCACCATAAATAATAATAACAATAAAAACTAATGAACAAATAGCGGAAAAATGAAAGAGTCAAACCAAGCAGAGAGAAAAGCAGACTTGTGTGGACTGACTGAACAACAAGGAAGAAAGAAATTAAGAACATACTGTAAGTGGAGGAGAAATCTGCTTTTAAAGTACTACTGTATCTGAGACTACACTGTTTAATTTGTAGCACGGTCGTAACGCTCACAGTTATGCATTGTTTTGGACTGGCACAGAGTTGGTTGTGGTGTTAATGGTAAATGTTAGGTGACATCAAGGATAGGAGAATTCATTTTAAATTTAAGGTGATGCTGATTGGATTTACTCTTTTAATTGCATTTTTATACTAGCTTTACACTGCTTAGAGGTTTGGCCCCAGTCACATTAGACAAGCCGACTGCTGTACAATCTTTTGTACAATATGTGGCTATTTGCATTTTTTGTGCTGTCTGGGACTGATTCCAAGTAGATGCTAACCAACTGGTCACCAAGAGACTGAGCGGAGATTAGACTTAACTTCAGGATGACCAATTTTGGTTGCAAATGACAGGTGACAGGCAACTTATCTCAGTGTGACTCTGACTGCAATTAGTCTAAAAGGTTTGCAAATATTTGCCATCTAACTTATAAAGGGCAAACAGACGGTCAACACATTGCAATCACTTGTAATCAGTGTCGATCAATGAACAACTCATCTGAACTATCATTTAGGTCTCCAAGTGCGTAATGTAAAGGATCACAAAAACCTGAGCTTCTAATAAACAGCCACAAATAAACACAACAGGACAAAGGGTGCTATTTGGTGAGGGCATCTCACCAATGCATCTTGGTGGAAAGGGGGCATCTTGTTCCATTTATTGAAATCAACAGCAGACCTTTGAAGTTTGACAGCTAATAAATATGTGAAAATGACTCCGCTCTGCAACATGTTTTACAGTATTATGGAGCACAAGTTCTAGCTCTGAATGATGCAATTAATGATAGGAGTGTGACTGGTTCTTTCTATCGGGCCATCATAGCAGCTGCAAAGCTAGCAAACAGTGTGCGTAGCATTTCATCAGAGACTCCCTAATAGCAATATGAGACAGCTGTCCCAGTGCATCGCTCTGTGCAGTCCCAGTGCTTACATGTAACACAGTAAGTACTTTAATCTTTAGTCTCCACAATTCGACTGTATTCTCAAAATAGCATTTCGACTTTATTCCCAAAATGAACACTATTTTTTTTCCTAATATGACCACATATTGTACTCTGTTGTACATTGTTTACAGAGAGAAACATAAGCATAAAACTTGGGCTTGCATTGTCTTACTTTATTAGTAAAAAGTCCAGACTGTGAGGCTTGACATGTGGATTCTCTGTGGTCTGCCAGTGGCAGTGTAACGCACTACAGGTCTGATGCAGATGACAACAGATTTGAGATTCACCACAGTTAATTTTAGCAGTATTTCAAACAGATTGAATGTGCCAACTTGACTCTTGATAGCAGACTGTCTTCGTCTTATTGCTACAGTATTATATCCCCATTTTATGAATGTTTTGAAGCACCTATGTCGCTTCAAATATGGAAAACTGTGTGGAAGTCATCTCAGACTTGGTTCCCTTCTTTGAAGTGACCACTTCAAAGGCACTTGGAATTATTTTGGTTGTGCCCCCGACTCCAATCACTGTTTTCCCTAAAGTGACTGCATCCTTATGGAGTATCTGGTTATATCTTGTTGAATTCAGTTAGCTAAATCCACAAAGCACAAATCAGCTGATCGCAGCCTGCAGATAAAGAACCCTATCTGCTCTTACACTAAAAGTATTTTGATTCTAAGTGATTCTTTTCCCACGCTGCACCATAACAACCGATCTTAGGGTTAATACTTTTCCACTGATTATAGTCATTATCCTGTTTAGGTGAGGAGGCAAAATCACCCATCTACAATGTAGGCAGCAACAAATAGAGATAGTTTTTAAAATTCCCTTTGTTTTTCTCTGCATATGTCCAATGTTCAGAGTAAGTATATTCATTAGAATTTGAATTTAATTTGAAATACAGCACGTGTTTTTCCATACACGCTGTGTATTCCATCACATGTAGTTCAGTTTCCTCTGCACAGCAACACCTGGTAGAGCTCATTTGTATTTGTAATTTTGTAATTTGAGTACATTTCAGAGTCTGTAGTTTTTCATTTTTACTTGAGTAAAGAAGTTGAATCAGTATGTCAACTTTTACTGGTATCTGTACTTAAGTGAAAAATATGTGACCTTTTTGGCAATAGTAAAACGTTGGTTCTTAAAAGAAATCATTGTAAGCACAAGAAATTGTAATTTCAGCCGAGTGACCTGAAGCATGAATTTAAGTTTTCTTGATGTTGTTTTACTTTCTAAAATGCATCCAGGCAAAATCATTCCTGGTCCCACCTGGATGATCACTATAGAATTTGTTTAAGTTTATATATTGAGAATGTGATTCTCACTGCAGAAACAACACCATGTGGCTTTCTTGTGTGCCCTTCCATTCCATTGTAGTTGATCAGATTCCTCATATATCCAGTCCCTGCTGTACTCTGCACCTCTGTATTTTGTTATTACATTAATACATCACATTTATTTATTTAATAATTTTCTTGCTTGTGTTTTTAGTTGCTTTTTAATACCTCCTCCTTGTCCTTCCCCTTTTCTTTCCTGTACTAGACGCCACATGATAAAACAAACTTGACACATCTGCCACTGTGGATCAGCCGCCTGGTCTCTCCATCTGTAACATTATCGCTGTCTGTAATGCCATAAGGGCTTTGGGAAATGGTGTGGTTTTATTTGAATTTGGAAGTGCAGGAATGTTTACATGCTGACATCTATGACATGAGAACATATGAATGAATATGTATGATTTCCTCCATTCACGTGATGAATATTTATGTTTGTCATGTTTTTCTGTCATGGTTAACTTAAGAGACAGTCATTTAAAGAAAGTTAAAAAAAAAGATCAAAGAAAGAAAAATATATGTTGCTGCATGCCAGCACAATCTCTCTCTCATCATTATTATTTATAAAGGGAATATAGTCATATACAATCCATATGCAACATCTGGCCATTGTTCTTTGGTATATTGTTTTCATTTCTAGTATTGATTGTCACCAAGCTTTCCTTCACTCGTCAGCTAATATACATTCAACAGTGCCTCTTTTTTGTTATGTAGAGTGGACTGAAATGGCAGGCTGATGTTGACATCCAAGATACCTGTCGTTTTGGTCGGTAAAAATGCTGGTGCATATTGAGATGATGGCATTGTGTTTATACAGGAGCTGTTGATAGACTGTACCCTTCACCACTTAAGCTTAAATGAATCACCTGAAATTTTATTAGGCACACATTGCTACCACCTACGTGGTTGGACTTCTGCCTTCAGAATTGTCTTGATTTGTTGTTGCATAGATTCAGGAAGGTGTGGAAACATTCCTCTGAAATATTGTTTTGTTGACAGTGCAGATTTGTCGACTGCAAATCCATGATGCGAGTCTTGGTTTCCAGAGGCATGACACAGTTCTTCCTCCACAGTCACCAGTTCATAAAACCACTTTCAAATGATTTAAAGTTTGTGACATGGCATCCTGCTTGAAGCAACCATTAGAAGATGGGTAAACAATGGATATAAAGGGATGGACATGGTCAGAAACAATGCTCTGGTAGGCTGTGGCATTTAAGTGATGCTCAAGTAGTACTAAAGGGTCCAAAGTACGTCAGGAAAATTACACCACCAGCAGTATAAATTGTTAGTACAAGTCAGGATGGACCCAGGCTATGGGCAGAAATCTGTGCCATCAGAAACTGAATTTGAATAAGTTAAATTTGAATTGCTCAGATTGAATCTGAATTGTAACTTGAATAAATGCTTTTGAAAACTGAATTTGAATTAGTCTAATTTGAAATTGAATTTATGGTTTGAAAATTATCATCACTAAATTGAAATTGAATTTTATATTTTGAAAATGAATTGATTTGCTTTGAAACTGCATTTTATCCTTTAAAAATTCAGCTCTCGAATAATTTCAGTTTCATTTCTCACCATTCAGTTTCAGTTCTACAATTCAATTACAGTTCCAAAATTAAGGTTTTTTGGAACTTACATCCGGTTCCGGTTCAAGCGCTGTCACGGTCCTGGGTCTTATGACCCAGTGTTTTGAGTTTTAGTTCATTTCGATGTTTATAGTTTTTGTTTAAGCCCTTCAGGTTTTCTAAGTTCATTTGTTACCATGCCTAGGTGATTTTAGTTCTTATTAATTCCCCCTCGTGTTTCCAACCCATGTTAAGTCTTCCCTGCTCTTCATGTGTTTCATGTCTGTGTCTTACGTTGTCAAGTTCTGGTTGTCATATCTGCGTTTCATTATGTTTCCTGTTTTATTTTGGAAGGAGTCGTGTGTTCTTGGTTCTTTGTATTTAGCTTCACTGCTCCTGTCATTAGGTTCATGTTAGTCAGCTGTTTCCTCATGTGTCTCCACTTCCCCTGATCACCTCATGTGTGTATTTAAGTCCTCTGTTTTTGCATGTCATTTGTCAGGTCGTCTGCTCATTCATGTCTCATCTCCAGGTATCTCTGTCAGTTCACTATGCTTAAGGTTTTTTCATGTTTAGTTTTAGTTCACCCAGTTTAGGTTAGTGTTTCGTGTTCACCTATGCCCTATTGTTTGGTACCCTTGTTTCTAGGGATGGGTATCGTTTAGGTTTTATCCGATACCGGTGCCAAATCGGTACTTTTGAAACGGTGCCGGTGCTCAAACGGTGCTCAAACCGGTGCTTAAAGAATGGAGAACACAAAATTGGTCCAAAAACCTCTCATGTTCAGCTGTTTTTTGTAAAAAGATAACAATGTTAGCCTTTTCTGCAGCTGTGGGGCATATATGGTATCACTCTTGGCTGGAAGCAGTGCTTAAACAATGGAAAAAACACAAACTTTGTCCTAAACCTCTCATGTTTAACTGTTTTCCCCTTTTTCTTTGGTCATTTTAGCCTTTTTGGCCAGGGTGAAGGGAGTATCTGCCATCAAACAAGAAGACAGCCGCATGTAGCTATGATGATGTTTGCTAGTTCACCTTACATGCATTAATGTAATAACGTGGTTAGCCTACTCAATGTAAATTACACACGCACAACATTAAGCTACTCACGCAGAGAAGAACGGCTGCTGCTGCATCATCATCCTCATCATTTCTGCTACACTGGCAGGGCTAGGGGCCAGGACTCTCCTCTTCGTGTTTTTGGGGGATGTTGCTAACTCCGGGTCTCATAACAGGCAACCCACCTGCAGTAGATGCGCTCGGTGTGAGGTCTCGCAGCAAGCTATCAAATACGGCGCATTTCTGGGCTTTTAAAAAAAACAAAAACGCTATACGTCACCAGGTGTTTCATCGGATTTGAGGTGTTACCTCCTTTGACAGTATCACAGTATCAGCTTAAAGCACTTGTTGCAGGGTGCTGAGTTTTGCATATTTTGCTGTGAAGTATAGCCAGACTTTTGACCACTTTGCTTTGGGCATTTTTAATCTGTAGCTCTGCTCTAAAAGAACTACGTACCTGGCCCCGCCTACTATCCTCGGAAACGTAAAATGATTGGCTAGAAGTGTATCACAGCTCAGGAAAAAAAAGCACCGAAATAAAGCACCGAAATGTGCACTGCTTTTCGGTCTGGTTACTACCGTTTATGTCAGAACCGGTGCCATCATGGCACCGGACACCGGTACCCATCCCTACTGTGACAAGCGCAGATTAATAGAACTACGTTTTACTAGCGGACCGAAAGTGTTACTGACGGGAATCTACAGCGTCTTGAGCTGAATTAAGACTTCAGAAGTCATTTGTCATGTCGAATGACCAGCGGATAAACTCTCAGGTTGGTAATAAATGTATTACATGTATAAGAACAAGCGTCAAGTTAACAAATGATAGCCGTAAGGTAACTTTTATGCTTATTGTAGCTGTTAGCTAAAAACGCTAATTTAGCATAGTTTGCCCTGAATTCAGCTTTGACAAATATGATCGACTTTTTCTAGTAGAATTCCAAAGTTGTCATCTTGTACCCCCTCTGTATGCTTGCAGAGACCCCTACAGTAGGGAAACGTGCAAAACGGTGTCCAAACCTTTGTATTTTAGCTTTATTTATGTCTTACACAGCATCCCAACTCTTTAGCTAACTTAATAACTTTAGCTAAAGTGAATAGTTAGTCTAATTCATTAGTGCAGCATTACTGTATTTTATTTGTACATATTGCTGTCGATTCATCACATAGCTGTTTATCCAATCCAGTACCACACCCCTGAACCCATATTTTTCCAGTTTAATTTTTAGAATTTCGTGGTCAACAGTATCAAATGCTTTTTTTTTTTTTTTTTTTTTTTAGATCTAGAAAGACTCCAAGTGCATACTTCTTGTTATCCATAAATTCTGTTATTTCTTCAATTAAATCCATCAATGCCAAAACTGTTGATCTATTATTTCTAAACCCATACTGGCAATTTGCCAACAAATCATGTTTATCCACAAAGCTGTCAAATCTTTTTAGAAATAGTTTTTCCAGTATCTTAGAAAACTGGGAGAGTACCGACACTGGTCTATAATTTGTAAAACACTGCTTTTCACCTGGTTTATAAATAGGAATAATTTTTGCAACTTTCATTTTTTGTGGAAAAACCCCTTCCTGGAAAGACAAATTAAAAATATATTGTAGTGGTTTTACAATACCATCAATTACTCTCTTTACCGTTACCATATCAATATCATGACAGTCAGTACTCGTTTTGTTCTTAAGTCCACTGACAATATCATGTATCTCCTTCTCTTCCACTGCTCTTAAAAACATTGAACTTGCATTCCTTTCAATGTTTCCTCCAGTCTCCCTTTCTATCATATCAACCTTTATTTCTGCAGCCAGTTTTGGCCCTATATTTACAAAAAATTCATTGAATCCATTTACTACTTCGTTCATTTTACTAATAGTATTTGTCCCTTCCATAAAATACCCAGGGTAGTCATTAGTCCTTGGTCCATTTTTTATTATACTATTTAATACCTTCCATATCCCTATCATGCTATCTTTATTATCTTCTAACTTTTTGATGAAGTATTCTTTTTTTTTTTTTTTTTTACAAGTTCTCATTATGTTAGTTAATTTATTTTTATACTTTTTATATTTCTTTTCAGATTCTGTAGTTCTCTTTTTAATGAATTCTCTATATAGGGTGTTTTTTTTTTTTTTTTTTTTTTTTTTTTTTTTTTTTTTAACAGGCATTTTGCAGTCCCTTTGTCATCTTTCATATCAAATCAAAATAGTGTGGTCATTCTCCTCTGATCTCTGGTATCAATAAGACGTTTTATCTCAGAACTGTTGCTCACTGTATATGTTCTCTTTTCTGACCATAGTCTATCAACCCCTGAGATGCTTGTGTGGGAAAATACCAGCAGATCAGCGGTTTACTGAGACCAGCCCATCTGGCACCAACAGCCATGAACTTCAGCAGGGCATCTGGACCATGTGTGCATACCTAAATGTATTGATTTGCTGCCATGTGATTGGCTGATTAGATTTTCCCCCAAACAAGCAGCTGAACAGGTGTACGTTAAAAGATTCCAGTGAGTGTAGACGATAATAGAATTTGATACATTGTAATTACCTGAGGTCACAGCACTAACTAAACAATGAATCATTCACTCGGCTGATGAATTAGTTACCATGGAGGAAACTAAACATTGGTTCGCCCAAAATAAGAATACTAGAGAGCGTTTGTTTGGGGATGTTTGGATAAAAAAACTAAACAAAAAAATGCCTTCACCCTGGAAACAACAAAAACAACATTTTGTTACAGATTTAACTACATTAAATGACTTCAGATTATGTATTTTAATGAACCGAGTCCTTGTATTTTTAATTGAAAACATGAAGGTAATTTAAGGTTCAAAAACACAACAATGAGTATAATGAACGTTATACTGTTTTAACATTCAGTTGGAATTTGCAGTACAGTTGGCATGCTATTTGTTGAAACAGGACATTAATTGAAAGATATTTTCCCCTCATTTTCGGTATAATTAGATTTTGTCATTACAATTCTTGTTGCTCTTTTCTACTGGGGGCATTGATTGAGATTATCTGTAGTATAAAGGAATGATCCATGAAATACACATGTGAAAAACACATGGAACACATTTTGTTTTTTCCTTTTGTATTACATGTCTGAACTTCACATGCGTCATGAAAAAAAAAGACACATGGTTCAGGCTGTTTCGTTGATGTGACGCTTCAGTGAGTTTCAGTTACATTATACCACATTTCTTTCCTTTCAGACTGAGGGGGGTTCATACTGTCTTTCTTTGCCCCTAAATTTATACATTGGGCTTACATTATGCTCTTTACAATCCCCCTTTGCACAGTATGGATCATTGAGGTGAATGGTTTCTATCAAGATGGTGGTCCGAAATTACAGAGTCATATTTTTTCAGTAATTATTTAGTTCTGCAAGTTCAGAAATCAAATTTAAAGAAATATCTGAACAGTTCAGAGAAAAACGTTCAGAGAAAAATTAAATACTGCAAAATAGTTATTAAAAGCAAATTTGTGAGCTTTTTGGCACTCAATCCGTAAGGAGAGTGTTTTTCTACAGCAAATAGGTCATTGCTGTGGACCCTAACCTACATTTCTGTTAAGAATTATCAAACACCACTGAATTTGGTCATGCTTATCTAACCGTCAGGATGTTGAGATGTTTTACTAACTAATGAAATCTGATTTCCTCTCAAAAGGTCTTTCTTAGGTGCACTGTTGTTCACTGACTGCTGCAGTACTCCACATGTTTCTCATGCATTGATTTTCACGCACTAGGTTTAACTTAGAGGATTGTTTAGAATCTAAACCAAATATATTTTCTGGGGCTCTCTGCATTATCAGATGGAAGAGGCTCTGGGTGTCCTGCCAGCTTGGTGTCCTGGGGCATGAAGCAGACACAGGGATTATTCAGAGTTCACATTTGGCTCCTTTTCACATCACGCCCCACATAACAAACACTCTGGGAACAAACTAGCTCTAACTTGTGAGACGAGGACATACAGTAGTAATTGCAGAACATAGTTCAAGGATGAATCCTAAACAGTCTTTAACCTCTGGCGCTAAAATAGAAATACCACAAAGTGTGTTTCTCACAATGGCCACTGGAAGGTTACTCTAATAGCAAGTGAGTCTCTGCAGACTCTCTTGCTAAAATTGCCCACCCCACTTATCAAGATTAAAAAGCATTTGGTCTCCATGCACAATTTTCCCAGTCAGAGAATCTATATGGTGGGTAATTTTTTTTCCTTTTCTTTCCTTCTTATCATTGGTCAATAATAGCATTTAATAAGGTTTTTTTTAAAAAAAATCCTATTTACTTTTTTAATGAAGAAACTTCATTATGCAATATGGTAAGTTTATGGATATATTCTTTTCTTTTTAGAAAGCAATCCTCTCCTCCAAATACATTTAAAAACCCTAAGATGAAACAACTACAACTAAACTCATTTTCCACTGTAACCTGTAAGCATCATTTATGAACTTGCAAATGTGTCCGTCTGTGCAAATGTTTCCTCTCAGACAGCATGCAGAGAGAGGTGTTGCCCAGTGCAGACATGCTCCCTTGCATATTTCCAAAATCCTAACTGTACATTGCTGGACACAGATGACGTATGAGTCTGCTGAATGCTGATAGGTTGACAAGTGGGAACAGAGAAAGGAGCAACAGCAACAGCTCATTTGGATTGAAAAAAACTTTGATGATCAAAAAATAAATCAGTGACTGCAGTGGAGACTTTTCATTGTTTTTAACACTTCAGCTCTTTGTATGTTATAACTTCACTCTTTCTGCAGCTGCCGGATGGACCAACAAATGAGCAAACAAGAGTGGACCACAAGGCTGTTTTGCACATACTTTGTACACTGCCTCCATCACCAGCAGAGCTCTTCTCAGGCAGACAAACCGTGCCCAGACTGCCAGAGGCTGCAAGTGCGCTACCTCTGCTGGACCGCAGTCTGTGCTGTATTCACAAGAAGTTGCCACAGCAGGTGCCTTTCATTCTTGATTTGGTAGATTTTTACAACAGAAGCCCTTCTTCATGCAACCCACAAGCGATTTGTGTCTCCTTCTGGGATCAAACCAGGCACCTTTTGGCAAATGCATAATCCATTGCATAGGGACCACTTCCTTTTATAAAAACATCTCTCTTTTTTTATTTTTAAGGCTTAAACCGAACTAGCTAACACCAACATTTACTGATAACTCCCCACTTGGACAGTTATCCACATAATCACCTTCAGTTTACAAAGATGGGAACATCCAAAACTGCAAAGTAGGAAAACTTTAAAATCGTAGTAATTCAATCTAATGGCTGACATTGTTGTGATCACATGAAATCAAAGTGCCATGGAAGGAGTAATTCAAATGGTACTAAAAACTGGTTGGAATGGATAAAAACCTTGGATGAAAACATTAGGTCATGCGTTCACTTAAGAAAGAAGTGTAATTTTATTTGTTGACTTAGCTTTCTTTTTTTGGGGTGAATGCTACCAAAATCCCTGTTTAAGTACTGCGTATCTAACACAAAGTCAGTGTCCTCACTCTACAACTATTTCTTTTTTTTTTTTTTGAAAATATTTTTATTGAAAAAAGAAAACAACAGTACTTGCAGTTACCGAAATACAATCAACCTTTCTTCATTTTCCTAAGTAAATAAACACACATATATATGAAAAAAAAACCCACAGGCCCCCCCCCCCCCCACCCCCACCCCCAGTCCCACACAGATCAACACAACCATCAAACATATTAGAGGAATATAACAGTAACAAAAGTAGATTTAAACAGGCAATACCTCTAGACTAGCAAAATAAGAGATAAAGGGTTGCCACTTGTGAAAAAATTTGGCTGTGCAACCTCTCAACGTATTTTTAATTTTTTCAAGTTTTAAAAAAAAACATGACATCTTTAAGCCACCGGGAAATAGTAGGATACTTAACAGACTTCCAATGCAACAATATTAGACGTCTCGCTAGTAGGGATGTGAAGGCTATAATGTCCTTTTGTGTGGAATACTCTACAACTATTTCTGCTGAAATAAATCTAACCTCAAAGTCTATTATATCTCTTTTCATGAATTCTTTTCTTCTTTTGTACCTAGCTGGCGGTCGGCAGGGGAGGTCATCCACAAAGCCAATAGTGCACTGTGGGTGCTGTAGGGTTACCATCTTGGTCAAAGTTGCACTTCTATGCCTTGCGATCTCTGGCCATGACCTTTGCTTGCTTGAGGGTTAGAATATGTTGTTTAAGATGGTCTTCAATTTGCTTGATCCAAGTCTTCTTGGGCGTGTCACGCTTGATTCTCCAGTGGGCGGGGCGCTGCTGCAGCAGAAGGCGATAAGTCAGGTGATGGTTGCGCATGTGGCAGATGTGGCCAAACCATTGCAGTCAGTGCTTCTGGATCAGCTGTTCCATTGAGGGCTGCTGGTGACATTGATTCTGTATCGCGCTGTTGCTGGTCACAGAGGGACACTCGGAGAATGTGACGCAAACAGCGCATTTGGAAGACCTCAAGCTTGTTGAGGTAATTCTTGAGGATGACCCAGGCCTCGGATCCATAGAGAAGAATGGGCAATACCAGTGTGCGATACAGCCGGATTTTAGTGATGAGGGTGACGTTAGTCTTTTTCTGGAATTCCAAAAAATCCAGAATTTTAATGATTTAACATATGAAATAAAATATGCTAAGCATGCTGAAGTTGCAGTTGTTAAAAAACAAACAAACAAAGACCCCCCCCTCAAACATTAACAAGTCAGGTAACTTTGATTAGATTTGAATGAATGAATGACTATATATATATATATATATAAATGTTGATACTCGCTACTCAGTCGAAAAAGAACATTAAAACTCAACCTTCAGATGTGTAAAATCTAAAACTATTGGAGCTTTAATGTCTTTGGCTTTATCATCTTTCCAAAGGGCTTTCACCAGGTTGCTGTGTATATATAACCAAATCAGTGGCGCTATCCAGAAAAAGGAAGCTCCCAGCTGTAGTCTGTGAAAAATGCAGATGTTTTTTTTTCTTCTGAAATGTGATCATTTATCAAAGTCTCAGATGGACTCTGATATGTTTGTAATGAGAAAGTAGTTGCCATTAAGATTTGCTTCTGGGTATGGTATTGTGATAATATGGCAACATAAAAGCCAAAAAAACACAAGACATTTTTTTCTCACTGCTCAATAATGGTCACTTCCTGTACTGCTGCAAAAGAGAGCCCCTTGGGAGCTTGACTGTGTTAAAATAGGGGAAGATATCAAATTGACTGCTAATTTCACCCTCTCCTATTTGTGTTGTTCCTATTACATATTTATCTATATCCAGCTATGGCCTGTAGTGTGATCGAATGGATTTTCACATCTGTGTTTTGCTGTGGGAGGTTTACCAAACAGCGTCAGTCTGTGGTTTGCTGAAACGTTGTTTCCGGAAACCACAGGCTAACGCTATTTTAATAAACTCTTGATTCATGCCGAGGATTTACGTTCCCTCAGTTTCAATCCATAAATCCCTGTAAGCGGCATGGATACACTTATATGATCAGTCTTTTTGTGTTTAACAGGCACTGCAGTTAAAGCATGCAGATGGATACAAAAGATGCATTGTGACACCAGATACTAAAGGTCTGGCAATAAAGGAAAGAAATAAATTAGAGGAAAACCATTTTACTAACTAATTTGAATATAAAGTCCATCAACTAAGCTTATTGTAACAGAAACATGGTCTTAAACAAAAAAATTTGGCTTGTGAATTACTATTATTGCTAGATACTCAAGCTCAGAGTGTTGCGCAATGCTCTGTGTCTAAAACAAAGATTAGTGCCAAAAAAATGTTTGTAGTATCTAAATCTAACCACCCAAGACAGGAAAATCTCTTACAAGTGGCTTCCATTTACATTATTGTATATTCAATATGTATTCAATTATACACCAATCTACCATCTTCAATATTACACAACAATAGGCAGCATGTCAAACATCAAGCCTATCTTTTAAGGGAAACTTGGGATAATCAAAAAATAATGTTACAGAAAGAGCAATGATGCTGATGTGCTGTCTCCCCATTGTTACTGTAGCTTCAGCAATAATGACACTAATTTGCAAAAAGGCTACACACAATGTGATCATAAAGTTCTGTGAATCCACTCTTACAATATATCTTTGATGTGTTGTAATGCACATCGAAGCTCCTTCAGGCACTGCAGTTTCATTTTGATCAACATATACAGATGTGAAATATGCACTGAGTCTCCTTCTCTGAATCCAAATGTAAGGGCTGGGTGGGTTTGACACAGAAGCTGATGTTTGCTTCCTGCAAAGTTTGAAACTGTGGTTAAATTTCAGTTGCCCTGAAGGGAATAAGGGCGAAAACTTGAAGGGAGAACCAAACCATTTTTATTGCAAATTCTAATATAAAATATATGATATAAAGAAGTCATAAGACAAAACTGATCAAACATTCTCTGCCTACATTCCTAGTGTCCTGTACACATTAAAAAAGAACCACAAAGTAAGGTATATGTACATGGATCCCAGGGTCTGCTTTGAATAATAACATAAGTTACAGATGGACATCAGCAGAGAAAAAAAAAGAAGTTTTCTTTCCAATCAGTCCCCCGAAGATCAGATTGCTCAACCGTTTGGGCAAGCCTTTAATCCCCCCAAAGAGTCACACAAAAGTACCTCACACAGACTCACACACACAGAAACCCACACTCACACTGATATAGTCTCCCAGGGTTCCTTTGTATCTGCTTTGTGGGTGTTCTGGTCACCCTGACTCATTAGGTATCACAGCCACCCGGGGCTGATGACGACGGCTGACGTGTTCTCTTGTGCGAGAGTGTTTCTGTGGGAGGATACCAAAGATTATCATGTGATGCCAAACAAGGGCGAATTCAGTGAGTCTGTTTCCTTGTTGTTGAGATAGCTTTTAAAATAGGAGAGAAATGCCCCTTTGCAGTGTTGTCATGTTAGCATTTTAATTATTTATTGTTTTGATATCTTATATTGTATCTTTCATTATGACAGAAGCAGAATTTGTTCCCATGCTCTGCAAACAACAGCAACAAAATACAACCTCCAAAAATGTTAATTCATTAACACAGAGACCAAATTTCTTCTAATCATTAATCAAGAAGGAGTCTTCCAGAAATTAATCCCAGATTTTGCGGCTTCTGTGACACAATACTGATATTAAGACCCCAATTCCAAGAATTTTAATCAGCTGTGTATAATGCAAATGAAAATATATATTTCATTCACAATAGAACATAGAAAACATATCAACACATCTAAAAAAAGTTGGAATGGCGGCAATAAAAGGCTGGAAAAGTAAATAGTACTAAAAAGAAATGGTTTTTGCAACTAATGTGGTTGCTTGGCAACATGTGTGGGTAATTAAATAGAGCTTGTTAGAGGGGAAGAGTTTCTCAGAAGCTGAGGTTTTACCACTCTGCAACAAAGTGTGGAAAAAATTCCAAATAATGTTCCTGAACATAAAATTTGTAAGCCCTTGAATATTACATGATCTGCAAAACATAATGTCATCAAAAGATTCTGAGAATCTATAGAAATCTCAAGGCAGCGGACAGGACAAGGTCAAAAATCAAGATTTGATATCTATAAACTTCACATGCTCTGGTGGCATTAAAAACATGGGAATCACTGCATGGGCACATTTCCAGAAATGATTGCCTGTGCCACAGTTCACCATGCCATCCACAAATCCAGGTTATAGTTCTGTCATGCAAAGAAGAAGCCAAATGTGAACATAATCCAGAAACACTGCTGTGTTTTCTGGGCTAAAGTTCATTTAAAATGGATTGAGGCAAAGTGGAAAACTATTATGTGGTCAGATGAATTAAAATTTAAAGTTCTCTTTTGGAAAACATGGATGCTGTGTCCTCTAGACTAAAGAGGAAAGGGTCCAGCCAGCTTGTTGTCAGTGCTCAGTTCAAAAGTCTGCATCTCTGAATGTATGGGGGTACATTAGTGTTTGAGAGCTTGCACATCTGGAAAGGGACCATCAGTGCTGAAATGTATATACAGCTTTTAGAGCAACATATGCTTTCATAGAGACATGGAGCATTTTTCAGAAAAGCCCTTGAACACATAATTCTCAACTCCATACTGCATCTATTATAACAGCATACTTTGACATAGAAAAGTTCGGGTGATATCCTGAACCGCTTGCAGTCCATTCCTTTCAGCAAATGAAAAATTGGAACATTTTGAAATGAAAAATACAGCAAAGAAGACCCAGGACTGTTGAGCAGCATGAATCTTGTATCAGACATGAATAGAACAACATTTCTCACCCAATAGTCCAGGAGGCTGTTACTGTAAATTAAATATGGGGTTGTATGTGAGAGCAGTAAGACGGAGAACCTGGTGCCAAACATTACTTTTGCAAAACATCCTATTATGTTACCATGCACAGCCTTACAAAGCCACTATAACATGGCTGTAGACTCTTGCTTTAGTGCCCAGTTTGGTTTTGGTGGTTCAGTTTAAATGGTGCAAGCATTCGACTTTGGTCAAGAACAACTTTCCTGAACACCAGTCAGCCAGATTTCAACATTTAGTATGGTCATTCATGCTTTCCTCGAAAGTGTGTTTTGCAAATTTGCATCTATTCAGACCTGTGTGTGGACACTGTATAGGTCACACAATCTCAGGTGAAGCAATTGCATGCATGTGGCCCAAGCATGTGGTGGCACAAGCTTACACAGCAAACCTGCCTCCATTCTTCACTTTGCTAGATAAAACCACTTGTCTGCATTTAGTCTGCCACAGTCAGCATAAGTGGTCATAAAAAACATGGACTGCTTATTACTCTAACATTGCCTTGTCATGTCATCAGCTATGTAGGTCCTTATGAAATCTGATGGCTTCATTTTCATTTTATCCTCAGAAAATAAAAGTCCATGGGAACTTTTTTCCTCCAGCAGAGGAACAGCAGAGCAGTGTGTCCCTCTTTCTCTTTCTCTCTCTCTCACACTATTCTGCATTAACTCCTTTACATTTAAGGACTGGCTTGTGTATGTTGTATTCTTGTACAGCACTTTGGTCAACGCTCCTGTTGTAATTAAATGTGCTATATAAATAATTAAACTATTAAACTATTGTGCTGCTATTCTGTTGTTATGGTGGTAATTAGACTTTCTGTGTCTCTAAATAATTTATGTGTTTGCTCTGCAACTCTGCTTTTTTATCTATTCTTCAATTGCCTGCTTTTAGTCATAGGGATTGCACAGATGTTTCGGGTTCCTGTTGCTTTGATTGCTTTGAGGAGTTTAATAAACACTCCCAGTTACACTTCCCTGGGCCATTCATCCAGTCGCTGCCCCTGCCAAGGAAAATATATACCTGTTACTCACCTGCCCACTCTCTACTGAAGCTCTCTCTGTCTCCAGAGAGGCATAGAGCACCTCATATGCCTGCCAGCTGCCTGTCCCGATCACCTGCTCAAGATACAAACAAGTAAGGTCTCAGAGTCAAATCATGAATACTGCTGGATCTTATCAAACTCACCTTCCCATTCTCCTCCTGTTCTTTGGATCTAGTTTGTAGCCAAATATGGCAGAATGATGTGGCCAACCTTTCCACCTTCCTTGAGCAGCTGTCTACCACCAAAATGTTTTGTCACGTCAACATACAAATAGCAGTTTCAATCAATCAGTTATTTCTAAACTGCCTCAGTGCCTCAGTGCCCTGTCTTCAAAACCCCAGTTCATCCACAAATAAAGGAATCTGGTTCTATTACCTCATCACCTCCCTCTGTCTGTGACCCAGCACCCCCATATGTAATTATTTTAGAGGTGAGCAGAGTCACGGTGGGTGTTTTTTGTTGCAATGCTCTTTATTGTTTATTTATTCATCTTGTGCCTTCATAATAACTTCCCACAATATGGGTTTGCTTAAGGATCAGGCTCTCAAGTGGGCTAAGTCTTATTTAATTACCCATACAACTGAGTCATCCACATATGATAAGGGAAGAGGCTAGATGGCGCTTTAATTTATGGCAGAGAAATAAGAGTGTGGTTGAGTTCCCAAATGAACTCTGTGTTCTCATGGCAGGACCGGTGGGGGACATCCACCTCCATTATTCCTTAAATGATAAGCTTAAAGTTGAACTAACTATGTGACTATGGGACAGGGTTAATCAGCTCTGTGAATGAGCAAGATAAAGAAATTTCAAACCCTAGCCTCCTGTCAAATAAAGTTTACTTCAAATTTCCAAAAATTGTTCCTCCCCACTTTAAGGTTTCAGCACCAGTGCTTCGAGGTTCTCACAGAACATCTGGAGGAGTGGATGCAGCTTGGATACTTTTGTCTGGTCAAAGTAGGGGGTTTCGGTGGGCAGATCACTGCTAAATTCACCTCCCTGCATGTTCCTTCCTGTCACCCTAGGATTCAGTCAAGAAAACTTAACTATGGTACATAGCAAAATCACATTGATTACCAAATAGTGCAGCAATTGGGTATTTCTGTTAAACTACTCACTATACCCCTGTCAGTTTGCTTCATCATGTCTAGGAACCACCATGAGCATCTGAAATTTTTGTCTTGTTGCTCTGTACTCACCTATAATCTTTGGTTTCCCTTGGCAAAACAAAGTAATCCTCACATCAGTTGAAATGCAAGATGCAGTAAGAGCTGGATTCTGTTTTGCCCTTGTTTACAGTCAGCAGTTCCTCCTGCTTGTGGTGACCCAGAAACTGTTGAACCTAACTCATCTGATCTATCTCTTGTCACCTTGACCTTGCATAGACCATTGTAGGCTAAATCAAATACGAAAAACAAATACCCAGTACATTTAATCACCTCTGTCTTTTAGCATATTGCTACAATCTTTACTAAGTTAGACCTTCAAAGTGCCTATCATTTGGTCCAAATAACAGAAGGAGAGAAGTGGAAGTGTCATGATCGGGGAAACACGCACGGATTATTCTCTTTTTTTTTCTTCTTCTTCTTTTTTTTTGCCTGTCCCGTTTGGCTCTTTTGCCATCAGAATTGTTGTCTAAAGGCAAAGAAAGATGCCCAACGGATTTACTTTACCAAATTGACCATCCCAGCTATGCCGTAATGGTCCATTTGATTCACCTTTTATTGTTTATTTTATTTTCACTTACTGAATACGGGACAGACTTGACTGGGGGAAAGAAGGGGAGAAAGAAAGAGGGAAAGAGAAACAGCTGAGAAGAGGGACGGGGGAGAAGGGCACGGATTATTCTCAATAAACAGGCGGGCCCATGTAGCGTGCTGGCTCAAACCCAAACCCAAATGCAGCAAAGACTAGCGATGGGTTGGAAGAGGCTTGCAGTTACTTTAGTAAAACCCGGCATGCTAAAAGCAGTTTTGGAACCGGTGTTACGAGTGATCTGCAGGCGGAACCAGGATGGAGAAATGAACAATGCTGGATAACACTTATGGCACCTGAGGTGAGCGGTTGCTGACAGAGGCAAGGGCTTCGGAGCTCCTTACATGAGGGAAACAATGTCTGAGTAAAGAACAGGTGGGTGGATCTCCCTTTTAAGCCCAAACTCCGTGGTCACCTGACCGGCGCCTGACCATCCAGGATGATGGCGATGGAAATCTCAGATGAGAGAGGAGTCCAAGATAAAGCAGGACGGCACCCATGAACGCTCCCCAGGGCCATACGCAGCCCAATCACAATACTGAACCCCTCAGCCCTGATGACGAGAGTCCAGTGTGAGACTGGAAGAGGCCCCAACCAGGTGGCAGAAAGCCTTCAAGAACCTGGCGGTGAATTGGGGCCCCCTATCGAAAACAATGTCCTTGGGGAAATCCATGTAGTCAGATGACGTGTCCCAGTTTTGCCATCAGTTTAGCAGCGGGGAAGCCGGATAAAGAGACCAGGTGTACTGCCTTGGAGAAGCGATCCACGAAAGTGTCGAGACCATCCACTGGCAGAAGACCAGCAAAATCAAGACCAACATGGGACTAAGGACATCTGGGAACAGGGAGGGCCTGAAGGTCGCCAGAAGAAGGTTGGGTGGAGGATTTGGCCCAGACACAGATGTCACAAGCAGAAACAAACTCATGGACGTCCCGACCCATAGAAGGCCGCCAGAAGGCACGTCAAAGAAGTTGGAGGGACCTGTCCTAGATGCCCTGAAAGCGGGGAGGAAAGTGCCCCATGGTCACCTGACCACTACCTGGCAGGAAGACTGCATTTCATACACTTTAGGACACTGTGAGAATCTTCCCATGTCTTTTGGCCTAACTATCATCTCTACTTCTAAGCTTTAATAAATTATGTTTCAAAGGATTTTCTGAACATCTTTGTGCCTGTACTTTTTGATGTCCGTCTTATTTTCTCCAAGGACTTGCAACAGCATGAAAAGTATGCCTGGAAGGCTTTGCAGCTGGTCCTGGAGTACAGATTGTGTGTGAATGCAGAGAAATATGAATTTTACGCTTCTTCGGTATCCTTCCTGTGCTGCATCTTTGAGAGTTGGCAGATCAGGATGGACTCAGAGAAAATGGAAGACATGATCAAATGGCCTATTACAACCACTCAGAAATAGTTACAGTGCTTCCTGAGCTTCAACAAGATCTACAGCCAGGTAGCAGCATCCCTAACTGAACTTACTTCTACACCCAGAGCTAATTGCAGGATCAGCTTCTAGTCTCCAGAAACCATATTATTAACCTCCTGTGGAGGTGGATCCAGGTGAAGAATCTCATTTGCCAGGGTTTGTTATCTGAGCTGGATCCTGGCTCAGGTCCCCCTAACAGCTTGTATGTACCCTGTGTGGTGCAATCACACTAAGAGGCCACTAGGTTCATACTAAGTTCACCTGCCACCCCGGGGTAGGTCGATAAATCTCACTCCTGAAATTTTTGTTCTTATGGTTTTCTCTGGCCAGGAAATATGTTCTAGCCTGTTCCAGCCACCCGCAGGTCTATTACATCTATTCCTAGTTACCCTTGGTCACACATGCCTTTGGATTTTGTTTCTAGTTTACCACCCTCTGAAGATAATACAGTCAAACTCATTGGCAGTGTATCAGAAGTAGTGAATTTCATGGCCCTGCCTAAACTTCCCACAGCTACCAAAACAGTCCAACTTATAGTCCAGTGTGTTTTACGTTTGCATGGAATCCCATCAGAAAGAGGAACACTGAGGTTTGGGGAGCTTTTCTGTGAGGCACTAGAAGCCAAATTAGTCTAACTTCTGGTTTTCATCTACAATCCAGTGGTCAGAGAAAGAGAGCAAATTAAGAGCTTGAGGCTGCCTTGTGTTGTGTTGTTTCTTCCAGCTCAGCTACTTGAAACTCACAACTGCCTTTAACTGGGTATTGACATAGTACACTGACCTAGAACCTAGTAGATCTCATTTTGCAGCTCTCTCTGGTTACCAGCCTTCACTGTTTCTACCTCAAGATGGAGAATTGGACGCTCCCTCCATTCAGCATCACCTATGCCGCTGCCCCCATATATGGAAAAATATATGGGGGCAGCCAAAGCGACACTCCTCAGAAAAGCTGACCAGAAATGTCATTTGGCAGACAGACAGAGGACTGTGGTCCCTGTCCATGTCTGAACGTTTGGCTCTTCTCCAGAGACATTTAAAATGTTCTTCCAAGAAACTGTCACCGAAATTTATCAGCCCTTTTTGAAATTGACAAAAATAATCAATAAATTTCCCACTGGTGTCAAGTTGCCTGCTTCCATGATAATTTATCCCACATTCCATATGTCTCACATCAAACCAGTCACTTCCAGCCCTCAAGATACAAACAAGGAAGATTCAGAGTCATTTCTGATTTCTCCTCTCCTGTTCAATAGAGACTCCAGCTCTGTTCCTGTAGAGAAATCTTCCACGTGTGCCACTTGTTTGCAATGTCCCCACCCTCTCTTTATAATAAAAACTGTAAACTTGCTGTTGGACCGCCCTTTGGGTTTGTGGTAAGACATGACATCCAGAGGATAAACTCTCAAGTTTTGGCACAAAGTTGGACAGGATTTTATGAAAGATTCCAATAGAATCTAAAATCTGAACTCAGGACTTCTTGCTGTGAGGTGACAGTGCTAACCAATACAATACCATGCCATGGTTGGTGCAAAATGCCAAAAACACAAAAAATAACATAATTTTTCCTGACATAAGCATAATTCATCAAGTAGATGTTGAATAATAGTTAATCACATTTTATATTTTTAATCCTACATTACAGACTGACTGGTTTCCAGGTCCTTATGACATCACTGTGGGGTTTCAAGGGAGTGTTCACTAAATGCAGTTTATCAGTGCGACTACATCATTAAAGTTATTTATTTATAAGACTCCCAAGCAGCAGCACAGGAGGCGTATCGAGGCCAGGTTTGAGAACAACACAAACCCAAGGCAGGTCTGGGAGGGCATCAGGGCTATCACGGACTACAAAAGAAGAACACCATCACCCTCAGCCGACAGTTCTACTCTGGCTGAGGATCTAAATCTCTTTTATGCCCGTTTTGACAGGGAGAACACCGACCCTGTCCTGTCCCCTCTCCCCTCAACCGACCCTGCTCCGGTCCTGAGCACTCATGAGCTGAGGCGTGTGTTCCGGAGCATTAACACCAGGAAGGCGGCCGGGCCGGATGGAGTGCTGGGCCGGGTGCTAAAAGACTGTGCTGCGGACCTGGCGGACGTCTTCACCTCTATATATAACACCTCGTTGTCCTGTTCACTGGTACCATCCTGTTTCAAAGCAGCAACCATCGTTCCCATCCCAAAACAGTCAAATGTCACATGTCTGAATGATTTCAGACCTGTGGCACTCACCCCCATTCCCGCCAAATGCCTGGAGAGACTGGTCATTAAACACATCAGAGCTGCTTTTCCACCATCCCTGGACTCGCACCAGTTTGCATACAGGGAGAACCGGTCAACCGAGGATGCGATCGCCACAGTGCTGCACACATTACTGAAGCACTTGGAACACAGGAACACCTATGCACGGCTCCTCTTTGTAGACTACAGCTCGGCTTTTAATACCATCCGGCCATACAAACTCCGTCCCAAACTCCACCAACTGGGACTTAACTCCTCTCTGTGCAACTGGATTGTGGACTTCCTCACTAACCGTAGACAGAGTGTCAGAGTGGGTAAGAACACCTCTTCCACCCTTGTGGTCAACACCGGTGCCCCTCAGGGGTGTGTTCTGAGCCCTCTGCTATACACTCTCTTCACCCATGACTGTATTTCCTCCTGCGCGTCCAATCTCATTGTTAAGTTTGCAGATGACACTACAGTGCTCGGACTTATATCCAACAATGATGAGACAAACTATAGGACAGAGGTGCAACAACTAGAGTCATGGTGCCACGACAATAACTTGGTCTTAAACACCAAAAAGACCAAGGAGATCATTGTAGATTTCCGGAAGAGGGGTCATAACAACCATCTGCCTCTCTTCATTGGCAGTGAGGCGGTGGAGAGGGTGAGCAGTTTTAAATTCTTGGGGGTAACTGTGACCGAGGACCTGTCCTGGGGCAACCATATCACCTCAGTTGTACGGAAGGCCCAACAGCGCCTCTACTACCTGAGGAGACTGCGGAGCGCACACATTCCCAGATCTCTGATGTTGAACTTCTACAACTGTGCCATCAGCAGCGTTCTGACGTATGGATTTCTAGTGTGGTTCCCCAGCTGCACCAAGGCCGATCAGCAAGCACTCCAGCGGGTGGTGAAAGAAGCTGGCAGAATTATTGGAACAAGTCTGCCAGAGATCAGTAATATCTTCCCCACTCGCTGTCTGAGGAGGGTGCACAGTATCCTGCGGGACCAACATCACCCTGCGCGCCACATTTTCCATCTGCTGCCCTCAGGGAGAAGGTACAGGTCTATACAGGCCAGAACATCCAGACTGGCCAACAGCCTGTATCCACAGGCTGTGAGGCTCCTGAACTCTCTGCCCCCCTCTCACGGACAATAACCATATCCAACTTCTTAATAGCAATGAACTGGTCTGCATTGGTGCATCATATCTTTATTCTCTTCCCCCTCCTGCCCCCCCCCCTCTTTCTTAAATAGATAACTATCATATCTGATATCATATCTCACAGTACAATAATATTGAATGGGTTGCATTGTTGTATTTTGTCATGTTTCTCAGGTCTTTGTCTGAATTTCTACGAACATTATTGCTAAGGATTGTCTTATTGCATTGGAGTCACACTGGGTTAAATATGTACACTTGGGTTTTAAGGGGTATTTATTATTTTCTTCTTTTTTTTGGGTTGTATGGAAGCCCCAAACGCAATTTCATTGTTCTTGACAATGACAATAAATAAATAAATACTAAATACTAAATACTTAATGATTTTTCTATTGAAATATTACTGGCACAGAATTGTGTGTTTTGAGTCATCCAGTTCACTCGTTTTTAAAAACATTTCTGTCAACATGCAGAGTCACTGCCATCTAGCTCTGCCTCTCAAACCACTTTTAGGGCATTTAGTATTTCGCTCTGCCAAATGTAATCCCAGTCTCTCTGTTGCTCAATGCTGATGTCTTTGGCATCAAATGCCCGTATAAGAGTTTTGCACCACGGGAGACACAAAGCCTTTTCTTTACAGGACTAGAAGGCAGAATGCAGAATATAAAACTCTGTATATAGAACCAAATCAACTGCATTACAAACACAGTGTTAGATCCAACTCTCCAAGGATGAAATTACCAAACATAAAGTTCCAATTTACTTGGCTGTGGTCCGAATGTTTTTGTGGTACAACTAAAACATTTGTGCTTGCTTCACTGATGAGGTTGACATCTGATTCTAAGTGGCATTACCCAAAGCTGAACCATGGCAGCTATCACATGGTTTTTGTTTTTTCTTTTAAATTTCCGGTGCACATGCAATGTTCTGTTGCAGAGTAAAATGAAGTGTCATTTAGGTCAGCTAATGATTTTGACCTCATTATAATCACAGTTGCTCCCGCTCCATTAGCCTATTTGTCAGCACGTTACCATGACAATGATTACTCATTCCTGACTGGCCCGTGCTCTGGATAGGACCTGAGCCCCATCCTGGCGGCAGAACTGTTGAAGGCAAGCTGACAACAGCAGTGAAGTCATGCTGGTTGCAAAGTTTGCTAATTTATCTCTCTCCATTCTCTCTGACACAGTCTTGTTTCCATCTCTTTGGGGGACATTATATTATATTAACTATATTATATTAACTTACATGAATCTTACCATATTCTTTTTACAAAGAATATGGTAAGAAAGCCCTCTAGTTTGGTAATAATAAAAAAAGGATCATATCCAAATGTTCTAAACTGACTGCAAAGTAGAAACAGAGTTAAAAGAAATCAAATGTGCATGACAGCGCTGAAGCTTATCATAACTACCATGTCAGATTCATGGAAAGAAGTCTGAAAGAACACAAGTGGATAAAGATTGAATACACCTTCTTAATCTTCTTAATCTTCTTCTTCTTCTTTCGGCTCACCCTTTAGAGCAGGGGTGCTCAATACGTCGATCGCGATCGACCAGTCGATCGCAAAGGTAGTATTGGTAGATCGCATGGCATTAAAAAAATAGATGCCAGCCTATCATCCATCCCGTCACTTGATTGATACAGGGAAGCCAGTCAGATGACATCAGATTTTTTCTGACGCTTAGGTCGCTGCGCATGCGCAAACAGCGGCGCGAAGTGTAGTAAAACTGACAAGCTAGTCAGCGAGTTAACTCCAATTTTTAGCTCTCGGTTTTTTCTCTTAAACCTGGCCGTCAGCAGCTACTGTCCGGACTATGCATCCCTGGCTGATTCAATTCAGTGCAAGTCATCAGAGTAAACTCAGGTAATGACAAAAAATTTACATAGTTAATTGTGTTGTGAAATATTGGATATTGCGGTTATGCATGTATACATTGTAGATATAAAGAATCCTCAATATATTTATAAATAAGTATATGTTTTGGATTTTTGTAGTGGGTAGATCATTTTGACTTGGTCATTTTATAAGTAGCTCACATGCGGAAAAAGTGTGAGCACCCCTGCTTTAGAGGGTTGCTACACTGACCAGTATATTCAATTTGGCATCAGGAGATGTCCTTCCTGAACTCTCCCCATTTACACTGGCTTGTGACCCCCATGGCTGGGTTAGGTGGACCAAATGAACACGTGCTTTGTAAATGCAGAGCTGATTAAAACGAATCCACATCATAAAGATCACCAAAAAAACAACATCAACAAAAACCAGCTGCTTTAAAATGAGTCTAACATGTCCGACTGCACTTTAACTGTTTTCTGACTCTGAACTCTCTGCTGTCAAGGCTATCGACAAATAAATGGATGCTCCACCAGGGAGCAGTGATGTCTATGTCAGTTACAGAGTGAACAATCAATGGTGCTCTTCCACTCCTTCCTGTGGTTGCTGTTTGTACATCACATGTCATCCATTTGTTCTGTTTGTATGAGACAGACAACTCAGCTGGATGTGCAGAACCATACCTAAAACATGGAGGTAGAATAATATTAATAAAGAAATCTGTCATTCACACTGTGGCCTCACTCACAATTTGAAAAGCATTGCACCACTTTCATAAATGCCATTCACACTTTCATGGTTTCTTAGTGTCAACATATAGGATTGACTTTTCCTATAGTTTCATAATGCATGTACAGAGAGTCAACCACCTGTTGCAGGGGAGGTTTTAAAGTAGTCACCTTATAACCCCTGTTTTGTTTTTCACTGTTATCTAATTTTATTCAACATCCCAAGGGACTTAAAGTGCCTGTTTCCATCACAAGATCAAATCCCGTGTGCTTGAAAAGCATGCCACATATTAGTGTTGATAGGCTGTAAATAAACCCTCTTCCACAAAGCAGAACACCTGTATCTCAGTAAGCAGCAGGCAGTCAGATAAGGTTTAAAGGTCTTTCTGTCTTCTGCAATGGAACACATGTGATAAAAGGGAGCCACTCTGGGCTGAGAAGAAGCCTGGGATAAGAAATCTATACAAACCAGTAACGGCTGACACCCACCAGCATTCACTGGGCGAAGGTAGATCAAGTGTTCCATTTATGACCACAGTAATATATTAGATGCAGGCATCCAAAATTCAAACCTCTATAATAAGGGTATGTGTTCTTTTGTCACACTTTTACCTCGGAGTAGAATCTGATATGGATCATTTGTGTCTAACAAGCGCTTCTCTTTATCACATCCATGAAAAAAGACATGGGGCTCCACTTGCATGCATGTGTGTCAAAGCGAGTGTGTGGTTGTAGGATAACCATCCTGAACCCTTCTAAAATTACATCACAGACGGAAGTGGATAACAGTCACACGCAGATAGTGGCAGACAACCATTGTGATTTTCTTCCAGTTGGTGATTAGCAGATGCGGAAACTCACATGACGTCGGAGTGTCTTTGCATACACACTTCTGTCTCGTGAGCTCATTTTCCAGTGTAGACTTTTGTCTTTGACTCCTTTCTGGTCAGGATCAGAAGGAAAACTAATGGTGAGCCACCAGATTGGAAACAATGTACACATGTGAGTGCCAGGTCTAACCTTTTACTTGTCCACAGACAAACAGCTTCATGCTTTTGATGCATCCATCACTTCTTGTCAGACCCGATAACGATCATGTAAATTTTCATGCAAATTTCTTCTGACTTGTGTTCATTATCGCTGCTTTTGAATGAGAATTAATACAATAAAAACATGGCTGAATGATGCAGTTGTCTGGGCAGCAAATCTCAAATGCGCGCGCACACACACACACACACACACACACACACACACACACACACACACACACACACACACACACACACACACACACACACACACACAGACTCCTTGTTCCCACTGCTTTATTGAGCATCTGGGCTCAATTTCACACATCAAAAACATTGGGAACAGCACAGCCAATGCTGGCCAGCACTGTGTGTACGTACAGTGTAAGCGTTGGACAGCAGTTGTCCCACCGGACAGAGATTTCACTGTTGATATTTTCCTGCTTGTTCATGTATGGAGACTACTGCCAACAATGCCAGGGACAGGAGCTGGCACACGGATATAATGTGGGGAGGTGGGCGGGAGACAGGGGATGGAGGCAGCTTTGTATGATGTGAGCATGTATGTGTGTTCAAGTGCATGTGCTAGAGCTAGAAGGTGTGGAAGTGGGTTTCTAATGCCAAATTTTCAACTCACAATCTCCAACCAGCACAAAGTAACAGAGGAACACACATACACACGCAAATACACATTTACTATGAACAGCTAGGACTGTCTAATTTTATATTTGCAAAGAGAAAGACATATATATAAATATATTAAAAAAAATCATTATTCAAATCCCTCCCCACTCTTCCTTTTTCTCAAGGTTTTATTTTTGTTCATCCCTTTCAAGTTTACCACTACCACCATGGCCATTATTCAGACATCGTCTTCTGTTATCCTGTCAACATCAGTTTCCGTCTTATCCATTTCGCTTTCTCCTTAATGGGCCTTTAATGTTTAAAAGCCTTGTGCAATCAGCTGTGTGTCTCAGAGGGAAAATCCCCTCAAAATGACTGCAGGAACTTCTCCAAAACTAATCACACTTTTAGTCACTCCCTTTCCTTTGCTGTCCCCTTCTACTTGTTTTTGTTCTTTGCTCTCTATCTGCTGTCACCTTTAACTTTATTAAGTGGCATTTTTGGCCACTGTTATGCACTTTAACTGCTGTTCTCATGCTAAAACTGGGTTTTAAAAACGCTGACAGATGCCTAGTAATTTACAGTGCTTTTACAAATGTGCCAAAGGACACAAAATACTATATTTTATCTTACTATCAAATCCCTCTGGCTAACAGGATGGGTTATGTGCAAATTTTGCCTTTACATATATATAGAAAAGCATCCATGCTATAATAATAATGATATATACTTTATTGATCTCCGTGGGGAAATTCCTCCCTGCATTTAACCCATTCACTCAGTGAAGCAGTGGGAAGCCATTGGGCGCCCAGGAAGCAGTGTGTAGGGACGGTATATTGCCCAGGAGTACCTCTTCAGGGAACTTGAACCCCTGACCTTCCAATCATGGGACCACCACTATACCTACTGAGTTATCCCTAAGTACCAGGAGATCAGTGATATTCTAAAAGAAAAGTAGTACAGCTTTACAGAGATTTATGTGCATCATACAGGTCTACATTCTAAAACCGGATGAATTTGACTGGGAATATGGGGCATGGTTTCCAAATTGGCTGTCCAATCCGAAAACACAAAACAGTTTGAACAAAAGACTCTGTTACTCCAAATCAATACTGTGTAATTTCTTAACCTCTGTATCAGTTACGGTTTGCTAGTACAATCATTTCATAGCAGTTTCTCAAGGTCATACAACATGCATTGCAAACAAATTATAATTTGATTTGGACCTAATATTTGCCCCACTAACTGTGACAAAAAAAAAATGGGGTGAAACTGATAGAAAATAAAATAAAAAATAAGATAATAAATTCCAAGAAAAGTCAAACCACATAGTTTGTTCTCCTTTTTCTTCTTCGTCTTTTTATATTTTTATTTATTTATTTATTTTACATTTTTATGCTTGCTCAATGCATATTGAATTATTTGTTGGATTATGCTGCACAGCTAAGTGATGAGACTGCTTGACATCATAGGCAATGATATGTGTTCACTGAGCAATACATTTTAAGTCCTCAGCCAAGGAAAGTTAAAAAAAAACAAAAAACTCCTCTAGTTGTGACTGCACAGGTTAAACACCGAAAAATCAAATGTTCATAAAAGTCATTTGACTTTTAACAGGCTGAAGTTACAGAAAGTAACAAAAGTTAAAATGACAAAAGTAGCAGATGGACCTGAGGAGGAGCTGTTTCCTTGAACATCACAACCAGAAACCTAGAAAAAAAACCAGATAATGCTCTGCAGGCTAAAGCACGCACACGTGAACATGTGAAAGGGTTCTCCAACCTGGAAGCTCTATTATCCATGAACACGATGACACTTTGGTGTGTATGAAAACCATTTTCATCTTTAGAGAAAAAGGAAGTAATCACTGGAAAATTGCAGTCATGAAATTAAAGGAGGGATCTACAGGGTAAGGCTGTAGTCAGACAGAGCCATACGTTTTCACTTTTTTTCACCTGACTGATGTCAGCTTAGTTCCCGAAATACTGGACCTAATGATATAATTTTGGGTAGGCGCCTTTAGGGTAAAGCTTGTTTTCAGATTGCTATTCAGTTTGAGGAGAAGGTCCACAACACTGCTCTTCAGTCAGTGTAATTTCACTCCATAATAGTAATGGCAATATCCCCTTTGTTGCTGATCAGTACAGTCCAGAGTTAGAGTGAGTAAAGTTGAGTGGATCCTTAGTTCACAGTAGCTTAATGTACTGAGATATGAATGCATTTTTGTGATTTTCTTTGAAAACTTATCTTGCAAATGTATGTATCATCATTTCTTCCCTCTCACTTTATGAAAGATTTGAGTGGAATTAAAAAAATTTCTTGCTGTTCTCTTCCAGTGTTTTACTTGGTCCTGAGTTTATCACGGACACCAGTCGTCTGGCTCACTTGTACAGTGAACAGTTGTGTCTGTGTCACTGAAAGAGCTGAACACACTTAACAATTAGCTCAGTGGAGTAGCGGCTACTCACTATCTCATGTCTCGCACAGCAAGATATGGCAATGCTGTGTATGTGCTTGAGTTTCGCTCCCAGGGTGGTTATCAGGGGATGTAGGTGGAAGAAACTGCTGCGGTGACCCTCAGCAGATATACCACTTGACTGCAAAGGAGACAAAATTGGACAATGCGTTTTGTGAGTGAGTGTACAAGATGTATGTATGTGTGGGCTGGCACTAGAGTGACAGGGTTATTTCTGTTGGCACACAGTAATTAGCTTTAGGAAGACTCACCCTTGTTCCAAACACTGAAACCTACTGTGTCTGGAAACTTTCAAAAGTTTGGCCATTTATGTGTCCTCCAATGGGCCTCAACACAACCCTGTCTCTTATAGTTATAGAATATTCATAACATACTTCATACCGTGTACATTATAACAAACCATAATAGACCCATTTCTGTAATATACTTACATATCTATATTATTGCTAATATATATTGTAATATATCTATATCATGGCTAAAGCACTTCTGGATGGATGCAAACTGCCTGTGCAATGACAATAAAGTTGAATTCTATTCTATTCTGTCTCAGGGTCTCTATGTAAAGTTTTTCTTTTACACATTCTTTAGCTTTTTGTATGCACTGTAAAGAAAAACAACTTTGAAATTTGGTGGAAATGAAAGTGAAATTTATGGATTTTCCTGCAGTCAAAAACCAACCAAACTGCAAACACCAGAAAATATACTGTCAACTTGCTACTGACTGACTATTGATTGCCTTTAATTAAAAATATCTATTTTTTCTCCATATTTAGAAAGACTTATTGTTACATCCCCCAGGAGGATGTCTCTTCTCCCTATTAACCCTTTGTTTTGTCCAGGCTCCACCTCCTCTGTCCTGATTGGATGTTGCGCAGAGTCCGGCTAATTGGTAATCAGCAGAGCACTATTTAAGGCCTGTGGAGCTGTGCTTCTGTGCCCTCTGGCCATTTTGGTTGCCATACTTGTGCAGGCTTGCATGCCTTTGTATTTTGTGTGAGCATTGTTGTTTCATGTTCAGACTGCTTGTAGGGGAGAGCTTCCTTTTGTTTTGACACCCTGTTTTTTCCTGTTTATGTGTTGTTAGGTAGGTTATGGTTATAGGTTGTATATTTTGTTTCTTTGGAGTTAGGTAAGTTTCTTTTATTTCAACATCAGGGATGTTTTGTTTGTTATGTTGGCCTTGGCTCTCCCTGACGTTATACCTCAGTCTGATCCCATCACCAGTAAATAAATCTGACTTTGACTTTAAGAGCTTGAAAAACGAAGGCAGTGAAGAAACTTCTTGGACGAGAGGTGAAAATAAACGTCTTCACAACGTCTATTTGCCTTCTTTGTCCAAGCTCTTAAAAGTAACACGCATGTCTTCGTACTGTGAGAGGAAGCCAGGATACCTGGAGAGAACACAAAGTCCAACAGAAATGTCTGGAGTTTCTGTAAAAGAAAAAAACAAAGAAAAAAAAACGGTGAAAGTTCCTGAATGTCTGCCTAATGTGGTATTTTGTAATGCTGCTTTTATGTGTGCAATTATGGCAATGAGTAACAAACAGGATGTAGTTAATAACATATTTACATATTTAACAGAGAAACATACGCTGCTTGAAATCTCTCAGTGCCTCTGTAAAGGACGGTGGGCAATAATGGGAGCTGTCTCAGGCTAAAAGGTGATGTTAACTTTATTTGTTTGTAGACTATTGAGGTTTTACCATCCATTTACTTTTATGTAAGCCTCAGTCACTCCCATGAAGTCAGTAAATGAATATTTGCTTTCAGCATATCCAGTTCAAACCAGCCACTGGTGTATTTTGTATACTGATGTTGGGAAATAGTTTTTTTTCCTGGGATTTAGTGTGCAGTTCCATTTTTAGTACTAACTTTCAATCTGGGAGCAAAACTGACTCAAAGAGAGATTTTCACGGGAGCAAAACGTGACTTGCAACATTTTCTAACTTGGAGGTTTAGATTCCCTGAATGGTAATCAGTGACCTCTGTATAGACACATACAGTCCCAAAACAAAAACTCTTGTGACCCTATTCCCTGTTTTTTCCAGTACAACAGTCAATAACAAATTACATTAACGAAGTGTTTATAAGGTGACTAATCTACAACACTCAGCGGCAGTTAAAGCACATGTAAAAGAGCTCTTTAATTTAAAATCAATCTAATGTGTGAACATGGTTTATAGCTGGTTCTGGATTTCACTATTCATTAATAGGATGATGCCACAGCAATAAACCACCAATATAGCTAGTGTTACTGTGGTAATTTGGCACATATCAGCATGGTATGCAGTGTGTCTGTAAAAAAAACTTCAGGAAATTGTACAAGTGGAAGACAAAGGAAGAAGTGGCAGGTCTCGTATCTAAAAGTCACATCATTAAGAAATAGCCAAAAAGAACTGAGAGATGCACCTGGCCCTGAGCTTGATCCATCTACTGTTCACTGACGCCTCATTCGAAATGGTCTCAATGGAAGGGTGGCTGTCAAGAAGCCATTCTTAAGAAAGGAAACAAAGAGAAAAGACTGAGCTGTGCCAAATTACACAAGAACAGCAAGAGCCATTTGTAAAACACGGTGGCGTGGAGGCTCTGTCATGGTTTGGGGCTGCAGTTTAGGCAGTGATATTAGAGATCTTGAGAAAACTGATAGAATTATGAACAAAGAGAAATATCATCAAATTTTTATGCAGGATTCTGCATAACTGTTTCATTTTTTCTAGCATGACGATGACGCCAAACACACTGCCAGTGCTGTAAAAACATACCTGGATAGAAAAATACACATTGAAACACTGACAGTCATGGATCGGCCTCCCCAGAGCACCGAACTCAACCTTACTGAATGTAAGGATCATCTTGACGGAGAACAGAAGAAAAGTAAGCCACCATCCAAAGATGATCGTTAACATCCTTTAAGAATCCTGGAAAACTATTCCTGAAGACTACTTAAAGAAATTATAACTAAGCTGCCTATGAAAGATCAGGCTGTGATAAAGAATAAAGATGGTCAGAGCAAATATTAACCGTCAAGCTGGTTAGAATTGTACAAATTAATTTCGCCTGTATTTTCATGTATGTTTGCACATTTTTCAATAAATTGCTGCAAGAGATTCTTATTTTCCCAGCAAATTATTATTTTCTCAGCTGTGTACATTCCAGTGACTTACTGTACAGTCATTGTGATGACTCACAGGT
Source organism: Diplotaxodon limnothrissa (assembly GCF_057381915.1). NCBI lineage: Eukaryota > Metazoa > Chordata > Actinopteri > Cichliformes > Cichlidae > Diplotaxodon > Diplotaxodon limnothrissa. The sequence goes on along the minus strand of NC_140606.1, from coordinate 13,712,511 downwards.
ATGTTAAATCCATCCACATCCGCATGTGACTTGTAGACAAAGCACAATGTGAAACATCTGCCGATTGCAAAGCCATGAAAAAAACCTATTGATCTGCTTAATTTTTTAACACATTGTTATACTTTACCGAGTGTGAGGATGGTCATCTTTCCAGTGAGGATGGGGTGTTTACATCTCCTTGCAGCTGTACACACGACTAAATGGACATTCAAAAGGCATTTCTTAAATTGCATTGCCTCTCAAGTTCTTGTGGCTACCTCTGTTTTGGAGGGAGATCAGAATAAATCAAAACATCAAAAGCACAGCGGACTAATGAGCTTAGCTGTGACTAAGTCTGTTTACTGCTGCTGGTGTGGTAACAAAGGGTGCGTGCTAAGAAAATCAAGGCTGAATCTCTTCCATTTGCATAAGATTAATTTTGACCATGTGGAAGGGCTCGTCTGGGATCATTTAAGTAAATTGCTTTAGTCAGAAGTCAAATATTGCCCCACTACCCTGACAATATTTCAATTGGGAGAGTCTAGTTTAAAAAGCAGCGATAAAAGGTTTTTGTAATGTTTGCTTTTTTTATGATTACCACCTAATCTCGGATCAATCTTCAAGAAAAGGTATTGGTCCCTTCGATTTAAACTAATATTATGACCGTTATGTATTTCCCAGTCCACCCAGTCCTTATTCTAGTAGTGCTGGAGAAAGTTAACATTATATATCATCTTTATTATCAGCTTGAAGCAGCATGACATAGATGCAATGTCTCTTTAAAGCAAAGAACAAACAGATGTGTTTCATTGAATGCCTGCTTTATGACTACAGTTCATTAGTTGGAGCCAAACCTAGCTATAAGATATAATAGTAAGCATACTCATGACTAGGGATGGGTATCGTTTAGGTTTTATCTGATACCGGTGCCAAATCGGTACTTTTGAAACGGTGCCGGTGCTCAAACGGTGCTCAAACCGGTGCTTAAAGACTGGAGAACACAAAATTGGTCCAAAAACCTCTCATGTTCAGCTGGTTTTTTGTAAAAAGATAACAATGTTAGCCTTTTCTGCAGCTATGGGGCATATATGGTATCACTCTTGGCTGGAAGCAGTGCTTAAACAATGGAAAAAACACAAACTTTGTCCAAAACCTCTCATGTTTAACTGTTTTCCACTTTTTCTTTGGTCATTTTAGCCTTTTTAGCCAGGGTGAAGGGAGTATCTGCCATCAAACAAGAAGACAGCCGCATGTAGCTATGATGATGTTTGCTAGTTCACCTTACATGCATTAATGTAATAACGTGGTTAGCCTACTCAACGTAAATTACACACGAACAACATTAAGCTACTCACGCAGAGAAGAACGGCTGCTGCTGCTGCCATCAAATACATTTCTCGGCTTTTAAAAAAAAGAAACGCTAAGGTGTTTCATCGGATTTGAGGTGTTACCTCCTTTGACAGTATCACAGTATCAGCTTAAAGCACTTGTTGCAGGCTGCTGAGTTTGCATATTTTGATGTGAAGTACAGCCAGACTTTTGACCACTTCGCCTTGGACATTTTTAATCTGTAGCTCTGCATAAAAGAACGTACGTACCTGGCCCCGCCTACTATCCTCGGAAACGTAAAATGATTGGCTAGAAGTGTATCACAGCTCAGGAAAAAAAAGCACCGAAATAAAGCACCGAAATGTGCGCTGCTTTTCGGTCTGGTTACTACCGTTTATGTCAGAACCGGTGCCATGACACCGGTACCCATCCCTACTCATGACAGCAAGAAAACAGGAAAAATCCCTAAAATTCATGCTGATTGAAAACACACTTTCATTTATTTTAACAGTTAACTCGATTGCATAGATTTTCACCTTTCTATTGAATTTGCATGCACAAAACTAGAGACATCTACAATAGTGGATGCTCCACTCCTTTCACTAGCTTTCCCTGATTCCTCACGTCACTGCACCAACCATAATAATATACTTCAACTAAGTCCTTCAACTTACATAGTTGTATAGTACATCTTTACATTATTCGTTATTTTAATAATGTTATATACTTCTTATCTTCTCAACTTTATCTTCACATTAATCTTGCATTTGAGCTGACTTCAGAAGAGGTTGATTTTTTTTCTTTTCTTTTCTGTGCATGAAAGAATAATAATTTCAAGGAAGCCTTGAGTGATTTCCCAGTGATGTTGAGTAATACTAAGCATTTCCAGGAATACCACCACCACTAACAACAAGAGCAATGTACAATACAATTTGTGAAAGACAGAAGTAGGCAAATTGTGGACAGCCCAGATGTTTGTGCAGCTTTTATTTATGTGTGTTGCACTCTCACACTTTCAAGTGCTTAGCTCAATCTCCGCTACCAGCTCCTCTCATGCCAGCTGCTCCGATCAGACGATGCTCTCCTCTCCAGCTGCTACTGAAATAGGTAAAGCATGATTAGATGATGCTGGCTGGCTGCGAAGATCAGCCCCCCTTGACACCACACCCTGAACCCGCTGCTCCACTCCTCGCCTTCAGCCGAGCCAACAACCACACCCCGCCACATAATCAAATAAAGAAAATCAAAAATGTAATGCCGCGCTTGCTGAAAAATGGCAAAAGTAGGGGAGACCGGGGATAGTTGTAACATTTTTGACATTTCTGTCTGTAAATTGGAGCTCTTTTAAGGTAGTGGATTCAAAATGTAATGCAAAGTATTTACATGTCTCTGCTATTAAATAGTGCAGCTATTTTCTCTGCAGCACAATTACCCATTGCATGGTATGGTCTCAAACACAAAGAGTGAAATGTTACAATTAACCCCATAGTCTGGGTTTGTTGTAACATATCCTGGGGTAAAATGTAACACAATGAAATAAGGGTACTAACAAAATATTAACATGTAATCTTTGTTTATTCAACACATGAATGCACTTACATCCATTTATTTAGCTGTGTGTGTGTGTGTGACAGAATGCAGAAATCTAACTTTTGAACATATTCCAACCCCCCAAAAAAGACAAATTATGGAATTTTCTGCAACTGAATATTTCATTAATTTTGATTGGTCTTTCTTGAGTTTGGCCTCATTGGCTCAGTGGGCATTATAACCTAAAACTCTTGCACCAATTATGAACATAACAATGAAGCTGAAAAAATGTAGTTGTTCACCAGCATCGCAATTCCATTACTTTTTATCATACCTTGGTGTGGTTTGCAAAGTGCTTCAGAAAGATGAGGAAATCTGTTTCTTGCACCCATCCTGATTTATTTCCACTACCAGTACTTCCTACTGGTCCATCTCTGACACAGTGCTCTGCATAATGTATGTGTGGGAACACAAACAGTGGAGGAATTGTGTTGCCGCATATACAAAAGCGACCAGTGAACGTCTCTCTGCTGATGTCGTTGCCCCAACTTGTTTAATATAAGTTAAAGTAATAGTGTGGTAAGTTGTAACATCTGCATTATTGTTACAACTAACCCAGACTGTTGCTGTTACAACTGACCCAGACTCCTATAGCCATGAACTAGCTAACATCACAGCCAACGGCTAAAACATTAGCACTAAAAACTTACACAGAATATATCCCCATAGACATACAAATAACATAATTTAAGTTTGATGAGTTTAACTGCAAAGCAGACAATGCTATTAGAAATTGAAATAAAGTAGAAAAACTTACTTTTTGGCATACAAATTACTTTTTTTCGTGTTAAATTGTCTGTGTTTGACAAAATGTGCTGATTTTTCACATGTGATAGCAGAACTGAATTGTGCATGTACAGGATGAGTCACATCATTTGAAAATTAGCCCTGATTGGAGAAATTGGAAGTGTTACAACTAGAGATGGACCGATCCGATATTACGTATCGGTATCGGTCCGATACTGACCTAAATTACTGGATCGGATATCGGAAAAAAATAAAAAATGTAATCCGATCCATTAAATATCACGAAAGCACCTCACAAAACTTGCAACACGCCGTAACTCACCTCAGAACGTTAGCACGTCGGAGCAGTATGCATCACGTGATAGAGCGGCTGTGGCATGCGGGACCTGTCGGTGGTCTGGATAGCATGTGGAGCTTCGCTAGCAACCCGTCATTTCATCTCCGACAAAGTTATCCCCAAGAGAAGTAAAGCAAGTGTGTAAGTCCATCTCTGAATGTTTGTAAAGCATTCCTGCGTTAAGCTTAACAAGCGATATATGGAGCGACTGCCTCTCCTGCTGCTACTTCAATCATGAAACTGCTTAACGATCAGCTGATCGGCTTTTCTGTCGCGAGTCCGTCTCTCTTGTTTGTTTTTGGCCCACTTTGCACCAGAAAGAGGAAACCAGCGGCTGAACAACAGCAGCACGTTTAAGCTTGATAAGCTGTTGTTAGAATGTATTTAATATTACTTTCTACTCGAGGATCTTTTTCTACGTAGCTGACGGCTGGTAACTGTGCAGGGGCGGATCTAGCAAAGTTTAGCCAGGGGGGCCGATAGGGCATTAACAGGGAAAAGGGGGCACAAAGACATACTTTTCTTTCTTATTCTCATTTAAAATGTCTAGCTTTTAATAAATAATTATCCGAATCTTACACCCAAAGTTTTAATTTGATGTAAAATGAATAGAAGTCAATTACTGTATATAGTGACTATTAAGTCTAATATATATACCCTAGTAAGCTATAGTACTTTTTCCTTTGGGAAGGTACCATCTGTGCAGTCTGCAATTTTGTTGAAGAAAGATGTTGAATCTATTTAATATTTCTTGAAAAATAATTGATTTCTGTGCATTTTTTTTCACACTGCATCAAATTAAGGTTGATTACGTTGATTAAGCATCATGAGGTGGAGTGTGAGGGGTGGTTCCCTATTTTTTATTTATTTATTTTTGTTGTTGCTGGGAGTTGGAACCCTATTAGTTAGGTTGCTTAATATTTACGCTAAGTACTCTTTAAAATACCAGAATAGGGAGGATGGTGTAGGTTTAAGTTTATTAGATTGATCAGTATTGCTGAACTATGAAATATTTTTTTTTTGCATATAGGTATAACAGAATAGCTTTAGTGTAGTTGTTGTTTTAAACTTGAGTATGAACTTATACAAAATGCAGCAAGATATTTTAAAAAAAAACAGTTTTGTTGATTAAAAAACACTATATTGGATTCATATCGGTATCGGCAGATATCCAATACCGATACCGATATCATATCCAAATTTATGATATCGGTATCGGTATCGGACATAAAAAAGTGGTATCGTGCCATCTCTAGTTACAACTGACCCACGTTACAACTTGAAAATGCAGCCAAACTGAACTTTAGCTAAACTGTTTTATGGCTACTAAGGCCACAAGGTTATGTAGACAGATTAGCCCTGCAGCAGTCTGAGTGATCAGTCTCTACATTTCATCTCCCAGGAGAGCTCACACTTTGATAAATTATTTGGCCAGTGAATTGGCCATAATTGTACCATGTAAATGTGTTTTGCTGTTTTTTAACATGGGCTTTATTGCCATCATTTTCCTTCTGTAATTGTTTTTTCTTTCCTTGAGGACAATCAGAGAAGGGGTCATGCATTGAAATAACTTCAATAAATGCTAGTACATTAATCAAAAACCATATTACTTCAAAATTCTCCTGTGTTATATTCTGAAATTCAGATTATAGCCCATGAAACAAAGCAATATATATGTAAACACTGACACTGACAATGTGTGTAATTTCTTTTAAACTTGTGTTCACTCTTTGGTGAAAACAGCATCTTTGTTCCACCTACAGAGCTTGAGATTTAAGCAACCCGTTCTCACTCCCAAAGCGTAACATTTTACGCTAGGTGACAAATCGTCACCATATTACGTTTTCGGCTACCCACCACGTTCCTAAATGACGACCTCGGAAAAACGAGGAAATATGAGAACCGTCTGGACTGAATCTACACATGTTTGCTCTTTTTCTTCAAATCGCTTAGAAACACGCTATTTAACATCATTAAAGTCCTGGTTAAGGTCAGGAATAAGGTTATGGTTAGGGCTAGGGATAAGGTTAGGTTTAGGGCTGGAATACAGGGCTGGAACGTCTACTACCGCGGGAGCGTCATTGCACTGGATTCCAGCCATAACCCGCCGCGTACCATAAGAACGCCGAAGGTCTCCTTTCGCGTTCCTCAGGAACGCCGCGGGACGTGACAAAACGTCGACATGTTACGCCTCGGGAGTGAGAACGCTCTGGATTTAAGTATGGAGCAACATGTTCAATCTTATCAATCTTTACATTGGGCTGTTTCTCTTATTTCTTTGATGGTATGTCTCATTGGCATACACTTCATCCCTGATTAATTGTATAGCATGTGGGATAGTGGAGGATAAGGAATAAGATAAATTACTTAACCTCCTAGAACCTGGCGTCCACATATGTGGACATCACATTTTGGGTTTTTTAGACCAAAATACTCAATTTTGCTCTACAAGGGCCTGATATCCACTTACGAGGACATTATACTGCTACCGTTCTATCGAAATTTTAAACAAATATCCTCATATGTGGCTGTGATTTTTCTTGTAAACAATAATTAGGTTAAAAAAAATCTGGTAATTCTTTGTTTTTACATTCATCAGGTCCCAATCAGCCCAAATATCAAAGAGAAATTAAAAATGCATGATCTTAGGAGGTTAAAGGCCATAGGGTTAGGGATCAACTCCTGAAAACTTTCAGACACAATTTAGATGACAAAGTAACAGCAGCTATATATAAAAAACAGCAAAATGTAGTAAGTTTTAGTAAAACTCAAATGAGAAGAAAATGAAAAAGATCCTTTTGGTGTAAAAGTTTTTTCTTCAGAGTGCACACCTGGCACACGTGGCTCTTTCGTAGGAATGGTTTCAATGTCAAGCATGTGGAAGTGACTCAGTAAAGATGACAGATGCCTCGTGGTTAAGTCAGATCCTTCAGCAGGTCATTCACAGGTCAGAAGGTTAAAGCAGATCTCTCTGTGCTTAATGCACCACAATTAAAGTGTCGTTCTTTACCATTATGTGTTAAAAGATTGTCCTTCAACCGGAAAGCCCTCAGAGATAGGGCCAGGATTAGCGCAGAGAACACATATAATCTTCAGTTAGTTTGCCAAGCACAGGAGCTCGATGGTAGCTTTCAAATCCCCTGCTCCCCTCATGTCTGGTTCACAGCCAGCTATGGCCATGTTACCACATACTAGGTGCACTTTTTGAGTTTGTGGTCATTGTTGCATACATTTCTTTGATTTTCAAGATCCAAAAGTCTTCTACTGAAACAGTCTTCTACTGTATTATGTTATGTCTCAGCTGGAGCCTTAGTTGCCACAATTATTGATGGTTTACCCTATTGGATAATAATCCTTGTGTACATGTATGCGGTAATGTGAACATCCATCAGTTAGGCAGAAGAGAAACATAATCTAAGATGCATATAAATTTCCCCCATTTTCTGTTTTTCTTACAATAAATAAGAGTAGGCTTGAAGTCAGCCACTGAGCATGAGTTAAGTAATATGAAACTAATGCTGATTTGGACAAAAATTAATCATTTACAACCGCCGAAGGCAATTTTGCATCATTGTTTTCTGCAGCACTTAAATTCCCATCATACCTTTCATGAGCGAGTTAAGCTAATCCTCAGTGTATCAGCATGTTGTGCAGTATATAGTATATCTTAAATCTAGGGCGTCTCAGAATTGATTTTAAGATTTATGAATGCGATTGGCTGAAGATGTAGAAATAGAATTCTGGCTCTGTGGTCTTTATTAGGGTGTGTTTTTACTTTCAGAAACACAATCCAGAGAAGCCTACAAGCACTATTTATCATTAAAAGCATAAACTCCGTGTGTGTTTTTTCCCCCTTGGCCTACTTTCACATGGCGGCATCTCGCTGAGAGAGAATAAGAGGAACCACACTACTGCACCTAGTGTTATCTCTCTTTCACTCAACAGCCCTTCTCTCCTTTCTACCATCCTTTTCTATCTCACAGTGAGAGGTTGACACACATTTTATGTAACTGCACATGGTTTTCATTTCCCCTTCTCTCTGCAGCCCCCCACCTCCCATTGGCGTCTCCATGTCGACTTTGCCCCATTTCCCATTTGTCTCCCTTGTGTCACCCTCTTCCTCCTTTTTTTCCTGCTACTCTGCTCCACTTTTTCCTTCTACCTATGGTCACCTACTCTCTCCTGCCATTGTCTTTTTTACAACAAGTCTCAGAAACTAATGATGTAAGAAACTCTGGCTATCCATAAATGTGCATAATGATCACTGGCTTAGTCTGTATTGTTAGGCTAGCGTGGCTTTATTATCTTCTATAGACTACAAATTGTACCGTTTTCTGATTTGATGATAAAAATCTGGCTAGATTTATTTTAAAAAGTATCAAAAGTTTATGTAATGCTTTATTACAAATGTGAAAGGGATACAAGAAATACATAAAAAGAATAACTAAGGAGGATAATAATCGTGATCACAAAAGAGGTTTAAAATAAATTACATGGCTTCTGATAGTACAGCTAATTCTGCTCAATTGGTTTTGATACTTTTGAAGTAATAATCAGTTGGTAGATTTCATGAGGTTGGGCTGTATCATCGGTTACATCACTTCAACCTTTACCTTCAGTATTATATAGGGCCATAACAGGTCTTTGTCAAACTAATAGAAACCTACAAACTTATCCATGTCAGGCGTATTTTTAAATTTTTTTAACATCCCAATGTAGTTAAAGTCAGGGTACAGAGGGAGAGACATCCAATTAGTAATAAATGTCCTTGATTTCAAAATCTGAGTGATGTTAAAATACATCTACTTGAATCCCAGCTTTTTCTGTACCAGAGTCACAACCTCTGAACAAAAGCTCATCATGCCTTCTTTTATTCCTCTTTGACAATATTACCTTCCTTTATATTTTCTTGCATCCACGTCCTTTTTTATACCACCTTTCTCAATACCATGTTGTGACTCCTCCTGGCCCGATTCTTTCCTTTATCCCACTTTGCTTATCTCGCTTGCTATGCTAATAGGATATGTAAGTCAGCCCTGACAGTGTGCAGTAACACAGAAGGCAGCTTAGGCCCCCCCAAACACACCGGCCTGTCAATCTTGCTAACTCGATGCAGGCAGGCCTTTAGATCGACAGAGTGATATGACAAGAAAAACTAGGTCATTTTTGGCAGCAAAGCAGCGTTATTATGGAACCAATATACATTGATATTGTTTTCCTTCATGGAGACTGAGGCAGATCTACATGCAGAAAGTGTGATGTGGCAGTTTGATATGAAGAAGCAGAAGATGAAAAGAGTCGAGTGAAACAGATATTTTTTTGCCCCATAATACAAATCTGAGCTTGTCCATTTTAGTTATGTAGCATGTGGTCTGTTGGCCTACTTTTAACTACATGTAATGTTAAACTAGAACTGGGTTCGAGCAGTTTTAAATAAGAAAATTATTAGTTTTTCATTGACAACAAGATAAATAAGAACACTGAAACAATCAAACTCCTGGCTAATTTAAGGTGTGTTAGAGAGACAACCCCACGTGACCCTAGTTAAAAACCACTTTGGTTTTGGGTGGTTTACGTTCCCTCAGAATGAGTTGCTTGGTGGCACTCATCCCCAGGATTGAAAGGTTTGTACACACTAATACATTTATTATTTCAATGTGTAACTTTGACCATGTTAAAGCCTAACCTACCTTTGTTGGGCAAGTTATTTTGAAAAAGTAGTTAGTTATATTTACTAGTTACCACTTCAAAAAAGTAACTATGTTACAATATTATAAAATTAACTAATTACCAGGAAAAGTAACTATTGAGTTACTTTAAAAAAATTTTAAATATGTAAAAGAACTTGGATCCCCTTTTAATGGAACTTACTAAAATACTAAAATATAACTTACTAAACATAGTTAACATCCTAAAATATATACTCAACTGTTTGTTATAAAACTCAGTATATAATTGAAATAAATGGGCACTTAACAGAAGGAACTAACAGGAAACACTGTATACTAATCTAAACTATTTAAATGTTACTCTGTGATACAAAGACATAAAAACCACTCAGATAAAATTGTATAATTGTAGATAGAACTATTTTTTCTATTTGCAATAAATAACACAGTAAAACACAATAGATCTTTTAAAACTTGCCTTACTGCTCAGAAAATAATGCTACCTTTAAATTATCTGAGCTCTATGACTCTGCCTCATCACTATGTGTATCTATTTGTATGCGAACACCCACCCAAGATTGCCTCTGGTTGGTTTACCTCGACTACTTTACTCTTCCTTAGCCAATCAGCAGCACCCCCCCCCCCCCCCCCCCCCCGGTAACAGACCCGCACCACATTTTCTTGGTAAAGAAAGAATGTTAACGGCGTTTTAACAATAGAAAAAGTAATTACTTAGATTACTAGTCACTGAAAAAAGTAATGCCATTTACTTTAATGGTGTTATTCCCATCATTGTAACGTACACGACATTTAAGAACCCTCTGAACATTTTTGTTTGGAGATTGTGTTTTAGTCTCAGAACATAGCATAAAAGTGAAGTCACAAGAATATAACCAGGCTCAGATACCATTTGTGAGTTTATCCAACTTGTGTGGGCATTCCTTTCCCCATTCCCAGGATAATCCTCCTAGTACCACTCTAATATTTTCTTTGCAGTGACTCCCAATCTCTCACCATGATGGCCTTAACAGTTCCACCTCCTCATCTGTTCAAGCAAAGAGAAAGCAAAGACCTCTCTAATCTACCATTGCTATTTTTCCACTATAGTATTTACTTTGAGCAACCACCCATTTGCCTAATAGATTATAGCTTCAAATGCCCAGTGCACAAGTGAAGACTGAAGTATTTGTTTATGTGGAGAAAATATTCCTGAAACACTCAACCGCATGGGAATATTTTCATTTATTAAGACCTTTTTATAAAGAAAATGTATGGTTGTGATGTAGTTGTGGACTGTGAATTTTCAGCCAGAGGAGACTTGCCAAAGTTCCGAAGGGAAATATTTATCATACACTTTTGATTAGCTGTTAAATATTTGGGGTCAGAATGCAAACAATATATGGCAGAATCAGACGGTGTAGATAATGCACCCTCTGTAAGTCGACGTCTGTCCCAGGTGGTGCTAGCAAAGTACCAGTCGTGCCCTTACATGTGTTTAGAATAGTAAAGACAGTGGGCAACTTTGAATTCAATCATCTGGTGTTTGTGATGAGAGAGGAGGTTTGTATTGTCCCATGCATTTTGGGGTTCAACTTACCAGCTGCTCTCTTCAGGAATTCTTCAACTTGGAGCTCACAGTAGGAGCTACTCTATAATACAACTGTATAATCAAACATAAGATGCCTGGAATCGAGATCTTTAGAATATCAGAGAAAATATATGGCTCTCTGGGAGGGCTTTAGAGCATTTTGGCTCAGACACAGTGTGCAATTTGTTTGTTTAAAAAAAGAAGAAAAAAACGAATGTGCGGAAGCTCAGATTTCTCTCTCAGCGGACTGAACAATGTAAAACATCCATCTATGTATAGGTCTTTGACTGAAATTAGACCTTTCTCCCTCCAGGCACGATAGATTTTGTCAAACCGTCAGAGTCGAAGGAGTGGTTGAAACAAATTGGTGTTTTTACAGAGGTCTCTGGTAGGCTCAGAACATTCTTCACTGCATTTAGTATTCTGACAAAATATTTCAAAATAAGGCTGTTTTTAGTGGCAAGTAAGAGTTGGGGACAGAATTCACCACCATATATATAAAAGGGGACCCAGAAGACATGTTATCCAGATTCCCCTGTTGACATTACATTAACTCTTCACATTGGGAGCCTAATAATGTTGTGTCGGTAGATCTTGGCACAAGCTGCACACAAAATCTATTGAAGGTCACAACAAAAACTAGAAAAATTTGCATTTCCTGCGAAAATGCAGTGTGGATGCTTAAAGCTGAAGCTGTATGCAAAAAGTAGCTGAAAAAGCTGAAAAGTTGCAGAAATTGTAAAAACTTTGCAGAAGCAAAAGAAGTTTGCTAAAATGGAATAACTTAGCAGAACTGCAATATCTTAGAGGAAACATAATACTTGGCAGAGATACAATAGCATAGCAGAATTTAGCAGAAATATTGTAACTTACCAGAAACATGATAACTTCTCAAAAATACAAGAATTTAGGAGAAATAGTATAAAATAACAGAAAGAATATATTTAGCCAAAAATACTTAAACATTACAGAAACACTATGATTTAGAAAAATAGTACAACAGAGCAGAAATATTGTGATTTACCAGAGACACTGTGATGAACTATGAATATTGTAATTTTAAATTAAGACTATGTTTTAGCACAAATATTATAATTTGGCAGAAATACTATAATTTAGCAGAAATACTATATTAAGCACAAATCCTATAAAAAGCAGAAATGGTATGATTAAGCATAAATACTACATTTAGTAGAAATACTTTGTTTTAGCACAAATCCCATAAAAAGCAGAAATACTGTACTATGATTTAGTAGAAAAACTATAATTAATCAGAAATACTAAATTTAGCAGAAATACTATATTAAGCACAAATCTTATAAAAAGCAGAAATACTATATTAAGCACAAATCCTATAAAAGCAGAAATAGTATATTAAGCACAAATCCTATAAAATAGCAGAAATAGTATGATTTAGCACAATAGTAATAAGTTAAACAGAAAAATTGGAAAAGCAAAATGGACAGCTGAAAAAATGCTGAACATGCTGAGGGTCCCTCAAATATACTTGTTAAATGACAAAAATCTGAAAAGAAAATTATGACAGCCACACAATTACAAATATGTACACATGAGGAAACACACATGCACAGAGAGACACACACACAAGATCCAATTCAGTCAACCAGTCTAACTATATTCAATTTAAATCCTTCAATGACATGCTGCCAAATAAGGGCAGGGTCCTCTCTCTCCCACTAAACACACACACACACACACACACACACACACACACACACACACACACACACACACACACAGAGGGAGAGAGCTGCCGAATTTAAATCCACCAATCAGAGTGGCTGTTTACGTTTTCCCGCCAAAACAGGTGCCTCTTTTTACACACGCAGCACAGAGAGGCACAGGATTATTGCAGTCTATTTCTCATAGTGAGGACTCCCCTCAAACAAATGACCATAATTTCCTAACTGTAGGGGCTAGAACGGTCATTCTTACACCGTTTTGTTCAGAAGAGATGGGGGAATCTTCAAGTGTTGACAATTTATCATTCAAATATGAATTTTTAGAGATATATGACATGGATGACTTATTGACTTAGAAGCCACGAATTCCCCCAATATGCAAATTTGAATGGCTGAGGCCACATATATGATTGGCTGGCTGGGAAGCCATGCAGGCCCTGATTTGTGGATTTGAATTCCTCAGCCCTGATATGATTGGCTGGCTTAGAAGCCATGAAGGCCCCAATATGCAAATTTGAATGCCTCAGGACACATATATGATTGGCTGGGAAGCCGTGCAGGCCCTGATTTGAAAATTTGAATGTCTCAGTCCTCAGAGAGGATTGGCTGCCTGGGGACCTGGCAGATATATATATAGAAATACTATGATTAAGCATAAATACTACATTTAGTAGAAATACTATGTTTTAGCACAAATACTATAAAAAGCAGAAATACTATAATTTAGCAGAAATACTATATTAGGCACAAATAGTATAAAAAGCAGAAATACTATATTAGGCACAAATCCTATAAAAAGCAGAAATACTATAATTTAGCAGAAATACTATATTAAGCACAAATCCTATAAAAAGCAGAAATGGTATGATTAAGCATAAATACTACATTTAGTAGAAATACTATGTTTTAGCACAAATACTATAAAAAGCAGAAATACTATAATTTAGCAGAAATACTATATTAAGCACAAATCCTATTAAAAGCAGAAATAGTATGATTTAGCACAATAGTAATAAGTTAAACAGAAAAATCGGAAAAGCAAAATGGACAGCTGAAAAAATGCTGAACATGCTGAGGGTCCCTCAAATATACTTGTTAAATGAAAAAAATCAGCAAAAAAAATATATAACAGCCACACAATCAGAAATATGTACACATAAGGAAACACACATGCACAGAGAGACACACACACAAGATCCAATTCAGTCAACCAGTCTAAATATATTGAATTTGAAGCTTAGAATGAGGTCATCCCATTAAAAGCCTTTCTCTCTCTCTCTCTGTCTGTCACACACACACACACACACACACACACACACACACACACACACACACACAGAGGGAGAGAGAAGTAAGTTTCTAGGTCAGCCTGGGAGCTGCTGAATTTGAATCCACCAATCAGAGAGCCTGTGCACTCTTTCCCGACAAAACAGGTGCATCTTTTTACACATGCAGCACAGAGAGGCACAGGATTATTGCAGCCTATTTCTCATAGTGACGACTCCCCTCAAACAAATGACCATAATTTCCTAACCGTAGGGGCTAGAAGGGTCATTCTTACACCGTTTTGTTCAGAAGAGATGGGGGAATCTTCAAGTGTTGACAATTTATCATTAAAATATGAATTTTTAGAGATATATGACATGGATGACTTGTTGACTTAGAAGCCACGAATTCCCCAATATGCAAATTTGAATACCTGGAGCCCACATACATGATTGGCTGGCTGGGAAGCTGTGCAGGCCCTGATTTGTGGATTTGAATTCCTCAGCCCTGATATGATTGGCTGGCTTAGAAGCCATGAAGGCCCCAATATGCAAATTTGAATGCCTCAGGACACATATATGATTGGCTGGGAAGCCGTGCAGGCCCTGATTTGAAAATTTGAATGTCTCAGTCCTCAGAGAGGATTGGCTGCCTGGGGACCTGGCAGATATATATATAGAAATACTATGATTAAGCATAAATACTACATTTAGTAGAAATACTATGTTTTCGCACAAATACTATAAAAAAGCAGAAATACTATAATTTAGCAGAAATACTATATTAGGCACAAATAGTATAAAAAGCAGAAATACTATATTAGGCACAAATCCTATAAAAAGCAGAAATACTATATTAGGCACAAATCCTATAAAAAGCAGAAATACTATATTAGGCACAAATAGTATAAAAAGCAGAAATACTATAATTTAGCAGAAATACTACATTTAGTAGAAATACTATGTTTTAGCACAAATAGTATAAAAAGCAGAAATACTGTAATTTAGCAGAAATACTATATTAGGCACAAATCTTATAAAATAGCAGAAATAGTATGATTTAGCACAATAGTAATAAGTTAAACAGAAAAATTGGAAAAGCAAAATGGACAGCTGAAAAAATGCTGAACATGCTGAGGGTCCCTCAAATATACTTGTTAAATGAAAAAATCAGCAAAAAAATGCACAGGGAGAGAGAAGTAAGTTTCTAGGTCAGCCTGGGAGCTGCTGAATTTGAATCCACCAATCAGAGAGCCTGTGTACTTTTTCCCGCCAAAACATGTGCCTCTTTTTACACACGCAGCACAGAGAGGCACAGGATTATTGCAGCCTATTTCTCATAGTGAGGACTCCCCTCAAACAAATGACCATAATTTCCAAACCGTAGGGGCTAGAGCGGTCATTCTTACACCGTTTTGTTCAGAAGAGATGGGGGAATCTTCCAGTGTTTACAATTTATCATTAAAATATGAATTATTAAAGATATTAGACTTCTAATGCACCATAACTGAGCAGAGCGAAGCAAAAACTGCCTTGACTTGCCCTCAAACAACGCTTTGTAACTCGAAATCTATTTGGAGTATCGATATCATTCTTTCACCGTAAGAGACAGCAGGCTTTGGTGAACAGTCATAGAAATTTTCAGGTCTCTGTGGAAATCCAACAAAAAGTTATGACGAGAGAAAAAAGTGGTTCATTTCCACAGTTTGAAATCTGAAGAAATCTGAGCGAAGGACAAATTTCCTACCCTCAAACAAGTCCAACTCATTTCAGAACGGTAATAGGTGAGAAAGAAATTCTTGAATTGTGAGCGTCAGGAGTGTCTGAAGATATACGGGGACAAGCCTCATGTCTTAACTTTGCTTCATTAAGGAGATATGACGATTCGAATATGCCTCTCATTACAGAAATGCAGCGATGATTTTGAACAAGCTCTCCATTCACTTTATATGGAGAGTTTTCTGACATTGTGTTGGTCTGAGGAGATTTGCAAAAATTCTATAAATCCCACAACAATGATAGTGACATTTCCTGAAAGCCAGCAAAAATACCTACGTTTTGATATATAATTTGTGGAAGTTGAGTGAAAATTGAGCAAGTAGCAAACAGTTGTTCGGACATGAAGAGAAGACTGCAAAAGCTTCAGTGGCACACTGGAAGCCAAGAGCATAGCAACCATAACAACGCATGTATTTTGTGAAAAATCACAATTTTGCAACTCAAAACTTTAAGAGGCATAAAAGTAAAACAGTAAAACATTTGAAAAAGCTGAATCATACCTGAATAGCCCAATAATTTGTGAACATTTTAAAATTTGAATGGTTGTTCTAGGTGAAAGTATGAGGAAGTAGTTAAGTTTCAAAAACAAGCAAAATTTAGCAGAATTGCAGAAGTTTCCCATTCATTTCAATGGGACAAATTAAAGGAAAAAAGCTTAATATTTTAAAAAGTATAATAGTTAAAAATAGCAAAAGTCATAGCAGGAATTAGCAAAAATAGCAGAATAGTTTAAAATTTGAACGGTGAAAATCGGCTGAAAATTGTGGAAGTAGTTTAACGGCGAAAAGTGTACGGAAGCAACTAGAATAAAGTATAAAGAATAAAGAGAAACAGGAACTCAATAGTGTGGATGCTTAAGCATCCACACAACTAGAAAAATTTGCATTTCCTGCGAAAATGCAGTGTGGATGCTTAAAGCTGAAGCTGTATGCAAAAAGTAGCTGAAAAAGCTGAAAAGTTGCAGAAATTGTAAAAACTTTGCAGAAGCAAAAGAAGTTTGCTAAAATGGAATAACTTAGCAGAACTGCAATATCTTAGAGGAAACATAATACTTGGCAGAAATACAATAGCATAGCAGAATTTAGCAGAAATATTGTAACTTACCAGAAACATGATAACTTCTCAAAAATACAAGAATTTAGGAGAAATAGTATAAGATAACAGAAAGAATATATTTAGCCAAAAATACTTAAACATTACAGAAACACTATGATTTAGAAAAATAGTACAACAGAGCAGAAATATTGTGATTTACCAGAGACACTGTGATGAACTATGAATATTGTAATTTTAAATTAAGACTATGTTTTAGCACAAATATTATAATTTGGCAGAAATACTATAATTTAGCAGAAATACTATATTAAGCACAAATCCTATAAAAAGCAGAAATGGTATGATTAAGCATAAATACTACATTTAGTAGAAATACTTTGTTTTAGCACAAATCCCATAAAAAGCAGAAATACTGTACTATGATTTAGTAGAAAAACTACAATTAATCAGAAATACTAAATTTAGCAGAAATACTATATTAAGCACAAATACTATGAAAAGCAGAAATAGTATGATTAAGCATAAATACTACATTTAGCAGAAATACTATATTAAGCACAAATCCTATAAAAGCAGAAATAGTATATTAAGCACAAATCTTATAAAATAGCAGAAATAGTATGATTTAGCACAATAGTAATAAGTTAAACAGAAAAATTGGAAAAGCAAAATGGACAGCTGAAAAAATGCTGAACATGCTGAGGTTCCCTCAAATATACTTGTTAAATGACAAAAATCTGCAAAAAAAATTTATTACAGCCACACAATCACAAATATGTACACATGAGGAAACACACATGCACAGAGAGACCCACACACAAGATCCAATTCAGTCAACCAGTCTAAATATATTGAATTTAAATCTTAGAATGAGATCATCCCATTAAAAGCCTTTCTCTCTCTCTCTCTCTCTCTCTCTCTCTCTCTCTCTCTCTCTCTGTCACACACACACACAGGGAGAGAGAAGTAAGTTTCTAGGTCAGCCTGGGAGCTGGTGAATTTGAATCCACCAATCAGAGAGGCTGTGCACTTTTCCCCACCAAAACAGGTGCATCTGTTTACACACGCAGCAGCACAGAGAGACACAGGATTATTGCAGCCTATTTCTCATAGTGAGGACTCCCCACAAACAAATGACCATAATTTCCTAACCGTAGGGGCTAGAAGGGTCATTCTTAAACCGTTTTGTTCAGAAGAGATGGGGGAATCTTCCAGTGTTAACAATTTATCATTAAAATGTGAATTTTTAGAGATATATGACATGGATGACTTGTTGACTTAGAAGCCACGAATTCCCCAATATGCAAATTTGAATGCCTGAGGCCACATATATGATTGGCTGCCTGGGAAGCCGTGCAGGCCCTGATTTGTGGATTTGAATTCCTCAGCCCTCAGATATGATTGGCTGGCTTAGAAGCCATGAAGGCCCCAATATGCAAATTTGAATGCCTCAGGACACATATATGATTGGCTGGGAAACCGTGCAGGCCCTGATTTGAAAATTTGAATGTCTCAGTCCTCACAGAGGATTGGCTGCCTGGGGACCTGGCAGAAATATATAGAAATACTATGATTAAGCATAAATACTACATTTAGTAGAAATACTATGTTTTAGCACAAATACTATAAAAAGCAGAAATACTATAATTTAGCAGAAATACTATATTAAGCACAAATCCTATAAAAAGCAGAAATAGGATGATTAAGCATAAACACTACATTTAGTAGAAATATTATGTTTGAGCAAAAATCCTATAAAAAGCAGAAATACTATATTAGGCACAAATCCCATAAAAAGCAGAAATAGTATGATTAAGCATAAATACTACATTTAGTAGAAATACTATGTTTTAGCACAAATAGTATAAAAAGCAGAAATACTGTAATTTAGCAGAAATACTATATTAGGCACAAATCTTATAAAATAGCAGAAATAGTATGATTTAGCACAATAGTAATCAGTTAAACAGAAAAATTGGAAAAGCAAAATGGACAGCTGAAAAAATGCTGAACATGCTGAGGGTCCCTCAAATATACTTGTTAAATGAAAAAATCAGCAAAAAAATGCACAGGGAGAGAGAAGTAAGTTTCTAGGTCAGCCTGGGAGCTGCTGAATTTGAATCCACCAATCAGAGAGCCTGTGTACTTTTTCCCGCCAAAACATGTGCCTCTTTTTACACACGCAGCACAGAGAGGCACAGGATTATTGCAGCCTATTTCTCATAGTGAGGACTCCCCTCAAACAAATGACCATAATTTCCAAACCGTAGGGGCTAGAGCGGTCATTCTTACACCGTTTTGTTCAGAAGAGATGGGGGAATCTTCCAGTGTTTACAATTTATCATTAAAATATGAATTATTAAAGATATTTGACTTGTAATGCACCATAACTGAGTAGAGCGAAGCAAAAACTGCCTTGACTTGCCCTCAAACAACGCTTTCTAACTCGAAATCTATTTGGAGTATCGATATCATTCTTTCACCGTAAGAGACAGCAGGCTTTGGTGAACAATCATGGAAATTTTCAGGTCTCTGTGGAAATCCAACAAAAAGTTATGACGAGAGAAAAAAGTGGTTCATTTCCACAGTTTGAAATCTGAAGAAATCTGAGCGAAGGACGAATTTCCTACCCTCAAACAAGTCCAACTCATTTCAGAACGGTAATAGGTGAGAAAGAAATTCTTGAATTGTGAGCGTCAGGGGTGTCTGAAGATATTCGGGGACAAGCCTCATGTCTTAACTTTGCTTCGTTAAGGAGATATGACGATTCGAATATGCCTCTCATTACAGAAATCCAGCGGTGATTTTGAACAAGCTCTCCATTCACTTTATATGGAGAGTTTTCTGACCTTGTGTTAGTCTGAGGAGATTTGCAAAAATTCTATAAATCCCACAACAATGATGGTGACATTTTCTGAAAGCCAGCAAAAATACCTACGTTTTGATGTATAATTTGTGGAAGTTGAGTGAAAATTGAGCAAGTAGCAGGAAGTTGTTCGGACATGAAGTGAAAATTGCAAAACCTTCAGTGGCACACTGGAAGCCAAGAGCATAGCAACCATAACAACACATGTATTTTGTGAAAAATCACAATTTTGCAACTCAAAACTTTAAGAGGCATAAAAGTAAAACAGTAGAAGATTTGAAAAAGCTGAATCATATCTGAATAGCCCAATAATTTGTGAACATTTTAAAATTTGAATGGTTGTTCTAGGTGAAAATATGAGGAAGTAGTTAAGTTTCAAAAACAGGCAAAATTTAGCAGAATTGCAGAAGTTTCCCATTCATTTCAATGGGACAAATTAAAGGAAAAAAGCTTAATATTTTAAAAAGTATAATAGTTAAAAATAGCAAAAATCGTAGCAGGAATTAGCAAAAATAGCTGAATAGTTTAAAGTTTGAACGGTGAAAATCGGCTGAAAATTGTGGAAGTAGTTTAACGGCGAAAAGTGTACGGAAGCAACTAGAATAAAGTATAAAGAATAAAGAGAAACAGGAACTCAATAGTGTGGATGCTTAAAGCATCCACACAATTATTGTGTGTGTGACTTATTTCTAAGCGATCCTTTTCCCCACACTGCACCGCTACAACGACATCTTGTAGTTTCCCCCCCATCTGCTGAATCCCACTTTAACTCTGACTTATAATCACTTTTTCTGTTTAGGTATAGGCTAAGTCACCCATCTAGAATGTAGGCAGTTTCCTTTGTTTCAATCTTTTCCACTTTTACTTAGTTTAACCAGTACTTCAACTTTTACCAGAGTAACACAAATAAAAGTTAAAACAAGTATCTGTACTACTTGTTTTAACTTTTATTTGTGAAGAATGCTTGTACTGTGGCCACCTCTGAACAGAGTACAGAACTTACTAGGACATTAAAGCAGTCTTTCTTTCGATGTAATGTATATGTTTGATTGCTTATTGTCTGACGTCTTGGGGAGGGGGACGTCTTGGTACGCGCTTGCTCTGGTGGATGGGCAGTTGATGGCCTTGGCTTTATTGAAGACATTTATCTTAGTGCGAGACATTCACGTTTAGCCTATGACTTAGTGAAGCATAGTATAAGAATAATTTTGGAGATAACAGTGAATAAACTAGGAAGCTAATGCTACTAGTGCCTTTTTTTTGCATATTATTTAAAGATGTTACATGGGCTTGTGTTAAAAATAGGAGATTAAAACCAGTCTTTTCCACATATTTGTGGAAACTATTTAAAGTTTAGGCTCCTGGGTAGGTTTATGGTAATAAGTGACTGACACTTGCTAGCATGTGATAGTTCTGTATTGCTTGAGAATTTAGCAGAACCACTGGAACTGGAGATGTAGCATTATTTATTCAAGGCATATTTTATATTAATGGACCCATGCAATTGAGTTTGTGTTCTCTTTCAAGAATGCTGCAGAACTAGCTTTTGGGAGGTGAGCTAGTTAGTTTAGCTTTAGTAATGTTAAGGCTGATCGCCAGATGGTTCCTTCCAGGAGCAACAAAAGTAAAAACAGGAAGAAGGTGCTGTGTGAGAAAAAAGAGAATTTACGTTCATTACACAGCTAGTTGCTAGTTTGCACTGACCTGTCCACATCTACAGGGAGTGCAGCATTATTAGGCAAGTTGTATTTTTGAGGAATAATTTTATTATTGAACAACAACCATGTTCTCAATGAACCCAAAAAACTCATTAATATCAAAGCTGAATGTTTTTGGAAGCAGTTTTTAGTTTGGTTTTAGTTTTAGCTATTTTAGGGGGATATCTGTGTGTGCAGGTGACTATTACTGTGCATAATTATTAGGCAACTTAACAAAAAACAAATATATACCCATTTCAATTATTCATTTTTACCAGTGAAACCAATATAACATCTCCACGTTCACAAATATACATTTCTGACATTCAAAAACAAAACAAAAACAAATCAGCGACCAATATAGCCACCTTTCTTTGCAAGGACACTCAAAAGCCTGCCATCCATGGATTCTGTCAGTGTTTTGATCTGTTCACCATCAACATTGTGTGCAGCAGCAACCACAGCCTCCCAGACACTGTTCAGAGAGGTGTACTGTTTTCCCTCCTTGTAAATCTCACATGTGATGATGGACCACAGGTTCTCAATGGGGTTCAGATCAGGTGAACAAGGAGGCCATGTCATTAGTTTTTCTTCTTTTATACCCTTTCTTGCCAGCCACGCTGTGGAGTACTTGGACACGTGTGATGGAGCATTGTCCTGCATGAAAATCATGTTTTTCTTGAAGGATGCAGACTTCTTCCTGTACCACTGCTTGAAGAAGGTGTCTTCCAGAAACTGGCAGTAGGACTGGGAGTTGAGCTTGACTCCATCCTCAACCCGAAAAGGCCCCACAAGCTCATCTTTGATGATACCAGCCCAAGCCAGTACTCCACCTCCACCTTGCTGGCGTCTGAGTCGGACTGGAGCTCTCTGCCCTTTACCAATCCAGCCACGGGCCCATCCATCTGGCCCATCAAGACTCACTCTCATTTCATCAGTCCATAAAACCTTAGAAAAACCAGTCTTGAGATATTTCTTGGCCCAGTCTTGACGTTTCAGCTTGTGTGTCTTGTTCAGTGGTGGTCATCTTTCAGCCTTTCTTACCTTGGCCATATCTCTGAGTATTGCACACCTTGTGCTTTTGGGCACTCCAGTGATGTTGCAGCTCTGAAATATGGCCAAACTGGTGGCAAGTGGCATCTTGGCAGCTGCACGCTTGACTTTTCTCAGTTCATGGGCAGTTATTTTGCGCCTTGGTTTTTCCACACGCTTCTTGCGACCCTGTTGACTATTTTGAATGAAACGCTTGATTGTTCGATAATCATGCTTCAGAAGCTTTGCAATTTTGAGACTGCTGCATCCCTCTGCAAGATATCTCACTATTTTTGACTTTTCTGAGCCTGTCAAGTCCTTCTTTTGACCCATTTTGCCGAAGGAAAGGATGTTGCCTAATAATTATGCACACCTGATATAGGGTGTTGATGTCATTAGACCACACCCCTTCTCATTACAGAGATGCACATCACCTAATATGCTTAATTGGTAGTAGGCTTTCGAGCCTATACAGCTTGGAGTAAGACAACATGCATGAAGAGGATGATGTGGACAAAATACTCATTTGCCTAATAATTCTGCACTCCCTGTATAGTATCTTCCTGCATTGAGAATACAAAGCAAACGTTGCTAGGGGATGCTTTTTAGCTCAATCTTGTCACGTACATCTGGTAGTTGGAAGTAAAGGAAGTAAGTTGCAGAGTCAAGAAGTTAAAAGTGTTTTGTTAATATCGCAGATGGTACAAGCAAAATTAATGTTGGTCCTAAGTGTTCCTATGTATTCTACATGGTAGGTGGTTACTGAATAAATGAAATAACTGACTAAACTAGAATGTCGCAAAAATTAAGCTCGAAACAACATAACACTAATTAATCCCTATTTTTCTCAGTTGACAGGACTACAGTGTTGTTAATGAGAGAGAGCTTGCATTTTAGTTGAAATTAATGGTTAATGGTCTGGAAAACAACCAAGGTTAAATAATAACCCAACCTTTCTGTTCCCACTAGTATTTAGTCTCTCCCTCTGCCTGCCAGGAGTTGGTTTCACTGGTGTGACCATGGGAATCATTACGAGATCGCTTTCTCAAAACACAGTTGCAATGTTTTGTCTGTTTTTAGCACTCCACATTCACACTTAACAAGTAACTTCCTCTTTCTGTCACATCAGTTGGCCTGCTCCCTGTTTTTCACTTGCCATTCCATCTCAAATTAAATTGGATTTTACAGCTTTCCATACCTGCTCTATGGTCTACGATGGAGCTAGAACCAGATTTTGTAAAACATGGTCCAAGCTACCAAGATGCTGAGTCGGATTACAAAGAGTAGCACTTGAGTTTTTGGGGGGTTTCCTGTCTGTCTGAAATGCAGCCTATTCATCAGATAACCACTGCTCGATTACTCTCTTTATTTAGCTCTGCTTACTTTCTTTTTTTCATCTCATGCTTCATTTTCTTCACACATCTGTTTTTGTGTGCAAACACAATGTTTTCTGAATAAATCAGAAACAACCTTGACAGATATTTTGACTTCAAAAGAAGTGCGATAAATCTTGTGCCTCATACCTCCAAAGAGCTCCCACACACAGCACTCACTTTGACAGGACTTAAAGAATGCTTTCCTTTTCAACACATGGCTTGATATGATATTATTGTGATTGATATCATTCGTCATGTTCTCCACTCTCATTGGTGCAACACCTGCCTTTCTCTCTTTCTCTCCCCATCCTGTCTGAGTGTGGGCATGGTATCAGGACACCTGGGTAGGAACACCTGTTTCTCATCCATAGTCAACACAGCATTTGAACCTGGCTTCCACCACTACTTGCTCCCAGATTGTTAACCTACTTCAGCGGTGGTATAGCTCATGGTGAAATGAAGCTCCATGAAACTCGAAGCTTTGCCGTCAAAAGTTTGTTTCTCAAGGCTTTTTGTTCACACCCCTCCTCCCACTGGTCAAAAACTGCCAGACAGGTAGAGTTATTGCAGGTCTTTCAAGTGCAGTATTCGTCATACAGCCCCTCTTGCAACAGTGGGTGCTTATTGATAATGACTGGCAATAAAGAGAAATTAATTCATCCTAATATACACTTATCGTTTATAACATTGTGTGTATTGTGTTGGTCCCTTTTTTCCTTCCAACACAGCCCTGATGCTTTGACTCCACTAGAGCCCTGAAGGTGTGCTGTGGTATCTGGCACCAAAATGTTAGCAACAGTTCACTTAAATCCTGTAAGTTGCGAGGTGGGGCCTCGCATATCCTCGATATGGATTGAACTTGTTTGTCCAGTATATCCCACAAATGCTCAGTTGGATTCAGATCTGTGAAATATGGTGGCCGTGTCAATACCTGAAACCCACATCATCAGGAAATACTATTTCCATGAAAGAGTGTACATGGTCTGCAGCCATGGTACATGAAACTATGGAAGACAGGACAAAAGGTTTCCCAGCAGAACACTGCCCAAAGCATCACACTGCCTCTGCTAGCTCGCTTTCTTCCCAGAGTGCATGCTGGTCCCAGGTGTTCCCCAAGTAAGTGACACACACGCTACCGACCATGTAAAGGAAAATATGATTGGTCAGACCAGACCACCTTCTGCCATCAGCGGTCCAGTTCTGTTGCTCACATGCTTAGTAGTGTTTTCAAGGGTGGGCAGGGGTCAGCATGAGCACCCTGACTGGTCTACAGCTGTACAGCCCCAAATGCAACAAACTGTGATGCACTGTGTATTCTGTAACTGCATTTCTTTTTCCACAATCACCTGTCTTTGAGTCCTTCAGGTGAACCTTTACATCATGTTTCAGACTGAGGCCATTGATCTCAGGGTCTCTCTTGTCTTGCCATTTAGCCCAAAATATTTGGAGCGTGAAGTCTTATGTTTCCGCTGTCTATAATAATATAATGATTAAGTGTTGGTTAAAAAAAAAAGATGGAGCAAAACAAAAATCTTGGATGAGCCTGTGGTCTTTTTGTGTTGTAATGCTTCAAGTACTAATCTGAAAGATTTCCATTTAAATAAACGTTAAATTGATGAATTAAGCTACACATTGATTTCTGAACCTTTCCCAAGTTTATTACAATATTTACATTTTTGCATTTATATGAACTGCATGTCTGCCTTTGTTTTTTAAAGAAATTAAATATAGTTAATGGTAATGAAAGCATGACATAAATAAAGATTAACTGTTAAAACATGACTGACTTTTTTTTTTTAAAGGAAATGCAATGTGTTTTTTGTTGAGTTTAGTACTTATTGTTTGTTGAAAAAAGTTACAACAAAAGTAATTGTCATTTTTGTAATTTTCAAATCAGTTTGAATTATTGAAGGGAGTAACCGTAACAAGATGGAGCACCCACACTAAGCTGTGAGATGAAGAACAGCAGGGGAGAGCAAAGAAACTTGCCAGCATAGCCAGCCACAGGGTCCAGTCCAGCCCACTGGATTGCATTAGAAATATGTGAAAAAAAAATCATAGACAAAAAGTATCAATTTTGGACTTTTTACTGTCACTTTTAATTTTTTACTTTACATTGTAGATCTTTCTTGCTGATCGGAAGAATGAGTATTGCAACCAGCTTGTTACAAGTAGTTGCTGTTATGTCAATTTCTAAGTCCCAGTCATGCTGGTTTAAGACTAATCAGTGACCCATGGTATCCAGCAGTTGGTAGGGAGAAGTGTGTATTCCCTGACTGGTTTGCAAATGGTTGAAGGAGGTTGAATACCACTGCTCGGTAAAACACAAGAGGTACATAGCCAAAGCCTCCTTGCAATTGGTGCCTCTACCAGGTTCCCACAGTCACGCATAGTTTCTGTGGAAGATGCTGACTGTTTGCAAACTACACTCCTGTTGAGATTGTCAGCAGGTTGCAGGCTGGTTTCTAGGTCTTACCCATATGGCTGGCCAAAGTGTGTTCTCATTAGGGGTAAAATCAGTTTAGAACCTGAACAGATCTTTAAGAATCTGTAAATACTGAACAATATCTGCTTAAACATTAAATAAACATGAAACATATTGTGTCCTGTATGAGAAGCTACATAAGTCAAAGTCAGAAGATGGGCGTGGGGTCAGCAAAAGGCAGTTTTGATGAGGCTTCAGTGAACAGTAACTGGATGAACTATAGGACCAGCTGCATCTCTCAGGTCTTGTGTGAGGTCTTTGTTTGATTTTTTCCTGTTTCTTAATGATGTGACTTTCAGATACTGTTCATCTGCCACTAGGCCAGCTGCTTTTGTCTTTTAGTTGTAAAGCTTATGCAAGGACGCACCGCACACCATGCAGAGATATGACAAGATTAGGTCTAATTAGCTATGGGAATCACAATGTTGGTGCAAAGATAGTATTTTATAGATTTCATAGATTCAACTAAAGAAATGGAAATTGTCATGGTCCCTGTGCCCCGCTGGTCGATCCTCTATTGGGCAATATGTTTGTGGTTTGTTCTCTCTCTCTCTCTCCCTCTCTCGCCGCGGCGACGCTCATTGCGGGCTCCCGCTGCTGGCCCACACCTCATCACCGCACCGGCCGCTGATCCCAGCTGATGACTGCACTACTTAGATGGCGAGTCTGCACTAGTCTTCACTGGATCGTTGAGCTATCAGTGTCAGTTAGACTTGTGTTTCTGCTAACCTGTACTTTGAGAATTTCTTATAATTATCCTGCTAACCCGACGTTTTGTGTAGATCGTTTTTGGAACCCGATGTGGAGAGGAGTGATTGAGGGGGAACGTTTTTGTACAGAAAGTGTGGAACACCCTTCTCCCAACCCTGTTTCCCACAGACCCTGGCGACCCGGACCCGTTTCCCCTGCACATTGTATATAGCCACTTGGTGTATGTGTTCACTGTAAATAAACGCACTGTCCTTCGCTTAAAGGAAAACCCTGGCCTGCGCCTGAGTCTCTTTCGGAAACCTTATCAGAAATGAATCTTATGTTTTTCCAATAGGCTGCCAGAAACAAAGACATGCAGCTTGTGGGGATAGGTTAATTGGATCATCCAAATTGCCATTAGGTGTGAATGTGCGAGTGAATGTGAGTGTGAATGGTTGTCTGTCTCTGTGTGTTGGCCCTGTGACAGACTGGCGACCTGTCCAGGGTGTACCCCGCCTCTCGCCCTATGACAGCTGGGATTGGCTCCAGCGCCCCCCGCGACCCTGAAAAGGAGAAGCGGAAGCGAATGGATGGATGGATGGATGGATGCCAGAAACAAAGTGCCTAAAGATACCATGCTTGAATTATTCACAGGTTAGTGTCAAGTGACTTCACAAACAAAAAAAACATTGTCTTAAAATCGTCATGAACAGGACTGGGCCAAAAATGAGTGAAAAAGCAGCCAACAGCAGAAAGCCTGGAGAACTATTGCTCAAGACCACTTTAAAAAAATTACAAGAAACTCTGGCTCTTTCAAAGCAAAAGATTAATGAGGGGTGACTCAAGAGTTTTGCACAGTCCTGTATCTCTCCTGGGTCACCGTGAAACAGTTTATTTAAGGACCTAAAACCTTTTTTATACAAAGGGACCAGCACATACAGCAAACTGTCAAATCAGTAGACGCACAAAGTGCTACACATCGGCCTCCACCCTTTTGCTGATCCTCGCATTATTGCAAAGCACAGTTCTATCCAAATGTTACTCTGGGTTCGTACAGTAATCCCGTTCACAGGACCTGCCCTGGAACCACAATCAACATGAGGGCCAAATTGCACTAACCATAATTTAAGTGCTGGTCCAGCTGCACTGCTGATTTGTTCGTTTCTTTCAAATTTCACACAACTTTGTAATCCTCAATCCAGACAGTTATTTTGGGCTGGCTGCCAGGCAGAGTGAACCGTCACCGGCTGGATTCCCACAGGACGTGGGTGGGATTGTCTGCAGTTACTGTTTTCAATAATTCTAAACCTCTTGCAAATGTGATCCCTTGTAATGTGTGGTAGCAATCAATAATAAATAAATAAAAGTAATAAGAGATACTTCCATTGAGTGAGTGCTTTTTTATTTGCGAGATTGCTGATCAGATACAAACCATGGAGTAATTTTTGGAAGTGAAGCCTGATATACTGAATACGTTCAGCAGGTCAGCAAACCTACTGTCTTGAGGCTCTCTGTGTATACTTTCCTGCGTGTGGTTGACCGCTATCGTCGTCATTCTGTTTGTCTTGGTCTGTTTCTTACAAACATGTGTCTTGTTGGCTCTCTTAACCTTATTTTAGCAGGCCAGCCATGAGCAGATGCCAGAGCCAGGTCATCCAAATCAAACAAACTACCGTATCTTCTGCTACCATCATGGTTGACTGCTTGCTCAGACCACTTGCCTCACAGCTGGCTCTGGTGATAAAACCTGTTTTCCACTGAGGCCACCCGTTGCCTTTAATTGTCTTTGCTGTTTTATCATAGCTGACGTTTTTTTGACATCTGTATCGTTCCTCAGTAGTGATGTGGAAATGGGGTTGATTCCGCCCTTTTTTTAAACTAAATGCCAGATGAATGCTTCACGTGAATCAGGATAAGCAGACTGTCAACAATCTGAATCTACCAAATTGTCTTTTACAATTGAAGTTGACGAGGCTTATATACCGTACCGTAAGGAATCAAAATAAAGGTGATTTTGATTTTTTTGACGGAGAGTTTCCAGATGTGAGTTCTGACGTTTTCCTGGCAGAGAAAAACAGACCCACCCTGCTTGACTTTAACCCTGGAATGACCTCTTAAACCACTTTCAATTGTCTGCTGCTGTCTCCTTAACCAACATCTGCCAAGCTACCAGAGGCTAGCTAAAATAACAAAAATAAGTTAGGCCGAGTGTTGCTGTTTCTGTTTAATAATCAAACTGAATGTGCATTCAAAAATGTGCAAAATAATGAGAAATTGTTCATTTATTAAAAATCTGGCTGACTCGCAGGGCGTGACTTACTGCATCCACTACATGGTGTGTGTGTGTGTGTGTGTGTGTGTGTGCACGTGAGTGCAAGAGCATTGCTGTCTGCCTTGCATGTGTAGAGGTCTGGCAGAGAGATACACACCAGGGTGTTCCTCCTCGATAACTGTGAGAAAAGTTTGAAAAGCTGGAGAGAGTCAGTCTTTCTAGAACTGTAGGACGGTCTCATCTGTTAACCTGTGTTTGATTTACACAGGAATTGTGCTCAAGGGCACTTCAGCTGGGCGTACACTTAGGCCCACTGAATAAGCAGCCCTGAACCTTGCAATAGGTTTCTTTTTTAACCGATTCACACAGTCGGAGTGAGTTTTATTCCTTTTGTTTTAAGCTGTTTCTTAAAAAAAAAGACAAAATTTTTGATGCTATGAAATTAAGTTTATATAGTAGATGCTCAAGATGAATCCTCAGATACTTTTCTATCCTATTATTAACACGTTTAGACAGTGGTGAACAGGAGATGATGTAGTTTGAATAGAGAGGTTTAATGGAGAGCAATGAAAGTGGTGTTCATCAACGCAAATACTCAAAATGTTAAACTACTCCTTTTAGTTTCAGAGTGCAGATTTGGTTTGGGGCTTATGGTTAGGGTAAATGTTAGAAAGAGGTATGTTAAATGTTTAAGAAATTAATTAGTGTGTGTGTGTGTCTTGTGTGTGTGTGTGTGTCTTGTGTGTGTGTGTGTGTCTTGTGTGTGTGTGTGCGTGTGCAAGCATACATGCACATCCAGAATGTTGCATCAACACAAGAATTGCACAATCACTCTGTCTGGCTTTTAAGCCATGTACTCCCATTTGTTTTCTTTTTTATAACTCTTCATGACTAATTTCTATTGTTGGGAGTGTTTTTGAGTAGATCTGTGAAAGCTGATACCACCACAGAGCTGTGTGTTGGCTCTGATTGATTAGACTGAAGGGAGTGAAGCAAAAAGTAGGTCAGGAGTGAAGATGTGAAGGAGAAAGGAGGCAGTAGCCACTATGGGATAAAGCACTTTGATTATGCCAAAGGTATAGTATGAAATACAGTTTTTAACCCTTTTTTTGTTGTTGTTAAATAGAATCTCTTAAATAATTAATGATACATCAATAATTTGCTGACTCATTTAAGTACATAGTATTTAATAAATAATAAGTCTATTGGTATATATCACTGATGTCTGTAAGTCGTTTAAAAGCCATTTCAAGTCATTATCTGCATATCTAAATAACAGATGAATAATTTGTTAATTTGAGCTTAAACACTGGTAATGTTTTACAGCTGCATGTTGTTAGACAACCAAGATACTGAGATGCCTTTTTTGTTGCCAAAATCTAAGCTCTGCATTATTTTAATTCACCAGTTAATGACTATCAAAAAGCAATCTAAACTGAGCAGCAACAGAGAGTAACTTAAGGAACTATCAGATACCATCTTCAAATACCAAATGAACAAAAAGTTGTGCAGTAGAATTATGATCAATATGACGGTATGAGCCTGGGATTACAGAGACTGAAGAAACTGTGGTAAACTTACCAAAATGCTTGGACAACCTATGATGAGACTGAATAAAAACCTGCAATCTGTAACTCCTCTTATGGTAAAAACTTTGAAATAATCTTTGACACAAATGTGAAATTTGACAAATTAATGCTAGACCAGTTTCCTCCAGTTTAGGAAAACCTCCAGACTAAAAGCTTTTTTTAAAAATCATTCTGGAAAGAATTATACAGGATTGTCTTATATCTAGACTGGACTACTGTAATTCAGAGTTAGTCATCTATGGCTTGTCTACAATTAGTCCAAAATGCTGTGGCCAGATTACTAACTGGGACAAAAAGGAGACATTGTATTACTACAGTTTTGTCAACCTTGTACTGGCTTCCTGTCCATTACATGATCCAGTATAAATCAGTACTCTTTGTATTTAAAGATCTACAAGAGATTCCTAACTCTTATCTTAAAAAGACATGGACCGAGTGGAAAACATCTATAATAAAAGGTAAGGAGCAAAATAAAGACAGAAAAATTCAATTCAGGTTTATTTACAGAGTGCCAAATAAGTTGTCTGAAGATGCTCTGTACTCTAAGGTAAAGACCCTATAGTATTCGGGAGAACACCCCGACAAATGATCCCTGTGATCAAACACTTTACAACAGTAGGAAGGAAAAACTCCCTTTTAACAGGAAGAAAATTCATGTAGTAACAGGCTCAGGGAGGGGCAGCCATCTGTTGGGACTGGTTGTGTCACAAGTTCTGTAGGCTGGTACATGGGGTGGATGCACAAGAATGCAAAGTCTTTGTTACTTATGGAATCTTAGGCACGTGAACTGGGTAGGGAGCGAGAGTCGCAGAGTCCACTGCAGCAGAGGAAGAAGCAGGTTATTGACTGGCAGATGATAAGGGACGCAGGGTGAGGCGTTACTAGTGATATGTTTACTTGGATAGCTGGAGCGGTGCGCTCCATGGGGGGGTGGGGGGTGGCCTTAAATGCAGGACTGCTGATTACTGCTGATCAGTGTTGGTCAAGTTACTTGAAAAAAGTAATCAGTAACTAATTACTGATTACTTCCCCAAAAAAGTAATCCTGTTACTTTACTGATTACTTATTTTCAAAAGTAATTAATTACTTAGTTACCTTTTAAAAACATGATTTACAACCTGAAGAGGTGATAAAGTGATAGATCTTTCAGCCCAATTCTACTTTTTCTACATAATCCATCATACAAAATGTAATCAAATGGAAAAGTCTCTTTTTTTTAACTTGTTTTATCAGTTTTAATCTTTTAACTTTATGCATCAAGCAAAAATTTAATTATATGCAACATTCTCTGACTTGAATAAATTAGTTTAACATTTAAACCTATTTTCTACACATTCCAGCACATAAAATAAAATACTTTTTGTGTTTACACTCACTCTTTCAAATAGATGCAAGTAAAACGCAGCAGAAAATAAATTAAGTCAAAGACTCAGCGGTCCTGTTGCTTTATTTTCACCTGTAAAGCAGGACTGGGGTAGGCGGAGGTTTACCCTGGTGCAGGTGTGCTGCGGTCAGTTGAAGAATCCGCGAGTTTCTCTGTGAGTTTCCCATTATGTCGTTGCGCACTCGGTGCTTGCTTGGAAGTTTAGGGGTTTTTTTCGCTGTAAAAAGTTTTCTTCCCATGCACAACGAACGCTAATGTTTTTGTCACTTTTTATGGAATCAAACTCAAAGTAAGGTCAGTACTTCCACGCTTTAAACGCTGCATGCTCATACTCTCTCCCACAATCGATATGTGATCCATTGTTGATCTGCACACAGTTGTTGTCACTAACGGCGCACTCGCTTACGTCACTGTCGTGAGACATTCTCGCAAAAAAAATCACGGTTTTAGTAACGCAGTAACGCAGCGTTCCTACGGGAAGTAACGGTAATCTAATTACCGTTTTTGCAATAGTAATCCCTTACTTTACTCGTTACTTGAAAAAGGTAATCAGATTACAGTAACGCGTTACTGCCCATCTCTGCTGCTGATGGCTCGCAGGTGAGACGAGATAGACATGGGAGGGACAGTGATGCTTATATGCAGGAGTCGTGGTGGAAAAGTACACTGAAACACCAGACACTCACCCTGGACCATGGCAGGTTTGTGGCATGGGGAAGAAGAGAGAAAAGATCAAAAAAAGAGAGCATAGGAAGGCATGACCAGAGATGGGCAGTAAAACGCGTTACTGTAATCTGATTACTTTTTTCAGGTAACGAGTAAAGTAAGGGATTACTATTGCAAAAACGGTAATTAGATTACCGTTACTTTCCCGTAGGAACGCTGCGTTACTGCGTTACTAAAACCGTGATTTTTTTTGCGAGAATGTCTCATGACAGTGACGTAAGCGATAAGCGAGTGCGACGTTCGTGACAACAGCTGTGTGCAGATCAACAGTGGATCATATGAGTGCCGGAGAGAGTATGAGCGTGCAGCGTTTAAAGCGTGGAAGTACTGACCTTCACAGGTCAGAAGGTTAAAGCAGATCTCTCTGTGCTTAATGCACCACAATTAAAGTGTCATTCTTTACCATTATGTGTTAAAAAACTGTCCTTCAACCGGAAAGCCCTCAGAGATAGGGCCAGGATTAGCGCAGAGAACACATATAATCTTCAGTTAGTTTGCCAAGCACAGGAGCTCGATGGTAGCTTTCAAATCCCCTGCTCCCCTCATGTCTGGTTCACAGCCAGCTATGGCCATGTTACCACATACTAGCAGAGATGGGCAGTAACGCGTTACAAGTAAAAACGGTAATTAGATTACCGTTACTTTCCCGTAGGAACGCTGCGTTACTGCGTTACTAAAACCGTGAATTTTTGCGAGAATGTCTCGTGACAGTGACGTAAGCGAGTACGCCATTAGTGACAACAGCTGTGTGCAGATCAACAATGGATCACATATCGATTGTGGGAGAGAGTATGAGCGTGCAGCGTTTAAAGCGTGGAAGTACTGACCTTACTTTGAGTTTGATTCCATAAAAAGTGACAAAAACTTTCCTTTCATAACTTCTTTTTACAGCGAAAAAAAACCCCTAAACTTCCAAGCAAGCACAGAGTGCGCAACGACGTAATGGGAAATTCACAGAGAAACTCGCGGATTCTTCCACTGACCGCTGCGGCACACCTGCACCAGGGTAAACCTCCGCCTACGCCACTCCTGCTTTACAGGTGAAAATAGAGCAACAGGACCGCTAGTCTTTGATGTTATTTATTTTCTACTGTGTTTTACTTGCATCTATTTGAAAGAGTGAGTGTAAACACACAGAAAAAAAATATTTTATGTGCTGGAATGTGCAGAAAATAAGTTTAAATGTTAAACAAATTTCTTCCAGTCAGAGAATGTTGCATATAATTAAATTTTTGCTTGATGCATAAAACAAGTTTTAAAAAGAGACTTTTCCATTTGAATACATTTTGTATGATGGATTATGCAGAAAAAGTAGAATTGGGCTGAAAGATCTATCGCTTTATCACCTACTCAGGTTGCAAATCGTGTTTTTAAAAAGTAACTAAGTAACTAAGTAATTAATTACTTTTGAAAATAAGTAATCAGTAAAGTAACGGGATTACTTTTTTAGGGAAGTAATCGCTAATTAGTTACTGATTACTTTTTTCAAGTAACTTGACCAACACTGGGCATGACAAAACACAGATTAGCTTTGTTACGCAATATACACTGTATAGTGTGAATTTTGTGTAATGTTAACAAAATTAAAGTCCTAGAGTCCTAGAAAAACCTTTGTTCACCATACAGTGTGACAAAGTGGCTTACAGTTTTCCTCTGGTCTCATTTTTGCAATGAAAAGATGTAGGTTGCAGTCGTAAACATGTCGGGGAAGTTGCTTGGTCTAAGCTGAGGAGGGTTTCTAGAAAAGCAGACAGTGCAGAACTCTGTGAGGATCAAATCTCAATCTTATAAACAATAATCCACTGGCCACCTCCCTTGCCCACTGTCTGAGTCCTGTAGATGAGTCAGACCCATGTTCACAAAATTCAACATTACAATAAACAAACAAACAAAAAAAGAGTTCTGGAAAAACCTGGTGGACAAGATGTGTGCTGTTGTTTCTCATTGAAGCAAATGTCTTTAATCAACTTCATTAGTCTCATCAAACACAAAATAAAGCTGTCTAGAAAAAAACAAAAACAGACAAATCCAAATTATATCAGCCCATATAACAAACATCTGACAACATTCATCATGGTAAGAAATTTTGTTACATCATTAAGTCTTCATGTAAGATTTCCTACAGTCTTTGTTTCTCTTTAGACAGAGAGATAGTTTTATTATATTAGACCTTTAATAAAGACTGTTTTAACCTTTCGTTTCAAAGTACATGATGTATTTTAAATTAAATTTAGTACAAAAAGTATGAAGATTTGTGTTTGTTACAACCAGTGTTGGGTAAGTTACTTTAATATAGTAACTTAGTTACATTACTAGTTACTTCTCTCAAAAGTAACTCAGTTACTTCAAGTTACTTGTTACTTTCAAAGTAACTAGTTACTAGGGAAAGTAACTTTGGTTTTACTCAGAATTCTCTTGTTAATGTGTTGCTTCCATAACTTTGCCAGTCTTCTAGCTTGCTTACTTGCCACAAGTGCACTGTGCCACCTACCAATAGAAAGGAAAAGATAATGTGCATATTTCCATGAGAGAAATCCCACGCCTGGACCGTCGTTGACTGCTGCCATGATTCTAGCCTACGTCACAGAGTCATGTGCGCCTTTTACATCCAACACAAAAACTGCAGTCGTGGTGCTTTCGATTGTACTCAGAACTCGGAAATTCTGCCTTCTGAATAGGAAGATGTAGGTAACACCAGACTGCAGATGAGCTGCATACAGAGCTGGACTGGGACAGAAAATCGTCCCGGGCATTTTGACTAGAGACTGGCCCACCATTATAGGAAGAATCATAAAGCCTTTGAATGAAAACAAACACTGTTGTGACAGTGATGTACACTGTTTTGATGGTATATATGCATCAATCTATCAATCATTTGTTGGAAGATTCCGATAATTATTTTTTAAAAGCGAGACATTTTAAATGAGAATAAGAAAGAAAAGTATTTCTTTGTGCCCCCCATTCCCTGTTAATGTCCTACCTGCCCCCTGGCAACACTTTGCTAGATCCGCACCTGCACAGTTACCAGCTGTCAGCTACCTAAAAAAGGATCCTGGGGTTATTTGTCTCTCAGAAACAGTTCATAACTTCCCTTCAACTCATTCATGTCACCTAAAAGGTAAACCTGTTTCTCCATCACCTGTTCAGCTCTGATGATCCAGTAAGGACATCTCCTGGTTTCATCTTCATGTTTCCCTCTCACCAGATAACCAAACCATATCATGACCAGCAGGTTTACAGCTGTGGCTCCAGCAAACATCAGCTGATACTAGAAATTAATATTTAATAAATTCTAACAACAGCTGATCAAGATTAAACGTGCTGCTGTTGTTTAGCGCGACATCCGCTGGTTTCCTCTTTCGGCGCAAAGTGAGCGATAAACAAACAAGAGAGCCGATCAGCTGATCATTGATCAGTTTCATGATTGAAGTAGAAACGGGAGAGGGAGGGAGGGGGGAGAATGAGAGGAGAAGAGGCAGCTGTGCAGCAAAGACACAGAATAACTCCAGCTTTGTGTCTTTTTCATTGTAGCTGAATTACGGGACAAACTGTTCCTTTTCACCTCAATAAGAAACGCGTAATATTTTCTCTGAATACCAGACGGGACGGTTGGCAACTCTAATAACTTATGAACAAAATAAGGTTCAACATCATTAACTTCATAGCACCCACCCAGCTGTATAGAAACTCCGTCATGCTAGCTAGCACGCAGTACGGAAAAAGTCAGAATAACGAAAATAAACTACACCTAAACTTGGTTCATATCTGACCCAGAGAGACTGCAGGTCATAACTTCTTACCTGAAGTTCAGTTCACACTTGGACCGGCGGCCGCCTCGGGTCTCTTTTCCTTCTGCGTCCCTTTTCCTTCATCCACCTGCTGGCTTCCGCCACTTGCTAATGTTACTGAATCTGTGGATTCAGTAACGAGTAACGACCCTATCGAAATCCCAGTAACGACTAACGCGTTCCTGATTTTGGCATAATAACTAGTTACCGTGCTCGTTACCACAATAATAACGTAGTTACTGTAACGCGTTACTTAATAACGCGTTAGTCCCAACACTGGTTACAACGTTTGTTGGCAATAAGTCTTATACTGTTAGAAAGCCTGTTTATTTTCCCTTAAATGGTGCTCATGTGAATTGTTTGTAAGGAAAATGCATTTGTGGGTTGAGCAGCAGGGTTGATCATGTGAGTTGCACCCATCAGAAACTTGTCTTCTTTGCTAATGCTTATTCTGCTGTTGGCTTTTGTTTGATGTTGCAAAATATCAGCTTGAACTTGCCCTATAGCCAGATCAGTCAAAGGTGACCGCTGCTCACAGGTGCAGCTAATCAGGTGCTGATCAGGCACCAGATTGTCAGCACTGGGGTACCAGAAAAACAGTCAATAACAGAATAAATATAAATATGAAAAACAGACAAGTCATTCAAGGGCGAAATCAACATTTGCAACTCTGCTGCTCAATCTACAAATGCATTTTCCTAACAAATGTAATACAACGTGCAGTGCTGGCATAGTGAACATTTGTTTTGTTGATAACAACTAATACTGAGGCTTTGTGATGTTAATGATGATGATTTTTAGTAGTATTCACATTATTTCTATTGAGAAGTGAGTAACAGCTTATCAAAATGGCTATGTTACAATTTTATACCAGAGAAAACATTGCTTAGGTCACCTGTTTTAATCTGACAACGCAGGAAAAGCTAAGAATGTTTCAGTGACGTTTACGGCAAAAAAATAAAAGCCCTTCTAATCTTTATGAATCAGAATCCGTAATACATACAGATTCAATATTTGCACAGCAAACACACAGATACAGAGTCCTGCATACACATGTGAGCAGTAAATTGTTTGATAGCTTACAGCTAATGACTTATATACTGTTTAGTCAGCATTATTTTTTCAGTCATGTGTTGATGGTGGTGTTAAGTGGAACCATGCTGTGTAACATGAGTCTCGCTCCCTCTCCAACAGTCTGCATGAGCATCATTGCTAGTGTAACCCATTCCATAAATCTTACACTGAGGATAATTACTGCATTACAATACTGAGCTAGCAGAGAGCAAGGGAGAGACTGGGAGAATAAGGATAAAACAAAGGATCGTATTAGTCACTTTTCACATTTTTGGGAAGCTGTCCTGTTCATAAAAAAGCATGCACATACACAAATGCATGTGCATTATTTCACATGTAGATACAAAATACTATTTTGCACAACATACAGATGCACAGATGCACACACAATCACCCTGTGTTGGTTTTGGCAGATGCCGTCTCCTGTGCTGGGAGAGGAGATTGGAGGCTTGCCTCTGCTGTATGTTCATGGAAATCCAAACTAAACTTTCACAGCTGTGGGTGCATGCACATGTGCATGTGTGCATGCACATGTGCATGCACACATGCACGCTTTCCTCTGTGAGGCAATTTGCTTGTAAGTGTACTGTATGCATATGATGGATGCATCCAAGCTTGTGAGTGAGGGTGGATTTCTTTGGACTTCATGGCAGGAATACAGCAGCGTCCATGAATTACTGGAAGTTACTGGAAGAGTCTCAAAAACACAAATACATAGTTACGTAATACCTGTCAGTCTGTCTCAATGTGTTTCTCGCTGCAAATATAACGGGTAATTGAAAAAATAAGGATGAATCTAAACTATTGTTTTAAAATTGGCACAATGAACAGTCTTTTATAACACCAGTGAAACCTGTTTATTTAATACGGGACTTGAACGTCCTCATGTCTGATGATGAGATACTAAATTAACAAAGCAAAGGAAGGAAACGGCAGGGAAAACAAATACATGTTGCTGCATTTTTTTTATCCTTCTTGTTTTAAAACTATGAGTTTGGTATACATTGGTCAGGATGCAATGCTAAACTAGTGGTGTACTCGTTTCACAGTGATAGTCATCACCAAATTGTACATCTAATGAGCTTTTACATATTAATAAGCAACGAAACAATGATGATCATAATTTCTCCTCCAACCCTGGGATCTAGCTCTTACTTATTGTGCAACAGTATTATCAGACTTGCATTAGGCACCACTGAGTACTGCCTGGTTTAATAGTAGCTCTTATGAACCTTAATGTCTGTGGCTAATAGACATTCATAACAATTCTGTATATATCACTGTATTTAAGAATAAACATTGGAAGCGGCTTATATAAACCTCACTAAACACACACTGGTGGTACTTTGAGAGGGCAACTAAGCAACTCTGTGAGTGATTGTAGAGTCTGTGCAGCTTTGTAGTCACAGATACTGTATATTGAAATAATTGATTTTTGATTATCTTTACAAAAAATATAGCAAAACCCCACCTTTAAATGTTTGAAATGTTTGCAAGTGGATTGAAAGGCTACATTATTCTCTGACAAACACGGATGCACAGACACACAGAGAACAGTTTGGATTCTCAGCATTTAATAGCGTTTACCCTGCCAGGCAACTGAATGATGTGATCAAACTGTAAGAGTGAATCTGCTCCTGCAGCCATCCCACCCACACTGTCTGAGTGCGCATAGAAATGTGTGTGTGTGCATGAGTTACTACATGCAGTCATGTTTTACACAGTCTTTTTTGGTAACTGTTAGATGTGTAAAGCCCCCTGCAAAGAAGTAAGTATTGCATGCAAACACATATCCATACTTCCTCTGATGTATTTATGCAAAGACATAATACTATCTTATGCTTTCATATACAACTGCAGATATGACCAAGCTAAGCTCTATACAGCAAAAAATGATCCAAAGGAATCACTTAACACTCAATCTGTATGCTGTCCATGTGTTTCAAGACAGTTTGACATTGTCTTTGGTTTATTTCTACTGAGGTAAACACACACACACACAAAGCAGCTGTTTTCTATCATATTGTGATTGGTTTTCAGAAACAAAAACAGACACCACAGTCTGCCTGTGTTCACATGGTGTGATGGGTAAAAATTTATGTCCAAACTTAAGCCTGTAGTTATGCTAGAAGAGTTTTTATTGTTTCTTTAAAAGCACCAAAGAATGCATTTTACACAGTATCTATCTATCTATCTATCTATCTATCTATCTATCCACACACACACACACATATATGAGCGACCATCTTTGAGGCGGGGGTTTACGACACCAACTGTCTGCCATCTATAATCCAGTTTTGAGTTCCCTCCCCAGACGCCTTAACGCCCACTCACATCCTGGGCCATCTGACCTCAGGAAATCGCATGATAAGGTGGGGCCAGGTTTCATAATGAGCTCACCCGAAACCCTGGCTGATTGGGACCCACACCCATTTTCACACGGCTCAGGTGATTAGAGGATCATCAGGGGGTCCTTTTGTCCCTCTTTGGGGGAAAACTCCCACTGGGTTTAAATCTGGGACTCTCCGCCATTTGACCTTAGAACTGAAGAAGCTTCTCGGATTAGAGGTGAAACGTCTTCAAGCAACTTAAAGAAGTCCAGATGTTTTTCTTTGCAAGCTCCTTTGACCTCAAAGTGCTTTACAATTCCACTATTCATTCACTCTCACATTCACACACTGGTGGAGGCAAGCTACAGTTGTAGCCACAGCTGCCCTGGGGCAGACTGACAGAAGCGAGGCTGCCATATCGCGCCATCTGCCCCTCTGGCCATCACCAGTAGGTGGTAGGTGAAGTGTCTTGCCCAAGGACACAATGACCGAGACTGTCCGAGCCGGGGCTTGAACCGGCAACCTTCCGATTACAAGATGAACTGCCAACTCTTGAGCCACGATCGCTCCAGCACATGCTTGGCTTACAATCATACTTCTTTTGCAAATAACCATAAAACAAATTTCAACATGTTTCTTGAAACTAAAAAACACAAAACTCATCACTGCAACATTTTTTTCCCACCAGATGTAAGTACT
This sequence comes from Diplotaxodon limnothrissa, assembly GCF_057381915.1. Lineage (NCBI taxonomy): Eukaryota > Metazoa > Chordata > Actinopteri > Cichliformes > Cichlidae > Diplotaxodon > Diplotaxodon limnothrissa. The sequence goes on along the minus strand of NC_140606.1, from coordinate 13,671,461 downwards.
TTCCCATCTTTACTTTGTCTTATAAAAAGTTTAATAAGACATAATAAGTTCTTGGAAGTCATAATAAAGGCACTGACCTCCCCTTTCTGAATTTATTAAAGTATACAGAACTTAAAGTATACATGAACTATGAACTTTGCTAAAATGAAAAAAAGACTCGGCGATGGTGGTATGAAGTCGTTTCTCCCAAATTCCTGTCACACCCAGTACTTGGCTTTCCTGTTCTGATTCTTGTAACAGTGAATAATAACTTTTCTATCAAAGGGAATTACCGATACCGAAAAAACATCTATACAGAAGGCTAAATAAATATGCATCTAGCTATCCTTTACCAACTCAAACAACCCTTGAGAAGGCAAATCCCTATCATTTATGCAGAAAAACTTTAGTTTTAGTTAGTTTCAGTATTAGTTTTAGTCTTATCAATTATGTCTGTATGGGGGGCATGTGGCAGAGACAACATTTTGGAAAATGAGTAGAGATATTACAATAAAAACTTTTTTTTTCATAGCAGCTGGCTCATAGTGTCTTATAGTATTGTAAACATCCAATACACATATCTTTTAATGACTCATCAGCCAAGTAATAATTTTTTTAAAAGTCTAGTTTTTATTTCTATTTTAGTTAACTAAAATGCTTTTTCACGTGTAGTTTTAGCCTTTAGTTTAGTTTTAATAATAATCAGAAGCTTGTACATAAGCCCAACAACAGAACCGCATACCGAATGTAGAGACAGAAATGAATGTGACTTGAACAAGAAGAAAGAGAAAGAGAGATTTGTTTAACATCTGGTTCAAAGTCCTGATGTAAACTGAGATGCGCTGTTTCAAAGGCTGTTCATGCAAAAGACCTAACACTTACTCATCTTCCCCTCCCATCATCCCTCTATTTCTCTCCCACCCTTTAACTATCTTCTCTCTCTCTCTCTTCAACAAAACACACCAATTTGTTAGAGTAACAGAAAACCACTGCGGCCCCTCCTTTTCTCTCTTCAGATAATTTATGAGCACTGAGTGGGGAAGCAGTTTTCACACCGGAGTGAGAAGGGCAATTTCATGCACAGTAATGAACCAACTAAGGGTGAATAGAGGCAACACGGCATGAAGAGATGGTTGTAAAATGGCACGTTAAGTGACTCTACAGTTTTTTAGTTCATGAGTGAAAAGAGGTTTAGATGATGTAGCTGTTAATAAGATGTCAGGAGCTGAAAACTGATCCAAATATTTCTTCTCAACACATTATCCAATTCAGCCTTTAGACTTATCCTAAGGTATAAGCTATAACCTCTAGATTTATTACCATAGCCCCACCATCATTAACCTGATAAAGGTCAATTTAGCAGAAGTACGTAATTCAAAACGCTTGTGTGGTGTTGCAGGAGCTTTAACTGGTGTTTTTTTGACTCTCACTATACTAGGTAAGTGCACACGGTAATGGAAAACTCAATGTAGCCGCCATTAAACTCAGTAATTGGCTGTGATTAAGTCATGTTAGGAAAAACTGCAGTACATGTGCTTTCACTGTGATCTTTTACATGAGTCAAGTGGTTATGTCTGTTTTACTCAGAGCTGTTGGATTTTTCATCTTAAGGGGAAGCTATGACTTTTGGCCAAGTCACCTCTTGACATTATATGACAGTAAGCTGAACTTTCTTTGTGACTAAATGCAGAATGTGTAGATAGTTGAACCATTCACGTGCAATCTGTATGAAACCACACCATTGTCAGCGGTGCAGGAATACCACAGCTCTGCTATTAATTCGTGAGTCTTTTTTACCACATGCATAGGTATTTTAATAGCTCTGCATTAAAGCCTTCTCTGGTAGAAGCTGGGGATGTGCTAGAGTGGATGGTGCCAAGTTTTTCATACTGCTTCACGTACTGCTTGGTATTCAGTGATGAATACCAAAATTGCTGCTATCAGTGGTGTTTCCAGCTTCTGCAAAATATGTGGTCTGGTTGGCATTGATGAACAGGCTGTGGCAATGTGGTATAGCTAGAGAAAATGGTCATTTTAAAGTGATAAAGTATCCACATTAGGAGGTAAATGGAGTGGTTCCTATATAGCACTTTTCTACTCTAATTTCCCACATTCATAAAAGCAATGTATTCTTTTTGCTAATGCTGTCTATCTGACATTCCCACACATTCCCACTCAATTTAACAAACCTGGACAACTCAGGGTTCAGTATCTTGCCCAATGCCGGAGCAACCAGATATTGAACCACCAATTTCAGTTTTTCTCTTTTGAGGCTTTGTGTTTACAAGATGGTAGTGATAGTTGTATAATATATGGTTTGGACACAGTGGCACTGACTTTTCATTAAGATTGACCAGAATGGAGAGAATTAGAAATGAGTGTATCAGAGGGACAGCTCAGATAGATGGGTTTGGAAACAAAGTTAGAGAGGCATGGATGAGATTGTTTGGACCTGTGGAGAGGAGGGATAGTGGATATATTGTTCAAAGGATTTTAAATATATAGTGTTGCCAGGCAAGGGAGAAATAGGAAGACCACAGAGGAGGTTAATGGACCTAATGAAGGATGTGCAGAGGGTTGAGAGAAGAGGATACTAGTGATAGGGTAATATGGAGCCAGATGATCCACTGCAGTGACACCTAAAGAGAGCAGCCGAAAGAAAAAAGTGTTTAGAACTTAGTTTCACTTTGTTTTAACTCTTTGATTTGTTTCACTTAATAATGATAATAAATCCACCACATACCATGATATGTGTCCTTACATTGATTATAAAAGTTCTGATGTTGAACATAAAAAGAAACAAATTAAACCAGGAGTTCATTTGTAAAGGTGCAAACTGATTAATGTGCTCTGAAATGTGCTTTGGCATCAACTGGATAAATACGGAAATCAAACACAGTGTCAGACAGCTGCTTTAAGTGTAGCAGGAGAGGGGGAGTGAGTCTGCTGTTACCCTGGTGACTGCCTCCGAGGTAAAGTTAGCTCTTCCTGGAACAGAAAACCCAGAGTTTCCTTCGTCTTTCACTAAACCTGTTTTCTGAAACAGAAGACGGCACTGAACTAAAATGCTCCATTATGATGCACTTTGGCAAACTGGACTCAGAGCATGTCCTCACATGTAGATAATGATTTATGACCAAGCTGCCGTCAGAAGGAAGCCCCACCCAATCATAAAATGCATAAAATTGTGCATTTTACTATATACTGTATTTTTTGTAATATACATATGATAATGAGTACAGTAGCACATATTTCTAATATAAGTAGGAGGCACCCAAACACTTGTCATGTTGAAACATGTCATGTAATGTAAATGTGCTCCCGTGTCAACACTGATTAAACTGAGCTGAGGACTTGAGCTGGTTGACCTCTCACTGCACGATTGCAGTTACTCAGAGAAGGGAAGAGTTTCTAGTTTGGCTGTCAGCTGGTCCCAGTGGACTGAGAAAAGCCAGCCACCTAATTAAAAATGGATATAAATGTATTGCTTGTAATGATGTCTGTCTTCTTTCCAGTTGTTATTATCCTAACCTCATCTTTCTGCCCTGTCACTTTAGGATTTGCCCAGTGTAGCAAACATTATGTGTACTCTAGCAGATGAAAGAGAAAAAAGAAACCTCAAAACAAAAATGGATTAATGCTGTTTTAATACAGCAGGTAGAAGACCTTATAGATGCTCTGGTGAGTCGAACAAGTGCATCATTTGCTTGATTCTATGAATCAAATCTTTAAATCAGTTCTGTTCGGGGAGTGAATGACAATGTATCGCGTGATCAGATTTGTGGCTTTTTGATTGGACTCTGACATCGGCACATTGGGTGAGGTGCACTGCATCCACTCTCTATCCACACATTAACATAAGCACATCACTGTTACGCATTATATTCTGCATATGTGTGCATGTGCATCACTGAACTCACATGTACATGATTGCTCCTGCTACAAGTAACCCAGTCTGTAAGCTATTAATTGGTTGAAAGGTAAAAGTAAACAGGTGGGAGCCCATCGCCAATGTTTAAATAGTTTTCTAATTTACGTTTAGCCCTCCCTGCAGTGTGAAGTGTGCTGGCACACCTAACAAACTGCTAAAATTTGGCATAGAGCCCTTTGGGTCTTTTTGAGTATAAATTATTGCAAGCTGTTTTTTTTTATTTTTGCACACTCACGTGAAACACACACACACACGCACACACACACACACGCACAAAGACACACACACACACAATCAAAACTCTTTAAAGGTGATGTTAATGGGATTTATTTCCGATTTTAACGATGGTGTGAGGCAATTTTGTAAAATTGTCACATTCACATCCTCAACAGCTTAAACATGAGGAATAATTAAATATCAGGATTACATTTGTAGGGGAAAGAGCTATTTTGTACCATACTATCAAAGCCACTTGGTCTGTTTCCCATATATATGGTTTTTATACAACATGGAAATTATTCCAGACTGATTGTAAGAGAAGATCTGAATGGCTTCCTTGTCTTCTGTCTGATCTTTCATGTGTTTCCCAACTATTAATCTTATTGGCGCCATATGTTTGGCTCCTTCTGCAACAGTTTACTGTGATGTACGTCGTCCAGGCTAGTGAAAGCCAATAAACAGCAAACTGGCTGGGAAAGCAGAGCTGTAAGGATAACATTATGTTGCCTATATTGCAAACACTGAATGTATAGCTATTATAATCCTAAACAAAGAGCAGCTGAATATCTCCTTTCATATAGAGCAGATATGAGGTTCATTCCGTCCATTTAACAAATTGCACACACAGCACATAATGCACCTACCTCACAATTTATTCTCTTTTCCAAACATATATTTGTGGTCACTTTGTATATACTGTATGAAAAGATTTACAAAGAATAGCTTTGCAGTGTGATTAGAAAAACAGTCACTTATTGACAATTTTGCTTTTATTTTTTGTTTCAATCGGTGCTGTGGTCATAAAACTTGCTCAAGCCATGAAGAGAAAGTGATTATACAGAGCAGTTATCCTCAAAACCAGAACTGAGTCCCCTCTAGAGCCCGTATATTTGCACAATATCCAGAGGGAGCTGAAATATGGACATGTATCCATTTTCTTTTGCCACAGTTATAGATTTATTACTTTGGCTAAAGTAATCTTGAAAGTCTTGTTTAATGGATGCAAAAAGAGTTGAGAAATTATAAGGAGGATTTACCTGTGGCCAACTCACAATGCTTTTCACAGAAGATTTCAGTATCTGGAAAACCTCTTAGAGCATAAGCATTTCTGTCTAGACGACGCAGGGGAAAAGCAACTGGAGAAGCGGCTTTATTTTATTGACTAGAGCCATTTGCTTCTTACTTGGCTTTAGTCTGAGTTTTGTTTTGGTGTCGTTACACCTGCTAAGACTGAAGGTCCTGGCAGGATCACATGTAGATACACTGAATTTATGATATATGAAGAACTTCTCTGTAGTAAAGTGAAACCAACTGCTAAAAACAATTTTTTGAGCTTTCTTTTGCTTCATAATGAACTCTACTTTCATTTCATTTCCTGTTTACTACCTCAGGGGTGAGACTATGGCTACAGGTTGACATAAATAGCCCACAACAAGGACAGTGGAGAGAGCTAGAAAAGAAGAGCACACTACTGGCTAGAAGGGACTTTGGAACAAGCAGATGAACATGAGGAATACTTTCCCTTTCTCAAGTATTATTTACTATAGTATCTTTTTGTTTTATCTCATCAAATGCACACTGCAGACTATCAGCCATGACAAAAGCCAGCAGGAGTTGACCAAGCACCAGGAGAGACTTAGAGAGTTGGAGCTCACCATCTGTGAGTCAGCACTGTGTGAAAAGTGTTGTTTATTCATGCAAGACCTGGGGTGACCAAGTGTGTCCACACTCCTTTCACTTAGCTGATGTCCAAAACGTCCTTCTCCGAAAGAGTACGCATGGTGCCAAACTCTGGACTCCTGTGACCTTCAGCGAATAATTGATGCTTGTTAGCAGAGTGGCTTGTTGACCGCAACCCTTTGCAGACCGTCACTGCCATCAGACTACATAGTGCTAGCTTTTTGGAAGACTGTACACAACTAGATCCTGACATTCAGCCAATGTTACTTCCACATTGGCTGAATTTCGACAATCACTCTCTGTATGTGAATAAACACCAATGCTGGACCTCATATCCAGCAGATGTTTGTGCAAATGATGTTCTGCTTAAACCCTTGTGTGTGCACTTTTGTAGAGGCCATCTGTTATGATGTAAATGAGCCTGTGTGTGTGTGTGTGTGTGTGTGTGTGTGTGTGTGTGTGTGTGTGTGTGTGTGTGTGTGTGTGTGTGGCAGAAAGCAAACTGTTTTTGTGCTCTTTTTTCTGTTTAATTGGGTTATTTAAAAAGGGGACATGCTTATAAATTCGGTTTAAAAAAAATCACATAAAATTTCTGTATATTCTTTATTTTTGCATGTTTGCAGTGTTTATGAAGTGCAAATAAAGAGAAACATGCAATATGTAACCTATGTCAAATACTGAGTAATATCCAATCCACTGTGGCGAGACAGTGAGGTCAATGGTTTGATCCATAATATGCTTATCAAATCATAGCCCATGTGAGGCACCTTTGAAATCTGTCCAGCTCACTCACAGTAAATCATGCTGGATTTGATCATGAGCTAAAACAACCTTCAGGGCAGTAACCCATCCAAGTCCTGTGGTTTTTCATAATGGAATACACAAGAGACAGTGAACCGGCAGAGTTTTGCAGGTAGACTCTCTGATTACTTGAAAGAGAAACATCTGCTGAATAGATGTGAGAATTCAGTGGGAGCACTGCTGCTTGTTTGAGAACAAAGAGTAACAAAGTGTGACTGCAGAAGCCATTTGGCTGGCTTGTGTCTGTCTGCCTCCTGCAAGTGTCTGTATGCATGTGTGTGTCTGCGTGTCCAGGTGTTAAGGGAGGAGAAAACTGTGGCAGGAAATTCTTTCTGATAGCATGAACCAAAAGGTGTTGAATGACTGACCGACCGCCAAGTTGAAACACACCGATTTGGGATTTGCTCTTTGGGTGGCTCACTGACAGAACAACATGCCTGCTGGTTCCCTAACAAAGTGCATTACAGGTGACTGCAACCAGCTCACTGGATAGCTTGGACAGTCACTGGCTAGTTGACTGATGATGTTTTCAGACTGTCAGTCACTTAAGGGGGAGGTTGGTGTGAGGTGTTGGTGGGGGTGGGGGGGTGTCTCTGCTAGTGTGTTGTTAACAAGCCTGAAACAACACGATCACCCACTTAGTTTCCTCTTTGCATCTATTTACAGCTGTGTCCTGCACCCCGAGGAGCCAATCCCGGATAAGATGGAGTCATGCTGTGGTCTTGTAGCGGGACAAAACTGGATCTGCTTTGGTACAAATAAGTGTGTTGAAACACAGTAGCAGGTATAAAATAGATTTTCTTTAAGTTAACCTTTTCTAAATGTTCTATTTCAAAATGCATGTCCTATTTAGGTACTTATTTTCAATGGATTTACTTTGATTTCATTATATAATAATGTAAATATAGTCTTTTAGGTGATTGACTGTAAAGAGAGCTTAACAAAACGAACTAAGTGATACAAAAACACTCAACTGGGACAAAATGAAATAGCAATAAAACTAACTTTGACAAAACCAAATAAAGGCCTTGTCATTGTTGTGATGGATTATTGCGTTTGAGTCATTTCCACATCTGTGGAGCTTGTTTTTCTACTGCAAGAAAGAAGGGGGAGAAAACAAATGGATTCTTAGGAAAAGTAAGCAAACTTTGATATCTGTTCCTCTTTGTGGCATTTCTGACATGCTTTCCTATCATGATGAAGTGATGAACTGCATGAGGAATGCAACTGCAAAAATGTAAGAAAGAGTACAGAAGAACTTAAACTAGTTCTTGTGTTTGATTTGGGAATGCTGTGGCTTAGGACGTAGAGTGGGTCATTTACCCCTCTATCTGCCTTTCAAACATTTCTTCCCTGGTTCCTCCAACCTCCATGATTAAATATTCGTTGGCAAGATTTTAAACCCAGAGCTTCCCTCAGTGCATTTTTCTGAGTATGGGTGTGTGAAGATTAAGAAAAAAAAAAAAACTGAATAGAAAGAGAAAAAAGGTCAAGTCAATTTATTTGTAACCACAATTAAAAACAACATGGGTTGGCCAACTTTGATAAAATGTAAAACTAAATTGAATAAAACAGAAAAATACATAAAAGATAAAAGTAGAATACAAACAAGAAACGAAAAGAAAAGGAAAGTGTCAAAACTCATTTAACACTCACTTATTTACATGTAAACACTGGGGAGTAAAGATGTGTCTTCTAGTGGTTTTAAAAAATATCAAGTGATGGTGAGATCCTAATTTTTAAGAGCCAAAGGCAAAGGCCTGGTCTGTGCTATGCTTCAGTCTGCTTATTGGAACAACCACATGCATCTGAACAGCTGACCCTGATGGTCCATTAGGGCTATGCATAGTTCAGTAAGGTAAGAGGGTGCTAATCGATTTAGTGATTGAAAAATATCCAATAAAATCTTAAAATCAATTCTAAAATACTCAAAGGCAAAATAAAGAAGCTGCATTTTGAACAAGTTGGAGATGAAAGAAGCAGAGCTTGGCTGATTCCAAAATAAAGGCTATTTCAATAATCACGCCTGGATGAAATGAAAGCACCAATTATGTTCTCAAAATCAGCAGATGAGAGAACGTTTTTAATGATTGCAAAGCGCCTCAGCTGGAAGAAGCTGACATTAACAACAGAATGTATTGATTTCTCAGATGTGAAGTTGCCATCAAAGCTCACCCCCAGATTGTTTGCAAAAGAAGTTCTGTAAAAGGGCCAGGGTCACCCCCAAAAGAGGAGTAAGGGTCAGGGGGCCCAACTAGTACAAGCTTTTATGTTCATTTAATTTAAAAAAAGTTGAGCACCAACTATGACTTTGTGTCAGTAACACAGTAAAACAAGATTTTTAAAGAGGTTTTAGTATTTTACTTAATTATCACCATTACAGTGAAATAAGATTCCATATTTTTAGAACTGAACCTAATGGGAGCATGTAGAGAGAAAAGAGCACTGGGCCAAGGCTAGATTCTTTAGAAACTCCTGCATGTAAGGGGACCAACCGGTGATGAAAAGCCACCCAATCTAATAGAAAAAAAACTTCTGCATTTTAAATAGGATCTAAACCTGTGGTGTCAAACATAAGGCCCTGCCAAGACTGTAATCCGGCCCGCAGGACATCTTTGGAAAATGTGAAGGAGCGCATACATTTTGGACTTTGGGCAGGACAGTTTGGGCAATAGGCTACCAGAAGTTTATCCATAATTTTACACATTAATTTCCTACAATTCAAGCCCAAAGAGTTGTGCTGACAGATTTCTTTCTACAGCTAAAGCAGCATTTTTGCACTGTTTTCTTATACTGAGATATCTCAGACATTACATGTGAAGTAAAATTACTTAATACTGACAGAAACAGGAGCTGGACTGGTCCATCCCACTTAATATCAAACTGGGCCAAATGTGGCCCACAATATAAAATGAGTTTGACATCCCACATCTAAACCATTCAAAAGCATTTCCTCTGATGCCCACACAGCTCTCCAGTTTAGCACACCGTGATCCACCATATTTACTGCAACACTCAGCTCTAAAAGCACCAGTATTTTCATTGGTGCCTCAACAAATTGGTTATGGCAATACTGGCTGCTGAGAGATAACCGTCCAGTTTCTGATACCTATAAAGAGAGGCTGGAGGACTGGATGTGATTGACTGGTTGTCTGAGAAAAGACCCTGGTTTGCATCCTATTTGAACCTTTCTGTTTTGCTTTTCTTTTGTTTTGTTTTTCATTTGCGGATTCATTTAATTTTTTATTGTCATTTTACTTTCATTTACTTATAGAAGGTACATTCAAAACTACCTGGTCAGGCAAAGGAAAAGCCTATGGTGAACCATGTCACATCAGTAATCCTGCTTACTGAAAAATTAAGACTTGGCAGTTGGCAGCTAACCTCTCAATGTTGCAAGGCATTTACCCTATAAAGGTCATATTATCATGCATCTCTAGACTGCTTTCAGCATGGCCTCAATTCTTAGTTCAGTCTATAAAAGTCCTGTTGTTTGCCCTTGCACCTGAGCCACTGCAATGTGTGCAGCATTGCTGCATCTCAAATAGTGAGATGCTTCAACTTGAATTTCATTTTGAGGATGTGGATGAAGCTGCAAGGAGTCACCGCAGTTCAGGGCTGATGTTTTGCCGCACATGCATCAAGATGTGGACAGTCTAACCTGGGGGATGAATTTACAAACTTTATGGGGAGAGGGGGGGAAAGCAATGCTCTAGATGAAAAGAAGGGTCACCATGTACCTCTAACATGCCCTCAGTGCAGGGGAGAGGTCCACAGTGAGGCTCACAAATGCAAGTCTTTAGAATAGCACTTCCAAGGAGTGATCTACTGGCATACACGCTGAAAATGGAAGAAGTGCATGAGAACATGACCTTTAGAGGGAGTTTTTAATCTTTAAAGGTTGCGAGTCACTAAACGGTTAAAATTTTCAGGCCTAAGCAAGCTATCAAAAACAGAATTATCATACTCTTAAGTGTAAAGCAAATCCAACATTTGATCTAATACAAGCATCCTGTGATATTGTATGTTTGATATCCCTTCATTGCTTTTAATTTAATGTGCATCTATTCCCTGTTCACCTCTCTGGGTAGGATTGTAAATCCAAAAGTGACCATAATAATAATGCTCAGCAAAATATTGACCACAAATTAAAACATCTTTAAATAAAAATACTGTAAACCTTTTGTGCTACCATGACAAATCACAACAAGTTGCTCCATTTTATGTTCATTTGGCAAAACCTCTTTCCTCCTGAGCGGAAGGGTTTGTCCTGCTGGATTGGTTTCTGTCTTGTCTGCAGTGAAAAACAGAAATTGAACAGTTTTTAAGTTTCCCACCGCTCTGTTGTCCGAATCATAACAGATCTTATTTCGCATTCTGGACAAAGTCATAGTGAGCTGACAAAAGGAAAATTGCTTCAATTTGTCTGCATCTGTGCTTTTCAGAGGAGCTGCCAGTTATAACACAGTGCATGGTGGAAGAAAAAAAGCGACCAAACCTTTGAATAAATACGACTGGCAGAGTAGACTTTGTGTTGGGTGGCTAAGCAAGCCTGCTTAACTTTGAATCTTAAAATACAGATGACAAACTTTGTTTCTCTAATCAGTCAGTGGCGAAACTTGAGAAACTCAAATTGAGTGGCGGGATGTTTTTTGTCTACTTTATGTTCTTATCAAACTTGCTGACAACTAAAATAAATAATTCAGACAAATACTTATAGAGTAATCTCCACAAGCACCCTTTCATGAATGTTACACATGTTATGGATATACATTAATGGCCAAAGGTATAATTGTCCCTCGACCACAGAACATCAGCTTGTTCTCCTTTGTGATGTGCCATGGGATCTTGAACAGTTATCTGACTACGCATTTTAATTGGACAAATTGGTCCAACGTCTACAGATAAGATTGTGCACCACCACACATCCACGGTGGTGTGTCTGGGACTTTGTGTATTGATGCTAGCTGTGTGTGTGTCCATGTACATCATGAGAAATAACTGAAAATAGCACTGGTCTTTTGGGTGGAGGCCAGTTTAAGAATGACTCAGATGTTTCTTTGGGCTACTGGATGCATTTTGTGGGATAAATGGTTTGTGTTTATGTGTCATTGAAATGAATGAAAGTAAATATCGTGTAACAGAACATAAGGGACACAAACAAAAGCCACTTGATTAAAATCGCTTCCTTGACTGGAGCTATTTTGGTTCAGTGTTAAAATTTGTATATTTAATTGAATCAGTCACCCTGTAGGTTGAATTACCCAGTTGTGCATTTACATTGTGTTCAGGGGTTGGCTAATGCAAACCTTTACAGTAATTTTACAGCATTAATAACTGCAAAGAGTACCTCATAAGAATACTGTTACGCATGTTGGTTATATTGTTCTGTGTCTCCAGACAGTTACTTCTGTGTGTATCGACCTCTCTCCTCCACCACATACCAGCAACAAGCTTGTTAATTTTTCAGAAGGACAATTTAGCTAAAAGTTAGCCATTGCTGTGTCAGAGCTGTAGCACTAGTACCCAACTACTCATTAACAGTTCTCACCACTAATGTGATGGTGCTTCTCCTAGCTTGCAGGTGCATGTTCAAAATGTAAAGTGCAGCGTCTGAGCAGCTGATGGAAACTTATAATTACCTTGTTGTACAATGATAGGAATACTTCCAAATCCAAGTCCAGATTTATTTATATCCATCCATTCTCTTCCACTTATCCTTGTCAGGGTCGTGGGAGGCTGAAGTCTATCCCAGCTATCATAAGGTGAGAGGAAGGGTATCTTTACCATCATGCTGGCTGACTTTACCATGGTCTTTTGCACAGCTGAAGCGTTGGATACTGTTAGGCTTGTGGGAAAAACAAGACCCAAAAGCAGGACTTCCTTAGAAGTGACAGTGATTTTTTTTATAGAGAAAAAAACAAGCAACAACTTGCAAAAATGTTGGTTGGTTTCCTGGCAAAACAAGACAAGATAATTAGTTCAGTTCTCCACAACAAAGGACAAGCACTCTTTCACCTCAGCAAGCAAGGAATTTACTGACTGTGTCACTCAACAATCCAGCAATGACTGAAGCTAAGCCGCTTTCTTAAATAGTGTGCCTGTGATGAGACTCATCAGCAGCCGGTGAGTATGACAGCAGGTGTGGCTGGCTTCACAGGGGTTAAATGCTCCAGGCCTAGTGTTGCATATACACAAGAACACCAACACACACATACACACAAACAAATGCACAGAGAGGAAAAGGAGAGACAGAAGACAGGCTGCGAACAACAGGACCAAAACAAAACAGAAATGGCTGGTCGACGAGGACTGGAGGACTGTGACAGATACAGTCCTCAAGCACACACCTACATGCCAAGGAGTGGAGAGTTTGCAGATGTATTGGGGATTTTCTTCTTTTATTTCTATTTTTGTCACAAGAGAAAAAAAGAAAGAAAAGATGTTACACCCCACACTGTCTATACTGAAGTCAACACAAGATGTCAAGAGAAAGGAGGTTACTGAAAGCAACAGATGTTTGGTGAAGTCATCAATACAAGCTCCAAGTTATGGTAAGCTAGACGTTTCGCTTAGTTTGGGAATTTTCCAAATGCAGTTGATCACAAACACACAGTATCTCACAAATGTTGTGGCTGTAAGGGGTGTTCAGTTTGGGTCACTTGGATTTCTTCCAGTCTGCTACAGTAGCTAGCATGGATGCTTGCCTCACAGCCATCTACTTCCACACCTGCAAAAGCCCCACGCTGTGTAACTGCTTATGTAAATTGAATTTTCCTGTGACATTGAACCTTTTCTCAAAAGTTTTTTCTCAGCAGAAGGAATGGGTCATCGACACTGGATTCTTCTGTGATGTATCTGTCAGTTGTTGTTATAGTGCACTACCAAACCCGTACACTATACAAAAAGAAAGGTCAGCACTTTGCCGTGAGATACACAGTATATGCATTACGTCCTGATGCAGGTATGCATCTAAGTAAAGCTACAATTTCAGGTGCCTCACATCACATCTGGACCTATACAGGTCCTGTTTAACACATTAATCTATCATTCTGTCCTATGTGGAGAGCAGTCCAACATGCTGAAGTATTCAGCAACAAGTCTCCACCTTGATGGAACGCACAGTGCATCATGGGATTGTTTCCCACATGATATTCACACTATGGATGTCCAAACCCAACAACTGATTAATGACTGAAATGTTACTGCCTCATCAGACAGGGCAATGTTTCTTTAAATATCTGAACATAAACAGCAGCTACAAATGTTTACTTTTCCTGTGCATTCTAATGAACAAATAAAATATAAATTTTTGCATATTTTTCATGATGATTTCATTAATTAAGGGGAAAAAAATATCCAAACCTATCTGGCCCTGTGTGGAAAAAGTAATAGCCCAGCCCACCCCTCTTGTTAAATCATGAATTAATCAACCACACTTTTAGAAAAACATAGTTCAGTGTTATTAGTTGCACCCAGGCCTGGGATTAAGAAATCATTTAAACAAATTGAAGTATGCTACAAGATCTCAAAAAGCAACACATCATACCAAGATCCAAAGAAACAACTCAGAAACAGAATTATTAACATAGCCGGGCCCACGTCCTCGTTTTAGGTTTGACAGGGTTTTAGTAGGTAAAGGTGAATGCTAGGACATGAATTGAGCTGCGGTTTGGGGAAGGCCTCGAAGGGGACTGGCGACGGCTCCCGGGCTTGGCAGATCCCCGTGCACTAAATAGAAGTGAAGAAGTTAAAGAATTTAATAGGGGAGAGAGGGAGGGTGGTGAACTAAACGAGAATGAACAGCTTGCAGAACTGGGGGAACCTATATAGATGAGAACCAGAAGGAGCGTGTTTGGAGGCGTGGTCCCTGCATTGCTACTTCAGGAACTGAAGAACTTGCTATAATTAATGTGCGACCACAACAATATAAATGACTCATTCCCAGTTATCACAAGCGCTTGATTGAAGTTCTTGCTGCCAGTGGTGGAACAACAAATTATTATATTTAGGGGGCAATTACTCTTTCACACAGGGATAGCTTTTTTCTCTTAATTAATCAGACTGCCATTAAAAAACTGCATTATGTGTTTACACGGGTTATCTTTGTCTATCATTAGAATTTGTTTGACAGTGTACAAAAAGTGTGTAAAAGTGTGACATATATGCAAAACCCAAGGACACATATGAGCAGATGAAAAATAAGCGTTTCTTTCCTGCTGGATATAAAATACTGCTGAAGCGCATTATAAGATTTGAGTGTCACTGCACATGTCAGCTCTCACCAAACTGAAGCGCTGGTATATTTGCTTTGAGGCATAATGATCCATTAGCTTAACCATTTTATGTAGCTTTGGTTTGGATGCAGACTACCAGCAAATGCTTTTTGCAGAACGATGAGGGCATGAAACTGAACTACACAGGCCAGATTTAAGATGGCGGCGCGCACAGACGCAGCGGCCCGGAGCTCCTATACTTTTGCACTTTTGGTGGTACTGTGGTACTGTGTATTATTTCACACAGTCTGGGGTTACTTCAATACAACAGAGATGATCTACTACAACTAAGCCGTGGAGATCTTCAACTAACATCCGAGTATCTCATCCCCCCGGAGATCGTTAAGCAACCCCCGGGGCTACCCGCAACAGCAAGCCGCAGGAGGAGACGTTGCGAGCGGAGGCAGAAGAGAGGCAAGCGGGGAGGCCTGTGGGCACGGCTAAAGACTAGTCCGTTTAAACCACCACTCCCGATCATATTCCTCTCCAACGCCCGTTCAATCCGTTACAAACTGGATGAAATACGACTGCAGATCGCCACTCGACGGACTTTTAATAACTGTTCGTGCATGATTTTCACTGAAACCTGGCTGGACAGCGCCATTCCCGATGCGGCTATCGATCTAGCAGGCCGCACCGCCTATCGAGCCGACAGGTCTGCGGACTCGGGTAAGAAGACTGGCGGGGGGCTGTGCATCTATATTAACAACCTTTGGTGCACGAACGTCACGGTAACGGAAAAACTGTGCAGTACAGAGGTAGAACTGTTGGTGTTAAAGTGCCGTCCATTCTATCTCCCTCGGGAATTTTCTGCCGTTTACATCTGCGCTGTTTACATTCCACCAGATGCTAATGCTAAGCTAGCGTTAGCACAATTGAGCAGCAGCATCAATAACAGCCTGGTAGCACACCCGGACAGTGTCTTTATTGCGGCTGGGGATTTTAACCACGCGGACCTGAAATCTGTACTTCACAATTTCCACCGTAATGTGAAGTGTGCTACCAGAGGAGATAGAACGTTGGACCAGGTGTACACCAACATGGCGAATGCGTACAGAGCCCAGGCTTATCCCCACCTGGGTCTGTCAGACCATCTCTCCCTTCTGCTACACCCAATATACACACAAAAGATCAAGAGCACTGGGATTACAACCAAAACCGTGAGAACATGGCCGCAGGACGCTATTCCGATGCTTCAGGACTGTTTCCACTGCACAGACTGGGATGTATTCAAGGTGCAGGACACTGACAATCGTGTCGCATTGGACAGTTACACCTCCACTGTCTTGGACTACATCTGTTTCTGTGTGGACAATGTAACAACTTGGAAACGATTCCGTGTGTTCCCTAATAATCCACCCTGGATGACACACGGAGTTCAACAACTTATTCGAACGAGGAACAACGCTTTCAAATCCGGGGACCAGGAGGCATACAGTGCTGCCAGGGCCAACCTGAGAAGAGGCATCAAGACTGCCAAGCAGCAGCACAGGAGGCGTATCGAGGCCAGGTTTGAGAACAACACAAACCCAAGGCAGGTCTGGGAGGGCATCAGGGCTATCACGGACTACAAAAGAAGAACACCATCACCCTCAGCCGACAGTTCTACTCTGGCTGAGGATCTAAATCTCTTTTATGCCCGTTTTGACAGGGAGAACACCGACCCTGTCCTGTCCCCTCTCCCCTCAACCGACCCTGCTCCGGTCCTGAGCACTCATGAGCTGAGGCGTGTGTTCCGGAGCATTAACACCAGGAAGGCGGCCGGGCCGGATGGAGTGCTGGGCCGGGTGCTAAAAGACTGTGCTGCGGACCTGGCGGACGTCTTCACCTCTATATATAACACCTCGTTGTCCTGTTCACTGGTACCATCCTGTTTCAAAGCAGCAACCATCGTTCCCATCCCAAAACAGTCAAATGTCACATGTCTGAACGATTTCAGACCTGTGGCACTCACCCCCATTCCCGCCAAATGCCTGGAGAGACTGGTCATTAAACACATCAGAGCTGCTTTTCCACCATCCCTGGACTCGCACCAGTTTGCATACAGGGAGAACCGGTCAACCGAGGATGCGATCGCCACAGTGCTGCACACATTACTGAAGCACTTGGAACACAGGAACACCTATGCACGGCTCCTCTTTGTAGACTACAGCTCGGCTTTTAATACCATCCGGCCATACAAACTCCGTCCCAAACTCCACCAACTGGGACTTAACTCCTCTCTGTGCAACTGGATTGTGGACTTCCTCACTAACCGTAGACAGAGTGTCAGAGTGGGTAAGAACACCTCTTCCACCCTTGTGGTCAACACCGGTGCCCCTCAGGGGTGTGTTCTGAGCCCTCTGCTATACACTCTCTTCACCCATGACTGTATTTCCTCCTGCGCGTCCAATCTCATTGTTAAGTTTGCAGATGACACTACAGTGCTCGGACTTATATCCAACAATGATGAGACAAACTATAGGACAGAGGTGCAACAACTAGAGTCATGGTACCACGACAATAACTTGGTCTTAAACACCAAAAAGACCAAGGAGATCATTGTAGATTTCCGGAAGAGGGGCCATAACAACCATCTGCCTCTCTTCATTGGCAGTGAGGCGGTGGAGAGGGTGAGCAGTTTTAAATTCTTGGGGGTAACTGTGACCGAGGACCTGTCCTGGGGCAACCATATCACCTCAGTTGTACGGAAGGCCCAACAGCGCCTCTACTACCTGAGGAGACTGCGGAGCGCACACATTCCCAGATCTCTGATGTTGAACTTCTACAACTGTGCCATCAGCAGCGTTCTGACGTATGGATTTCTAGTGTGGTTCCCCAGCTGCACCAAGGCCGATCAGCAAGCACTCCAGCGGGTGGTGAAAGAAGCTGGCAGAATTATTGGAACAAGTCTGCCAGAGATCAGTAATATCTTCCCCACTCGCTGTCTGAGGAGGGTGCACAGTATCCTGCGGGACCAACATCACCCTGCGCGCCACCTTTTCCATCTGCTGCCCTCAGGGAGAAGGTACAGGTCTATACAGGCCAGAACATCCAGACTGGCCAACAGCCTGTATCCACAGGCTGTGAGGCTCCTGAACTCTCTGCCCCCCTCTCACGGACAATAACCATATCCAACTTCTTAATAGCAATGAACTGGTCTGCATTGGTGCATCATATCTTTATTCTCTTCCCCCTCCTGCCCCCCCCCCCCCCTCTTTCTTAAATAGATAACTATCATATCTGATATCATATCTCACAGTACAATAATATTGAATGGGTTGCATTGTTGTATTTTGTCATGTTTCTCAGGTCTTTGTCTGAATTTCTACGAACATTATTGCTAAGGATTGTCTTATTGCATTGGAGTCACACTGGGTTAAATATGTACACTTGGGTTTTAAGGGGTATTTATTATTTTCTTCTTTTTTGGGGGTTGTATGGAAGCCCCAAACGCAATTTCATTGTTCTTGACAATGACAATAAATAAATAAATACTAAATACTAAATACATTATTATCATCAGCGGAGTTCTAGCTGTTCTTGAGTCCTTTTATAACTTGGTCAGGAGAGAGACTGTCAGCACGTCCAAGGAATATAAAGGCAAGATTGGTCTGAAAACATAGATCTATGATTGCGGTTGCACTCAACTAGTCATAAAACTCCAATGAGCTACAGATTGTGGTGAATTATACTCTGATTTTGCCAAGAAACCGAATCAGGAGAGGCAATCCTGATTCTCCAGGATTGTGGGAAAGCCAAGTGGGTGGCTAAGTGCTGACAATTATCTACTGAAATTGTGGAATATCCTTGTTAAGATAAATCCTAGGCAGACAGATAATAATATTCATATCTCTAATAGTGCTAATCTTTTCATGTCTTTGCCGCACATTTATCAAAGACGGAGAAACTACTGACCTGCTCAGTAATTAGTGTGGTAACAAAGACACATTTATGCTCAAAGCAAAGCACTTGTTGGATGGTCTAAAATCCTCCTTCCTAACATGTTTACATGATCTGCATTGACAGGAATTGCATTTATCACCAGTTTTCCAAATGAGTTTTGCCTCCTGGTGAGGAAAGACATTACAGCTTGCAAGCTAGTTCTATTCAACCATACATCTGGGTTTAACCTCAAAATAAATCTTGAGATATCCCTTTAATGTCGGTTTCATTTTGACTTTTAATACGCTTTATGCTGTAGCCTATTTTTGTTGCCACTTCAAGAAGAAGAAGTAGAAGAAGAGAAAGCTGTATGTTATACAGCTGTTTCATCCCCACAGCTGCAAGTGTTTCTTTAAATTTGCTTTCTGCACTTTCCCAGGGGTAATGACAACTGGATGTTTGAACATAAAGGCATCGTTATTGTGATGAGTGCTGAGAAATGGATGAAATATTTAATGATGACTGATTTTCCTTTTTTATTCCGAACAATGATCATTCGTCAGTGACTCATTTCTTACAGACTTACTGACAAGGAATTAGCGGGAGTGATTCAGAATAAATTCACTCGAGTTCTGTTCAGTGTAACAGCTTCAGCTATTAAAGTCTTATTAATGCTGGTGTTAATTAATTTCACTGGAAACACACTTCATGTGCATTTAATATAAACAGAATGGTATACAGCCTGTTTCCATTGTGTTGCTTCAAAGAAATGAATTTATTTAAACTTGGTCTGTAGAGAGGGAATACCATTACATCATAACCGAATACTTACATTTTCCCTCTACAGGACTTGACATGTGTCTGTACACGCCGCTGTTTGTCTTGGCATCAAGAAATCTCAATGTAATTCCCTCGCTCAAAGTTGGCACTTGCTCCAGAAACATATGCAACATATGGAAGAGAAGAGGTTAAAAAATAAGGAAAGCTACAGAAAGTAAATGCACTGTTTCTTAAAAGTCACAGTGTGTCATGGTCGCTCAGTCTTTGCTGTGTACCTGCCACATTCTGTTGGGCTCTCCTCCCACATTCACAAGTATGTTTGTGTGTCTCAGTTTGTGTTTACAGGTGTGCCGGTTTTGTTGCATTGACGGGACGTGGCCCTGGTCCCCCCCTTCTTGTTTCCACACACCTGTTGATGATCCCACACCTACCGCTGATGACCTCATTAGAGCCGCTTCATAAGGAAGCGGTTCTGCTTCCTTTGCTAGATTGTTGCATGGTCACTGCTGCCGAGCTCGTTGCCTTTATGCTGCCACTAACTTGTGAAGGGGGTATTAAGCTGTTTTTCCCTGTGCTCAGGTTTCGCTTGGAGGACTCACTGTCACTGAGGACTGAGCTGTCTTTTACTCTGAAGTGAACGTCTGGATGAGAAATGGCATCATTGTAAATAAATGCACTTTTCTCTGACTCTCAGCCCTGTGTTTGAGTCCCACGTGTACTTGGACCTTGACACAATGATTAGATTAGTATTCGGCGATATTTCGACATAAGAGGCATCCTGCTGAATTTCACTGAAGCATGGTTTTGTGCATTAACAAAGCAGCATCAACATGTGTGAATGCCTCTCTTAAAATTTACTATTTACACAATTCAGTGTTTACGCGTGGGTTTGGGGTTTGTTTTCAGTATTTTTTGGCTAACAGTGCAGCTTTTTCTGGTCATTTCCACTTCTTTGGAGCTTCTTGAAAGAGGAATGGTATGATGTATGCACTGTTCCAATGAAGCAGATGCAGTGTGTAATTATTCTGGCATACATATTGAGCAATTTTTTTATTATTTTATTATTATTATTTTTTGATAGAGGAGCTGTTGCAGAGAGGTTAGTCATGGAAATGTGTACCTTGAATTCACTGTGCTTGACCAAGACTCTGCAGCACATTTTAGTGAGTGAAGCAAAGCTTTGAGGTCTACAGTAAGACCCAAGCTATCATCAGCTTCCTTTAGAGATTAGACAGGCCAGTTACCTACCTGTTTTTAAATCACTCTTGAAAACCCGCCTCTTTACCCATGTGAGACATCTGTTTTTAGTTGATTCTTTGCTGTTTTATCTTGTTTTCTTTTTTAATATAGGGCTGTTTTATGTATTATGTGTTTTATCTATTTATTTTTGCTGTTTTCTGTTATTCTATTGTTTTTAACTTATTTTTTGTACAGCACTTTGGTCCTGTGCTGGGTATTTTAAAGTGCTTTATAAATAAAATTGGATTGGATCAGGTATATGCAGTATTTGTACATTTGGTGAAAGCTATGTCTCAAAACACTGCAGACTGCCCATATTTGCACAAGTAGTTGTGGGAATGTTCATGAACAGAATTCATGCAGCACTGCACTAATTTGTTCTCAGACAGGCTTTAATTTATTCTTGCTATCAAGCTTATGCTGTAAGATACATATCACTCTTGTGTTTAAACTTCATTACCATCAAAATTAGGGATATCTTTGACTACTTATTATACTTAGCAATTAAATTATATGTGAATAGATGTTTTCGAGACAGTACCTGTAGCAGCCCTGAACACAAGACGTCACATTACTGCTGCTGATCAGATACAGAAAAAAAGCCCCTAAATACATCACAAAAGTCTAAACTCTGTGTTGAACAAGCTGTACGTGTGTAGCTGAAATGAGAAATGTCTTCTTGTTTTTTCTTGGATATTTTAAACCTCACACTTTGTCTGTTTTCTGATCAGTGTTACAATAAGGCAGATGGAGAAACTTTACTTGTATCTTATGGTTTCACAAGTTCCTCTAGCCATGACTCTGGCACTAGATGTACGATTTCTAGTTTTCATCCAAACCATGCGCAGATTCTTAAGGGAGGCATGTTTTGATTTGTTCTTGGCTGAGGCTCAGGCATGGATTTGATCAGTGATGGTGATGGATAGGAGGTATATGCCTCTCTCTTTTTTTCTGTCTTTCTCCCATGAGACTTAGTCAGCCATCATTCAAAAGTGTTAAAAAGTGTTGAAGGCTGAAACTAAGGGTGAAATACCACAAGAGCATGAGTTTACTCTTGATCAGGAAAGTACATTTGCCAACAGCTGAAACAAGAGACAGCAGAAAACATGACCAGGGGTGTCACTGATTGTGCAAAGGTGGCATCTTACAACCTTCTCTTTGAGTGACAGGTGCTGCAGTGCCCTCATATATGACTTTTCCTCTAGTGCTACAAGTTTAACATTTGTAGTTTTGAGTGAAATGGTTTGACTGCTGTTTTTTAAGCTTTGTTTTATCCACTGAGTTTAACATTTCTTTTACAGCAGACACCTAACCAAGGTAGCGACCAGGAAAATTCACAATACATCGATGTGCAACAAATCCGATGCAAATTGCAGCATAAACACAAACCTCAACAGAAACTACAGTGGCATTTCAAGAAAAACAGCCACATGCTTTCTTTGCCACTCGTGCATGTTTAAGTTTGGATCTTTCCATAAAGTTTTGCATGTCCAGCTTGAGTAATTAGAAAATACTGTGTTTGCCAGATCAGTCAAAACCTGGGAATTCAAGAAAAAACAAACAAATTGTAGCTGGTAACTATCACAGCTCAGACAGAGAAAGCAAAAGAGCTCAGCTGGAAGTCTACCCAATATCTCTTTATACACAAAAATGTACCAGCGCGGTTTCCTGTAAGTTCCCGGTAATGGGCAAAATGCGAAATCCTAAAGACATCATAAACACAGTTCATAAGCAATGTTCAGTGAATTTAGTGATTCCCCCTTATCATCTCTATATCATCTTTTTTTTTTTTTTTTTTTTTTATCTCTATATCATCACCACAAAGCAGTTACAAAGGGTTTAATTTGAAATATATAGAGTCGCCATCTTAATCAGTGATGGAAATAACGCCGTTACAAGTAACGGTGTTACTAACGGCGTTACTTTTTTCAGTAATGAGTAATCTAACTAATTACTATTTGCTATCGTTACAACGCCGTTACCGTTACTAACAAGAAAATGCGGTCGCGTTACTATTTTTCAACAAACAGCCGGTTGAAGCTGTCGCAGCTAACGCATCTTATATCAGCTGCACGGAAGTAGCTGTAATCTGGGCGCTATGGCTTTAAGCAGCTGCGCGGATGGCAATCACTTTCTGCCCGACGATCACTTTTTAGCGATATATACCAGTTTTTAAATTGTGTTGATAGGCTACGTAAAACCAGAGTCATGATAAACAATATATACGTGTGTTTTTTCCTGAATAGTTTCGGCACGTTTACTGTCTAAGGACAGCGCTAGCAAGCACTCTCCGCTTATGACCAAAAAATTAAAACAACAATACAAAAAACTGCCCTTTCGTGTTGGTGGAAAAATGCACCATGTCGACCAATCAAAAATGATTTGGCAACATGACATTTGGTTGTTTAGGAAGAGGGGGAAGTTTTAGGAGTGACAGCGAGAGAGAAAGACAGAAGAAAAAGAGAGAGAGCGAGTTTGGAGATGTGAGAGATTTGTGACATTTAGCATGTTTGGAGTGTGTAGTTAATGTGTTGTCTTGTGTAGTGTTGTGGATAGTTTTGTGTTGTGTGTCAGAAGAATGAGGTGATTGCTGTCTCCAGGTAAAAACCAGGAGCAGTGATACACCTGTTGTCAGACCTGCAGGTATCAGGCTGTGATGTTCTCCTTTATAGTGGACAGAAATCATTTTTTTTGGAGTGGCACAAATAATTTGTGTGGCATCTTATTGAATGCAGAACACCTGATTGTTATGTAAATAGTTTGAAATGGATATAAAGGGGGGGGGGGGGGAGGTAAATGGCTGCAAATAACTTTGTTGTTTGCAAAACTTGTGCATAGGATTTTAAAATTGACAATTTATATTTGCCTTTAAAGTTATGAAATATGATTCAATAAACATGTTTGTGGGTGTTACAGTAAAAAAATATCACTTTTTCTAGTTGGATTTTATGTTTTTTGTCTGATTTTGTCTGATTGTGTTAATACAGTACGTCAAAATGAAAACATAACTGCAAATTCAGACACGTAAAGTTGTGCTGAAAACAATGATACCAAACAAGGCAAAGTAAATAGTTTTTAAAGGTGAAATGTAGAGGAAACATTAAAAGTAGTTAAAAATGGCCAATTATACCCTGGACCCTAAACTTTTTCTTTTAAAGTAACGCAATAGTTACTTTTCAAGTAATGAATTACGTTTAGAATCTTGTAAGTCAGTTACTAATTCAGTTACTTTTACGAAGAAGTAACTAGTAACTATACTTTTTCAAAGTAACTTGCCCAGCACTGATCTTAATATAAACATGTGGTTATGTTTATGGAGTTATTACCGTAGGGTTGACTGTAAAAGGAAAATGAAGGGGTCAAGTGATGTAATAAAATTAGGGAGATAGTAACTGCTCTCTAACATTTTCATCTTAATAAGCTGTGGTATGGACCCAAGATCCAGAAATAAACATCCAAATCCAGCTAAAAAGCATATTTTGTCCTCTGGAGATAAAACCAAGCATGGGAATGATGACCAGGAAGCTCGTAACATGGCACTGAAACAAGAATACCTGAGTAGAGTAGACATGCTAATCCTGTTAGAGATAAGAAATAGTAATCAAGTCCAGAATGACCTCACCTGTGCTCACTGCTGTGGAGAAATTGCTTCAGGAGGGAAACACATATAAATTTATTTGTAAATGTATTTTTTTTTTTTATTGCTAAAAGAAGGCCTGGAGCCATATTGCACAACTCTAGAAGAAATAGGATTAAAATTTAAACACAACAATAGAGGAAGAGCTCTGGTCAGTCTGTCTGTCACTACTAATACACATAGACTATCCTACGCCACAGAAATGTCCAAACCCACATTTTCACAGCAGGTTTGGACTGGAAGTGGGAAAAGTGTTTCAGATGTTTTAGATGTGGTACCAAGGTGGAGTCTTTTCTGCAGTTTACCCTGTTTAGACAGTTAGAAATGGGAAGTTTCATTCCTCTTTACATAAATACTGAGGAAGGGATGGAAGAAGGTCTATTTAACCTCCCAGGACCTGCCGTCCACATATGTGGACATCACATTTTGGGTTATTTAGACCAAAATACTCAATTTTGCTCTACATGGGCCTGATATTCACTTACGAGGACATTACACTGCTACTGTTCTATCAAAATTTTAAACGAATATCCTCATATGTGGCTCTTATTTTTCTTAAAAACAAAAATAAGGTAAAAAAAAAATCTGGTAATTCTTTGTTTTTACATTCATCTGGCCCCAATATGCCCAAGTATCAAAGAGAAATTAAAAATGCATGTCGTGGAAGAGTTCGGGTCTTAGGAGGTTAAAATATCTACCATATAGTACTATAGTGCAAAAGTATTCAGCCACCCCTAATTTAATCAAGTTTTGTTTTCAAAGAGCCAGATTTTCTTATAAGTTAAATAATAATAACAACAATAATAATAATAATAATAATAATAATAATATGAGGCTTTTAGAATGTCTTTCAGTGTTTCTCTTTGGACATTGGCTGCTTTTTTACTTTTTTTTAAGTCCAGTAGTTTCATTTTTGGAGAAATCTTGTGGCCCTTTTGTGTGTGTGTGTGTGTGTGTGTGTGGGGGGGGGGGGGGGGGGGGGGATTCAAATGAGAAGAGGCAAATAACTCATGGTATGAACAAGCACTGTGGTTTAGGTTTACACAAATAAGCAAAGAACCCATTTAAAATTGTATCATTAAGCACTTTGTTACTAGCAGAATATTGGAAAAACATAATTTCATCCAATTTTATCAATTGAATCTGCAAAAAATGCCAAACATAACAGTTTGTTAGGCATAAAACTGTATTTTCGTAGCAACAAAAGCTTAGCCAATACCTTGGCATATCTCAGCATGGTGTGCTGTAGTGGAGATATCAAAGATAGGCACGGCTGTGGCACTGATTCAGTCTTTGAGCACTACGGTCACCCCGGTGTGTCGGCCAGAACACCACTTAAGGCCAAATTGCCCAGAGCACGAAAGAAGGAGAGAGCTTGAGGTTCCGTTTGAGGCACTTTATTGTCACCGCTTAATTTCTGGGGCTGTAACACAGCGGGTGTACATAAGTGTGTGTCTGGGTGTGTGTGTGTGTGTGGTTTCCTACAAAGGAAATAAACAAGGGAAATAACAATAAATAAAGAGAATGGAAAAGTCAAATACTCAAATATAAACATAATACAACATAGTTAACATAATCAAATATAAAGATCAGAAAAATATAATACACTTCAAACTGCTCACACTATGCAACTAAATAGCATTAGTGCGAGGTTAAGCAACCGTCAGTACACGTGAACTACTTCCGGTAGTTATACAAAATAAAAGCGTCCCCCATTATATTCCGCTATAATGCTCTTATTGTGAAGGGCAAGCGGGACGCCATACTTCCGGTTATACTACGTTTGCTATTTTATTAATCCACGTACCTAATTGTTCGCTACAAACTCCGCTACTTCAAAGTAAACAATCACAAGCATCACATACAACATATAGAGAAGGTCTGATAACACAGGAATGACATTATGGACATACGAGCGACCGTACATGCGTCAACAAGCTAAACCGGGGCCAAGCTAACAACATAAGTTAGCATATGAAATGAGGGTGAACTCACGCGTTGCATGCGTGGCCTACCGCTCCAACTATGGACTACATTAGCTCCTAAATGGTAACATACTACAGTACTGACACAACAAAGGCAAAATACGACACAGGTCACTACTTACTTGTCATTTACGCACACCTAACATGCCCCAGGAATCAGTGCACCCCCTCCGGACCAACACTGCTCAGCCGCCATTAAACTGCCCACCTTACTAACCGGATGATGTCACTAGAAGGTGGGCTGGCCCAAACTGACAGAAGATGGAACATTACATGAACTTATATAAACTTATAAACACCAGTAAAACTATTATATGAACTTTGGGGCCTTTTATACAGCCGCCCCCAAATGTATGTAAGACATTTGCTCATCAATAAGGCAACAAAGTTCTAGGGTTGTGGTGAGTTCGACGCAGAGCTGTCCTCATCTTCTCCAGAGGGCAGCGCAGGGAGGACAACCAGTCTGGCAACTGGCCGAGTGTAGACTCTCTCCTTCACCTTCACGTCAGCTGACCTGATGCGTCCATCAGGGCTAGGATGAGTTTTAATCACCCTCCCCACCGGCCAGAGAGCCCTGGGAAGCTGTGGATCAGCGATCATCACCACAGAGTCCTCAGCCAAATCAGCTGCCGTTGTTTGCCACTTCTGGCGAGTCTGCAGACTGGGAATGTACTGACGAATGAAACGTGACCAGAAATGGTCAGCCAAAACCTGGGAGTGCTTCCAGCGACGGCGACTGAGGAGCTCACTCTCTGGGTATACTACCTGAGGTAGCGATCCATCCGGCCGCCCCATCAGAAGAACATTAGGAGTCACCGGATCTGCATCTCTGGCATCGGAAGACACATACCCCAGGGGCTTACTATTGAGTATCCCTTCCACTTCGGTGAGTACAGTGCGAAGCACTTCTTCTGGAACTGACTGAGCACCAACGGTGGCATAGAGGGCATACTTAACCGACCGGATCTCCCTTTCCCATGCTCCCCCAAAGTGTGGGGCACCTGGAGGATTAAAGCGGAAGCTGATCCTCTGGGGTGCTAGAAGCTGTTGTAGTTCCGGGGCCATCTTCAGAAAGGTCTCACGCAGCTCCCTCTCACCTCCCCTGAAGTTGGTCCCCTGGTCTGAAAACAACTCGGCAGGTGTTCCTCTACGGGCGACAAATCGCCGAAGAGCCATCAGGAATGCATCTGCATCAATGGTGTTAAGAACATCCAAGTGGACTGCCCTGGTGGTGAGGCACTTGAATATGATTCCCCATCTCTTCTCAATACGCCGACCAACCTTGACCTCAAACGGCCCGAAGCAGTCCATTCCCGTAGAGTAGAAAGCCGGTTTATATAGACGTAGCCGGGCTGCTGGCAGGTCTGCCATCCTTGGCACTGTAGGTCTAGCTCTCCACCTTTGACAATCAGCACAGAGGTGTTGGTAGCGCCGGACAGCTTCACGCCCTCGCAGAATCCAGTAGGAGCGCCGAAGTTCTGCGAACACCCGCTCCGGGCCAGGATGATGGAGGCGGCGATCAAAGTCTTGGATCAGGAGTTTGGTCACTGGGTGGCTTGGGTCTAAGATAATCGGATGGAGTGTCTCCAGAGCCAAATCTTCAGATCGACGAAGTCGTCCTCCAACACAAATGAGCTGTCTGGTCTCATCCACTTCGGGTGACAGAGAGAGAAGACGACTGCTCCTGGGAACTGGCTTACCGACTTTCAACAGGTTGTACTCCTCCAGGAAACTATCCATCTGGGCCCTCTGTAGGATCAGCCTCTCCGCCTTGCGATAGTCCTCAACAGTGGGATGACCATCTGGTTGGGCCGCCCCATGTAGCTCCCGCGCTGTAACCTCTAACATCTCACTCCAGGTTTTGTAGCGGCTCAAATCTGAAGTTGGCTGACCTGACGGAGTAGTTGCTGTGGTCCCACAGAACACAGCTTTGCGCAGCTCCGAGGCATCTCCTGCTTGGTCAACCGTGAGATCCTCTGGCCAGGAGTCTGGACTGCGCAGGAGAAAGGATGGTCCTTGGCTCCATCTATTTGGTACAGTGAGCTCCTTCAACTTCTTCCCACGTGTCACATCGTCGGCTGGATTCCTTCCAGAGTCGACGTATCTCCAGGAGTGCCTGTCTGTCAGCTCTTGTATCTCGGCTACACGAGTGCCCACGAAGACCTTAAATCGGCAGGATTCAGACCTCAGCCAGGTCAGCACTGTTGTAGAATCGGACCATAGGACCGTCTGGTCGATTCTAAGGGTGAGCTCCCTTTCCAGCACTTGTGAGAGCTGTGCCCCAGTGAGTGCAGCACAGAGCTCCAATCGGGGCATGGAGTGGAACCGCTTAGGGGCAACCCTGGAACGGGCCACCAAGAATGACAGATGCACTTCACCATTTCTGCCAGTGGTCCGGAGGTAAGCTACTGAGCCATAAGCTTCTTCAGAGGCATCACAAAATATGTGCACCTCTCTCTGACAGCTGAAGGGGTCCACTTCCTTAGGCACATATGGTCGGGGAAGAGTAATTTCAGGTAGAAATTGCAGCTCTTCCTCCCAGGCTGTCCACTGCTGCATAAGCTCCTGAGGTAGGTGTGGGTCATCCCAACCCCTTTGCTTGTCCCAAAGATGGCGGATGATTACCTTCGCTCTGGTTGTGTAGGGTAAGATGAACCCTAGGGGGTCGTACTGGCTGGCCAAGACCTTGTAGATATTGCGCATCGTGGGGACTGCATATGGAACTTGACGATGCTTGTAGCCTAGGACATCTGTGTGGAATAGCCAGCTCAATCCCAGGGTAGATTCTGGGGTATCTACCTTGTTCTGGGCCAGCCATAGTTCCACACTAGCGGAGCAGCTCTCTTGTGGTAAGTGACTGATGACGTCACGTTCATTGCTGGCCCACTGACGTAGGTCAAAACCTGCTGAGGCTAGGATGGCCCGTAACCTGTCGACAAGTTTCCTTGCCTCTTCCACGGTGGGGAAACTCTGAAGGCAGTTGTCCACATAAAAACACCTTTCGACCGAGAGTCTCACGTCATCATCTGGCTGGCTGTTATCCATGACATGACGCTGCAGGGCAAATGTGGCACAGCAGGGGCTACACGTGGTTCCGAACGGGAGCACCCGCCACTCGTAGACTGCTGGAGGGCTCTCGTCGCTGATGTCTCGCCAGACGAATCTGAGCAGGGCACGATCTTCTGGTAAGAGATGAACCTGGTGGAACATGCCTTTAATGTCCCCACTCACTGCAACTGCATGCTCTCTGAAGCGCAATAGGACTCCCAGAAGCGACGCACCTAAGGTGGGCCCAGGCAGCAGGTAGTCGTTCAAGTTCTGTCCTCTGTACTGAAATGAGCAGTTGAAAACCAATCGGTTCTTGCCATTATGGCTCACCATGTGATGAGGGATGTACCACGCCTCCTGACCTTCTGTCACAGGTGTCCCAGAGCCACACTTAATGATGGAGCCAGCCTTGATAAGCTTCTCCATCTCCACTTTGTAGGCCTCAGCTCGTTCTGGGTCTTTGGCCAGCCTTCTCTCTACACCCCGTAGACTTGGCATGACGGCGTCTTTAGTTGCCTGCAGTAGAGGCATCCCCTTCCGGCGAAGCAGTGGGGTGGCATAGCGACGTATGCCTTCAACCTCTATTCGGACAGTTCTGGTCTCCAGAATGCATATGGCCTCTTGGTCTTGCCTTGAACGAGTAACAAGCTTCTCGTTTCGGAATGGAACGATGTCGACCTGCCACAGTTTCTCCACATGTTTCATTAACTCACTGACCTGAGGTGCAACAGAAGTCAGCAAGCACTGCTGCGGTTGGGTAAGCTGGCCAACTATACTTGCTGGCCCTTGTAGCGCCCAACCTAGCCTGGTACGAATAGCAGCAGGCCCTCCTGGAGGTCCCAGCCTGACTGGTTCAACGGGGGTAACCAGATGGGGATGGTCACTGCCAATGAGTAGCAAAGGTTTCACATTTAACAAGGTGTGGATCGGAAGACCAATCAGGTGCTTGTACCTTTCCCTGAGTTGCTCCATGGGATAAGTGTGGCCTGCAAGTCCGATGCGTGCAGCAGTGAAGGCCCCAGCAATCTTGAACCTGGTCCTGGGCCTTGATGGAGAAGAAACAGAGAACGACACTGACTCACCTCTGAGAGTCTGCACGTCCTGCCTAATCGTGCGCAGTGGGACGTCCTCTGCGATCCCTTGCATGCCTAACTTCTCGGCAGCCTCCGGCAGAAGCATTGTCCTCTCTGACCCGTCATCCAGTACAGCATAAGTGCTGATTGTTCGCTTGCCATAATGAATGCAGACTTTGACAATCTTTAGAAGGACTTTGCAGCCTTCAGTGGGTCTGTCTAGATACAGGACGTCGGTTGCTGCCTTCGAGTCACCGCTCACCACCGCTGTTGTTAGCGACCCTTTAGGTGTTCTAACATTGACATCATGCAGTACCTGCAGGTGCTTCCCTTGGCAGAGGCTGCAAGTCTTCCTCAGATTGCACTGGGCTGCCTGGTGTGACCGTGCGCAGCGCCAGCACCTCTTGTTACTCTTTATCCACTCTGTTAGCTGGTCCTTTGTCAACTTGGATACCATTGTGCACTGACTGAGATAGTGCTCTTCCGTGTTACAGAATGGACAGTATGGCTTGTTCTTGCTGGCCACACCACCTGGCCTCAAAGCCTGTGGGTTCGTCATTACCTCCTTTGCACCATGAAGGACTGTGATGGATCTCTTACCCTGGCGCACCTCAGGCCTGGGCCACTGTTTCTCCTTTGTCCCTTTCACTGCTAGCTGCCCTTCAGAGTCTTGGCACCAGGACTCATACTTAAGCCACCCTGCGAGATCTGCCAAGGTATGCATCCTCACACCTTGTTGGAACATGCAGCGGCGGAACTCCGCTCTCTGCTCGGGGGGTAGTTTACTAAGCAGACGAGAAACATGTGAACCACAGTGTAGTTCCACTTCTCCTTCTGGGCCTAGTGTCCTTAACATCCCCACCAGTGACTGTATCTGGAGGGCAAATCTCTCAAATGCCGAGACGTCTCCACGTCTGATGTCAGGTGAGTCCATCATCGCAGCAATACGCCTCAGCACTATCTGATGTGGTTGGCCGAATTTGTCATTGAGGGCCTCCATCGTATCAGTGAAGGGTGTGGCAGAGTTGAGGTAAGCATCGGCTATTAATCTGGCCTCCTCTAAGTGCAGGTGATCAACCAACACTTGATACTTGAACAGCTCAGTCGTGTCCTCAGGTAGAAGATTCCCCAATGCCATCTTAAGCCTAGCAAACTCACTAGGGTCTCGACTGGAGAAGTTGGGGATTGTTGGGCGGGGACCACGGTAAACTGTCTCTGAGGTGATAGGAGTCCTGCCCGGATTCGGTCTGTCCGGCAGTGGCTGTGGAGAGGACAGATTGAACTGCTGCTCAGGGGATGCTGGATTACAGCCATGCTCAGTCTTACTGTCCCCATAGGCGGCGCGCGGATGCTTGGACCCACCCAGTGGGAAACTGCCTGGGCGAGGTGGGAGATGAACCGGCTTGAACCAGGGAGGTGGATTATGGGAGGCTTTATCTGGAAACCTGAGAGCTGGTGGAGGATCTGATGACAGACTCTGTCCTGGGTGGTCCACGACCATATTAGCAGGTGGGATTGCCATTGCCTCTGTCTTAATGGCTGGAAACATACATGCATCTTGGCGATGGGGGTTCAACACTGGTGGGTCACTAGGCAGTGGCGCTTCCTCAATTGGATCTGGCCACGGTGGTGGGGCAGGCCAGTCATCATCCTCCTCAATCTCTGGTGCATCACCCGGTAGCGGTGACTGCATTGACTTACTGGTTTGGAGAGAAGATGGGCCCTGCATGCTCTGGACAGCTTCCACTAACTGTCTCATTTCTGCCCGCAGTGCCTTGAGTTCGACCAGATCTGATGACATACGTTGCTGGCTCTGCTGGATGAGGTGGCGCTCCTGACGGATATCCTCTAACTCTGCACTTACTTCCTTATTTGGATGTGTATAGGGGAGCACGAAGGGTAGAGGAGTAGAGTGATCATAGGCTTGTTCCCCATGCCATCTCTCCGGATACAGCTGGGGGGCTAGCTGATTCTCCTGAATGTGCTGTTGGCTCTGAGCTCCATAGCACGAGGCCGTCTCATGGAGAATAGCATCCCGCCTCCACTGAGGGCTGGCTAGGTTGCAGCTAAAGGGGGAAGCGAGGGAGGTCATCCTGGCCTTGTCCTCTTGGTGTCTGAGCTCTACATCCTCTCTATATGCATGGCTAATGTAGCCTGGGTACTCCACCTCATAATCTGCGTAGTGCACAGGTGGGCGAGCATGTCGTTTGGGGCGTGCGCCACAAGCCTCGTACTCTGGGCCTGGTTCCATCTCTGAGGCGAACCTAGTGCATCCGGCTCGAAGGACCAATTAATGTAGTGGAGATATCAAAGATAGGCACGGCTGTGGCACTGATTCAGTCTTTGAGCACTACGGTCACCCCGGTGTGTCGGCCAGAACACCACTTAAGGCCAAATTGCCCAGAGCACGAAAGAAGGAGAGAGCTTGAGGTTCCGTTTGAGGCACTTTATTGTCACCGCTTAATTTCTGGGGCTGTAACACAGCGGGTGTACATAAGTGTGTGTCTGGGTGTGTGTGTGTGTGGCTTCCTACAAAGGAAATAAACAAGGGAAATAACAATAAATAAAGAGAATGGAAAAGTCAAATACTCAAATATAAACATAATACAACATAGTTAACATAATCAAATATAAAGATCAGAAAAATATAATACACTTCAAACTGCTCACACTATGCAACTAAATAGCATTAGTGCGAGGTTAAGCAACCGTCAGTACATGTGAACTACTTCCGGTAGTTATACAAAATAAAAGCGTCCCCCATTATATTCCGCTATAATGCTCTTATTGTGAAGGGCAAGCGGGACGCCATACTTCCGGTTATACTACGTTTGCTATTTTATTAATCCACGTACCTAATTGTTCGCTACAAACTCCGCTACTTCAAAGTAAACAATCACAAGCATCACATACAACATATAGAGAAGGTCTGATAACACAGGAATGACATTATGGACATACGAGCGACCGTACATGCGTCAACAAGCTAAACCGGGGCCAAGCTAACAACATAAGTTAGCATATGAAATGAGGGTGAACTCACGCGTTGCATGCGTGGCCTACCGCTCCAACTATGGACTACATTAGCTCCTAAATGGTAACATACTACAGTACTGACACAACAAAGGCAAAATACGACACAGGTCACTACTTACTTGTCATTTACGCACACCTAACATGCCCCAGGAATCAGTGCACCCCCTCCGGACCAACACTGCTCAGCCGCCATTAAACTGCCCACCTTACTAACCGGATGATGTCACTAGAAGGTGGGCTGGCCCAAACTGACAGAAGATGGAACATTACATGAACTTATATAAACTTATAAACACCAGTAAAACTATTATATGAACTTTGGGGCCTTTTATACAGTGTGCAGTATGTCCTTGAAGATAACAGGATTTGTAACTCATGGCCTTAAAAAATAGGAAAATAAATTCTAAGACTTAACACAGGACCTGAGATATGCATCTTGTCCCTCACCTGATCCATCTACTGTTCACTGAAGCCTCATCAGAAATGGCCTCAACAGTGGTTGTCAAGAAGCCATTGTTAAGGAAGGCCAACAGTGAGAAAAGACTGAAGTATGCAAAAAAAAATAAATAAAAAAATCAGCAGCAAGTGTCTGATGGCGTGATGGAGATTTTTGGTTCAAACCATCTTTAGTATTTGTACGGAGGAGGTCCGTTGAGAGGTACCACAGTGATTTCTGGAGGCTCTGTGCTTTGGAGCCGCATTTGAGTCTACATTGAAGATGGCGGCTGAAAGGCAACAATATCTTGGATATCGGCAGATTTTTGAAATATCTTACAAAGACAGTTACAGACAATTTCCTTCATCTGGATGCATGCATATAAATATGACTGGGCTCTCAGAGGTTCAGGCAATAAATGTACTCATGAGGGGCACTGATGTCCAAAGTGTTCAAAATGTCTGTGAAGACATCAGGGACAGATGTGTGAGGCTCTTGTACTTCATAATTTTCCATAACTCTGTTTTTGATTACAGAATGACAGAGAATGACCATTTGATCACCCACAACGAGTCAGGGCAGATGGTTGTCTCTTCCTGAGCCTGGTTCTACTGGAGCTTTCGTCCTGTTAAAAGGGAGTTTTTCCTTCTCACTGTTGCCAAGTGCTTTCTCAGAAATGGTGGATTGATAGTTGGGGTTACTTCTCTATTATTGCAGTGTCTCTACCTTACAATATGAAGTGCCTTGCAGTGACTGTTGTTGTGATTTAGCACTATATGAAACTGAATTTAATTAAATTTGAATGAGGCCAACAGATACAGTTCAAAGAATTTTTAGGGGGATGAAGCTTCTTAACTCATTCACTGCCAGCCATTGGCAGTGAATGAGTTAAACCCATTGACTCATGCACTGCAATTGACGGCTATAGACGTCAGTGGCAGTGAATGAGTTAATCTGCTGATCTAATTGTGCGCTCTTTTTATAAGATGGCAGTTAACAAAAATGTAAAAAGCAATGTTTTAAAGCCATTGTTATAGTCTATAGCCCGATTTGATGCTTGTTGTTATCATTCTCATTTTCATTTATTTATTGCACATTCTTAAATCAAACAGTTCTTAAATAAATAACAACATGAAAAATGTTTAAATTGTTTTAACAGATTTATCTATTTTTCTTTTCTTTTTCTTTCTTTTTTGGACAAAAGCATGTCTACTTTCCACATAAGACATTGTTTTTCTTGAAATATGCTGTGGAGATTAAGATCTCTGATCAATCCATAACAATTGGATATTAATTGTATATAGACTAAAGTTCTCTTACTATGACATGTCACTTGGGGGAAAGGCATATTATGAGTAAATCTGTCCACCACCCTATCTGTTTTCTCAATTATAGAGTCTGGTGCATATCTAGCTGTTATCAAAAGAGGTGGAGTTGTCATCCAGGTTCCCAGTGTGTCACGGGCCTTATGAGTAATGTTCCTTTACCAAGGATGAGTAAGCTATGGGCAAGGGTTAATACTTGAATACATGAATCATTTTTTTGAAAAACAAAGCATTCATACACTTTCAGAGTACAAACAGGCAAATGTTTCCTTGTACACTGGATCCCACAAATACTCATGAATAAGACCTACGAGAAAGACTCTGCATGGGCAAAGGTGAAGTGTCTTGAGTAATATCTGCATTTGGAAAGTCTTGGAGGTTACCCTGTTCCTTGCTAGACCTGATGGGAGAGATTAAGAGAGAAGTGGGGGATAAATACAAGACAGAAAGAAATAGGGGGAGAGCGTGCTGAGTAAGAAAGGACAGAATGAGTGAGTGTTGGGGGAAAATAGAGAGAAAGAGAGGGGCAAACAGGGAGGTGGAGGATTGTGGGAGAAGTGAAAATATGAGAGGGGTAACACAGTTTGATTGTGGGGGGTCACATAGGCCCAGAGAAGAGTGTGTGTGCGCAATTCACTGGTAGGAGGCAACAGATGTCAGTGCAGGGGGTAAGGCTTTCTCCAAATTGTGCAGCCCCCCCAGGAACATTACTTACTAACAGACCTAGAGGAGATGGTGGGGGTGGAGGAGAGGCAATGAAAGTAGAAGAGAAAACAGAAGAAAGAGCAAAAGTTTAGGAGAGGCAAGAGACTGAATGGAAGGGAGGAGGTGAAAGGAGAGTGTGAGGAGAGGGGAAAGAAAGAAGACTAGCAGAAGACAAAGCCTTGAATGTGGGGCAGAAGTCACAGTGACGTTTAAAAGGTTCCCGAAGGCAAAAGCTTCTAATACTGAACTAAGAGGTTTCCCTAAAAGCCATGTCAAATTTAATTTGGCTGCATTTAAAAAATAAACATATGCTTGCATCAATATGTTTGAATAGGTTATGATCCATATGACAGGGCATTACATTTGTAATTTACCCATTATTTTGTGACCGACAACATAAAAAAAGAAATTCCCAAAAGAAGCTACTTACTTGGCAACCATTTGTTTATTTTGTGTTTAAGTTATAGACACACACACCCTTGCTTATTTAAAATCACATATAAAATGTAAATTTTGAGTTTGTATGTTAACTTAAACACAAATAGAGGTGAGAATGCAGACCTTTATTTCTAGTGCTAAAATCCTGCGTTCATTCTTGCCTTAACGTGTGAAAATCTTATTTCCAAAGTAACCTGTAGTATATCTGTGATTACACTGGGATACCAAGATGTACTACATTATTGCTAATAGGATGTGGGGGACGATGTTTTGATAAAAGTTATTGTTGCAGTAATTTACCAGCTGGAGATGGAGAATTCCACAGGCCACGATAAGTTATGTAACCTCTGTGATAATTAGCAGCAAAGATCGCCAAATGTGCTGTGTCACAGTCACAAGCCAGCTACTCTCAGTATGTGGTGAGTAAACATAAAAAGCTCCAACAGTGGCTCTATTTGCTTTACAACTATACAGATGCTTTTAAAGTGCTGAGCACTCACAAAACTGAAATTCAAGCTGTTTGTTCCCTCCATGTACTCAATTTACTACCTATGATACGTGCCATCTCAAATCTGTTTCAAATGTGGATTCACTCCATAAGACCTGTTCCGAACAATTTTTTTGGGCCCGGTTCTTGCGTAATTTGGCATATCTCAGAATTTTCTCCCTGTTTCTATTCTTTCAGAATGGCTTCTTGACAGCCGCCCTGTTGAAGCCTGTTCATTTATGCCTGTCAAACTCTGTCTTTGGTATTTTTTTAAAGGTTAAATAAAAGAATAATGTCACATGATGTGTTTTTTGTGACGTGCTGCTAGTAACAAAGTAACAATTTAAAAGGGTTTCAGTGCTAAGTTGTCTGTTAAGTAGAGATAAAACACTGGCTCATCCCTTGAGTTAGGTGTTTTTTATGCTCAAATGATCGACAGGGTAGATAAAATCCTGAAAATGGTCATAAACAAGGACTGAAGTGAAAATGGAATCACTTTAAAAGAGCGCTTTGGAAGCAAACAACAAAGAAATGAGGGGTGGCTCAAGAGTTTTGCACAGTTCTGTAGTCAGAGACTATGTCCTTAAGTTTTGTGGCTAATTCTGCCTTTGAGAAAAGTATAATTACCAATTTTCTTCTGCCAACACCCCTTATTACATTTCATTTCTTCAATCTGGGGGTACAGATAAACATTTTCTGGAAACTTTGTTTTGACCAAAGTCTCTTAAGCAGATGGCACAAATCCTCTGACAGAAAATCTGTGCTGAAAAATGTGTAAATCTGTCATAAACACATTCCAGTGCTGACCAAGTAAAACGACCGTGATCTCTGTGAGCAGCTCCTGTTGGCAAACAGCATCTGTGAAGCCACAGCCCCCTGAGAACATTCCCAGAAACTTCTAAGCATTCTTACAATCTGTCATGGTCCTGGGCCATGTGGGCCCAGTATTCTTAGTTCCTTGTATTTTTGTATTTCGTTCCTTATTTAGGCCATGTCTTCTGAGTTGCCCTGTTGTGTTGTTCCCTAAGTGTTTTCCCTTCATGGCTTTCCCCCCTGTGTGCCCTCTATGTATTTATGAGCCCTCGTCTCCCTTTGTGGTTGTTTCATGTTTCCCCAGCCCGTTATGTCTGTGTTTTCCCCGTGCTCTCTCTCCTCCTGTCTGAACCTCTGTGCCTGTACATGTCATGTTCAGTTCACCCCGCCCTGTCTCGTTATGATTATCTGTGTCACCTGTGTTCCCCGTGTGTGCCCACTTTCCTCGTTTACCCTCTGTGTATTTCTGTCTGAGTCTCCCTCTGTTCGGCGTCGCGTTCTCCCTCATGTTGTGTGTAATTCTCCCCGTGGTTCGGTTCCTTGTACAGTTCATGCTTTAGTTTTCCCAGTTTTAGTTTATTTTGTATTGCCTCCCGTGGCCAGCAATAAAGCTGTGTTTTTGAGTTTATCCCCGTGTCTGTGAATCTGCATCTTGGGTCCTTCCCCTGCCTGCCACACAACGTATCATGACACAATCTATCCATTTCCAGAAAATCCACAAAATTACCACTCCTAGTTTTTGTTTTTTTGTTTTTTAAGTTTTTAAATGCTACCTCTTCACAGTAGTTCTCATTAATCTGTGTTTATTTATTTTTTTATGGTAGACTACCTGACGAACACTTTTAAAACTGTTGGTGCTTTGTACCCTCTCCTGCTTCCAGCCACAGATAAATTTTGCCCTCTGTGGCACACAGTTTTGTACACATGGAACTTGATCTGTCATTTCTCTTCAACATTTCTTATTTATATTTTTAATAAGTCAGCTGGGGATCATTCCTCAGGGCCTCCGCTCCTGGCCGCCGCCCGGCACACAATGCACCCGACCCCTATGGCACCTCCTGCGGGTGGTGGGCCTGCGGGAAGATGGGCCCATGTCCCCATTTCGGGCTGTGCCCGGCCGGGCCCCATGGACTGCCCGGCCACCAGACGCTCGCCCTCGGGCACCCTCCCCGGGCCTGGCTCCAGGGCGGGGCCCAGTAACCCTATCCCGGGCAGGGTAAACCGTTCCCTCGATGTTTTCTTCATAAGGGTCTTCTGAATCTGGGAGGAGGCCCCGGGGCAGACCCAGGACACGCTGGAGAGATTATATCTCTCGGCTGGCCTGGGAACGCCTTGGTGTTCCCCCGGATAAGCTGGAGGAGGTGGCTGGGGAGAGGGAGGTCTGGGCTTCTCTGCTTAGGCTGCTGCCCCCGCGACCTGGCCCCGGATAAAGCAGATGAAGATGGATGGATTTTTAATAAGGATATAAAAAAGAATTACAAATATATATATATATATATATATATATATATATATATATATATATATATATATATATATATATATATATATAACCATAGCCGGTTACCAAGATTACGTGAAGTACCCTCAGAAGGTCTGCTAGATGATGTTAATGCAGCACTACGGGCAATACCTACAACCACGATTACCGACACTAACAAGCTGATCTACAATACGGCAGCAGTGATCAGTGAGATGCTTGGCTACAAGTTGAACAGCCACAAGGGGCAGTACCCTCCATGGAGAAGGAGGCTAGAGGGCAAGATCAAAGTAGCACGGAGGGAGGTTAGCCAACTAACGGAGTTGCAGAAAGGTGCGACAAATAAGGTGCCTAAGAAATACAGCAAGTTGTCCATACCTGAGGCCTTGGAAACTGCCAAGCAAAGACTCACAGCCTTGGCCAGCCGCTTGAGGAGGTACACCAGAGAGATAGAAGGCAGGAGAATAAACCAGCTGTTCTCCACAGAACCAGCAAAGGTGTACTCTCAGTGGCAAGGGAACAATAAGAGAACAGCACCACCAAGGCTGGAAACGGAGCAATACTGGAAGAGCATATGGGAGAAGGATGCAACCCATAACGGCAATGCTCAGTGGCTAGAGGATCTGAGGGCAGACCACAGCGACCTCCCTGAACAGGGTCCAGTAACCATCACAGTGGCAGATATCCAAGAAAGGGTCTCCAGTATGAAGAGTTGGACAGCACCAGGGCCCGACATGGTTCACGCCTACTGGCTGAAGAAGCTGACTGCACTCCACGAGCGTCTGGCAGCACAAATGAACCAGCTGCTAGTTAACGAAAGACACCCGGAATGGCTAACTGAAGGCCGGACGGTCCTGATCCCCAAGGACCCCAAGAAGGGACCGGTCCCCTCCAACTACCGACCAATAACCTGCCTCAGTACTACATGGAAGCTCCTGTCAGGCATCATATCGGCTAAGATGAACAGGCACATGGGTCAATACATGAGCGGGACACAGAAAGGAATTGGCAAGAATACCAGAGGTGCAAAACACCAGCTACTGGTAGACAGAACAATCAGCCGAGACTGCAAGACCAGACTGACCAACCTGTGCACTGCCTGGATTGATTACAAGAAGGCCTATGACTCAATGCCCCACAGCTGGATACTGGAATGCCTAGAATTGTACAAGATCAATGGGACCCTAAGAGCCTTCATCAGGAACTCAATGGGGATGTGGCGTACAACACTAGAGGCCAACTCCAAGCCCATAGCACAAGTTACCATCAAGTGCGGGATCTACCAAGGAGATGCTCTGTCCCCACTGCTGTTCTGCATAGGCCTGAACCCCCTCAGTGAGATCATTAACAAGACTGGCTACGGATACCGACTACGGAACGGAGCAGTTGTCAGCCACCTCCTGTACATGGATGACATCAAGCTGTATGCCAAGAGTGAACGAGACATCGATTCACTGATCCACACTACCAGGCTATACAGCAATGACATTGGAATGTCGTTCGGACTGGAGAAGTGTAGTCGGATGGTAACAAAGAGAGGGAAGGTAGTCAGAACTGAGGGGATTGAACTACCAGAAGGCAACATTGCAGACATAGAGGACAGTTACAAGTACCTGGGGATCCCGCAGGCAAATGGGAACCATGAAGAGGCCGCTAGAAAGGCTGCAACCACCAAGTACCTGCAGAGGGTCAGGCAAGTCCTGAGGAGTCAGCTGAATGGTAAGAACAAGATCCGGGCCATCAACACATACGCCCTGCCCGTGATCAGGTACCCTGCTGGGGTAATAAGCTGGCCAAAGGAGGAGATAGAAGCCACTGACATAAAGACAAGAAAGCTCCTGACCATGCATGGAGGGTTTCACCCCAAGTCCAGCACCCTGAGGCTGTACGCTAAGCGGAAGGAAGGGGGCCGGGGACTGGTGAGTGTCAGCACCACAGTCCAGGATGAGACAAGGAACATCCAAGAATACATTGGGAAGATGGCCCCAACTGACCGAGTGCTCAGTGAATACCTCAGGCAGCAGAAACCCAAGAAAGAGGAGGGAGACGAGGAACCATCATGGAAGGACAGGCCCCTGCACGGTATGTACCACCGGCAGATAGAGGAGGTGGCTGATATCCAGAAATCCTACCAGTGGCTGGACAAAGCTGGACTGAAAGACAGCACAGAGGCACTAATCATGGCAGCACAAGAACAAGCTCTGAGTACAAGATCCATAGAGGCTGGGGTCTATCACACCAGGCAAGACCCCAGGTGCAGGCTGTGTAAAGATGCCCCAGAGACTATCCAGCACATAACAGCAGGGTGCAAGATGCTAGCAGGCAAGGCATACATGGAACGCCATAACCAAGTGGCCGGCATAGTGTACAGGAACATCTGTGCCGAGTATAACCTAGAAGTCCCGAGGTCAAAATGGGAGATGCCCCCAAGGGTGGTGGAGAATGACCGAGCTAAGATCCTGTGGGACTTCCAGATACAGACGGACAAAATGGTGGTGGCTAACCAACCGGACATAGTGGTGGTAGACAAACAGAAGAAGACGGCCGTAGTGATCGATGTAGCGGTTCCCAATGACAGCAATATCAGGAAGAAGGAACACGAGAAGCTGGAGAAATACCAAGGGCTCAGAGAAGAGCTCGAGAGGATGTGGAGGGTGAAGGTAACGGTGGTCCCCGTGGTAATCGGAGCACTAGGTGCGGTGACTCCCAAGCTAGGCGAGTGGCTCCAGCAGATCCCGGGAAAAACATCGGAGATCTCTGTCCAGAAGAGCGCAGTCCTGGGAACAGCTAAGATACTGCGCAGGACCCTCAAGCTCCCAGGCCTCTGGTAGAGGACCCGAGCTTGAAGGATAAACCGCCCGCAGGGGCGTGCTGGGTGTTTTTATATATATATATATATATATATATATATATATATATATATATATATATATATATATATATATATATATATATATATATATATATATATATATATATATAGAGAGAGAGAGAGAGAGAGAGAGATTTTTTCTTGTCTGTGTTTGCACTACACTATAAATATATTTCTTGTTCTTGTATAATTTTGTTGACCTTAAAAAGCACCTTGAGTCCTTGGTGATGAAGGAGATCTTTATCAGATATGCTAAACTTTTCCTCCCTCTACAGCAGACCCTATCATAAGGTAATCTTTTATCAGTTTCCAAATGTGTCCTCATCTGGTGGAAATTTGCATTTTCTTAAACGCGGAAGAAAAACATTTTCAAGCACAAAATTATGTCAGTCAACTGCTTACTCACTGAACACCATTAGAATCAAAATCATTCCCTAAAATTAGACTTACATCCACGTTTGTTTCTGATATTTGGTGGAGATCATTAGATAGGACAGCAAAACAGAACATTTTACTGCAGGGAGTGTTTTTAAAAGCGAAGTGGGAATTAATCAGTTCTATATAGATTTATATTCCTTTTACTCCTGTGTAGAGAGTCGCTTGAGTAATTCCTTCCAATTTACTGTATCAGTGTTTTTACTATTTCATGAGGAGCCATGCTGCATTCAAGAGCTTTTATGGTGTGCTGTTTGCAAGTAAGTGTCAATGAAAAACATCTCCCACAGTTCAGCCGCTCAGTAAGGATACTGCTCTGAATATAAAAGTCTTGTGTCAGACAGGATGGTGGTGCTTTAATGATGTTGCCCTGCAGGAAGAAGCTCCTCTGTTCTAATATGCTGGCTGGGACCTGTTGGTTTGATTGGTGTTATTGTTCATTCTAAATTGGCCATAGGTGTGAATCTGAGCCCTCAAACGGACTGGTGACCTGCCCAAACTCTGTGTACTCTGTCTTTTGCCCATAGGCTAGGCTTCAGCCACCATGAGCATAGATGGATGGAAGAGTTTCTCTGTCCTGCTGTATAATTAGCTGAATGGAACCAGGAACACCGTAGAATATAATGAGGTTTCACCTGTATCTCCTTCCAGAACAGAGTAGAAATATGAGCCATGTGAGACAGACTGTTAACTTCATTGTCTATAAATTAGCAGGACATGTTTATCCAGGCTGCTGCGAAAAAGCTGATGCTGTTTCACTTCCTTTGTGCTAAGTGGTTGCAAACAATGTTGTGGTTAACCTTCTATTGAAGTAGTTAGCGTTGGAAAAACTTGGGACATCAGAAAAGTTTTTATAAAAACTGGAAGAAGAAGAACTTATAATTTCTCACAGAGAATGAGGTTATCAATCAAATTCACTGTTAGACATGCCCACAGCTACCCACTCAGATGCATTCTGAAAAAATGAAATCTGTTGAGTTAGTGTGGTGGGAGTAGTAGGAGTATGAGAGACATACTACCCCACCACAAGATTTGTCTAATCCTTTGAAACGCCTGCTTCAGCACTGCTGGAAAATGTCTATCTCAATACAATGGGCTTCCAACTGCAGTGCCATGCCCTTGTCAGAGCCATGATTAGCTGTGTAAAATGAGTGAGATTAATGATGTGATAATTTCTGACTTCAGCTGCAGGAGTGGGAGTCTTGGATCCTTTCTCCTGCTCAGGTCCAGCATTCCCTACCAGACTGTCCTGCAAGGTAGGTAGGACAGTTTACTGGCTTAAATCCAGCTGGGGGAAAAAGCTGGAAAGGATGCCAATAAAACTGCTTCCTTCTCCAGGAAGAGCTGTCTGTAATGAAGTCAGAGCCCACTATAAATCAAATACAATTAGTGAACTTGCTGGTTCTTTACCTTTGTATTTCTTTTTTTTTTTCACTTTTACTTTATAATTATATCCAACAAGGTCAGGGTCAAACCAAATCTAATCATCCAGACCTCAGAAACAACTCTCCCCTTTGAGGTCCTGTCCTTGAACTCTAAAACTACCCATATTTGCTCTAATAGCTCAAAGCCAGAACCTGAGCCTCCCCCTTTCCACCATAAATAAATCCCATCTCTAGCTTAAGATGCTCTACCTAGGCTAATAACCTCTGCTCTAACCCAAACTACCCCAGACCTAAAATGCCCCAACTTCAGGTCTGATTACATACTCCTAGTCACAACTCCAGATTTCCTTCCCATATTCTTCCCTTCAGCAGTATTACTTTCAGCCTGGCCCAGTTCACAGCTCAGTCTAATCCACACAAGGACCTAGCCAGTGTAAAACAGGGTGCACTTCATAAAAAGGTGATGTCAGCTGGCAACAGGGACAGACGGCACTCTGTGCTCCGAGCATTTGACTGTGTGTGTCGGGGCACGCTTGCCTGGTTGTGTAAATGTTGTGTATGTGTGTCACTTTGACCCAGTCTTCATCAGCAGACAGCTTTCAGTAGGTTTCAGCTGGCTTTGAAGTGATCTCACGGGAGTCATTAGCCAAAGCAACGGCCCTGCCTGAAGAAGAAT
The DNA here is from genome assembly GCF_057381915.1 of Diplotaxodon limnothrissa. Taxonomy (NCBI): domain Eukaryota; kingdom Metazoa; phylum Chordata; class Actinopteri; order Cichliformes; family Cichlidae; genus Diplotaxodon; species Diplotaxodon limnothrissa. The sequence continues at coordinate 13,626,861 of NC_140606.1, read as the reverse complement.
GGCCTCATGGAATAAAAAGGAGGTGACAGCATTTAATGTGCACGTTTCTGAGTGACAGAAACATTTCATGACTGGAGCCAGTTTTGTTGCACAGAAGACACTTTTCTTTCAATTTTTTGTCATTCTAAATTGTTTTGAGGCTGTGATTAAATGATAAACTGATTCACGTTAAACCACATCTACAGCCTGCATTTTTAATGAAAATGACTACACCAACACTGTCTCACTAAATTCTTTCTTTTGCACTTACTTTCAAATTTTGCCACTTTAAATCAAATGACTGCGCTTCTTTTCAAGTAATTCTTTATGACCAGCAGGTTTGCTTTTAACTGGATGATCATTAACAGTGCTCCCAAACCACATGTATAAAGCCATAAAATTTACATAGGGAAAAGTTACCGTGTCAAATTTGCTCTTTTCAACAAAGTTCCTCTTATTTAAATTTTAACATAACCTCAAGTTCTCCTTCAACTTAAGTTCAAAGCTGCCCAAATCTAGCCAAACCTATCATCAAACCACAAAACGTCCAACAATTAACCTGTGTTATAAAAACAAATGGGAAGAGACAAGAGGCCTATGTGAGTGTGGCAGTTAATAAAATGTTGGAGATGTATTTTGTTCCTGCTGTACTGATCTTGATCAGAGCTTGGCCTAAAACATTTGTGCTTTTCTACTTAAAGGAAAGGCCTGACATTTGCCAGCCTTCAAGCTTACATAAGATGCATTTTACTTTGATGGTTAACAAATTCCTATAACCAGCATGTGTAAACATCACAAATAAATATCATCCTTTTTTTGTCCAATTTCATTCTAAGGGCTTATATATTGTGTTTATCTTGTTTTTTATCTCAGCTGTTTCTCTTTTTTTCCACCTTTTCTTTTTTTCTTTTCAACCACAGTGCAACTCCCAGATTGAGACACACACACACTTGCTCTCTTGACACGTGCAGTTAAATTGATCGTGATGGAGGCACCACACCCTGGTGGAGTCACTCCTTGATGCATTACAAGGTTACACCCCTGTTTGCTCTGGTTCAAATTCCAAGTGGGCAACAGCTCATTTTCCCACTGGGCGATATCAATGAGGGCGATTTGGCATTTTGAGCAGCATCCGCTCATTTGCATGTATGGACACTAAAACTCACACACTGCACATCTACTGACATCTGAATCATCAAACATGCCAAGTTGCTCAGAGACTTATTAACTCGTGTTCTTCTTTTTGTTCCTGTTTATGTGGCTTGTAGCTGGCTAAGTGTTGCCACTTCATTCCTGAATATTTTTCTTGCAAAATAAATCTTCATTTGCACCATTTTTGGGAAGTAAAGTGTAATAAAAAACTTCTGCCTGTCGACTAATCTGTGACATCTGGAGCTATTCTACAAATGTATTTTAACCATATGCAAATATGTGGACAAATTGACCTCAGTTACCAAGGTATCGTGCTTTCTTTTAAATGTTACTTGTTAAGGAGCAATTTCTGTGCTTAAGAACAGTAAAGGTCTATAGAACCGATGCGGTGTGCATATCTGCTTGAAGCAGGCACGTTTTAGTTCTGTGCAAACTGTTTGGAAGAGTTGAAGAAGTGAGAGCATATACTTTTTCTGATATGTGGGACACTTTTGTAATTTGTCTCAGTCTGTTCACAGCTGCTGTTCTGTGTATGTGTGCTAGTGAATGTGATGTGTGCAAGCATGTGTGCATGGTCAGAAATCTAAATAAAAATGCATGTAAATATTAAAGCATGACAGCATCCAGACATACAGATATTGTGGTTTAGCTTTGTAAGCTTCTAGCAGTATCTATAGACGTCTTTTTGGCTTTGCATATTTGCATTCATTTGCATTAGTCTGTTAGCCATGTGTGCTAATGAGTGCAGAAGTTTTCACTCAAACACTAAGTGTTTCCTAGAAGGCTAGATAGCTGATGGAGCGTGGTGGTCGTTTTGGGCTGAGAGCAAGGGATTTTCCCCAACAGCCTAATTAGAGCCAGCAATGATGTCATACACTAACCATGGGTCACTGTTGTCAGGACGACAGGTACTGCATAAACCCAGAGCTGTTAAAAAACAGTTTCGTTCGGCGATTTCAAGACAGTGTTGGTAAATTGCTGCTGCGTGGTGATTAATAACACCCTTTCATCTAGACTATTTAAGATAACTTTCTCTTTAAACCCTCTCTGTTGGTGTTTGATTTTGGATCACAAGGATCTGTGGCACATCTAATGATGTATAATGTAATACTGGCAGTAATCAGAGAAGTGTGTTTTCATAAGACTTTCCACAATTTCTTCAAAGTCTTGCTGTAGTGATCAAACAAATGATATGGTAATATAATTAATGAAATAATGCATGCTCTTGCTGCGCTGCACACTAATCTGCCTGCTTAAACACAACCATGTATGTGTACATCAGTGCGGGTCAATCACACACACATGCTATGCTGCAGGATGTTTGTGTGTGTTAGCCTAATTGCCTTCATACAATACTGTCTTTCTTTGTGCGAAAGGAGCAATAAAGGATGCATGGCCAGATGTTGCTAGGGAGGCTGTCTACTAGTTTTTCTCACAAATACACACATGCACATGCACACATACACACATTTTAGCCAATGTGTTCTTAATTTTTTTAGGCAAAATGACACACCACAGACCCACTATCTCTACTTGAATGCTCACACATGACACACAAATGAAAAGGCTCTCTGTCCAGATATTCCTGGAAATGTGTACTAAACACACACACACATACTCACACACAGTGAGACACATCCCATCTTTATTTTACATGCATTGCCTATTTACCATGCTGTCGTCACAGGCCTGGTGATCCAACCATCCTTTTCCTTTTCAGTGCATGGCCAGTGTCCTGAATAGAAAAGAAGCCTTTCAGAGCACAAACTGTAAAACATATTGGCTTGATGAACAATATACTTGGCATATTTAGCTCTCTGTTGTGGGAAAGAACATAAATGAGACAATGGCAATATTTAGCACTGTGTACGCAGTGGGGAATATGAATAACAGATCCTTTCACTAACAAAAGGCTAACAAAGCAAATGACAAAGATGCACAATAAAGCCCCTTAAAGAAACAAGTGGAAATGATACTTCCAAAGAGGAAACAGTCAAAAGGTGATTAATGATTCACTTAGTGAAAACAAAATATTGAGTCAAAGTAAATGGGGTTCTGGGAAGGGAGAAGAAGAGGTGACTGGGCTGTTTATCACCCAAGTAAAGACCTGGCTAACCTATTGGAAACAACCTGGTAGTGATTTTACAAGACAAAAGGTAGTCAGTCTTTTCTTAACACAATTCAAGCTCTACTTTTGAACAATGCGTCATGTTGTATGTACATGATGATGATGATATAATGGAGACAGAGAAGGGAGTTGAGCTGGCAATGTGTTTGAGAACGAGGAGATGGGGAGGCTTAGAAGAACAAATGTGAGAGCTCCTGCATGTGATGATAAAAACCAAAGAAGATTAAGGAAGGAAAATGAATACAAAAGTAAAAGAAATTCAAAGAGCTGCTGATGAGACAGAATGAAAGACATGGAAGAACAAAGGAACAGTATGCAAGATGAACAGCATGAGAGATTTCATAAATAAAAGGTAGAGAGTTTGATGCTGTGAATAAAGCTGTTGGCACATGTAGTGACATTTGTGGTGTGCACTGGGCGACCTGTTTTCCGAAGCAGATGGCAGAGAGACATCTTTCAATCAGACTACATAAATGATGTATGGATACAGAGTCAGCTTATTTGTTGACAGAGGATGCCGCAAAGATGGAGTGAGCAGAAGCGTTACATCTAAAGAAAGACATTAGCTGCATTTACAGTGAATAAACAGAGAAACCACAGAACCATGTCGTTAGAATGTAATCCAGTACATCAGCACGTTACACTGTCCTTTAACTCTTCCATCAGCTGAGAGATCCAGCTCCAACTCCAGGCAGATAACACACTGAGTCTCTGTTGCTTCTTTGCTGACAACTCACACTGTGATTTCTTCTTTGAATCAAGGCTGTTTTGTTGTATTTTTCCAATGATAAGCCAGTATAGCAAGAAAAATAAAATTCCTCTCACTTGGACAATTTGAAATCAACGCAAAAGTTGCAGGTATGCCCAACAAAGTTAATATGTACTTTAAGGGGGGGGGGGGGGGGGGGGGGGGGGGGTGTTCTTTTTTGTACTGATTAAAAACTTGTGTTTGTTTGGTTTTCATTCCCAGACTTTGGTCTGTTGATACCATTTCCACTTATTCCAATTGTTATGCTCATTGTTCATGGATACGGATCGGTGAATGAATACAATGTGAATACTGTTAATCCCACCTTCACAGTTTGGATTGGCGATTTGATTCTCCAACCAACAGAAAATGTAATTAGTAGGTATCAATATTAGAACTACTTTATTTACTAAACTATTTGGAAATTTGGGATATGGAGTAACTATGCTGTGCAGCTTCAAAACATAGATTTAATCAAACACAAACTTAAGAGAAGAAAATAACAGGAAGTGGCCCATAAAACTGTCCCATTAAAATTTAAAAAACAAAGACTGTTATAAAGCATTAAAGAGTTAGTTGAATTAGAATTCAAATAGCGTTCCTAACCTGTGGTTTAGAGGACAAAAGTGAACATCAAAAGCCCTAAAAGTGCCACAAAATATTGAAAATTGTGTCTAGAGTTACAAATATTTAGCAGTTTTGTTTGTTGGTTCGTTCGTTCGTTCATTTGTTGCACAATATTCTATTAATTTCTTCATATTTATGGCTACTTTTTATACCAAGCAGTTTACTTTAGGTAAGCACTTTTATTACAGTAGTTATTGGAATATATATTTAAGTAAGAATGAACCCAATCAGAAAAGCTTGCATCATGTAAACAAAGTGATCATGGGTATGACTGTGGTGCGTTTAAATCCTGGACAAATGAAAGTGAGCATGTACTCTTCCATCTATTATCTCATTTGTCAGTATCCATAATTTTGGTGACCGTGCTTGAACATGTGACCTCTATAGGTTTTTAAATAACTGAAATATTATTGGGTGTTTTTGTGTTTGCATCTTTCTTTCTCTCATTCTTGTGTAAGGAAACACATACACACAGGTGCTCAGCAGTACTGCAGCGAAGGCTGATTTCTATGTACACTGGACTTAGAATCTCATGCAGAATATGTAAACAGGACACCTTATCCCATTATTTTATCCAGCACTCGTGTAAATACTTTGGTGGTGGTACTCATCAATTATATCTGGACAGAAAACATTTGGCTTGTGTAACCACAGCAACTGTTGAGTTCTTTAATCCTCTGAAGCCAAAATGAGTGAGCCGAGTGTGTCCTGAGACTCTTGGATCATTAACACTTACTGAAACAACCTCGCATGTTTAGCCATAACACACCCACATGTAAACCTATCAGCAATCTTGGCTTTCCTTGTGACCACATACATGGACATAAGAGGCATCAATAATGTGTCACCCTTTCCAGAACTGATTCCTGCTAAATTTCAGCACCGATTTCAATGCTTTTTGGCATGCCACTGAGCATAATGAACATATGATGGTTTAACATCATTACGTAAGACAAGAGATCGCTCTGGTACACCGTATAGAGTTTCACTAAAGCCTAATCTCCAAAATGGCATGGTAAATCTGGATATTGACATGTAATTGGTTCACTGACACATTTGCATGCCATCAATTAGCAGTGTGAGGTATCAGATTAAGTTGTTCTAACAGGGAAATTAGGCAGACTAAGGTTTAAATGACCCGGAGGAAACTCTGTGGTGGTCGAGTCTTCCTTTGTAAAATAAATAAAGACAGAGTAGTTTATTTTTACTGTGGCTAAACAGGAGAGAGGGGGAGAAAAGAGTAAAGGAGAGGAAAAAAGAAGAGATGGTGGTTTGTTTTCATTGTGACAAAATGGGTTTGTTTTTAGTCTGCAGTGTTTGGAATTGAAGTTATCTCCTGTGTCAGCCAGAATAAAAGCAACAAAAAAAATGACAGAGATAGAAAGAGAAGGTGGCCGGAGCGACAGGAAGGTGTAACACAAGGAGGGAAGTGCTAAAGGCAAGAGGAAGAAAGAGAGGGGAAGAGAAAAAAAGAGAGTATTGGCTCATATGTTCATGTTTCGTGTTGGGAAATCAGAGGATTGCTACAGCCTACTCTGAGACCGAATCCCTTTAAAAGTGTCTGACAATACTCTGTTGCTGTTGACGCATTCACAGCATAACAGCGTCACTGCTTTAATTGATCCCTGCATTGTGTGCAGAAAAAAAAAGATTTTCTTGCTTTGTGCTGGGAAACATGTGGTTTCACCAATGTTCTGCAAATAATGGCTCTGATTACTGAGCTGTTGTGACAGATATTACATAACTGTTATACAGTTTTTGTAATTTTTGTGATGATGCAGATTCAGTTTCTCATCAGAAGAGAATAAGACTATAGATGACAAAACCTTTAACGATAATGACATTGCCTTTGGCCCAGTGTAAATATTTAAACTGTAAAGGACTGAATGTCATCATTTGTCAGCATGTTACGTCTCTTCTGAAAGTTCTAAACTGCAGCTTACTGAATTTGATGCAGCAAAAATAAAGCACAACAAATGTTTTAGAAAATCTGATGTGAGAAGGACCAACTGGCCTGACTGTGAAAATGTTCGCTCATTGTGTAACAACTTACAATTACAATGCATTAGACAATGAGCATACCATGGAAAAGACATTGTAAGGACAAGATTTTATTTTTTTTATTCAATGTGACTCAAAAAGGATGACCACTGACTTATCAATAAAGCACTTACAGAAAGTTATTTTCCCATAGACTTCTGAAGGACAGTGAGTCTTTTTGTAACCCCGGCTATCACCATCTGGTGAATTTGACATAGAATGCAGGTTTAGGAGCTGGCTTTTTCCAACCCAGAAGCTATGTCCATGTTTTATACTTTCTATGATCTTCAGAGTTAGGCCTGCTTTCAGAAAAAAATAGCCAACTGGAGCAATAACATAGCAGTAAGTTAAAGTATGTTGCAAAAAGATAACAATGGTGCGTATGGAATAAAATAAAATACATTTTAGATGCATGTTTAGAGGTCCCTCCCACATTGGTTTCAACTGATACCTATTTTTAAATTTCACTGGGCAAGCAGTGTCTGCTTTGCTTGCCCCGGTGGAAAGCCACTGGTGGACACTAATACAGGTATGTGGACTGAAAAAAGAAGTTGTATCCTTCCCCCACCTCCTTCCGGTCTATAATGTGAACGTTTGCAAAGTTAAAAGCCTCAGTAAAGCTGTTTGCAAAAGGATAGCTCGAGATCAGAATGACTAATATGAGAACACCAGACAGATATCAGTGAGACAAGACACATGTATTTTCTGCATGAAAATCCCTGTGATATATATACATGAAACAAAAAAAACCCCACAAACACCCAGCACGCCACTGCGGGCAGTTAATCCTCCAAGCTCGCATCCTCTACCAGAGACCTGGGAGCTTGAGGGTCCTGCGCAGTATCTTAGCTGTTCCCAGGACTGCACTCTTCTGGACAGAGATCTCCGATGATGGTTCCTCGTCTCCCTCCTCTTTCTTGGGTTTCTGCTGCCTGAGGTATTCACTGAGCACTCGGTCAGTTGGGGCCATCTTCCATCTTCCCAATGTATTCTTGGATGTTCGCTGTCTCATCCTGGACTGTGGTGCTGACACTCACCAGTCCCCGGCCCCCTTCCTTCCACTTAGCATACAGCCTCAGGGTGCTGGACTTGGGGTGAAACCCTCTATGCATGGTAAGGAGCTTTCTTGTCTTTATGTCAGTGGCTTCTATCTCCTCCTATGCCGAACAGCAGTGGGGACAGAGCATCTCCTTGGTAGATCCCGCACTTGATGGTGACTTGTGCTATGGGCTTGGAGTTGGCCTCTAGTGTTGTACACCACATCCCCATTGAGTTCCTGATGAAGGTTCTCAGGGTCCTGTTGATCTTATATAGTTCTAGGCATTCCAGGATCCAGGTGTGGGGCATTGAGTAGGCCTTCTTGTAATCAATCCAGGCAGTGCACAGGTTGGTCAGTCTGGTCTTGCAGTCTCGGCTGACTGCTTGGTCTGCCAGTAGCTGGTGTTTTGCGCCTCTGGTATTCTTGCCCATGCTTTTCTGTGCCCCGCTCATGTATTGACCCATGTGCCTGTTCATCTTAGCCGCTATGATGCCTGACAGGAGCTTCCACGTGGTGCTGAGGCAGGTTATTGGTCGGTAGTTGGAGGGGACTGGTCCCTTCTGGGGGTGCTTGAGGATCAGGACTGTCCGGCCTTCAGTTAGCCATTCCGGGTGTCTCTCGTCAACTAGCAGCTGGTTCATTTGTGCTGCCAGGCACTTGTGGAGTGCAGTCAGCTTCTTCAGCCAGTAGGCGTGAACCATGTCAGGGCCTGGTGCTGTCCAATTCTTCATACTGGAGACCCTTTCTTGGATATCTGCCACTGTGATATATATATATATATTTATTTATTTATTTATCTGGGCAAGAGACGAAAACAGGGCGTTGTTGGAATGCTACTACGCAAGTAACCCCGGCGGAAGGGGCTACATGAATAGGATGACGGACCTATGGATTCTTCGATACCCAACATCCACAATGACGGCGAAACAACTAGTAGCTCAGTGTTCCAACATTCGAAAGAAGGGACTGCTCTCACAGCTAGAGATTGACGAGGTACAACACAAAGGAGGAGTCAGGACGCCAGGTCAGGGGGGAGATATCATCACCCCCACCCAAGATTGGGTACATAGCCCCAAGTGCGATAGGAAAAGGATCGTTGAGTGCGAGAGGAACTGACCTGAAAAATAGGATAATGGCCAAGCTTGAAACCTGGATACCCCGTAGCTGGTTACCAAGATTATGCGAAGTACCCTCAGAAGGTCTGCTAGATGATGTTAATGCAGCACTACGGACAATACCTACAACCACGATTACCGACACTAACAAGCTGATCTACAATACGGCAGCAGTGATCAGTGAGATGCTTGGCTACAAGTTGAACAGCCACAAGGGGCAGTACCCTCCATGGAGAAGGAGGCTAGAGGGCAAGATCAAAGTAGCACGGAGGGAGGTTAGCCAACTAACGGAGTTGCAGAAAGGTGCGACAAAGAAGGTGCATAAGAAATACAGCAAGCTGTCCATACCTGAGGCCTTGGAAACTGCCAAGCAAAGACTCACAGCCTTGGCCAGCCGCTTGAGGAGGTACACCAGAGAGATAGAAGGCAGGAGAATAAACCAGCTGTTCTCCACAGAACCAGCAAAGGTGTACTCTCAGTGGCAAGGGAACAATAATAAGAGAACAGCACCACCAAGGCTGGAGACGGAGCAATACTGGAAGAGCATATGGGAGAAGGACGCAACCCATAACGGCAATGCTCAGTGGCTAGTGGATCTGAGGGCAGACCACAGCGACCTCCCTGAACAGGGTCCAGTAACCATCACAGTGGCAGATATCCAAGAAAGGGTCTCCAGTATGAAGAGTTGGACAGCACCAGGGCCCGACATGGTTCACGCCTACTGGCTAAAGAAGCTGACTGCACTCCACGAGCGTCTGGCAGCACAAATGAACCAGCTGCTAGTTAACGAGAGACACCCGGAATGGCTAACCGAAGGTCGGACGGTCCTGATCCCCAAGGACCCCAAGAAGGGACCGGTCCCCTCCAACTACCGACCAATAACCTGCCTCAGTACTACATGGAAGCTCCTGTCAGGCATCATATCGGCTAAGATGAACAGGCACATGGGTCAATACATGAGTGGGACACAGAAAGGAATTGGCAAGAATACCAGAGGCGCAAAACACCAGCTACTGGTAGACAGAACAGTCAGCCGAGACTGCAAGACCAGACTGACCAACCTGTGCACTGCCTGGATTGATTACAAGAAGGCCTATGACTCAATGCCCCACAGCTGGATCCTGGAATGCCTAGAATTGTACAAGATCAATGGGACCCTAAGAGCCTTCATCAGGAACTCAATGGGAATGTGGCGTACAACACTAGAGGCCAACTCCAAGCCCATAGCACAAGTCACCATCAAGTGCGGGATCTACCAAGGAGATGCTCTGTCCCCACTGCTGTTCTGCATAGGCCTGAACCCCCTCAGTGAGATCATTAACAAGACTGGCTACGGATACCGACTACGGAACGGAGCAGTTGTCAGCCACCTCCTGTACATGGATGACATCAAGCTGTATGCCAAGAGTGAACGAGATATCGATTCACTGATCCACACTACCAGGCTATACAGCAATGACATTGGAATGTCGTTCGGACTGGAGAAGTGTAGTCGGATGGTAACAAAGAGAGGGAATGTAGTCAGAACTGAGGGGATTGAACTACCAGAAGGCAACATTGCAGACATAGAGGACAGTTACAAGTACCTGGGGATCCCACAGGCAAATGGGAACCATGAAGAGGCCGCTAGAAAGGCTGCAACCACCAAGTACCTGCAGAGGGTCAGGCAAGTCCTGAGGAGTCAGCTGAATGGTAAGAACAAGATCCGGGCCATCAACACGTACGCCCTGCCCGTGATCAGGTACCCTGCTGGGGTAATAGGCTGGCCAAAGGAGGAGATAGAAGCCACTGACATAAAGACAAGAAAGCTCCTTACCATGCATGGAGGGTTTCACCCCAAGTCCAGCACCCTGAGGCTGTACGCTAAGCGGAAGGAAGGGGGCCGGGGACTGGTGAGTGTCAGCACCACAGTCCAGGATGAGACAAGGAACATCCAAGAATACATTGGGAAGATGGCCCCAACTGACCGAGTGCTCAGTGAATATCTCAGGCAGCAGAAACCCAAGAAAGAGGAGGGAGACGAGGAACCATCATGGAAGGACAGGCCCCTGCACGGTATGTACCACCGGCAGATAGAGGAGGTGGCTGATATCCAGAAATCCTACCAGTGGCTGGACAAAGCTGGACTGAAAGACAGCACAGAGGCACTAATCATGGCAGCACAAGAACAAGCTCTGAGTACAAGATCCATAGAGGCTGGGGTCTATCACACCAGGCAAGACCCCAGGTGCAGGCTGTGTAAAGATGCCCCAGAGACAATCCAGCACATAACAGCAGGGTGCAAGATGCTAGCAGGCAAGGCATACATGGAACGCCATAACCAAGTGGCCGGCATAGTGTACAGGAACATCTGTGCCGAGTATAACCTGGAAGTCCCGAGGTCAAAATGGGAGATGCCCCCAAGGGTGGTGGAGAATGACCGAGCTAAGATCCTGTGGGACTTCCAGATACAGACGGACAAAATGGTGGTGGCTAACCAACCGGACATAGTGGTGGTAGACAAACAGAAGAAGACGGCCGTAGTGATCGATGTAGCGGTTCCGAATGACAGCAATATCAGGAAGAAGGAACACGAGAAGCTGGAGAAATACCAAGGGCTCAGAGAAGAGCTCGAGAGGATGTGGAGGGTGAAGGTAATGGTGGTCCCCGTGGTAATCGGAGCACTAGGTGCGGTGACTCCCAAGCTAGGCGAGTGGCTCCAGCAGATCCCGGGAATAACATCGGAGATCTCTGTCCAGAAGAGCGCAGTCCTGGGAACAGCTAAGATACTGTGCAGGACCCTCAAGCTCCCAGGCCTCTGGTAGAGGACCCGAGCTTGAAGGATAAACACCCAGCCGCCCGCAGGGGCGTGCTGGGTGTTTTTTTTTAATATTTATATATAAAAATAAATAAATCTATAAATAAATAATATAAATAAATATATAAATATTTATATATGTTTATATATATATATACTACAAGCAACGCCACAGTGGCGTTGCTTGCAGTCCAGGTAAGATAAAATAAACACAAAAATATCAATCTGCATCTAAAGTTTTGATATAATAAGACTAAGGTTACTTATATTTCTCAACGGCTCTTTTTATTTCTTCTCTCAAAGTGCACCTCTAATACTGCTGCCCTTGCAGATGCTGTTTTTACCCTTAACGAGGCCAACTGTAGTCTGTAAAAACTAAACTGTTTCAGACATGAACTTCATAGATAGACAATTTCCACAGTTGTTCTTTCTCACATGTAGAGCACAGCAGGAATCAGCCGGCTTCAAACAACCTCCCTGTAGTTGGGAAGTACTTTGGCTGCTTGGCTTCATTTTGTTTGCGTGTGAATCAAAAACACATTGTAAAATGCTTTGTGCTACCTACCAAAGATTAAAAAGCACCAAATAAGCATGGGCCATTAATCATTTGCTATTACTGCTTTTGACCATGTGTTGACCAGCTTTACTCACAACATGTAAGTAAGAATATTTGCTTCCTTTTTTTCTTTACCATCAATATGTGTATGACTTTGAGTGTTTGACCTCAGTTAAGAATAAACCTCATTGGCACTGATCAGATAGTTATTTTTGATCACCTTGAGGTGCTTCAAATCAGATCTAATTACTCCCATACAGTGCAGTGTAACCAATATAGCCTGAAATTGATACTTCCAAGTATTAATATGATAATACACTCATTATAGTACATTTTACTGGTCCATCTTTCCAAACCACAAACCTTTGATTTGAATTAAATGGTTTAATGTTCACAAGATTTTTTGGGATAGAGAACTTACCTCGTATACTGTTTTTATCAAATCTGTTTAGCAATTATCTGTGAATAATGACTTCCTTGAACTAAATGTCTTTGAATGAAATGTTGCAACTTTTTAAAACCTAGATCTTGCTCTAAATGAAAACTTTATTGCTGCTTAATGTACTCTCTCAAAGATAGTTTCACCAAGTCATGGTTCTAATTATAGAAAGTCATATTAAGAGTACAGTTGTGTAACTTAATTACATCTGGGCTGCTTGTAAAGCTCCAAATACTGTGCTGATCACCAGGTTAAAACCAGGAAGGTCAGATTTTGACAGTTGGTGCCCAGACATGGCTGTGACCTTTAACCACTGCTGCGCTGCTGGATACCTGGAACAACAAAGGAATCTGGGCAAATCATTTCTACCCAAAGAGGGAACATTACATAGTACAGGGTGGGCCATTTATATGGATACACCGTAATAAAATGGGAATGGTTGGTGATATTAAAGTCCTGTTTGTGGCACATTAGTATATGTGAGGGGGCAAACTCCTCAAGATGCGTGGTGGCCATTTAGAAGTCAGCCATCTTGGATACAACTTTTATTTTTTTCAATAGGAAGAGGGCCATGTGACACATCAAACTTATTGGTAATGTCATAAGAAAAACGATGGTGCGCTTGGTTTCAACATAACTTTATTCTTTCATGAGTTATTTACAAGTTTCTGACCACTTATAAAATGTGTTCAATGTGCTGCCCATTGTGTTGGATTGTCAATGCAACCTTCTTCTCCCACTCTTCACACACTGATAGCAACACCGCAGGAGAAATGACAGCACAGGCATCCAGTATCCGTAGTTTCAGGTGCTGCACATCTCGTATCTTCACACCATCGACAATTGCCTTCAGATGACCCCAAAGATAAAAGTCTAAGGGGGTCAGATCGGGAGACCTTGGGGGCCATTCAACTGGCCCAGGACAACCAATCCACTTTCCAGGAAACTGTTCATCTAGGAATGCTCGAACCTGGCACCCATAATGTGGTGGTGCACCATCTTGCTGGAAAAAACTCAGGGAACGTGCCAGCTTCAGTGCATAAAGAGGGAAACACTTCATCATGTAGCAATTTCAAATATCAAGTGGCCTTGAGGTTTCCATTGATGAAGAATGGACCCACTATCGTTGTACCCCATATACCACACCAAACCCTCACTTTTGTTGTTCCAACAGTCTTGGAGGGATCCATCCAATGTGGGTTAGTGTCAGACCAATAGCGGTGGTTTTGTTTGTTAACTTCACCATTCTCATAAAAGTTTGCCTCATCACTGAACAAAATCTTCTGCGTGAACTGAGGGTCCTGTTCCAGTTTTTGTTTTGCCCATTCTGTGCACCGATCTGGGTCATCCTCGTTGAGATGCTGCAGTAGATGGAGTTTGTAAGGGTGCCATTTGTGAGTAGCTAATATCCGCCGAAGGGATGTTCGACTAATGCCACTCTCCAGTGACATGCGGCGAGTGCTACGCTGTGGGCTCTTGCTGAATGAAGCTAGGACAGCCACTGATGTTTCTTCATTAGTGACAGTTTTCTTGCATCCACATTTTGACAAATCCAACACTGAACCAGTTTCACGAAACTTAGCAAGCAGTTTGCTGACTGTAGCATGGGAGATGGGTGGTCTCGTAGGGTGTCTTGCATTGAAATCTGCTGCAATGACCCGGTTACTGCGTTCACCAGATATCAACACAATTTCGATCCGCTCCTCATGTGTTAACCTCTTCGACATGTCAATGGCTGTGAACAAAGACAAACTTGTAAATAACTCATGAAAGAATAAAGTTACGTTGAAACCAAGCACACCATTGTTTTTCTTGTGACATTACCAATAAGTTTGATGTGTCACATGACCCTCTTCCTATTGAAAAAACAAAAGTTGTATCCAAGATGGCCGACTTCTAAATGGCCACCATGGTCACCACCCATCTTGAGGAGTTTGTCCCCTCACATATACTAATGTGCCACAAACAGGACTTTAATATCACCAACCATTCCCATGTTATTACGGTGTATCCATATAAATGGCCCACCCTGTACTATGTAGTGGGATTCCTCTCAATAAAGGGAAATCCTAAGGGGTTTATTAAAGAAAACAGGGTGAAGTAGGGCTAGCAGAAATGTAACAGACTGATTTTTTTTTTTTTTTTTTTTGCCCTAGGGTATGATTTGCCCAGGCTAACAACTTCTTATTTTATGACCCAGATTACACAGACTGGGCCTACTGTAACTTGTTTGAAGCAGGGAGCGATCATATTTGGGATACTTGCCAGCATACTTTACAATTTATATCTATACAAAGCAGTTTGACGTCTTCCTCACAGAAACTGAAACAGTCCCTATCCAGGTCTTAATGAAATTACTTTTTTTTTTTTTTTTTGCCTGTCCCGTTTGGCTCTTTTGCCATCAGAATTGTTGTCTAAAGGCAAAGAAAGATGCCCAACAGATTTACTTTACCAAATTGACCATCCCAGCCTTGCCGTAATGGTCCATTTGATTCACCTTTTATTGTTTATTTTATTTTCACTTACTGAATACGGGACAGACTTGACTGGGGGAAAGAAGGGGAGAAAGAAAGAGGGAAAGAGAAACAGCTGAGAAGAGGGACGGGGGAGAAGGGCAAAAAACAAAAACCAACAGAACGGGCAGAGAAAAAAAAAAAAAGCATATATCGATCACCTGGATCACCTGCTGAGGAAGAAAAAAGAAAACAAGTAGAAGAGAACAAGAGTAATAGAATAAACAACATCACAATGATATATGGGAATATGACAGTAAATACTAAATATTAAACATTATTGTGCAGCACATAAGATCAACAGAACACAGTGTGCTTTGAGGTAGGAGCCAAAAAGGGTGTAGTTTGTGGGTGTGATCACCCGTGTGTACACCTGTGAGCATGGACGCGCTTGTTTTTTGTTTTTAAAAGGTTCCTTCATGTAATAATCTGCTAGAGGGTGTGGGGGGGCCACAGCCCCGTCCTCCAGGGCATGAAGCAGGTATGGAGGAGATCAAAACTCCAGACATCCAGAGGCCCCCAGAACACAAGAGACCAAGGAAGACCAACAGAGGGGCAGCTGCGCCACTGTCCCAGAAAGAGCTGAGGAGAGTCCCAGATGAGGGCTCACTCAGCAGCCGCGGAGCAGAAGCCAGGGGGAGTTGCAGTGACGCGCCCGTGAGCTCCGCCGGCAGCCAGCCGTGCCTGAATGACCGAGCCCCAGGCCGAGAGGCCGGGGGCACCCCACCTCCGAAGTGGCCCGAGCGAGCCCCAGGCTCCAGGCCCCGATAAGCGGCCGCCAAGGAGTGAGCCGGTGTGTACCTGGACGCCCATCCCCGGACACAAAGAACCACCAACGCACCGATGTCTGAGGGAGTCCGCCACTGGCAGGGGAAGTGGTGGTAGGGGGAGATAGGCCTCCAAACCTTGGAGGGCCTGAGATGTCCCCAGAGAGGTGGCGCCTGACACCCAACCTGACATATAGACACAGAAATACAGGCACACACATATACAAACATCCATTCCCACCCTCATGCTCTCATATGCACTTACTCCACACTCAACCAACATGGAGACAGACATAAAGAGACGCTGTACACACGATCACACTCCCCAAGCGTACTCTACAAACCGGGTCTAGGTACCCTTGCCCCTGGAGGGGGGAACTGCACCCAGACCCAGGTGGTGTTTCCCTTTTCCCTGCGGTGGGGGTAGGCAGACCACCCCGACTCCGCAGCAGCAGGAAGGCCCCATACTCCAGACCGCAGTCGGACGGCCAACTCCTCCTCCTAGCCCCCCCGCTCCAGCAGGTCGCAGAGAATGGGGGTGAGAGAAGACTCCAAACCTCCCTCCACCCGCTCATTGTAGTGTTGATGCATGTGTGTTCTAAGGTGCAATTAAAACCCAGGAGGGCATGGAGCTACCTGCCAGAGAGCAGCAGGTAAGCGCATGGTCCCTCCTGCTAGCCCTCAATGTCTACGTGTATTTAAAATTGAGAGGTGGGCAACGACGTGTATCGTGCCCACCCCCAAGATCCTATATGTACGTGTAATGAGAGTGTGAGTAATGTGAATGTCTAAGTTGTGGGATAAAATTGAGGCAGAGGCAGCCAGAAGGGGACGGGGGGGGGGGGGGGTAGCCTCCTCTGCACCCTGGTGACATACCCCTACTCCAAGGTCCTGCATGTGTGGGTGGTTGTGGTGGAGCGGGAAGAGGGAGGCAGCTGGAGATGGGGAGGGAAGGAAGGGAGGGGCAAGTGACCCCTCCCTGGGGCCAGCTCCCCCGCTGACCCCAGAAGGCACCCCCATACTCCGCGACCCGCCAGGGAAAGGGGGCCCAGGCCCATCCAGACCGGGGCCCAGTGCAGCAGCGCCTCCCGGCCCCACAGAGCCCAGGACAGTCCACCCAACCCCACCACAGAGAAAACTGCACCCACCCCACCATCCACTCATCTTCCAGACTACATAAGACAATAAACACCCAGGCTGAGATCTTCCTCCACCTCTCCTGTATCTCCCCCTCCTGCAGAGGGAGCTCCTGAGGAGAGGAAAGCTCCTGCAAGATGTGACAATCTCCCCCACCAGTTGAAGAGCCCCCCAGGTGGCTCGATGCACCGGCGGCACCCTGCTCCAGGGCTGGGCCCCCATGCACCCACCCGCCCACAACCCCGGCAACACACCAACCAGGACCCAAGCCCCCGAGGCCCGGTCCGGGTCCCAGCCCAGAGACGGAGCGCCCCCAGAACCTCACGCCCATCCCGGACCCACCGGGATGGTGGGTCCGGGAATGAAATTACTAAGTGTTTAAAATCAAGCCATGATAGATATTGGTGAGGGCTTTTTTTAATATAAAATGTAGCAGTTTCCCATGCTCACACAAGAAAAGGTTTCTAACATTTCTTTTGACAATTTCTAAAATTTTGACATAATCCAATCCTCTCCTATTTCCAGGGTAGATTCTGCACATGACTTGAAAAATGTACAGTGGTTTAAAAATGTTCACTTCTTGAAGTAAAACAGGGCTGCAGACAAGTACAGTATCATTGGAGCATCTCAAATCTTAGCAACACCTTTTAAATATTTGCCTTGGCCCCATTTCTTGCATGTTCTGGATCATTATTGAATCTGTCTTTTATCAATCAGTGAAAGAAATCAATTTGCTGACCAGAACGTGTATGTTAAACCTCCAATGAACCACGACTGCTGAAACCAAATCTATCCTGAGAGCCATGATCTGTAAAATCTCCGCCCCCAGAGAGGCCTATTTCCAGATTGATGATGATAAGTGTCCACATTTAGGAAGACATTCATTAGTCTGCAACGTGAGTTTTCACTTGACTGAACAATGTGTGAGGTTGTGTGCTGCTTTTTGTCCAATATATGACATTATTATTATGTTCTGTTTTAATGAAACTAAATACATATTAAATTGTCATTTTCCTGTCTGACAAGACAAAACTAAACTTAGAACCTTTAGTATAATTTTATTCTTTCAGTTTCTGTCCATGCTCAGCTGCATAAACAAAAGGGTGCATTATTTAGTGGAGAAACAGGAGTTCAGTTTAATCTAGCATTTCACAAAAATTCAGTTTTTTGGTTTTGTTTTTCAAATCTGAAATTTGCACAAATAAAACAGTGATTTGATTAAAGCCAGTGGTGCTATTGTAGGGTGTTCCTCCCTTATAAAATTCCCCTTCAAAGTTAAATATCTCCTTTAAATAACTTTAAATAAGTAATAAGACATAGCGAGGTGATTTAGGTGTAATTTAATTTAGTTATCACAACCCAAACGCAATTGTGTCCTAGGTCAGTATTCAAAAGTACTAGAAGAGGCTGACTTCATGCCAAGTTTTAAGCTTATGTGAGCAGATCCTCTTTTTCAGTGGAACTGTGGTCTAGTTCCTTTAACCTCTGACCTGACAAATCAGAGTTTTACAGCCATGTGAAATGTCATGGCTGGGATTTATGCTATAATTACCCCCAAAACAACCTATGAGCTTGTTGTTTTTAGCAAGTTTTGTATGTCGGAGCAAACCTGTTGTCAGAACCCCAACAAATCTGAGCTGAAGGTTCCCACGTCACATCACCAGCACCTTTACGAATAAGACTTAATAATTAACCTAATGACAAATCATTCCAAATAGCTTGCTTTCTCTTTGGTCTGAATACAATCTTTTTTCTTTTTTTGTTTGTCTTATTCAAATTTGACTTTTTCCCTCATACTCATATATTAGATTTAAAATGCTGGTCTCTGGAAACACAGCAGATGGCAGGCAGAGACAAAAAAGTAAGAAAGTAAAGAGTCAATGACTGAAGTTTTTGAGTCAGAGAAAATTAATGTGAAAGATTAGATGACCTTAGGAGACCTGAATGCCACAGAGTGTGGGATCAGCGGGTTGGTCACGAGGGTTAGGGGAGGTGTGGGAGGGGGCAGCTGGAACCTCTGGATTAGTGATTACTGCAGGCAGTAGTTCATCTCACTGTGGACAGCTGCAGTTTGTCCACTCTGACCTCTGAATGAAATACCTGCACGTCGACAGCGTGGCCTATATTCTCTCTGCTTTATCTCCACCAGCCCTGCTGGGAGGGGAATGAAAACGAAAGATTGACGGGGTTTTCCTTTAGAGGTTGTGACAGGAGAGGATTGCAAAGGCTTTAACATGAAAGCTGAAAAAACGTAACTTAAATACCACTCCATTATTAGCTGCACATTCCCTTTTGTAAGACGTTGGCTATTACACCATGGCTGCTCTTTAACCTCTTATCACTAACTTAGCAGACCCCACTGAAGAATGACTGATTGCAATGACAGCACTATAATGTGCTGAATTCTCTGTGTGGCACAAAGTAGGAAATGGGGTTCACTTTTGTCAGGGTCGTGGGGAGCAAAGCTCTGATACACTGAAAAAAAGGGATTGGCCAACTCTTGGATTTACGTAAGCATCTTGCGTGTATTTAACATAAGTGCCTCATGCTTTAAAGTTAAGTGTAACTATATAGTGTAGAAACTACATGATATGCAGAGAGGCTAGATTAAATTGTTCATATCATGTTCGAGTGAAGTAAGTCAATAACTTACTGCGACACCGCACGGGATTTCAGTCTCGCACGCTTTGGATCGTGGTTTCAGGAAGGCATCCATCTCAGTCAAATCGAGCAGCCGCCTCTAAGTAAATTGGGTGGTTGTTGCATTAAAAAAGTCTAACTTGTAATTTAAACACAATAATTTCATGTTTCTATGAATGTAATTAAATCATGAAGAATCTGTACGAAATTCAACAACTTAATTTGTTCTTGTTGAGATGACATGATACAATCTAGTAAGAGTGGTCATGAGTTGCTGAACTCATGAAATTCAAAAGATCGCACGAGATGTCAAACTGTTATAAGAGGCAGACAACTACACACACACCACATGTATGCTATTGCTATTTATTGTGGTTTAACCTGTCAAGGACAAAAACGTACAAAAGAATTCTGCATCAAGCCTTGAAATCATAGCTTTCCTCCTTTTGTTAAGTCTCGATTGGTGCCATGGTGGTTAGTGCTGTTGCTTCACGTTAAGAAGGTCTTGGGTTCAAATCCACAATCTGGCTAGTTTGCACTATAGGTTCTCTTTGGGTATTCTGGTTTCATCCCACAGTTAAAAGTCAAGCAGTTGTTAGAGTTAGGTTAATTGGTGATTCTAAATTGCCTGTGAATTTAAGTGCAAATGGTGGTTTGTGATAGACTTGTGAGTTGTCCTGCTTTGTAACCTATCACTTTAGGGTTATTTCCCTGCACCAGAATAACGTTAGGAGGATGGTAGCTATTGTAGATCCATTCAATCTTTATGGTAACCAGACTCTAGACTTTGTTGAACATTATGTAATATGAAGACAGCATGTAGTATTTAAGTGACCAAGTAGTACTGGGGTAAAAGTTATTGAATAGTGTTGAAATAAAATGACAAAATTGTGAAGGATTAAAATATTCCAAGAGCTCAGCATACTTCATCTAAACATGTTTCAATCGTGTTTTATGAACACAAAATGCACATGTTTATTACATATGAAAAAGTTGTGTTGATTTAACTCAATTGTTTAAGTTTCTGCCAAAGCAAAAAATTTGTGTGCAACCAATGTCCACTATTGAATCAAGTAAATCCAACATGGCCTTTTTTTCAGTGTAGTCTTCTCTGCGGGTGCGTTTTGCTTTTTGTCAAATGGTACCAGTGAACAAACGAGTAATGTGTAAACGTGTAAAGCACCATATTTGGACAACCCTTACTCTTGAATCTTATTTACAGTATCATCACCATGTATTGTTAGTTTCTTCACTTCAAGTTCCTCGTTTCATTCGTTGTTGCATTGTTTGCTTGTTTTTACATTTCTGAAAAATCTGTCAATTTTACATCTGAAATAAAAATCAATAGGAATCATTAGAGTTTTATTATTGACCTTTTCACTTTTACAGGAACTTCCAGGAACTTTATAAAAAGTCTAGTGATAAAATCTTTATACACTATCCCATCTCCAGGTTTGTGTTAGCAAAGCGCAGGAGGATTAAATCACAGCTCTGGGAAAAATTCAAACCAACGGAAGCAGGAGAACTAGTGGTGGATGATTTCATGATATGCAGCTGGGAAGTACAATACTGATTCATTATCAAACAAGGTATCTGCCTGCCAAAAAGTGCACGTGCTTTAAAGAAAAGGACCAGAAATGTCATCAAAATACAGAGGAAACAATAGGCCTGAAAGTTTTCTGATTCAGTGATAGCAAACTAAAACTGTTAATATTTCAGTGCAGTGTCTTTAGATTTTCATCTTTCATCAACAGATGTTTTTGGTTGAAGGCTTCAGATGGTTTTTGAGTTTGAGTTAACTAAATTGTAACTATAGTTAAGCAGAACTAAACTAAAACTGGATATTTAAAAAAACAGTGGACATATTTATTTAAACTATGTAAGTCTATAAGACTTTGAGTCAACTGCTGTAAAGTCTGTGAGTCCGTGTATATTGCAATACCTGTGATGAATTTTTCCATATCTTGCATCTAGCATATGCATTCCATAATAAAGGACTAAAACTAACACGAAAACGAATATGTCAAACAATAAAACGGAAACAGGCAAATCTGTTCTGGAAACTAACTGAAAATAAACTGAACTGAAAACAAAAAGTCAAAATGAAATCAAACTAAAAACTAATTAGAAAACACAAAAGTATGATAACAACTCTGTTTTAGAACCATGTATTTTGTAGTCCTTTTTATATATGACTACATATATCCAGCTGGTTCTGTGACCACAGACCTGAAGAGTCAAATCTGACCTCAGGCCTGACATTCTGCACTTTGACCCCTGAGACAAGAGATTATGCAGGAAATCATGTCTGCCCACATCAGAATCAAAGGAAAAGCAGGGCTTAGTTTGTGTGTGAGTGCGTTATGCAGATAATTATGGTTAACGACTTAGGGATGAACTCTGTAAAGGTGACCTGCCTGCACGCACGCGCGCGCGTGTGTGTGTGTGTGTGTGTGTGTGTGTGTGTGTGTGTGTGTGTGTGTGTGCATTTCTGCATGGGAGAGCATCTGTCTCACACCGAGGGTGGAGGTGATGCATAGAGAGAAGGATTTGACCCGAACTTCCTCTAAGCCTGGGCGAGCAGGGGTCGAGTTCTGTCACATGTCGTCTGTCTGTTCAGATAAGAATGGTGAGCATGGAGAAAGGTCCAGTGTCGTTGAGCGGCACGATGTTATTCTGATTTAATGACGTAAAGCTTCCTTGTTGTGCCCACTGTGTCATCACTAGGTATTATCCAGAGCTTGAGATTAAATAGGATATAGATTAGATAACACATAATTTATGATGCTTATGTAGATAATTTTCATGGGTGGATAAGCAGCTATTTACTAATCCACCAAGTCATTAACAAATGAAACTTAAAAACTGTGCAAATCTAAAAACCTCCAGCAGATCCATCCACCTTTCATTGTACATGCTTAAAATATCCACCAATCTCCATTCATGGCCTTCACCAAGATCATAAACATCTTGTGTTTTATCATTTACAATCAGCTGTCTTATTATATATGTTTCACTTTTCAAAAATTGTCTGCTGGAGATAATCAGCAGCCATGCTGTGGATAGTATGTAAGTAATAACACATGAAAGACTGCGTGGTCATTATATCTTCCAACACTCACAGTTATACTTTAGGTATATGGTCATAATTTTCAGGGAATACTAGCTTCATCCTTATTGGCATACATTTCAGGAAGCAGCACACCCGAGGGCCTGTTTCCTTTTAATATCAACTTCCAGTTTCAATGAAAAATGCTGTCAGGCTCATTTACCAGACAGTGGCTGCGTTTCCACTGTCTGGAAGTGTTTTCCAGCCATCTTTAGCTTCAGATACACTGAACTCGGTTCCAGCAGATTACTGATGAGTAATGAGCCTTTACGCAAAGTTAGCTAGAGAAAAATGTTAGTTTATCTATTTGTCCACTAAACTGGAATGTGATTTTCCTGATAACTATGAAAATGGTCATTACAAAATATTTAAAAAGAAGAAATGTTGAATGAATCACAAGTAATTTCGTAAGGAAACATTTTTGGAGAGCTGTTTGTGTACTCAAGATGATATCATATGAAAGTGAGTCATAGAGGAAGAGAGTCCCACCAAAAAAACTGTCAGATGGGAATAAGTTAAAATTGAGAGTGTCTAAGTTGAAGTCTTAAACTTCAGTCCGGTCGTAAAGTGATGACGTGACGAAGCCTTAAGTAGTCTGCGTTTAATATGGCTTTTGTGTTGTTAACATGTTTAATGTTTTGTATTTTCTTCTATTTAATCTCAAAAAGCTCCTAAAACAGTCAATGATCCCTGTTGACCTCCCTCGGCTTTTATTACTGCTAATCCTTTATTTAAGCTCAGTTTTTAAAACCTTAGGATGTAGCTACAGCCCAGCCCATGCAGCAGTATATGAATGACTAACCTCGTATTGTGGATGGATTATCTCAGTTGTTCTCCTGGCTGAAGTTTGGTCCTTTTACAGCATCCTGACCACTGAGAACACTCACGTTAACTTTTATCGAGTGGGAAAAAAGTTAGCTTGTTTATATTAGGCTAACATAGCTGTGTCACTAGCGGTCACGTAGCACATCATTATATACCAGCTAGCCAAACTTCAGTAACCCTACAAACGTCACTGCTGTTTAGCTTTCTGTGTTCATTTATGCTGGAAGTGATAGGAGAGCTGTATGTTTTAATTTGTTTCCAAAACCCCGCAGTCATGACATGCTATATTGTATTTAGATAGAAGCTAGCGAGCTAACTTCCTGCTAACTTCTAACTCTGTTAAATGTCATAAATTCAGTTTTCATGGATGCCTGGATGTTAAACTCAATTGTTACACCTGGTAGAGCAGAACGCTGATCATTTATTAAAGATGAAAGACAGTTTTTCAACTCTCAGTAATGCCATAGTGATCGTTTGATATATGGACCTGCAGCGGAGTTTAGGTCCAGACACGGCTAGTGACGTCAGACTGAACGACCGGATTCTGGAAGATGTGAGCAGTTCATGTGACGAAAATCCAAAAGTTCGATGTTTTCTCTCCGGAGAAATGGACAAATTTTCCTGCAAGTCAATATAGAGGAGAGTCACAGTTACTATAAGGTTTTCACAGCTCACAAATGTGCCATATTGGAACGTTGTCCTCAAATAAGTAAAAAAAAAAGGAATTCACCATTTTTCAATTAAAAAACAAAACAAATTAGGCCTTTAGTAACTTACAGCCTTCATTTAGCTCTCAGATAAAAGCCGGTGAGTCCCCTGAGTAGAACCATTACACTAATAATAGCAGCTCTTTGAAGCAGGGAAAGAACAGCAGTAGCAGTAAAGAATGCCGCAGACCTCCTGTTTCACAAAGGTAATTCAGTTATACGAGTGTGTGTCGGTTTGTCACTTCCAGTGTGGAAGTGAACGTCTGTGAGAGTTCATTGAAGAATTTTAGCAAAACATTGGGTCTACTTTATGTTTTCTGTAGTCTGTAGTTCTGATGCATTTCTTTAGATAAATGCTCATATTTCATGTTCAAAGAGCATGAAAGTACGATCAAACTTGAAGAAATGTTGCCTTGGCAGATTGTTTATCAAACTCAAAGAAGAAAAGGTAATAAAAGAGCAGTCCAACAATTTATTGCTCTTTATTGCCCAAAAACACAGAAACAGAAAGGTGAAAATAGGAAACTACTAGATTCTACTACCCTGTTTTCTTGTTCTTTTATTTTATTTTGTTGTCTTTTTTAAAAAATAATACAAAGAAAATAAAAGTCTTCCACCTACAAAAATGCAGATAATACCACTAAAACACTTTTTTCATATGCTCAGTAGCACTCAAACTCTGAACAGCTGAACGTCTTGCATCCCTTTAATAATGTTTAAGGTTTGTAACGTGTGATATTGTGCACACTATTTTTCACATAGGCCCACACGATCCATAACAAATTATGTGCAAAGTTAGTTCCAGAAAAGTTCAGGGTTTTTTGACATGAGCACGTGTTAAGATGGATGTCTCTCAGCCAACAGCAAAGGATGCCTGCAATTACATATTTCATCTGGAATTATACATAAAGCAATCCATCAATCTGAATCCTTAATTCCATGTCGTCTTGAAAACCCAGAGGATTATGCCATCGCCGCAGTAATATAAGCCAGACAGTTATTCTCTACACAGGGGATATTCGAATAATATGGGCTATAACCTGACATTGAAGGACGGTGACAAGACAGAATCCACCACAGCAGCAGATGAGCCAAACAACAGCATGGTGCTGGTTCCGACATCATGAGCATACTGCAGCATCATATTCTCTCAGAAATCAGCACATAAATCAAAGTGCTCAGGTAAGATAGGGTGGTGTGCTTGAATCTATTCAGACACTTGATTCAATGTTACTGTACCTTTGAATGTCCTTGTATCTAATCTAATTTTGACATACGTCTCCTTCTCTTTCATATTATAATTTTTTTAACACATCTATCTCCTTTGCGCTTTGGCGGATGATTAAATTTGCATCATATCAGCAACTCTGCCCCCCAGTTACAAAGTACAGTAAACTTGGCACTGTGAGCACTTTTTGGCTTGACATGTTGCAAACACATGGAGCTGTTGGTAAATGCTGCTCATTGTCCTGCGAGGGGGGATGATGATTGAGTACATGTCAACCATAATTCTCACAGGTTGCGGTCCTGAGGTCTGCATGACCTCAAATAACGCCCAACATTGCTTGAAACATCAGGCTGAGCAGGAGGCCAGAGGAGAGGAGAGGAGGAAACAAGTTATGGAAACAGCATGGGCACTGGAAAGAAAGAAGGGTGCAAAGAAAGAGACACGAGTGAATAGAAATTACTCTTTGCACCCCCCCCACGCACCTCAGACACACACACACACACACAAACACATACTCTGAATAAATCAACACAAGCACCGTCTTGATTGCTACAATCTCCTCCTCTTCCTCTCCTTTCCATCTAAATCAACCTCTTCCCTCTCCCTCAGTCCGTGTGGCCTCACCGGTGGGTGCATATCTGTGGGTTCCATCCACAGACAGCTCAGCAGGCCGTCATGGTGTCTGTGGAAACCCTGAGCCTGGAGGAGGGACACAAGGAAGGCGATTTCCTCTTGGGGATCAAGGGTTGCTTCTATCCATTACCAGGACGACTGCACCTCAACTGACTGTGTGAAGTTGCTGATTAAAGTGTGTGTGTGCTGTATATGTGTGTGAGGATCTGTCACTGCAAGGTCACTGAAAGACGCTGAGAGCAGCACAAAAGAGAATCTGTCTGCACAGAAAACTACGCCCTGTTTGAGACGTGTGAAATCTTGCACTTCCTCAAATACTGGAATCACATTGAGTTTAGGCAAGGCAAGGCAAGGCAAATTTATTTGTATAGCACAATTCAACAACAAGGTGATTCAAAGTGCTTTACAGAGACATTAGAAACAAAAACAAATAAAAAGCATGATTTAAAATTGATTAAAACAAGCAAACAAACAAACTAACTAAACACACACATTTCACACCTGTTCGCGCCATCTGAACCCTTATCGTAAGGGGAGCTACCAGTCCTTCTGTGGACGAGCTACTTTCTATTTTAAATTCCCTGAATTTAAAATACTCTCTAGACCCAGTCTAGACCCAGCTGGGGAGCTACCCAGAGCTCTAAACCCACTTAACAAACAAACAGATAAAATCAGAACAGTAGATAAAATCAGTTTTGAAATTTAAGCTTAACAAACAAACAAAACAGTATATAAAATCAAAACAGATAAAATCAGAAATAGATAAGATCAGTAGTTAGTGTAAGTTTTGAAATTTAAGCTTAAAAGTGTGGATTTGGTGCTTTATTCAAATGCAGCTGAGAATAGGTGAGTCTTCAACCTGGATTTAAATAAACTGAGTGTTTCAGCTGATCTGAGGCTTTCTGGGAGTTTGTTCCAGATATAAGGAGCATAAAAGCTGAATGCAGCTTCTCCGTGTCTGGTTCTGACTCTGGGAACTGATAAAAGACCATGATTAAGATAAGATAAGATTCTTTTTAACTCATTTAAAGTTTATCCAAGGAGCGATTTCCCTTCTAGATATAAATGTATCATTATTGATTAGCTCTCAAAGGGTTTTTGTAATGTTTGAAAAAGTAACTGCGTGCTGCTCATAGTACAGAGAGGTTTCCGTAGTGTTTGGTATGATATATGCAGCGACAAGGAACTGCTGTGACTTTTCCAGCTTGCTTCACTCTCAATAGTCTCCAAGGTTACTGGCAACCTTTAAGGGAAAACATAACAAACCCAAACTAAGCAATACCCATGCAGCAGCGTCCACACTGTATCTCTGCAACCACTCTAGATCTGATGTGTTGCAAGATTTCTTAAGAAGCCAGCATCAGTGAAATAGTTCTGAAGCGGCTCTGCAGTTATACTCAACTATAAATTCACCTTCAGAACGCAATGCAGGGGTTTTGTTTTATAATCATCTCTATAAACTGCTGTCTGCCTATTAATATGTGGAATTTCTGATTTCTGTTTCATGTTAACTTGCACCATAGTCTAAATGGTTCTGACCTGTCATTTCAGAGCAGATTTCGGTTAGGGGTAAACAGTCTGTGTGGAAAGCAAACAGGAGATGACTTTTGCTGACAATTTCGCTTTTCATTAGTTTATTTTTTAACAGGAACAGGAGCTCCTGGCTTGCACCAGAAAACCCTAAAAATATTGGCTGTTGTCACTGAATGGCTCTGAATGTTGGAGTCTGCCATCTGGTAATCTGCTATTTTGCTTATTCAATGTCCACACAGGGAGGAAGTCGAGGTGGAGTGATGGGTAAATAAATAGATAAATAAATACAATAATACTAATTTAACCATTATGGTGAACATCTTTAACCCCATTAACCAAACAGATAGTAGTGAGCAAGCAGTTTTTGAGTCTCATATAGCCAAAATTCACAGGGCAGTGACAAATGACTTTGATGCTTGTTTATACTGAAGCTAATTTCCTCGTCCCTTCTGTACCATTGCAATCCTAATGTCACTCTGAAGAATAGCCACTCTGTAAACCAGGGTTAGTGTTGACGGCTGTTTCTGTGGTTTTCCTGCAGGAGGAAGAGTGGACCAGAAAGGCAGCACGCACGGTGTGTGCGGAAACACAACAGCGGGGAGCACGAGCACAGACGTCGGAGGGAAGCACACACACGGGATTCAAGGGAGCAATGGGGATTTATTGTGTTTACAGCTTTCACTGTAAATAAAGAGCACTGTTGGCATCGCAGAGTCTGCGTTTTGGGTCCTCATTCCCCATTTCCCCACGGTCTGCCAGCCAGACCGTGACACAATCTACTTCAGAAATTTATGTTTTTTTTGTTTTGTTTAGGTTTATTTTTACAATGGGTCCGGCTATTTTCTGGGAATTAACACACAATCTCTTCTTCATGACTACAAAACAATGTGGGCAATGAGCAACCACACCTTTTTATGTCTATAATCCAGTTTTGAGATCCCTTCCCAGACGCCTTAACGCCCACTCACATCCTGGGACTTCTGATCTCAGGAATTTGCATGATAAGGTGGGGCCAGGTTTCACAATGAACTCACCCGAAACTCTGGCTGATTAGGACCCACGCCCAGTTTCACACCTTGGCTCAGGCGATTAGAGGATCATCAGGGGGTCCTTTTGTCCCTCTGTGGGGGGATACTCCCACTAGGTTTATATCTGGGACTCTCCACCATTTGATCTTAGAACTGAAGAGGTGAAACGTCTTCAAGCAACTTAAAGAAGTCCAGACGCTTTTCTTTGCAAGCTCCTTTGACTACGATGACCTGGATGACTGAGAACCTTCACAGACACCTTTTTATGGCATTTTACACATTATTTATTATAATTTAAGGCCAAAGAGTCGTGCTGACAGATTTTTTTTAATAGACCAGCATTTCTTTATCAAACAGAAAAGCTGTGACATAATATTGGAATTCCAGTTCTTTTTCTTACATTAATCTATCTCAAGGATAAAATGTGTAGTTAAAATTCTCCACATAGGGAAGAGAGTTTCACTGGTCCAGCCCATTTCACATCAAAGTGTGCTGTATGTGCCGCATGATGTGAAATGAGTGTGACACTCTTGTTGTAAATCATTGTTATGAAATCTACCTTTTCTCCAAAGTCAAAGTGGATCCAGAGTCTACTTCAAAGTGAACTTGAGCACAGCCAGTCTTGTCTGCAAATATGTTTGTCTTTATGCATCTATTTGAAGGTAACAATCAAATTTTATTTTTTGAATGAGATAATCACTGCTTGACTTCTGCCCTCACAAAACATTTCTTTATAATGACTGATTGCATATTTGGAAAGGAGGGCAAGGAAGATCTTCTTAATTGTCCTAAATTTAAGAAAATCACAGCCTAACATACAGCACTCCAGAGAGATGTAAGGAAATCATAGACAGAAGGTTGCAACAAATTTAAGACCAAGGACAGATGGTACCAATTGGATATAAACTCCTCTGAGTAACACTCTTTATGTCAGGGAGGAGTGAGGACGGGAGCCTAACATGGTAGCCTATTCTATGACTGTGTGTGTGGATCCATATGAATGTATCCCGCCCAGCTCAATCCATTCTGTGTGTGTGTGTGTGTGTGTGTGTGTGTGTGTGTGTGTGTGTGTGTGTGTGCGCTCTCTGTCTCTGACATAATCCCACCAGCCACAAGGCTCTATGTTGACATCCAATCAGCGCCTGTTTTTGGTGGTTTTCTGATTAAGCTGTCTAGAAAGTGTGCTTCCCTAAAACCACACCTTGACACTGGCGATTTGAGACTGTGATTAAACTACATTAAACTCTGATTTATGCCATCCACGCATTCAGTTACTCTCAGTAAGAGCTTTCAGCTTCTTTAAAACCCATCCCTCAAACTTTTTTAATGCCAGTTGCCATTGATTCTTGCGCACACACTCTGATGTATGACTTGTGCAATAAATTCTGTGATGTAATTTGTTACAATCCTGCCACGAGCCCAATGTTAAACTGTGTGCAAGCAACAAAGAAATCAAATGTTTTGCATAAATTTGACGTAGAAAAAATGGCTGTTTACTTTGCAAAAAGATTATTTTGGCATTTTACAGGAAACATTTGAGAAAATGTCACGGGTTGCTCTTAGGATCCACTCGCAGGACTCCGGAGTGTGTTGTAACAGAGACAGTTTATTCACAAAAATCTTCACCAAGTGTATTTACAGGCAGTGCGAGGACAGTGCTATATACAAGATGTGCGAGGACGGGTTCCAGGGCTCCAGGGAAAACAAGGGGATCACACACACGCTCACGCCAACCTCTCTCCTCTAGTGACCAGCCACCTCTTACACGCTCCACATGGGGAAACACGGGGACGGGTCCGGGGAATCTAGAACAGAGAGACAAATGTTACTTTCTGAGGCGGAAGTGTGGGAAACTAGGGCTCGACGTGTACTGACAGGAGTCTTCACAACAATCCAGCGTTGAACAGCTGATCTCCTCCTTCTGATATACCAACTGGTCTGATGAGGCCCAGGTGTACATGATCCGGGAGGGCGTGGGCCAAGGGCGTGAACCCGCCATGAGTTCCGCCCCGGCAAAACATGGGAGGGGGAGAGAGATTGCTGATCAGTGCCTTGCCGACCCCGCAGGTCGTGACAGAAAACTGGCAACCTCTGAAATGGTTGTAATGGTGTAGAGGAACTTTATAGATTAAGAGCCAGTGGAATCACAGAGGTGACGTTGTTAGCTAAAAAAAAAAAAGGGTTTAAACATATTGCAAAAAACAGCAGATTTCTTTATATTATTACTTGATTGGTTGGTTGCGTCGGTACTGATGAGAGATATTATTTGCCTTTAGATTAAAGAACTGGACTTGAAAGAGGTGACTGTCAGATAACTTAAAAAGCACACACATCCTCACATGAGATTGAGGAAACGAAGGAGAAGACAGCTTGCTACAATGTTTTCATCACCATAAGACACCTGCTGCCTTTAATCTGACAATTGAAGGTAAAGTTATATCAGTAGAAGCAGTAGAACACTTCTTTTTCAGATGAAAGCAACTTTACCCATGTGTCATGAAGAAAAGGACTTTCCACAGTATGAGAAAGAAAAGCCATGGAAAACTCCAAATATCAATTGAACTGGATTCATAACATTTTTTTTCAACTTTTATCAAAGTGGCAACTTGAATGTTCATGTTTGACTAATACAGTATTCCTGTGAGTTCACCTATAAAAAATGCAGACATTTTTGTTGAGCAGACTTGATTTCAAACCCAGCAGCTTTCAAATGAGTAGCAAATGCATAACCTACTACATTATTAAAGCATCTAGCACTGGACAAATAAAGTTTACTTACGTTGCTACAGCTGTATTTAAGGAACCCTGATTAACGGCAAGGGTAGCATGGTGGCAGAGTGATTATCACTGTTAGCAGTTAGCACCTTTGCCTCACTCCAAGGTTTGACTCCACCATTTGGCTGGGACCTTTCTGTGTAGAATTTACAGTTAACTCCCCAGTCCTCTTTTCCACTAGTACTGACTCTGCTAGTTTTTGCTCATTTTCTATTACAGTTTCACCTCATATGCAACACAAATACAACAACGGAGGATGCTGAAGCAATAGCATACCTGCTGCTTGGTTTTGTCAGACCCAGGGACCACGGTGTTATGTTTTGTGCAGCTATTTCCCTTGTTGCCATGTTTTGTGAAGGAATTTCCTTTGACTGGGGGCCAGTTTGACGGGCCAATTGGAGGCAAGTAGTCACATTTTTGGACAGACTCAGCTCACTCTGAATCCCAGCTGAGCCGGTATAAAAAGTACCTGGTATCAGGTACTACCACCTAATGGAAAACCCTAAAATCCAAGCCAAGCTGAGTTGAGCAGGTACTGGTGGATAAGAGGTATTTGGGTATTCCAGTTTGTTTGGTGATTCTGAATTGCCCATAGGTGTGAATGTGAGTGGAAATGGTTGTTGTCCTCTCTGTGTTAGCCCAGCAACAGACTGGTAACCTGTCCAGAGGCTACATAAGTGTTGGTCATCTTTCACTTCTTACACACTTTGTCACAGTCTTTTACAGAATTATTTGTGACAGGCTTTTGTGTTAGTGTTCAACTTAATTCATCCTTTGAACTAAAGATTTAAGTAAAGAGTCAAAAACATTTTCAAGTAATAGTTGTCAGTTCACAAGTGGTGCATGTACTGTTGGCTTGTAACAACACTGAAATCGAAATGATTTTTCACAGTTAAGTGAAAATACATCATATGGGATTTATTTTTTGTTCATGTTGCAGTCATAATTAACCCTTTCGTGCATGAATTATGACAACCTCAATCCGGATTTTTTTTCTTAAGTATTTTTATTTATCTTTAGTAATGAAAAAAGATTTCTGAACTTCAATTTGTTAAACATGTACTTTTCAAAGAGCTTTTTACATGTCCAAGTGGTAAAAGTCTATCATTTATACACACACTGACACCCCAATGAAGGCATCGGGAGCAACTCAGGGTTCAGTACCTTGCCCAAGGACACTTTGGCATGCAGACTTTAGCATCCATGGATCAAACCACCGATCATCCAATCAATAGATGACTTGCAATACCTCCTGAGGCAAAGCCGCCCAACATGAAAAATTGAAGTATCAACAAACATTATGACCCATCAATCAACAAATTTATATTTCAAAGGCCAAAAGGATGTGGATTCTGCAAGGTGTGTGTATCCATACAGTTCAGCATCACTCATTCCATCCTGCGTTATTGCAGTCTATTGCAGACAAATACGAGAATTGTATCAGTAAAATCTATGCTGCATCCATGTGGGAGATTTGTGTTCAGTCTCAGGTTGCCATCCAGGACATGCCAAAAATACAAGTGACAGTTTGGCATGTTTTGTGAAACATGGGCCTACATCATATATACACATATACGCCCCAGAATAATTACTCAGTACACCGTATTCCCCATGGACTTCTGCTGTTTCTTGTACATCAAGTCTTACAGTAGTAGACATAAAACACATACTAGGCATGTATGAAGTGCATATGGATATTCTTTTAATATTATTGGAAATAAAAATGATACGCAGCAGTGATAATTATTGTTACGTACTGGCACAGGCAGCATGTTATTATTTGCTTCAGATACGCCTTGCTGTCCTGAATGAAATGTTCAGTAACAAAAAGAAAAAGAGGGAAAAAATAGAGAAAAAAGTCAGATAAGTGGCTATAAAACTGTCAGTGCTTTGATTTATTTTTCTGAGCACCTGATGATTTGTTTCAGAAAAGCTGTGCGACCCAACTGCCTTGCTGAGGCTATGTTATATGTTCTGTGCTGTGATAACTCGACAGCCACTTCCAGGAGTCTGTAAGTCATTACGTAGCTCCTTGTTTAAATAAATACTCGAGTAAATGAGCTTGCACAAAAGTGGGATTTTTTGTTTTGTTTTGTTTTTTAAAAAAGCAATTTAGCCCTAAAACATATATGTCCCCTGTGACAATGATGTTGCTCACTGACTTGGTAAAATCAGGAATAGATCCACATGAGCTAGGAAACTGTGTGTTTTTATTCCACCATACATAAACAATACAGGTCTGCTAGGGAGGGTTGGGGGCGGGGGGTCTTACCACAGGCCTCATTTGTGTTCATCACACTGGCTTGTGCATGCTCACAGAATGGGAGGTTTACAAAAAAAGACTGCAGAAAAGGTTTCAGTCTCAGTGTCAAAATATAAAATAATTATTATCTAAATGTTTCACATTTATTATATTTTGTCATTATTTATAGTTTGATGTGTTTCCTGTGAAGACCCCACTTTCATGTTGTTGTTGTTGTTGCTGTTGTTTAGTAGTTAAAAGTGAACAACCGTGACGTCCAATCACAGAACAGATCAGGTTTAAGAGTTTCTCAAACCGACTGGAACTGGGGAAGACTTGTTTCTCGTAACATTCACCTCAGTACAGGAACAATTGCTGTGGTGCGGCACTTGATATTTCTTTGTGGGATGAAATTGTCTTGTTGTGGTGGTGATGCATATTGTATGTAACAAAAAAGATCTTAGTCACAGTAAGAATTCATACGTGAAAAAGACACTTTCGACAGAAATTAATGAACTAAAGCGACCCTGTTTGCGTACTTCCTTATGTTCCAGTGGGATTTTAAGAAGGAGATATTTGTTACCCATAAAAGAACTTTTATTCCAACATCTTATCTGGAATGTGTGTAAACTTGTGGTTATGACTTGAGAATGGCAACATACAGGCCTTTTGTTTCCTAACTTTTAACTTTTCCAGGTAATAGCCACCGTGACGGTGGGGGATGCTGACTGACTCACGGCCATATGAGTAACATGAGTCGTGATTTTCGTTGGATAATCCCTTTAGGATTGAGAGGAGCTACTGTACAGCTCACAGCCCTGGCTCTGAGTTCTGTATCGCACAGCACTGCCTGCTGGTGAAATGTATGAACTGCATCTGACGATGACATGAACGGTCTGAAATTCTGTAACATCACCAAGTGTGGCTCACACGTGCTTATGTGCATGTCTTGTACCAGGGGTGTCATTTCCAGGAGGGTTAGGGGGGTTATGACCCTCCCAATAATCAGACCCAACCAATACCCCCCCCCCCCCCAATAAAATTATGAATTAACTTGCATAAATAGGCTGTTGATTTTCTTTACTCATTTCAGGTATTACCAGCAAAATAGTTGCATGTTTAATCATCTGGGAATTTACCCAGATTTATTTATTTATCTAGACAGGGATCTTGACCTTTGATCTTTTAGTAATTTTTATACTATGTAACCTCAAGTTGTAATATAAAATGAATGGAGAGGGGGTTCCAGTCAATGTTAGCCTCTCTCTCTCTCTCTCTCTCTCTCTCTCTCTCTCTCTCTCTCTCTCTCTCTCTCTCTCTCTCTCTGGAGTTTGAATGACTTTGGATGAGAGACTCCCCACCCACCCATTCTCTGAAGTTTGAATGAGTTTGGATGAGAGACTCGCCGCCCCCCTCCCCCACCCCTTTTTTTCTCTTCCCCCATCACTTCTCCGTCGCTCCTCCTTACACACACCCCCAAACCTTCCCTCCTATTAAATCAACACGCCAATCTGTTGCCCGGTAAAAGGGGTTTGGGAGCCGCAGGAGCCATAAAGGAGGGTCCACACACACAGACATACTCGCACACATGCACACACACCCGTCTGGAAGGAATTAGACAGCTGAAACAGCGGCAGAGAGACTTCTGTGCGCTCTGTGTAACCTGGATGCTCGGAGGAAACTCTAGAAAAACTTACCTTAACGCCCCTTAAGACAGGAAGAATACAAAAAAAGCTCTGGCTCATATTTTATTGTTTGCTGAAACTTTTTTGTTTTTTTTAAAAAACTTTTGAATGTGACTGAAGCTGCCAAAGTTGATGCTTTATCTTAATTTTTTTTTCCGTTTTATTAAGAATGAATGAAACAGGCGTTGATGGAGAAGAATATTTATCATATTTTTATAGTCTATGTTTTATTTATACTTTTTTATATGAATGATGCCAAAGCTGACTGATATGATGTTTGGTTTTGGACACCAGAGATGCAAGTGACTTGGAAAGGCTGCAGACAAACCGTTAGAAGTTAGAGAAGACAAGCAATCCCGGTTGTCTTTTTGAAGCATCCAAACTGAGCACACATACAAAGGACTGGCACGACTTTTTTTATTATTCTTTTTCCCCCTTTAAAAAACAAACAAACAAACAAACAAAAATAGGCTTATGAGGACCATTTTAAGCGGATTCATGAGAGTCGTCGCTGCTCAAGCTCTGTGTCTACTTTTTTCCTCTGTGGATCGGGACCAGAGTCCCAGAAGTTAGACGCATCCTTTCTCAGGAGGAATCAGAGGACAACAGCTGCTTCAAGGTAGGTGGCCGGTGATCATTTTACCAAATATTTTACCACAAGCCACTAAATCATTCATAAAGTGGTTTAGAACATAATTACGCGCAATCAGTTTTCGTGTGCGCGTGTGTGTGAACGTGATGATGCGCCAACTCTCTAGCAAAGTGCATGCATAGAGCTTTTTTTTTTTCACGAGTTTGTTCAGCGTGTTTGCTCCACAAAGTGAGTGATGCTAAAAGTTGGGAGCCACAGCAAGAAGTGCTGAAACTCAGTTTGTGTTTCATTTCATGCTATAACACTACAAAATACAGGTGTAAAAGGTTTAATATACTAAGCTTTTATCTTCTGATCAGTCAAATTAATGACTAGTCTTTGTTGTAAGAGTGATGCTAGCCTGAATATAACTACACTGTGACGTTATCGGTCACACGTCATTCGTTGAGATTTTTAAGCCAATGAGAAGACTGAATGGGGACTGTTTCAGCGTGGCTTGTGGTAGGGGCGCGTAATTTGACGCCCAGTGTGGAGGACTAACATTTGCATGCGTGTGAATAGCTTCTTGACCAGCCTTCAGCTTTTGGACAAGTTAGCCTTTGTTGATATCCGTGTTCTGTAAAAAGTGGTAGCAGGCACATGCCTTGCTGAAAAGTTTTGCAGTTTATTCATAACCTCCTAACTTTGAACTTAAACAAAACCAGAAAAGCTCATGTGAGATATCACGTGGTCCATGCACCTAAGTTCTGAGCATTGTTGTCCCCTTGCACACCCATCACACGCGCACATATACACAAATGCTAATGAACATCTGTCACACTCTCCTTGACATAGTCTCTTTCTCCATCCACCTACTGAGTGTGCACAGACCGCTGTTGGGTCCCACTGTGTTGCCCACACACCATGTGTGAGTAAGTGGACAAATATTACAGCTATTTATCCAAAATGTAGAACTTTTCAACCCACAAGCAGAATCTCCTTGCTGACTTGGATTATCTATTTATTTTATTGATTTTACTTTGCATTGTGCTGCTCTCACAATGCACCCTAACTCTGTGGTGATATCCTGCATATTTACTTGTAAGAAGAGATGATCAAGTGTGTCCAGTGTGAAAAAATACTTCCAGGATGACTTGTGGATTAAACTTTTTGCGCAGTACTTTATTAGCAGGGAAACTGTAAACTTCAAATAAATGCTCACTGCTCATTTGCTGTAGATTTGGAGCATATGTGGACCTTGTGCCCATGTCAGCATGTATTCAACCTAATACCCATGTGGTGTTCCTAATCTCAGTCCTCCAGGGAATTTCTTTGCTGAGTGCAGGACTCGGTTCCCAATGAGAAAGACAATACGACTTTAGTGCTATTAAATGAAATACTCTGTGAATGTCACAGTTGTCCACTATAATGACAAAGAAGTTTTTAAAACCTTTTTGATGTCTGAGTTGCATCAGTGCTCCAGCATGCACTCCCACACAGCACAAAGAGCATTTTACTATTTAAGAGAAGAAGACTTTCCATGGCTGGCCTCCATTAAGGCACACAACAAGTCTCACGTGCCATTACTTCTCCCAGCAAGGGTCTTTTAGTGTAAAGAGCCATGGGGCTGGCAGGGTACAACTGTTGATCTTAGAGGCGCAGCCCCTCCCGAGCCGTACCACTTAGCTCATCTACTCTGTGTTAATACCAGTTTTTTTCCAGGTTCCTTCAGTATACTAACAGTAAAGCAGCACTGCAGCCAGCCAGTAAAAGTGAAAATTTGGATGTCAGTTAGATTCTCACTACCTCACGCTGAGTCACACAGAGTAGGTTTGATGCCAAATCTAATTCATATATCCAGCAGTTAGAGTGTACCATAAAGTAACAAAGGCCCCTTACAAAGCAAACCGGGCAGGAGCAGCTCACAAAGTGGCTCTTGTTAATGTTATTTATATTTTCTGTATATCTTCTGGAAAGATGAGAGTGACAAACTGACAAAACGTTTCATGGAAATCTTAGTGTGATTCTTTCTTCCTTTTTTCCCCTTAATAATTATAAAGTTCTTTTTAATTATCTTCTACTTGAGTGTGATTATGAGCCTCTGTTATCTTTTAGCCACACTGGGCTGTGGTTTTAAAGAGTGCTATTAATAGAATTTTCCATCCCATGGAGGTGAAGACATTTATTTAAGGGTACTGCTGATGGATCGATGTCTATTATCAATCTGATAAGGGAACTGCTGGATCGTTGGATGATACAGAGAAACAGGTTGTGTTTGTAAAAGAAGAGCTTTCAATGATTTTTTGCATTTTTTTTCACACAAAGAAATAGCTTAAGAAGGAGGAATTCCATACTCAACCTCATCTCACTTTGGTCTCTTGGAGTCTGCCACAGTGATGTAAGTCCCGTGCCTCAGCTGGCAGTGAATGCATCCAAGTACAGCACCACGCCTTCAATGTCCTGGCCCCACCCCATTTTCAGTGTGTGCCACCCATTCATCTCTGAGCAGCTTCATCCCAACTTCACCTCCTCCCCTTTTCTTCCTACTACATGGATGAATCAAGGTGGAAAAAAGACACGCCTAAATACCAAACGGCATAGTCTGGCTTTGAAACAGAGAACACATTTACCTCAGTGTTGTATTAAATCATGTATATAACAACATCTGTTGGTGTAACAGTGTAATGAGATGCTAATTGCGTGATGAAGAAACAGTTGCAGTCTAGAAGATGCTTTAACCTTTTGCTGCTTTTCAGTTATGGCCCCATCACACCTGATTCTGCCCCCAGAAAGAGCGAAGAGAAAAGGAGCCTTGTCACTAAATTAACATAGTAAATAGACATGGAGCAGCAGCCCAGCCTTGAATGTGTCAAGTACGTCTAGCCAAAGACTGCAGCCAATTCTCAAGTCTCTCCCCGCCGCTTCCACTCTTTTGCCTCATCAGCTTCTCGGGAAGATGTGACCCTTTGCTGCATGCTGCTATGTCTGTCATGAGAGCCAGCTCCACGTTTAATGTTTAATTTTACAATCCCCCGTGGCCTTTTCTAACCCTGCAAAGTTCTTAAACACACACTGACAACCTAGTGTATATATAAAATCATTATCTGTGATGCATATCTCTCCATTTGTACATGCGTGTTTTTTTTTATTCTTGGAAATTGTCAAAGCACATGAGATTTCAAAGGTGTGTATTACCTCAGCAGGTCTGGTTTTTTATACTAAACTGATATAAAATGTACTATTATTTTTTCAATGGATCCAGAGACTCCTCACAAAAACCCCAAATACCATTAATCTGTCTTTATTAGCTCATACTTATCTGGGCTTCATTGAACATTGTCATGAAAAATACCATGAAAACTGTTCAAATCCTTAACTGTGATTCAGGTCTAAATTATACCAGCCACAAGTGTCAGCTTGGGCCCCCAGCATATAATGTTTGATTTGTTATAAGTACTTATCCAGCCAGAGCTGCTGATTTGTGAATGTTACACTTCCAGCAGTGACTGCTGAGATGTAAAGATGTGAGCTTTATGTTATCTCAGCTCCACACAGACCAGCAGGCTGTCTTTCTTTGGCTCCACTTCACTGTTATACTCTGGGCAGTACACACAGTAATTACATACACACTTGTGCAAACTCACACAGATATGTAGTTTTAGTGTATGAAGACACACACACACACACATACACA
Organism: Diplotaxodon limnothrissa; assembly: GCF_057381915.1. NCBI lineage: Eukaryota > Metazoa > Chordata > Actinopteri > Cichliformes > Cichlidae > Diplotaxodon > Diplotaxodon limnothrissa. Next base: position 13,587,154 of record NC_140606.1, on the reverse strand, counting down.
CACAGAGTCTATCAGAGTCTTGCGTTTCTATCAGAGGTCTTGAGCTGGAACCCTGCTGAAAGAGCTTCAACTGCTCTCATGTGAGTTAAGTCAAGGCATCTCTTTCTGCAGACAGCCTGCATACACACTCATATTCTTACACACACACACATATGCCTCATGCTGTGTATATACACACACAAACACGCACACATATGCCATACATTGTGACATTAGTGATAGATTTGCACATAGGTACATATGGCATTCACATTAAGCAGCCTGTTCTTCATATCTAAAAGCTCTCCCTGATGTAACACGCATGCAATTTATTATAACATGTGGTGATTTTAAGATATTCATTATATTTGAAAACCAAAATGTGTCCCATATTTTATTGCGCACAAGTAGCACTCATATTTTAATTGGTGATTGAGATTTATTGTCGGTTCTTTGTGGCCAAAAGAATGAACAGAATGAAAATATGCAGTATTGTGCAGAAGTCTTGAGCCACTCCCTTGTTTCTATGATATGCAAAGGAAATGTGAAATTGGAGCAGTGATTTATTGAAACATGCAAAAGTGTGAATGGAAATACAGTATGTACAGTATGTAAAGCAAAAACAAAGTTTGTACAACTCGAAAGTCAGTATTTGGTACGACCACCTTCAACACAGCCTGAACTCTCTTAGACAAGCTTTCTTGTAATTTCTTTAAGTAGTCTTCAGGAATATTTCTCCAGGCTTCTTATAGGACATTTAAAGCTCTTCTTTGGATGTTGGCTTCCTTTTGTTCCATTCTCTGTCAGGATGATCCCACACTGCTTGAATAATGTTGCGGTCCAGGCTCTGGGGAGGTCAATCCATGACTGATTCCATTGTGTGGTTTTCTATCTAGATATTCTTTTACTGCATTGTTTGTTTGAGATTGTTGTCAGGCTAAAAAATGAAGCCAATCAGACACGTTCCAGATGGTACTGCATGGTAGATCAAAATCTGATTGTACTTTTCTGTGTTCACATTTTCATCAATTTTGACAAGATCCCAAACACCACTGCCTTAAATGCAGTCCCAAACCATAACAGAGCCTCCCCCGTGTTTTGGGTGTTGTGCATCTGTACTACTTCCTCCATACATATCAATGCATAATTTAAACCAAAAATGACTGGAATTATCACTCCATGAGTGTAATCTGGCATACATCAGCCTTTTCTTCCGTTTTACCTTCCTTAAGAATGACTTCTTGACAGCCAACCCTTCCACTGAGGCTTCAGATTTGTCTCTCAGGTCCTGTGTCAGGAATTTGTTGTAGGTAGTTTTCTAGCTCTGCCAATTCTTCTTTTGCCCTTCATTCAGTTTCCTCAAATGTTTTAAGGGCACACTGCACACCAGGCAGTCAATAGCTCATCATCATCTTGTTCCTGTAAAAATTTTATTATGTAATACTATTATCACTGTCAACCTGTGTTGTGTTTGCAGGTTTCATAGATTCCGCTAAACAAATCAGAAGAAAAGCATTCACACTGGTCAATAAACACTCTCTCTTGTTAGGTGCCTTTTTGATCGATTCAGAGGTCAGTGTTTATTGTTTTAATGTACAGGTCTAAATACTTGGCTAAAAATGAGTGAAAAAGCAGCCAATGTCCAAACAGAAGCATTACAAGACCTTAAGAAGCCCTGAAGAACTGTTGCTCAAGACCACTTTAAAAAGTATGAGATGTTAAAGAAATTACAAGGTCTGGATCATTGAAAGAAAGAATTTAGAGGTGGCTCAAGACTTTTGCGCAATATTGTAAACATGTCAAACCAATTAAATGCAATGTTTTTTTTCTTGGCATTGCAAGTAACTTGACTCTATGTGTAGCAATGTACCTTCTGTATTCGGTGAACTCCTATCATCCCTCTGAGCACCAGCAGATCAACAAATTCACTTATTTACAAAGTCTGTGCAATGTTTGCACATGGTGTTTCCTTGACTTTTCCTGCAGGGAAACTTTGATGTTCACATTTGATTTACTCAGTGGCTCCACCTGAAAAAATTATTGGATGGATTTCCATCAGAATGTGTGCATGTAGTGAGCACGTTTTGAACAAAATAAACCATAGTATAGTGAGCCCTGAATTTTAGTCTAATATTGTCATGAGGTCAGGATTTTGATTTAGCATACTGTAGCATATTAATATGCTGTTTCATTCAGAAGCAGAGGAAGATGCAGGCACAGTCTCTCATTCCTGTTACAGCTAAATAGTTCAGCGCCTTGCTCATTTGTACTGTAAGAACACTTAGAGTAACGGGAAGGCAAGACACTCATTGATTTTCCTAAATCATATTTTCAAAATAACAAACTCACAAACACAATGAGATTTCCCTGTCACTACTTTTTTGTTTGTTTTTTTTTTTTTTACTGTTGCTGTAATCCCAAACAAATCCACGTGTCTCAGTTTAAAAGAACAGCCAGATGCACTTTTTCCAAGGACCCAGTTTTTTTGGGTCAACTTAATCTATCCATTAATTTATGTAGTCATCGCTTCATTTATCTACTAACTCACCATGTACATCCATGCAAGACTCAACATTACTGCAATGTTATCTCTGAGAGAGAGCCCGTGGGAGTTTCACTCAAGAGACTGTTAATAACGTCAGAGTGAGACTGCTCAAGCTTCCAGCCCAAGGTCACCACAGGGCTGGCCACGCATACACACATGTACAGCAAAAAGGACATAATGGCGATGTTCTAACCCTCAAGTGCCAAGATGTAACAACAAACAGAAAGCTGGAGTGATATCATCTTCATGTGTTAATGACACCCTCCGCTTGCATAGATAAATGCTCTGGACAAACACATGAAGATACGCGTGCTCACCAACCAACGTGACATCATTTACATCATCCATATGTGGATGACATCTCCACTGTTACAGATACTGCTCTGATTAAAAAGGCTTTATCTCAATAAGAACGGGCCAGAGTTTGGCCTCACTTTAAGTCTGCAGTTAATCTGTCTGCAGCCTGAGCTAACTGTCAACCCGACCTCTGCGCTGCACTACACACCCAAAATGGTGTATAAGATCCTGCAAAGACCAGATCATTGTAGCCAGCAGCAATGGTTGCATTACTGTGGACTTGACGTTTTCCCACATCACATTTACATGCCATGAGCCTAGCCTGTCGATGATGGATTTAATATCCTAGTTTTGATTTTTACTTTCATTCCAAACATTAAATCAGAGCAAACAGATTGTATCATTAAAGTGCAGATCATTAACAGAAAGTCAAGGAGGAGCAAACACTGACGACGGTTCCTGTCCTTGTTATCTTCAGTGGTTCAATCAAGTTCATTTTGTTTTCTCCCAAAGCCCAGTTGATGAAATGTACATTTGTCAGTCATGATGTACTTTTAAGCTGACAATGAAGTGCCCCAAAACGTTGTGTTTTGTTGCTGCACTCATGCTTACTCCTAATCAGTGGTTGAGTTCAAACAAAGGTAAGACATGGATACAGGGCTTATAAAGCATTATAGACATTCTCACACAAGCTGAAAGAGGCCAAAATTTAAATTTGTTCAATTACACAAACACACACATGCAGTGGTACAATAAGCTTTTATATGTGCATTTTGGTGTATATCTGTGCATGTCAGGGGTCTTGTAAAAGATGGCCTGACGTTAAAACCTTTGCCACATGCCAGAGGAGGTCCGCTACACTGATTGTGGCTTTCTCGTCCAACAGTCAAATGAACAAAGCATTATGTCTGAGCCAAAGTGTGTGTTTGTGTGTATTCTTCTCCATGAACACAACCTCTCTCTCCCTGCTTCTGCTACTCCCTCACTGTCTTTTACTTTCATTTTCCTAATGTCTCTCAAGATGCATCTGCTTTTCAGCTAGTTTAACCAATTTTCTTAACCAACTTTCTTCACTTTCTCTCTTAAAGATTCTCCATGCTATCTTCGCTTTCTCTGTGTATATATTTTTTTCTTTCTCTCCTTTAGTCGTCCCCTCCCTTCATCTGTCATGTGTTTAGGTGTGGTCCCAAGAACTCTCTCCAGTTCACAAACATCACTCGGCCTTGTATACGCTTCTTTTGATCATTTTATTGTTGTTCTGACTTGTTTCCCTTGACTTGATTAAATGTACATGTACAAAATGCGTGATATCGCAAAATATTTTTGGTCACTCAATGAACAAAATGGCGCTAAATGCGTCTAAATCCTAGATGAAAAGTTTATCCCACAAGAGGGAGCCCTACTGAAGGTCAGCATACTTTGACCTTCATAATGTCAAAGGTCTTTTCTCTCTTTCTCTCTGTTTAACAGAAGTCATTTCCCTGCAATGCTCTCTACACAAAGATTCAGAGAGAGAGAAGCACGCGTGCAGCAATAGAAGTCTCTTGTCTTCTTCTTCCCATAAAGATATAAACAGATGACATCACAGGGTGGTCCGCTCTCTGCGTTGAGTCAAAATGAGCCACGCTGAGTGGGTCTCCGTTGGTCTGCCAAACAGATGGCGGTAGCAACATAATGAGGGTTGGAAACAAACTTCAGGAGTTTGTGCAAGAGGATGCAGATGCAAAAGCATCCTCTTGCACAAACGCCTCTCTTAAAAATATTGAATATTCATGTTCTAGGTCAGAGTTTGTCATACTTGGTCTTTGACCTTTGCAATGTGTCTCCAAAATACTGTGGAAACCAATAATTTTCATTATAGGCTACCCCACCACCACGACCAACATTTAGCATGTGCTTAGACCTTGATGGTTGGCAGAGGCAGCCAACTTGTTGGTTAATTAGGTCAAGAAATCTTGTAACGTGTGGCCACCCACACTAAAAGAGAGTTGGAACAATCGGCTACTCACAACTGTCTGGCATTTAGGGGGATTTGGGGAAGGGGAGGAGGTAGGGAGAGGGATGGGGCATAAAAAAGGAGAAAGCTTACAGCAGTCTGTACCTGGTTTTGTTGTGTCAAAACATAAAAGCTTTAGTGAAAAGTACAGTGAAAATGGTTCCAACACTCTTGTTTAAGTGATTGTATTCACTTTAACCTCCTACGACCTGCCGTCCACATATGTGGACATCACATTTTCGGTTATTTAGACCAAAATACTCAATTTTGCTCTACAACGGCCTGATATCCACTTACGAGGACATTATACTGCTACTGTTCTATCAAAATTTTAAACAAATATCCTCATATGTGGCTCTCATTTTTCTTACAAGCAAAAATTAGGTAAAAAAAATCTGGTAATTCTTTGTTTTTACATTCATCAGGACCTAATCATCCCAAAAATCAAAGAGAAATTAAAAATGCATGCCGTGGAAGAGTTCGGGTCTTAGGAGGTTAAGAAGGTCATTTACTTGGACCAATTGAGTATAAAAGGTTACAAATGTTTCACTGTGAGTTGCTGTCAATCATAGTAACATTTTCTGCACCACTGTTACTACATGTAACCCTTTTGTTTTTGTCCACAGATGAAGTGTAAAAGAGGCCTCACTTACCTGAGGATATTTGGGACCACCATGTTCGGCGTGTCTCTCCTGGTGGGCATCTCGACAGCCTATATCATGGGCTACCAATTTTTCACTACAGCTCAAAATCACCTATCTTTTGGGCTGTATGGTGCCATTTTGGTTGTTCACCTTATTATCCAGACCCTCTTTGCACTCCTAGAACACCGTAACATGCGGCGCTCCTTAGAAACACCAATTAAACTGAACAAGTCCTTGGCATTGTGCATCGCTGCATATCAGGAGGATGAAAACTACCTAAGAAAATGCCTTGTGTCAGTGAAGAGGCTGACATATCCTGGTATCAAAGTTATCATGGTGATCGATGGAAATTCAGACGACGACTTGTACATGATGGAGATTTTTAAGGAGGTCATGGGATCGGACAGATCAGCCACGTACGTGTGGAGGAGTAATTATCACAGCAGAGGACCCGAGGAGACAGATGAGAGCTACGCTGAGAGCCTTCAGCAGGTGTCCAGGGTTGTGCTGAACAGCAAATGTGTGTGCATCATGCAGAAGTGGGGAGGGAAGAGAGAGGTCATGTATACAGCCTTCAAAGCACTGGGAAGGAGCGTGGATTATGTGCAGGTAAGTAGTTAAATCGCTTAAAATCAGTTAATGCAGGTAATGTGGAAGAACAATAGCCCCTTAAATAAAAAAATAATGAAATAAATTAGAAGATTAAAAATACTGTACAACAGGTGTAATATTACTTTGTGCCTGTGTGTGTCTTTGTAGATTTGCACGCATGCACACACAGAGCTGACATCTGAAGGACATAGTGAAGAAAGAGAAAATGTAAGCTACTGTGGGAGATGCAAACTAGGCAAACATAAGCTGATGATAGAGTGAAAGGGAATAGAACGAGAGATGGCTGGAAAGAGAGGAGGGGAGGCTATGCCAAGCCAAATATGGGGTCCACAAAGAGTCTTTTGTTTTGCTTTTTAGCATGTGCACCGTGTTGTGAAGTGTGGCGTGAAGGAGGGCAGCAGTAGCTGATGTCTAAGTGTAATAACAGATCTTTTTCGCAGGGCGTTACGTCATCTACAAATCTGTATCAAAGAAAGGTTAGAAAGGTTAGCATGTGTTTGTCTCCTGTTCAGAAAAATTAAAAACAATCAAAGGTTATATTTGAGTAACACAGACCTAAGGACTAAAAGCCTGATAGCTTTAGGAAAACTAAATTCAATAGTGTGTTTGGCTAGCGACAGTATGTTGGTGTGGCTTAAAAAATAAACAGTGGCTAAAGACATTAACTGCTTGGTAAAGCAATATCCTGCAGGCACTGACTGTTAAACGTGTCATGGGCTCTTGTGGAGCTGTATAGTACTGTCATATTCAGGAGCATAAAAGTAATTAAAAATAAATGGAACCTTTCTCAGTTCAAAATACAAAGAGGTTTTGATCCTCCAGACTTACTTTGTCTTGTATTAGCAGTAGCTAACAATGGCAAATGTTAGCTATCATATCATACTTAATGAGAGCTTGTATTACTGTCATATGATATGTAACCACATTGTGGTGTCATATAATTCAGCCACAATAACAACCTTTCAAACTGTGTTTACCTAAAGAATAAAAATTACTTGAAGGGTGGTGAGGTCACATGGGTTGAACCAACGCTGATGACTTCACACCTTTTCCTGAATCTGCTTGTTAATGCTAAACAGTGCATGAAAGCTACTTTCCAATGAAAGTGTTTTTCTTTCCATGACTAAATGATTGCGTTTAAAGTACACAGAATATTTTGTGCGGGCATGCTCTGTCAAGACTTTCTCTGTTTTGTTACCAGACGCTCAGTCTATGGCTTTAATGACGTTTCAGCATTTTTAGTTAGTTTTGCAATTCCACAGATCTGTTGTTATTACGTTTGAAAAGCAGATACCTCAGGCTAATTCAAAAACTCTTGTGTCTTCAGACTTAAGCACAAGTAACAGTTCTTTGTCCAAAATGCCGAGTATCATTATGTCATTTTCTTCTGTGATGTTCAGTTGTTAGTTCTACAAAAAGCATTGTGATCAAAGAGTAAGGCTCAACTGATGCTTAATTTATGTAACAGCATCAAAATGATTCAAACGGGTCTGTATAACAAAGAAGGGGACTTTGAGAATATGAACTCAGAGCTATAATGCTGTCTAACACCTGCAGCTGGCTTCAGCCTGCCAAAAATCATTTACTTCACAAAAAGTTCAATAGACCTTACTGCTGCACTGCCAGCAGTCATGCCAATACTTTTCAACCTTAGAAACAGGAGGGACAATGTTTCATGCCTTTTCACTTTCATCAGGCTCTGCCTTTAACAGATGTATTTTGTTAAAAAGGACTGGGCTCTAGGTTTGTTTTCATCACCTGATTTTGTTGGTCAGGAAAATTACCATTTATAGAAGAAAATAGGGAGAGCAGAAGAACAACATTAGAGCTATAGTGGGTGGTGAACAGAGTTGAAAGCAGCCCCTCTGGTCTTGGCTGGCGGAGATTATAAAGTGGCCATATTGAGCATTTATGTGTTTTGTTGGATGCATGATATCTTTTTTTTGTGTGTCATTATGTAAATTTTTTTTTTGATTTCACAAAAATTTCTTTTGTATATCGAAATTTTGTTCCGATTGTCCAAGCAAATTTTTTTCAGCAAGAAAGGGTTTTTTCCCTCTCTTTGGGGAGTTTAGGTCAATTTGACATCTGTTATGTTTTGCAGAATTAAGCTGAACAAAGAAGACATCTGGAACTATGTTGAAGAAAATCTAAATAAATGTATCCTGTGTTGCTAAAACACAGTTAATTTCTTGATTAACTTGTGTTTTTATGTAGGTGTGTGACTCTGACACCATGCTGGACCCAGCATCATCAGTGGAGATGGTTAAGGTTTTGGAGGAAGACCCTATGGTGGGAGGAGTTGGAGGAGATGTACAGGTAGTTTTCTTAAAAGTTCTGTGAAATCTGAATCTTCTACATCAAACATACAAATTAGGATGTTGTGCTTTAAACTTCATACTTTTTGTCTCTGCTTGTCAACCTACCTGTAGATCCTAAATAAATATGAGTCGTGGATCTCCTTCCTGAGCAGTGTTCGGTACTGGATGGCTTTCAACATTGAGCGGGCTTGCCAGTCCTACTTCGGCTGCGTTCAATGCATTAGCGGGCCTTTAGGAATGTACCGGAACTCTCTCCTGCATGAGTTTCTTGAGGACTGGTACAATCAGACCTTCATGGGATCCCACTGCAGTTTTGGGGACGACCGTCATCTCACGAACAGAGTTCTCAGCCTCGGGTATGCAACAAAATACACTGCACGGTCAAAGTGCCTTACAGAGACACCAATTACATATCTGCGGTGGCTCAATCAACAGACACGATGGAGCAAGTCATATTTCAGAGAATGGCTGTACAACTCCATGTGGTTCCACAAACACCATCTCTGGATGACTTATGAGGCTGTGATCACTGGCTTCTTCCCATTTTTCCTCATCGCCACAGCGATCCAACTCTTTTACCAAGGAAGGCTCTGGAATATTTTTTTGTTTCTACTCATTGTGCAAGCAGTGGCGCTGATTAAGTCATCATTTGCCAGCTGCCTCAGAGGTAACATTGTCATGGTGTTCATGTCATTTTATTCTGTACTGTATATGTCAAGCCTGTTGCCAGCGAAAATGTTTGCAATAGCAACAATCAACAAGTCTGGATGGGGGACTTCTGGGAGGAAAACAATCGTGGTGAACTTTATCGGTCTGATTCCAATATCAGTATGGTTCACTATCCTTTTCATTGGAATTTTATACACAGTAGTACAACAGACTAGAAAACCCTTCCCCGACTCAGAAAAGATTGTTTTGATAATAGGGGCAGTGGTCTATGCAAGTTACTGGGTTATACTGTTGACATTATATACAGTGCTCATAAATAAATGTGGGAAAAGGAAGAAGGAAACACACTATGATATGGTGCTGGATGTGTGACTTACAGACTACAATCATGATTTCCCAATGAAACCGGGGGTTTCTCTCACACATCATCTTGTTGTTATACAAATGTATTTTAGCTGTAGAGCAGCTCTGGAGGCAAAGTGAGGTCAACTAAAATGGACAAAGAAATAGAAATATTTTCTAGACTAAATGCCAGTGGCTGTGACCATAGCATCCAGGATCCTTGTACATCCTCAAGCTAGCCATTTGACATACTCAAATAAGGTTTAGCTGAAGATCAATTGGTTTAGGCTGATTGGCTAATTTGGATAACTCAGAATGGCAAGATTGTGTTTATTGCATTTGGCAGCAAGAGCGCTAGGCTTTATAATTTTAGCTACCTCTTACCCTTGTCATTTTCACTGGGCTTCATCTAATATTAGCAACTAAGCCAATAAAACTGGATTCTTAGATGGGATTTAACTTGTCCAGTAAGAATATTTTCCCTCCAGAGCACTCTCTCCAGTAAATGTGTTTTTTTCTCACTTAAACTAAAGAACAAGTTTTGTGTTGCCTCCGTCAAATGAAAGCCTAAAGACTGCCCGATTGTCTCCAGTCTCAAATGACTGAACAACATTGACAAAAATGTATACATTAATAGTGATAAAAGGTATTGGTAGAGGCTATCACCAGGGCTATATAATTCGTGTAATTGTACCACATACACAGTGTCTAGTCTGTGTAGATCTCATAAATAGATAGGGGTGATCTATTTTACCACTTCAAAACTTACAAATCCACCTAAAGTTATTTCACTCAAGTTTTTTTTTTTTATTGCCACATGTTCAAGTTAAGTGTACCTTTTCAGTGTTTTAATCTGTTTTGGAAAGAGCTACAGTATCAATTTATGAAGCCAGAAGGAGTGTAGAAAGGGCTTTGAAATGGAAAGCGGCTTTCTTTCTTTCAATGCTCTCATGTCATATGGGAAAGATGCAAACTTCCTTGTGCTCTTCACCTGTTACGGTTTAAGGGAGCAAATATAACATCTGGAATTGCCGAAAGAATCAGATAGCCAGACTACTTTGATTCTTATGTCAGCAACAAGAAAGCACTTGGTTGGAAAAAGGTTGGGTTGGAATATAACCAATGGACTGGCTGTTTAATGTATGCTCAATGTGAAAACATATCATCACCTAATGTTGTGGTATATTTATTATTATTCCCATGTGACATGACTGCAGTATTTTTAGTTTACAAAGTGAAACTGATCACTGACCAGCAGAATTTATATCTGTCTGATCAGGCGACCAGGTGATGACCACAAGAGAGAGATGACGTATCATTGCTGCTGTGACTGTTTTACTTTTACAGAAACAGTGACTTTTGTTTTTTCGTCTTTTAACAAGGTTTATTTTAGATGTATGTTGCAAAAGTGGCTAAAACACTATTATTGTTGTCTTTCTACCAGTATGAATTTTAACCACCAAGCAAACAAGATGGACAAGTTCCAGCCCAAAGATTTTGTGACATAAGGATAAAGTGGTTACATCTCTAAGCTGCCTTGCATTCTGTTCACTAGCAAGGGAAAAAGTAGATGTGAGATTATGTTAGTGTCTACTGGGAATAGTACTACCTGATCATAGGAATGTGAATAAGGGCAGTTGATAGTAGGAAGCAATATTTTGGAATAAGTCCAGTGTTTGCTATAGACCAGAAGCAGACATGAATTTACAGTCATGTGAAAATGTAAGTATGTCAGATTAATATTGTTGTTATTATTATTTGACAAGCAACCACTTGATCTTCTTTGAAAAGGTGGTAAAGTTCAAGAACACTACAAAGGAAAGTTACTTTTTCAACAGGAATGTCAATGTTTAATATCTTTTTAAGGAAAAAGCATTTCCTTTCACATTCACTTGCCACTCTTATACCACTCTTACGTGAAAAAAAAATCCTCAACGTTTTGTCAGAATTACAAAGATATTAAATGTTTGCTTGTTCAAATACATTAAAAAAGGCAACAGTTTTCATGGGATGTACTTACTTTTTTTGACCATAATTCATATGCACTTTTACGTCTCTCTCATCATTCTGCGTGATGCTTGACATAATGAAGATTAAATACCTCAGTGGTTCTCTTTGCATTGCATCAAGGTGTCAGAGTGCTCTCCAAAGACTGATGCATTCTGATGGTTTCACGTAATTTATGATCTGTTTGTGATATGATGGGCTCCTTTTTATACACAGTACCTTATTGAGGCGAAGCTGGATTTTTTATGCCGTGTCAGCCCTTTGCTGTAGCCGTGTACTTATTTTACTATGTATTTCAATGCATTTTTATATATAGACATTTCCATTCTATTTTTGCTTAGCTACCAAAGATTCTTTATTTTCATTCATTTTTGTAAGAAAAAAAATGAAAAAATGTATTTGTGTGCTTTCAACTGTTCTGACAATGACTTGTATATCTGACCAAATAATGTGAAATTTTGAGCTGGGGGGAGGTTCTGCAATAGCAACAATTTAAAAAAAATGCAATCTGTAGGGATAAGTTATTGATTTCGAGAAAAGTGGTGAACCTTTGTTTTTTTTTACTTTGTACTTAGATAGAATGCAAAATATTTATTGAAGGCTGTTCTGTGGTTTGTAGGATTTTGTACTTAGATGTTTTCTGGTATCCATCCAACTCTGATTGCTCCATATGTCCACACAGGAAAAGCAAATACATCCTGACAAATTTCTGGTTAACACAGATCATATGCAAACCTAACTGATTTGAAGTATTTAAAGAATATAAAGCAATGCCTTCTCTACAATAAGCAATAAAGCCAAGCAGTCTGAGAACTTTCATCCAAAATCATTTCAAAACCATTTGCACAAATTTTTTATTTTAAGGTTATGACGTGCCTTACAGAATGATGACAAATGAAATATCAAGTGGCATTTTTACACAATTTTAAAGTTCGCATTTTTTTTCCAATGTGTATTGAATGAGACTGACAGTTAACCTACAAAAATGTTTTCATGTCAAACTAGTCATGGGCAGTGTTATCGTAAAGCACTTTTGTGTCGTGCCAAATAAAAAAAAACTATTCTTTTCATTTGCTGTCAAGAGTTTTTATTAATTAATTATTATAAGCCAAGGAGTTGCTTGTTAAAAATCAGAGCATAGTCCTCGTTTCCTCAAAATGTTGTTCTCTTATGATACAATTGTCATTGTCAGTATTATCAGGCTGTCCTAAAAACTCCCTGAAAATCCTTCAGTTGATCCAGGATTAGATTTAAAATCTTTAACCTCACTTACAAAGAATTTAATAAGGAGGGCCCATCTGCTCTTAAACACCTAATAGTAGCATATCACCCTAATAGAGCACTTTGCTCTCAGAATACTGTCTTACTTGTAGTTCCCTCTCTGAGCCTGGTTACTAGAGGTTTCTTCCTGTTAAAAAGGAGGTTTTCCTTTCCGCTGTCGCCAAGTGTTTACTCCTAGGATGTCAGCCTGCACACCACAAAGATTGTGTGGCATGACACAAGACGTGATGTGAAAATCATTGTCAGATAGCCTAAAAGTGACACAAGCGAAGCGTGGAGCAGCCTTATGCTCCACACAGACAAAAAACAGAAAAAAATCAGTGTTTATTATGATATCAAATCATGTTACTACAAATTTTATTATTTATAACCTTTATTAGGGGAATTTATTTTGTTACAGCAGAAAGTGGACAGCGCAAACCTACAGTAGCAAAAATTAAGAAAAAACATTTGAATAGGATAAGATAATAAGAATAAGATAATGTACACAATAGAATAGAATAAAATACTATATACAACAGAATAAAATACAATGTTGTCAGAAAAAGAGAATTGCACTTAGTGTTATTGCACATGTGTGGATGACGCCTGCCACTGAAGGAGCTGCTCAGTGCTGTCAGAGTCTCCTGCATGGGGTGAGAGATGTTGTCCAGCAGGGATGACAGCTTAGCCGCCATTCTCCTGTCACTCACTGGGTCCAGAGGGCATCCTAGAACAGAGCTGGCCCTCTGGATCAGCCTGTTCAGTTTCTTCCTGTCCCCTGCAGAGATGTTGCCGCCCCAGTAGACCACACCGTAAAAGATAGCTGAGGCCACCACAGAGTCATAGAAGGTCTTCAGGAGTGGGCCCTTCACTCCAAAGTTCTGCTGGCACCAGTCCACAAAGTTTTGGGTCAGTTCTCTGTACTCCCTGTCATCCCCATCAGTGTTGAGGTCGACTATTGCAGAGTCATCAGAGAACTTCTGAAGGAAGCACTGGGTGGAGTTGTGGGAGAAGTCTGCAGTGTAGATGGTGAAGAGAAACTGAGTCAGAACTGTTCCCTGTGGGGGCCCCGTACTGCAGACAACCCTGTCCAACACACAGCCCTGAGTTCTCGCGTACTGTGGTCAGTCGGCGAGGTACTCCAGTATCCATGATGTGAGGTGATGGTCCACTCCTAAGTTCTCCAGCTTGTCCTTCATTACCGTGGAAAGAATGGTGTTGAAGGCACTGGAGAAATCAAAGAACATGATTCTCACAGTGTTCCCAGCGGTCTCCAGGTAAGAGAGGGAATGATGTAGGAGGTGAGTGATGACATCATCCACTCCAATGCCAGGTTGGTAGACAAACTGAGGTGGGTCCAGTGATGAGCTGACCAGGGGCCGTAGCTGAGCCAGGACCAGCCGCTTCAGGGTCTTCATCAAGTGGGGTGTCAGAGCTACCAGCCTGTAGCTGTTGAGATCCTTGGGACGTGGAGTCTTTGGCACTGATACAACACAGGAGGTTTTCCAGAGCTGTGGGACTCTCCCCAGCCTTAGGCTCAGGATGAAGATGCGCTCCATCACCCCACACAGTTGGTCTGCACAAGACCTGACAACCCTTGAGCTGATGCCATGCCAAGACATATAACTAAAATATGACATATTTAACATCTGAGAAACTAATAAAGTGACTGAAAAGTGTTGCCCATTTTGTCATGCATTATGAATGAACTTTTACTGGCAATCTCATTCTAACAGTGTTAACAAAAAGATGATTAACAGAGATATGGTTTCTCTTGTGGCAGAAGGCTGCATAACACATTAGGACAATCATTTACGGCATTGGGCATCAATTAAAATTTTAATAATTAGATTAAACGACCAGCAAGTTTGGAACTGACTAGTGACAACAGCAAGGACTTGTCGACTAGTTGACTAGTCCTGCACATCCCTAAATTTAGAATCTTTTTGTTTGCGCTGTTACTTCAAAATACATCACACGATCCATCATATTCTCAACTTGCATTTTCTTTTTTTCTTCAACTCATGTCTGTTATTGTGAGCTTGACGTGTCCGTGAATGTTAAGTGCAACTACTATGACTAAATACATTACTGTAAAGTATACAGCTTAAAGGAAAGTCAGCATATGAATTTTGCCAGAGTTCTGAAGAAAGGCAAATCCAAGCACAAATTTGGATCTAGATCAACTGGGAGGAAACTTGACTGCGGATGTGTTCTATCATGCACAAACAAGCAAAGCAAAATTGATGGCCTTAAAAAAAAAAAAAAAAATGTTTAAACGCATCTAACGTGATTTGGCTGACTGGAGATACGTGCATATATCTGTGTGTGTCAATTTGGAGAACTTTTTATCCAACAATACACAGCAGTCAGGGAAGGAAAAAACAAACATATATTATTTACACATGTATGCACACGCATAATATCAGGAATTCGAGTTTGGCACTGGGCAATATGTTTCTAAATTATAAAATGCTGATAGTGACGTAATTCTCTCTCTTTGAACGTTTGCTTTAAACATCTGTCTCACTTTCACTACTGATTATTTTCTGGCTCCAACAATGGAAACATTGCGAGATGCCAGTTTTTGTGTTTTTGGAAGGTCAGCTGTCCCAACATGTTTTTTCACACATCAATAATATCAACATGTCATTGTTGATATTGTTCTTAAGTAGGATTTTCCACTGAAGGTGTTGTACTTCTGCCAACATTCTATGTGAAGGGACCAGCAATAGATTGATCACACCATCAATGCATTTAAATCATGATTCATTTTATTCTTCTGTGCCACCGCTGTCCAAAAGCTAGTAATGCAAATCAATCAGTGGAGGAAGTCAAATGTTCCTATGTGACTATGAACACATAGCCCCTCTTCATATATACTTTAGGATATACAGTCATGTGACAAACAAAGGTTTTCAGAGGACTTTGTGTCGTCCTGTGAAAAGCGAAGTACCATGATTCAACTGTTATAGAACCACCTGTAGCTTCTATACCATGATGTAATCATTTTCTGTATGACTTTATCAGTCTCTCACATTGCTATTGGAGAACTTTGGGATAATAATAATGGATTGGATTTATATAGCACTTTTCAAGGCACCCACAGCACTTTACAATAGCAGAGTGAAGCTGACCCCCCACCCACTTGAAACGTAAAGGCAAATAGGCGGAGCGGTTAGTGCTACGTTTGTGCTGATTTGTGCAGGTAAAATTAGCGTTTGTGCTGCTACAGTATCTGAGATATTAAACTTTATTTTATAGGTCATTCAAAGGTCACCATCCCCCCAGACTGCTCCAAAACGGGCCAAAATGGTCTACTTTTTTAGTGCTACGTTTGTGCTGGTTTGTGCAGGTAAAATTAGCGTTTGTGCTGCTACGGTTTCCGAGATATTAAACTTTACTTTATAGGTCATTCAAAGGTCACCATCCCCCCAGACTGCTCCAAAACGGGCCAAAATGGTCTACTTTTTTAGTGCTACGTTTGTGCTGGTTTGTGCAGGTAAAATTAGCGTTTGTGCTGCTACGGTTTCCGAGATATTAAACTTTACTTTATAGGTCATTCAAAGGTCACCATCCCCCCAGACTGCTCCAAAACAAACCAAAATGGTCTACTTTTTTAGTGCTACGTTTGTAGCAACCACAGCTGCCCTGGGGCAGACTGAGAGAAGCGAGGCTGCCATATCGCGCCATCGGCCCCTCTGGCCATCACCAGTAGGCAGTAGGGTAAAGTGTCTTGCCCAAGGACACAACGACCAGGACAGAGAGCCCGGGGATCGAACCGGCGACCTTCCGGTTACAGATACGCTTCCCAACCCCCTGAGCCACGGTCGCCCCATAAACTCCTGTACAACCTTCACTGAAGCTTACAGGCATAGATTTCATCATGTTGAGGTCAGTCTTTAACAGGGCAATTATAATACTTGATTTTCTGCTGTGCTTTTGACCATTGTTATGTTGCATGACGCAATTTAGACTTTAACTTTAGCTGTCAAACAAATGGCTTCATATTTAACTCAAAAGTTCACGGTTGGCTCAATGACTTCAAGTTGCCCAGGTCCTGTGGCTGCCAAACCAACCCAAATCTTCACTCCTCCAACACCCCGCTCGACAGTTGGTATGAGCTGTTTGTGCTATGTTATGGCACCGTGCATTAAAGCAAAGCAGTCTTGTGGTTTGTTCAGAGGCAACTTTGCTTACTTAAGCTATGCTGCCATGCTATTTTTTTTAGAGAAAAGAGGCCTTCTCCTGCCAACTTTTCTAAACCAAACCATACTTGTCCAGTTTGTTTCTATCATGAACACAAGTATGATAATATTAATTCAGACCTGTAGAGTCTGAGTTAGAGCTTTTGAATACTCCAGACCATATAGAGGTGCTCACACTTGCTAATGATCAGTTAACCCCGTGCATGTGATTAACAGCACCTAGTAGTTATACTTACCCTTGTAAAAACTAAGGATGAACTTTTCACATGACTACACAGAGTTCTGTGAACAGTTTCTTTTTCACATGACTGTAGTTCATAATAGAAAATCATATGTCAAATCTATTTTGTGTTCCTGTTTCTCTTATTCAAGAAACATTTCTAAATTTCAACTGTAAAGCCCGATTTACAAGCTTAGATAGATCATCTCTTTCGGCCCAGCTACAGGTACATAGTACACAGAACAAAATAGTACATTGGTTGGTTTTACAACTGCGCCCAGTAGTGTTTTCTCTGTTTTGCTCATAGGATATAAAGGAGAACAGCACGTGTGGGCAAAACAGAAGAACAGAAGAAGCCAGATTTTCTCTCAGTGCGTCAGCAGTTAACGCCACCACTGCTTTAATTCTGCCAAATAGATTACAACACTGCTTAGCATCGTTGCTGGATAATGGCTCCCTTCTGGCGATTTGACTCCAGCAGCTGACTAAGTTTTACCCTCTTTGTCCCTCTCAGCTGGTTGATGCATTTCTTAGGGTTTTGTAACTGTAATGCCTACCCTTAAGCCTTAGCCCTACTCTTACCATTAACCTACCTGCACTACAGAGTTCATTTTTGCATATTTTACTAACCTCCAATGGCAATATCATGTTTTTGGCTTTTAAGCACTGGAATAATGAAGCATCACCTGAAGAAACTTTAATGAAGTATAACACACCAGGACCAATAGTTAGTGGAACTAGGCCTGCAAATGATGGCTCTTTGGTCTATTTACAGTTACCTCTGGCAAAGTTGGCAAAGTCTGGCAATACCTTGATCACACAGCTAAGCATTTATAATGTTAAATACACTTAACCCTGTGCATCAGAAAGAGTGAGACAGACACAACAAAACATCTTTAGCAAATGCACGACTTAAAGTTTATTTGATTCAATAATTCTCTTTGTCCCAGTCAAGTGCATCAGCCTCTGATTGCTGGCATGCATCATGGTCATCCAACACTCTATTTACTTTCAGACTGCTAGTAATAATTATGTAAAATATATGTGTGCCAAAACAAAACTGTAAAACACAAGCTGTTGCTAGTGGATTTAAATTGTAGGTAAATAGGTGAATTTGTAAGTATATTGAAGTGAACACTAGGTTTGTACTGTGTAAAGTATAATGTTGCAAAAACATGCAGTCTGAATACTGTAGCTGATATGATTATAAAGGTCTTGCTTGGGATGGAAAATTTAAGACCAGAAACAGAAAGACGTGCGACTCACGTTAGATTAAAGATGATGCATGGAACAGATGCAACAGTAGCGATCTGTTTTCTCTGACAGAGTATTATTTAAACTATAACCTCCTCAATTGGAGGGAAAACTGCCCGCAAAGTTGGATACAGCATTTACAGTGTGTCTAAAATCATACAGTTAAGTTAGTTTAGTTAATTCTATAGTACTGGCTTTGGATTTTTAATTACTGGTATTTAATTTTTCTTTGTTTACATACATGAACTTCACAGCAAAGATATACACATCTGTGGATTAAGGAATAGTGGCATTAAAAAACAAAAAGTTGCCGTCAGGATTTCTCTCTGAGAGTCTTTCTTCGGTTATGGGAGGCAATGTGACCGTATTGCCTTTGCAACTGGTCCCTTCACTTCAAAGACTGCTTACTGGTTTCTTGTTTTCTTTACTGAAAAACAATTTTTCATACTTTTTCGTTGTCTAAGCTCACATCTGTTTAGCTCCTTTATAAACACAATTTTCTCTGTGGATTTTAAATCAGTATACAATAACTTGGGTCTGGGGTCTTTGCAAATCCACATGTCAGAATGGAGTGTTTTTCCTCAGTTTGATGCACCCCATACGCCCCTGCCTCATGGGTTTTCTAACTATGTTGGGGAATTATAGCAACTTTAATTTGTATAACTTAAGCAGAGCCTCCACCTTCTGCATTACCTCCAGTCTTCACCACTCGCTTCTCCTCTAATATGAGTTCCCCTTTTGGCATTTTCTTCTCACTCATGTAGTTTGCCGTTTACTCCCATGGCTTCTACTCTCTCCTTATCCCCATCTTACCTTTCACTTCCTTTTCCTCCTTTCAGAGCTTTGTAACCACATAATGAGCTTCATTCAGCAGAGCTAATTGTTTTAAAAACTCCCATGTGTTCTTATGCCTCAGGGGGAATTCAACTGGTTCTTAATGGTGTTCAAAGTATCTGTCTTTTTGCATTTCAAACACGTTATAGCATGTAAATGTTATACCAGTTGTCCGTGGTATTCAGTATCAAATATTTGATTGTATTCTGTCTGTCTGTCTGTGGTACCAGGAATTGCTGAGTGGAGCTTTGATGGGCGACATTGGTAGAGTCCAGATGTCTGTTCCCCCAGGGCTAAATAACAGGCCACCCAAGGTTTAGCTGACTCGTGATTTACACACAAAATCCTGTGATGTAAAGCATACTTTGTTGGAAGTTTTGAAATCTTTTTTAAACTGAATTGGGTCAGAAAATATATTACAAATTTAATTCCTGGAGAGTGCCGCCAAAGAAATAAGATACAAGAATGAGGACAAAAGAGATTTTGTTGTTCCCACTGATTTTAGTGGCACAAACATTTAAACTTCAGTCTAACAATGAAAATGATGAAAAGCTGGTGAACCACTCTTTCATGTGGTTTTAAATGCATCAGAAAATTATGCTCAATTGTATGTAGTGATGCACATTTTTCTCTGTGGATGGTGTGTGTATGGATGCATTTACAGTTTTTTTCAATCGCTAACAAGCGCCTACCCATACTTCAGATACTTTTTCTAAACTCTTAACACAGACTCACACCTACAAAACACAATTGGCCAAATGGATAATTTTCTTCTCAAAAATACATTTTGTTAAATATATACTAACTCTTCATTTCAAAATAGAACACATCTTTCTCTGCACACACTAACTGTACAAAAACACTATAAATCTGACTCAAAATGAAATTAGTCTGTCAAAGAATAACACTTGTTTTCACTTCACAAGGTACATGCAGTCAATCAAAGTACACCAGGTTTCAAAATACTGGCTATTATTGACATTACAAAAACTGCATAGACTTTTATGTTTCAGTTTTACAGGTATTTGCATGCGAAACATGCAATCCACCATTTTGACACCAGAAATGTCTTGGTTGGTAACTGTATGTCCACATGTACAGTAATGTTCACATTCAAAAGCATTCCAGTAAAAAGCAAACAAGTTTATGTTTCTTTACTGTTTACTACAGGAGGTACAGTAGAAACACAGTATGATAGGACAGAGAAAGTTTTACAGTATTGCTTACAGTGAACAAAATATCCATGAAACACACAAGAGCATTCTGAACAAAAAAACAACAGCAAAAAGCCAAGATCAAAAGGGGGGGAGGGGGAGGGGGGCTAAAAAAAGGCAAAAACTTTGCATCTAATCTCTGCGATCTTCAGGGTTAGGCCACATTTTTTCATCAACATCACATCTGATGTTATCCAAGTCGATGCACCTGGGATAGAACCGCCTGGTATGTCGGATCCACCCTTGGCAATCGTCAACTGTGATGTCCCTGGAGCCAGCATCCATGGCTTCGAGGAGGGACATCTGGTCATGTGGCTTATGGTCATAAACCTTCCACCTCCATGCAGAAAAGAACTCCTCTATGGGGTTGAGGAAAGGTGAATAGGGTGGAAGGAAGAGACTTACCAGTCTTGGGTGGACTTCAAACCATGTTGTTATTGCTTGCGAGTGATGGAAAGCCACATTGTCCCAGGTAATTACAAAGGTCCTCATGTTTTCACCCTCCTGACCTTGCTCTGGAACCAGGCGCTGGTGGAGATCATTGAGAAAGGCAAGCAAGCGCTCTGTATTATAGGGTCCAACCTGACATCTGTGAAGGAGTAATCCTGCATTTGCAATTGCTGCACACATGGTAATGTTTGCCCCTCTCTGTCCTGGCACATCAACTGTGGCCCTTTTTCCAATTACATTTCGTCCACGTCGACGCCTTTTGGCCAGATTGAATCCTGCCTCATCGATGTATATGAATTTATGAGGGGCCTGGTTGGCCTCCAATTCCATAACTCTCTGAAACAAAGTTTATGTAAGTCATGTTATTACTGTATACCATACTGTACTGTAACCTAGTATTGTGTAGGTTACCTACTTGCAAAGTGCAAAGCTTATAGAACTGGACATTGGATTGAATATACACTATACCTGGACATATTGTCGTCGTAGCTCCTTGACCCTCTCACTGTTCCTCTCAAAGGGAACAGTGTAGAGCTGCTTCATCCGCACTCTGTGTTTGGACAATGTCCGCGTAATGGTTGTGAGGCTGATTCTATCGATATTGTCAAATATCTCATGGTCCGCCACAATTCTAGTTTGAATTTCACGCAGTTTTATTGCATTATTTGCAGTAACCATTTCTACAATGGCAAGCTCCTGATCATTACTGAGGAGCTTTCCTCTTCCCCCAGAGGGTGGAAGACATTGCATTCTTTAGAAAGACAAAAAATTCAACATATGCATTACTGTATGACCATATTGACATGTCAAGTGAGAATAGAAACAATCCATGTAAAATGCAATACTTACCTGTTGGTTTGTTGAAAGATGCGTATAATGGAGGCAACCGTTGACCGCCTCAAATTGGGCTGCACTCTTTCACCAGCCTCTCTTAGTGAAAGACCATGGTTGATTACATGGTCAATGATAGTGGCACGAATTTCATCACTGACTACTGTTCTTGCAGCCCTTGGAATGCCACCACCACGCATTCTTACACCTCTACCTTGCCCTCTCCTTGGGCCTGCTCTTCTCCCTGGGCCCCTTGCTCTTACTCTTCCTCGACCAGACATTACAGTGTTTGTCTTTTTTTTGTTTCCAAAAACATCACTCCTCAAGGTCTTGCCTTATAAACCCCACTGAGTCTAAGCCAGAATGGAAGAAGCTGTCGTTGGCCCAATTTACCCAACATAAATCAGCTGTGTGTCAATTATTCAATTGTTTGTTTATTATCAGCTGATATATATTTTTGATATTGATATTGTTTTTGTACTGATATCATTGCAGAAGCAGAGGTTTTTATACTGTATCTACGGTTTGGAATATTGTTTTTGCTATTGTGGGATGTTGTGTGTTAACATTCGTAAATACTACAAAAACAGTCCATAATTTTGTTGGGAGGTATAGCTTGTCTGTTAAGAAAATGTAAGCATTGTGGAAATGTGTTCACTGACTGCATATTGGGTGAACACGACATGAAATGTAAGAATGGTATGGCCACAACAGACCGATGCTGTGCTAATTGTGTTTAGAGTTTTGCAAATGTGACAACTGTTTGGACAAACGCTTGTTAGCGACTGGAAAAAACTGTAATATGAGAGGGATATGAGAGGAAAGGAGATCTCCAGCTGTGGCGGGATTCTCATGATGATTGTGAGTGGAAATGAGATCACATCTGGGAAGACAGTGCTCGGAAGATTGTAGTGTGTGTGTGTGTGTGTGTGTGTGTGTGTGTGTGTGTGTGTGTGTGTGGGCGAGGGGGGGCATGAGTGTGCATGAGTCTGCGTGCATGCACAAATGTGTGTGTGTGTGTGTGTGTGTGTGTGTGTGTGTGTGTGTGTGTGTGTGTGTGTGTGTGTGCGCGCACACCTGTAATTATCACATTATGGGGACATAATACTGATTACATACTCAGTTTGTGAGGACCTGGCCCACTTTCAGGGTGAAAGAGCTCCCGAAGTTTTAAATCATTAAATTTGAAAAGCTTTTTTTAATCTTTTTTACTGAAAATAAAATCAGCCAGTATCTTGAGACATAACTAGAGGAAGTATAGCAAATAAAAAGTACACAAAATATATGCACAATCATTTCTGCATTTAAGAGCATTTTTAACTTTTTTTTTTTACACAGTATATTGCAACTGCCACATCTACAATATTCAGTTTACATTTTAGAGGAACCAAATTCTCTTTTACACGTAAACATTTGTTCTTGTCACCTCTGTGCGTTAAATGTTAAAGGTTCCTTAAAGGTAAGTAAAGAAGCATTCAAAGACAGACCGAAGGGAAGAATTATCTCGGAAACATAATATGATGGAGGAAAAAATACCTCTGACTTTGTCTGCTACGTTGTCCCTCAGGTCCCTGCTTGTGCTGTATGTGTGTGATATGTGTGCTTTATGCTTTCATATTAAATTGTTGTCCTGTGCTTTCTTAGTGTGCTGTTGATTGTAATACTGTTATTTTATATTTTGTTGCACACTGTCCAATTCTGTGTGTGAGTGTATGTGTGGTTTTTTTTTCCTGAATGATTGTTTGACCTGCTTGAATAGGTGAAAAGTAGCCTTTTGAATGTTTCTGGTATGTTTATATGGTATAGGTATGTTGATTGATATGCATTGTTCCTTTTAGATGAATACATTTATATTCAGTTTTAAATAATCAAGTTGCAAAGTTTACTCAGTCTCCCTGCCATGGCCATGGGTCTTCTCTGTTTTCTTTGTGTAATACATACTAGCTCAATCCCAAAGTGCACATTGCACAATGTCTAATTTGACAAAGCATAATGAATTTGACCTCTCCCCAGTGAAGGCTGATTAAAGGACCACTGACTCTTGTAAACTATACAGGAAGGTCTACTCACCACAGGTTCTGGATCTGGTGATAAAGATGATGACAATTTGGGGATTTTGGACACATTAAAGGATCCATCAAATTCTCTGCAAAAACCGTGTGGAACAGATGCTAAAGCTGAGGCTAGAGTTAATTGTGGGCCTAAGATCCACAGTTAAAACTATTTACAAATGCAGTGTTTCTTCAGTGTTTTCAGTGATGATAAGGAATAATGAGGTTTGGGTGGTTTCACGTGTTTGAAGACCAAAGTCAAACAACAGTTGATGTAGAGGACACTGTCAAAGGCTGGGAAAGCCCTAAGATGAAGGAGGCATGAGGCGCACACATCAAGACAACAGATAGTTCTAACTGAATGCAGAGGGACAGTTTGTGTTTTGTTGAAACGAAACAGAGACCAACACCACAAGTCTGGCTTCTCTGGTCTACCAAAATGCATCCACTCTCCAACGACACTGAATCACTGTAAAACAGAAACTGCACTAGATCCATGGGAAACATACGAAATTCTCTATTATGGGTTTTCTTGGTTTTCTTCACTTTAACCCACAATAGCTATTTGACATATGTGGAAAGGTTTTTAACTATATCTCACCAAATGATGACTCAAAAACTAAGTTGGCTTCGTTTCTTGATGGCTTGGATGAGATATGGTTAAAAAGTCCAGAGAAAGAAAATACATTAAATCAGACTTTTTAAGGGTCATTTTAAGTGATGCATATTTACAGGCTACACATTATACAGATTTTACTGTCACAACCCACTTTAAATAGTGTTATGTTGTGTGGCAAATTCTTAGAATCACTGTCAGATTACAACAGTGACTATTCTAATAAATAAGGTGTTGAGTTCTTAATCAAATGTACCTAATATTTTAGTTAAATGTTGCATGTTTTTGATAACAAGAAGCAGAAAAAATCCCAAAGACACACATATTGTGAAAGGGTCAGAAAGTCAAGATGACACGAAGCTCCACATCCATTAGTGCCCTATGAATGAAATGTAATACCAGCACATGAGTGCAGACACTATAAAACTGCTGAAGGCTTTTAATTAATCCAGTGATATCTTATGACCAATTTTGAATTTACTGAAACTATATCTATTTAATATCATCATATATTTGTATAATTACATCATTTTATGGCATTCCAAACCAATGTGAATGTATCAGAAGGCTCTGTGAAATCCAAGCTGACCTCTTGATTGCTATGATTGTGTTTTTTTCTCTCCCAGGTTCTCATGTGAACATGCACAACTCTCCTCTGAGACATCTGCCCTGTTTCCAGCATTTTCTCATGAGGTCAAATGGGCTTCCATCCCCCCAAAATTGAATTTGGTCATTTTTCTGTTAAGGTTGGCAGCCAGTTTTATTAGTCATTTAAACAGAAGTCACAAGGATCGTCTAAAAGAGAAATGTATTCAAAGTGAGCGGAAGCGTGTCATTTACCAGTCACAGATGCACATTCAGGCTTCAAAGCAGGGGAGATGGAAATATGTGCCTTTCCTAGATTGTTACATGAGCATGAGCTTTAGCCCACAATATGTACCCTCAACAATTTTAAGGCCAAAGTGGTTTGGATTGTGGCCTTTGTAGGTCTCTGATCTGCTACACATGTTGCAGAAACTGTAGAGACATTTTTCTCTCAGGGTGTCGAGGCCTTGATTGCACTGAGCAATTTCAAATAACTTGTTCTAAGACCACATAATGCTACCTATTCATATCTCCCAAAATGCTCTCCTCCAGGACTGAGATGAAATGGCGAGCAGTGCACTGATAAACATTTTACAAGGTATCATGCTTGGTTCTAACTGCATCAAATGTCCTAAATGAATTAAATTTACTTTCTGGAGAACATCGTGGGCTTACTCAAAGAGATGT
Source organism: Diplotaxodon limnothrissa (assembly GCF_057381915.1). Classification (NCBI taxonomy): domain Eukaryota; kingdom Metazoa; phylum Chordata; class Actinopteri; order Cichliformes; family Cichlidae; genus Diplotaxodon; species Diplotaxodon limnothrissa. The sequence goes on along the minus strand of NC_140606.1, from coordinate 13,561,529 downwards.
CATATGATTATATTTGAAGGGAAAGTTTAATGTTTACAGAAACACATGTATTCACTTTGTCGTCAAGGGGAAGATGGGAATGTGAGACAGACACCAGTCTCACAAAGACCTTTATTATTGACTTTTATTAACTGTTAGGTTTCTTTCTCTTTCAGATGTTGCTTCCAGTCCTACACATGGCACCCTGGTCCCAGCATACTACCATTCTTAAAGACAGGGGAGGCATAATTAGACAAGTGGACAAGCTGCATAGACTAACACTGCCCCTGAACCCACTGGACCACCCCTCCCATGCAGCTGAGCCAAAACACCCCACCACCAGACCTGTTTCCTGTTTTCTTGTCCCTGCTCTTCATTTCTTTTGGACTGTTCCTCAATTCCTCTACTTCTGTGCACCTGTGACTAATTCACCAATCACTTTCTGTAGTATGTTGAGTACTTCAGGTGATGCACCCACATATCAGAGACAAAACTACACACCCTTGTTCGCCAGGCATGTCTTTGCTCTCCTCAGGTTGCTCAGATTGCAGCTTTCCAGTCCAGTCTTCCCAGCTTCACTCCATCCTCTGCCTCAGCTTACTGCTTGTGTTTGAGTTCTGCTTTTGAGCCCGCTCTAATTCAGCTTTTAATATCAGGCTCGTCAAGTTCAATTTTTAATATTCATCCATCCATCCATTCGCTTATCCTTTTTCAGGGTCGTAGGGGGGGGGGGGGTGCTGGAGCCTATCCCAGCTGTCATAGGGCGAGAGGCGGGGTACACCCTGGACAGGGCGCCAGTCTGTCGCAGGGCCAACACACAGGGACAGACAACCATTCGCACTCCCACATTCACACCTAGTGACAATTTGGATTATCCAATTAACCTATCCCCACAAGCTGCATGTCTTTGGACGGTGGGAGGAAGCCGGAGTACCCGGAGGGAACCCACGCAAACACGGGGAGAACATGCAAACTCCACACAGAAAGACCCCGGCCTGATGTTGGAATTAAACTCAGGACCTTCTTGCTGTGCGGCAACAGTGCTAACCACCGTGCCACCGTGCGTGATTCTATATTGGTTTGGAATAGTTAACTTTTCTGTTGCTGCTTATTTTCCATTAAAACGTATCGGTTAGGTGTTGAAAAAGGTCATGTTTGGAGTAAAACATTGGCACCTAACATTTTATGATATTTATAGTAAAAAAAAAATATTTGTGCTTACAGTTTTGTCTGAATGCTTAAACCCTAACTGTGATTCCTGTAGCACAATCTCTAAAACTATTCAGACTTATAGCAAAACCACTCACTGAGTTTGCAAAACTAAAAGCACAAAATCTGCTTTGCACTCAGTTTGCAATTTTGTAACACACACTTTGCACAACTGTAGGCACAATTCACTGCACAACACTCAATTACCAAATTTCCAACACACTCCTAGCAAAAGTATACACATGTATGGCTATCATTAACACTAACTTGCCAACTGTCTGGCACACTTTCACATGTGAAAACTTTTTTAGATAATTCGTTCACTTTGCAATCTGCCTAAGCACTATAATACAGGTAAGCTGTGTGTGCGGAGTACAATGGAGGGAGCAGAAAGAGTGAGAAGTAGAGGAGGCCGAGGAAGAGGACGTGGAGGTGAAGAAGTAGGATGAAGAGGACGACAAGGACAAGGAGGAGCAAGAGGAAGACGAGGAGGAGGGAGAGGAAGATGAGGAGGGGGGAGAGGAAGGGTAGGAAGAGTAAGAAATAGAATTGCTGATGACATCAGAGCTACAATAGTGGACCATGTCATCAACCGTGGAATGACCCTGAGGGTAGCTGGCCAACGGGTCCAGCCTAACTCGAGCCGCTACACTGTAGCAAGCACCATAAGGACATCTTGAAATGAGAATCGGTTAGTACAGTCACTTCGCACAAAGATTTGTAGCACTGCCATATGCCAATGAGAAACACACCAATACCATTGATGTAAAAATACTGAAATTGTTACTTTACAGAATTGCTAGATGACCAGATGCTGGGGGCAGAGGAAGCATGTTCACTGCAGACCAAGTAACCCATATAGTCATTATGGCGATTGCAAATAATCCTATACTTGGAAATAAACACTTGTGTTTGTTTTGATGTGTTTGAATAAACACCAGTACTTGAAGTTTGGATCCCTCTATGCTTATGGATCTATGACAGAAGTATGAGCTCAAACTGACATAGCCTACCTTGTGAACAGAGAAAGCAAAAGCCAGATGTGTTTTGTATTCATACCATCAGTGTGCAGTTGGCGCATTGTGTGCTTAGTAGATGATGGCTTGTGTGTACTGTTTGATACGGAAACACCATTTTTACGAAGGTGTGAAGAGTTAATCTAGCTGTGTTTGCTTTTGCAAGAGAACTACAATGTTTTGATTATTGGGTGACAGGTTTTCTTATTTGTGTGAAGAGTTTTGCAAAATTAGCCAATAGTTACAATAAATGTGCTTAAGCAATCAGAAAAAACTGTAACTCACATCAGCACAGCTTTAGCTCAATTAGCACACAATTAACCAAGTGGAAACACTAGGAGTCAAAATGTATCACACACGCGCTGCTCTGGTCCATGACTGGTTTACCAATAACTCAAGGTTGTCTAACATCTTTCTGCCTGCATACTCTCCCTTTATAAACCCGATAGAGGAGTTATTTTCAGCATGGCAGTGGAAAGTGCACAACAGAGAACCTTATGTCCGTGTTCACCTCCTCCAGGCCGTTGAAGTAGCCTGCCTAGACATATCAGTAGATGCATGTGGGTGGATCAGGCATGCAAGAGGATTTTACCCCCGCTGCCTGGCTAGGGCCAATATAGCCTGTGATGTGCATGAGATTCTCTGCCCTGACCCATAACACAGACAGGATTGCTGAGGTGGAATAATGTTCTTGGTGTGTGTTGTACTGTATGGCACATGAATAAATAAAAAAAAGCCCAAAGTTTTCCTTCAGTTCTTTATTAAGGAAGATAGACATAGATAGAAGAAGACATACAGAATATGGATTTCTGGTAAAACAAGGTGGCATGCAATATAATTTATGTGCCAGATTTGGAGGCCGTGATTCAACCATAACTAGTCTTGTGTTATCGGAATCATTTTCCTGAGCTGTTACAATGGGAGGACACTGAATGGGTGTCTCATGATGATGAGTGGCTGTTAAGTCACGCTCTTCTGCCAAGGAAAGCTTTGCGTGAATAATGTGCTGATGGAGAAGTTGAGATGTCGCAACTGTTGTAACCGTGCCATACCTAATCTGTTAAAGTTTTCCTGACATCCCACTCTCTTTCACACATAACACTTAGGGTATGACTGTTCTGAATAAATGAAGTTTACAGGTGTTAGTTTAATGCCATTCAGACTGGGGTTTCTCTTTGCAAGCCCAAAGGAAGTCAATGAGTAACTCGAGTTTCTAAATTCGATAAGAATCGAAAACTTGGCCATGTCAGTGCAATTTTAGCAATCACATGTGTGAGTAGATAATAGGTCGGTATTACAGTTTTTTCTGATTGCTTAAGCACATTTTTTGTAACTATTGGCTAATTTTGCAAAACTCTTCACACAAATAAGAAAACCTGTCACCCAATAATCAAAACATTGTAGTTCTCTTGCAAAAGCAAACACAGCTAGATTAACTCTTCACACCTTCGTAAAAATGGTGTTTCCGTATCAAACAGTACACACAAGCCATCATCTACTAAGCACACAATGCGGCAACTGCACACTGATGGTATGAATACAAAACACATCTGGCTTTTGCTTTCTCTGTGCACAAGGTAGGCTATGTCAGTTTGAGCTCATACTTCTGTCATAGATCCATAAGCATAGAGGGATCCAAACTTCAAGTACATCAAAACAAACACAAGTGTTTATTTCCAAGTATAGGATTATTTGCAATCGCCATAATGACTATATGGGTTACTTGGTCTGCAGTGAACATGCTTCCTCTGCCCCCAGCATCTGGTCATCTAGCAATTCTGTAAAGTAACAATTTCAGTATTTTTACATCAATGGTATTGGTGTGTTTCTCATTGGCATATGGCAGTGCTACAAATCTTTGTGCGAAGTGACTGTACTAACCGATTCTCATTTCAAGATGTCCCTATGGTGCTTGCTACAGTGTAGCGGCTCGAGTTAGGCTGGACCCGTTGGCCAGCTACCCTCAGGGTCATTCCACGGTTGATGACATGGTCCACTATTGTAGCTCTGATGTCATCAGCAATTCTATTTCTTACTCTTCCTACCCTTCCTCTCCCCCCTCCTCATCTTCCTCTCCCTCCTCCTCGTCTTCCTCTTGCTCCTCCTTGTCCTTGTCGTCCTCTTCATCCTACTTCTTCACCTCCACGTCCTCTTCCTCGGCCTCCTCTACTTCTCACTCTTTCTGCTCCCTCCATTGTACTCCGCACACACAGCTTACCTGTATTATAGTGCTTAGGCTGATTGCAAAGTGAACTAATTATCTAAAAAAGTTTTCACATGTGAAAGTGTGCCAGACAGTTGGCAAATTAGTGTTAATGATAGCCATACATGTGTATACTTTTGCTAGGAGTGTGTTGGAAATTTGGTAATTGAGTGTTGTGCAGTGAATTGTGCCTACAGTTTTGCAAAGTGTGTGTTACAAAATTGCAAACTGAGTGCAAAGCAGATTTTGTGCTTTTAGTTTTGCAAACTCAGTGAGTGGTTTTGCTATAAGTCTGAATAGTTTTAGAGATTGTGCTACAGGAATCACAGTTAGGGTTTAAGCATTCAGAAAAAACTGTAATGCTTTGCAATTACTTCTAATATCTCTAGGTGTTGTGCAATTTGTTTATGAGATTATGTTTCCTCAATGCTTCCCACCAGAAGCATTTTTGTACTTCAGACAATGATTCTGTTTATCCTTCATTCAGATAAAGTGCTTTTGCCCACAGCTCAGATTTGTGACCTTTATGTGGCTGCAGACACAAGTAAATATTATAAAGACAGATGCAACACTTCAAGACTGCTGGCGAAAACCAGCACTGGAGAAAGACTTTGAGGCCCCCCTGTAGAATCCATTCATCATAGCCTTGACTTGAGCCTTTGGGACTTTTCAAACATGCTCAAATTCAAATGTTTACTTGCAAACACTCACACACACAGTGACACACACAATCTTTGTTCTCAGTGGCCAAACTGAGATGATATTTGGTTTCTATTCACAGTAAAAATCAGGAGCTTCTCGATGAGGCCAAATGAAACATTACTCTAACAGAAAGATTAGAGCATTGAGATTTCTAGACAAGTTTCATTTGGGGTCAGTGTCTTGATTATAACTGATGCATCACAGTGAACTTTGATCTCAGATGTCTTTGTGGTTCCTATCACTGTGACTCCCCTTTGGAAGGGAAGATCGGAAATGAGTCATGGACTTCAGGCTCGGAGAATAAAGGAGGAGAGGTTACTGTGAATTTAGTAAGTGGTGCGTCTGATGAATATTTGACGTGATAAGTTACTTTTGAAACACTTTCTTTTGTACATGTTTAAACAAGAACCAGCAGAGAAAAAACTATTTGACTTTACCCTAAGGGGAGTCAAGGGATTTGAGGGAAGTTAAGTGGGGACGGCTGGGATCAGACTATGGGGAAATGACCTCAGACTCAATGCTAACATTGAAAGTTCAGACATGCCCCATTTAGCCTTACACATGAGACTCAGGGAAACTCATTCTGCTGCTTAAAAAAATAATCTGACTGCAAACACAACAACTAGTTAGCTCCCTAACTAAAACTGTCATGTAGGACGGTATTATTTACTGCTGAGAAAAGCTTGCAAATTCCTTTTGAGAACAGATAAAAAAATTTTAGTCCACATAAATCTCACCTTATGTCACTTACCAATGTTGGTTCATAGCAGGTCGGGTGAACATATCTTGCAACACGTTGTATCTTAAGGCAGGCAGTGTGCTGGGTGTTGATTTAGGGTTGCCATGGGGACCTGGGATTCAGGGATGTGCTCCAGATGTTTCTTGAACAACAAGGGGACTTCCTGGTTCCTTGAGGACTGAAAGCGCACGTCAGCCTTCGTGTGTGTGTGTGTGTGTGTGTGTGTGTGTGTGTGTGTGTGTGTGTGTGTGTGTGTGTGTGTGTTTGTATTTCTTAGAAGCTTTGAATGCTCATCAGCTGTAACTCCACCAGCATGTGTGTGACATCAGAGTAAACCCTTTTTCACATCCATCTCCTCCCAGCAGGACAGCATGTTTTCTTCTCTCGCCACACAAAAAGGAGAAAAGACGTAAATTCTTACCCACCCCAGTCACAAAGAGGAAGAGTGGGGAAAAAAAAGTCAAACAAATAAAAAGAAAAGTCAGAAATGAAGAAGTCATGACACTCTGAGAGAGGAAGAAAAAGAAAGAGAGAGCAGGTTGTATTACGGTCAGTACCAGCAGAACAAGATCACGCTGAGCAGCATCTTAGATTTTAAGGGACAGGCCTCTTACCAATAAAACGTCCTATTACATGATTTCTATATTAGATGGTAATAGAAAGAACATTAAGGAGAGCAACTACGTGCACAGCAGCTGGTCTGACACCTGTAAAATGTCCATGTTGCAAAGTAAAGCATGCACTCTAGAGAAGTGAGCTACAGCAGCTCTCTGGCTTCACATCATTCCCCACTATATCAAAACGGAACCACAAACACACTTTTATATTAACAGCGACTGAAATGGACTGGCATCTATGTAGCTCCTTTCTGGTCTTGCTGACCGCTCAAAGTACTTTAGAGTACAGCCCAAAGATTCATGCAACATTTTATTCTGTACACTGTTTTATCTACCACACATCTATGAGCAATTTAGAATCACCAAGTACCCTGAAATACACGTCTTTGGACTGTGTGAGGAAGGTAGCCAAGGAAAACCTACCCAAGCTCGGGAAGAACAAACCTCACATAGAAAGTCCCCGACAGGCCGGGAGATTTAAACCAACAACTTCCTTGTTGTGAGGGAACAGTGCTAACAACTGCACCACTGTGCCCCTCCTGGAGCATGAATAGGCCGCATGGATTAAAGCAAACCCAGAATACTAACACCATATACCAGTTCTGCAGTTTGCAACTGGTAGACGCTGAATGCTCTCATTAACAAAGCAATCATCACCCTAATTCCTTTATTGTGTTGTATCTTTATTTTGTTTAAAGACGTAGTCCGTTATACATTACTGCATGTAATAACTGTCAGTATGACCTGAAGACTACAAAGGGAAATGTGTTTAGACTATACATGTTTTCACAGATATGCCATGTCCTCACACTGTTTTTGAGTAAAAAAGAAAGTTATTTTTTTACTGGCAACCATTTTTACTTAGTAATACCTGAGAATGCGTTAATTCAAATCACATGTCAACCCACATGCCTGACAGTAAGACGATGCTTTCATTTTTGCTGTAGTCACAGCTCACAAAGTCTTCTGGCAGCCATCCAAGTTTCTGCTGAATGATGCTGCCTCTTTTCATGGTGTGAAAGAAAAACTCGCTGCATAAACCACTGGGATGGAGACTGTCAGGAAAGATCTGTGGGTCTGGTCTTTCTGATGGCTCCTTTGAGGACCTGCTCCTCTCACACCCCGCTACCCTGGAAAGACTGGTGGGGATTGTCACTTTACACCTTTTCGGACTCATTTTCAGACTATTTATTACTCTACCGTAAATCACTGATGTGATTATTTAGCATGTGGTGTCTGGCTCTAGCTGTTATTTTATTATATGTATGTGTAATATGTGTAAGCATGACATTGATAACCAAAATACTGGAATGAAAAATCACAATACACTTTTAAGCACTCTGAATAAATATTGCGTAGTTTGTGTACTGAAAGATGTGTTATATTTTTTCTTTGAAACACAGTGTTAGTGGAGACTCAGTTAGGCACAGTTATACATCATGAGGGTTTGGTGTAAAGCATTGAGATTATATATTACAATAGGTCATAGTATGAGTTTATTAATGATTTCCTCTTGTAAAGTAAATAAGTAAATTGTATCCATACAGTGCTTTTCATTAACAAGGTATAAAATGCTTTAAAATATGAAATTAGATCATTAAAATCGTATAAATTGCTAAAACCAAATAAGACCATGACTGCACAGATGGGCGTTAAGCTTCTTTTTAAAGGCATCAACAGTGTCCAGCAATATTAAGTACAGTCTCTTTTTGTCCTTAACCAGGACACCACTAACAAGCACTGGTCAGGTGATCTCAGGGAAATGGTAGTTATGTGTGAATTAATAAGTATCTGACAATGAAGAGCTCTGAAAGTGATCGCCACACTCTTAAACTGAGCCCTGAACTTTATGGGAAGCCAGCATAAAGAGAACAGAATCAGTGGTGTTTTAGACGACCTGGTGAGAAGCCTTGCAGCCACATTGTGAATCATTTGCAAGAAAACAGGGATGACTTGCTCAGGCAAGTGAATAACAAATCGCAATAATCAAGGTGTGACAAAATGAAAGCATGTGTAATCATTTGCATTTCACACTGAAATGCAATATATTTGTGGGAAATGCTCTTGAGATGACAAAAACAAGTTTGTACAAGACGCCCAACATGCTTATCAAAACTGTACGCCCGATCAAAAGTTACATCCAGAGAATAAATGAAGATGAATTGGATCCAAGATTTCCAATTACCGTGGGAACAAAGTTGCCAAGGGCACACAAGACACCGCAAGAGAGTGACACATAACAGAAGAGCGCACAAAATTATCAGAAGCAACTGAAACGCTCCTGTGAGAGAAAGGGGAAAAGAACCGATTAAGAGCTGACCCGGAGATGCCCACCCAAGTTTTAGGATTCTCAGTCAGGATACTGTGATCGACAGTCAGCAGAAAGATCCAAGAGTATAAGAACCAAACATCCACCTGCATCTTTATGATCTGAGATATCATTTCAAAATCTAAGATGAGCTGTTTCAGTAGATTGTGTCTAACAGAAACTAGACGGAAACATATCTAAAATGAGATGTGTAGTTAGAACCTCCGTGCACTGGTTGGCCACCGCTTTTTCTAAAAATTTGGAAATAAAAGGCAATTTTGTAATCAGCCTAAAATCCAGAGGGAGGGAAAGGTCAGTGTAAATGGCTTGTTTAAAATATGAAGCTTGTTTAACAATAACAGTAACAGCTTGTTTAAAATATGAATGGACACATCCAGATGCTAAAGAGTCGTTAATTATCCAGAGAAAACACAGCCCAGTGGTGCGAATGACCTTTTTGAACAGTGATGCTGGTAAAATTCAAGTTGGCAGGAGGACAGTTGAATTTTATTTAGCAAACAGATGAGAGTCTTCAAAGATACTAGTAGAAAGCACTCTAAGACTGGCGACCAGAAGGTGTGAGTTCAGAGAGAATAAAGGAGGGATAATATTTTCTCTGATACAATGGAGCCTCTTACTAATAAAGGAAAGAAAGCTTTTGCACTCTTGTTTTAGTGAATAGTTGGAGCAGGAGCAACACATGTAATAATGCACTCCTTGGGAAAAGCAAGGAGTTGGTGGTGGACTTCCAGAGACGCAGACACTGGTGAACATCCAGGGAGTGGACTCTGCTGAGGTCATTTGGAGTCCAGGGAGTGCTTTTAAAGACCTTTTATGACTCTGTGGTGGCATCTGCCATTTTTTTTAGCAGTGTTGTATGTTGGAGCAGCACTTTATTGACAGCTGAGAGAAGGAGGTTGAATAAACTCATCAGGAAGGCCAGCTCCCCACATCCACACCCTTTCCTCAAACTACGCGCTGTCGAACTACATTCATTCATACTTTTGACATGCAGACTGGAGGGGCCAGGGATCGAACCACTAACCTTCTGACCAGTAGGGGACGTGCTCTACCTCCTGAGCTACCGCCACCCAGTGGTAAACCCTCACCAGGTTTTGGATAAAGTGTACGCTCACAAACCTGTCAAACCTGCATTTGAAACTTTGGATACCATAGCAGTATAGTATTGCAACATGGAATTTGGGTCTTCTAACTAAAACAGGAAAATAGGAACATAAATAGTGCCATCACTGCCAGACCTGGCCTACATCTGGATGACATACCACTTACCATGCCAGAAGTCAGCCAGCAGTGCCGGCTTGACACCCGATCTGGGCCACACCTGTCTGCTATGTGAGTCTGTTCTGGGATGGACCCTGGATCCAGTGCAGGTGGTGGGAGACAGAAGACTCTGACCAAAATAACTTCTCTGATGGACAAAGTCTCCCACCCCATGCGTGTGAATGTTGCTGAACGGTAGGGCTCCTTCAGTGACAGACTGTTGCATCCTAGATGCATGAAGGAGCGTCTCCGGAAGTCCTTCCTCCCTGCAGCTGTCAGACTGTACAACCAAAACTGCTCCCAACAAACATAGATGTTTACATCAGTGCTGTAGTTTGCACTAATCAACAGAACAACTACTACTGTTATAACTTGCACATTACTTTTCTTAGTTTATATATACTAACTTATTGGAAGTTACATGTCTGCTTTTTAATGCACAGGTACGATACACAATCTGTACTTTTCGAATTATTCTAAATATTCTTAGCTATTTAAACATCTTTCAGTATCCTGCTCCGTTTGCACACTACAACCTGGGTTTGCCACTTACCTGTACTTTAATTTTAATAACTGTAAAGCACTGTTTCGGTAACTATTGTCCATGATGTAAATATGTAAACATTTTGTGTGTTTCTGTTCTATGTCCTGTGTCCTGTCCTGTTGTGTATGTGTTTTTTTTGCTGCTGTTACAACCAAATTTCCCCCTGTGGGACAATTAAGGATTATTCTATTCTATTCTATTCTATTCTAATGCTTGTGATATTGTCAAGTAAAACATTTGGATTCTTTCAGATGTCATGAATGAAGTTTAAAAAATACGAGGCTCTTGCTTTTTTCACAATATTAAGAATGTAAAGAGCTCTCTTGCATGATTACAATGAACCTCGAGGTTTGTGTATTTCCACAAATGCTTTTCCAACCACTGCACTTGAAACAGTGAATGCCGTCATTAATCCATGAAAGGCAAGAATGAAATTTACATCATTGTTCAGGGGAGAAAAAAAAGCATAATTGAGCATAATCAAGGTCAAACACAGCAGAAAATGTATCTGCAGAAAGATGATTAAAATGTGCAAAAAGCATGTGTGGTCCATTTTAGTCTAACAAGTTTGAGTCAGAAACAAGAAATCTGAGTCTTTGGACTGAATTAGATCAGTCAGAATAAAAGTCTTATTTGAGATGCAGCACACATTTTTCAGTGCTAAATTGACACTGCTTATATTTGTTGCATTTATATTTATTATCGTTAGGATAATCTGGATTCTGATTGGCTGGTTAGACCTCGGTTGAGTCAGAACAATGACTGCCTAAGAAGGTAAATGGGGATTAATCAGGACCTACTTAAAACCTTCAGAGTTCACCTGTGGAAATAATGCACCGCTAAAGTTCATGAAGAAGTCGTTGGAAGCTGTCTCACCATGGCTTATTCAACAGCCTGTCTGTTGTGGATATGAATGTGCACTTCCTACTAAATATGGACAAATAAGGATTCTCCACTTCAAGAATCACTCAAAACACTCCGTGAGCAAATCAGCACTGAGGGTTTGTATTTGATTTTGTTATAAGTGGCAAATAGAAAGTGGAAAGTAAAAGCTCTTTAAAAACAGCAGCTGTCTAACTTCTTTTTTTACAGTATTTCTGATCTCCTTCAAAACAACATAAAATAAAACATAAAATAAGCTCAGTAATGATAAAACATCTGTGAAAGACCACAAAAGACTGACAGTGATTGTGGATCTTGACAGACAGCAGGTCACCATCTCGGCCACTCGTGATGTTGTTCTTCTCTCTGGACAGCGTGTTGTCTATAAAGACATAATGAAAGAAACAGTTGTCTTCATGGTCCTCACTTCATCTTTTAATGGTTTTACTTAAATAAGCTGCTGACACATAAAACGATTTACTGCTGGTTCATAAAATGTAGGCGCTTATGGAAATGCAGGGCTGTTTCCAAAACAGAAAGAAACAGCTCCGAGGCTTTACAGCCAATCTGCCACACCCTCCTTCAGATGAAATGAACACAGCTGAGCAACAAAAACCTTAATGCAAGTTCACAGTGCCATGTTGCTGGGAATTAAACTACTAGAAACCAAAGAGCTTTTTAATGTCTACTGACATTTGAATCATCATTCCATCTGATCATTTTTAGAAGTGCTTAATCTCCTCTGAATTACAGCACTTTCAGTGTGCTTTTAATCATTTCCTTTCACATACTGATTAAAATCCAGAAAATGAAGACTCTCAACACAGGTAAGAAAAGAGTGGAGTATTTTTCATGAATCAGCTCAACTTCAGTTTTTGATGATATGGTCACTCAAATCCTTATAGGCATTCATCAGCCCTTTTCTTGGGCTTGAACAATCACTCAAAAATAAATAAAAAATAAAAAATAAAATAAAATAAAAATTATCATATAATTTATAGAAAATCTGGAAAGTAAAGGAAATTGTAGCAATAATAATAGATCAGTCAAATTCATACATATCTTTCTGTAAAGCACTTTCCAGCCTGTCCAGCACTGACAACCAAACCATGTTTCCTTCAACACTTTGTATCTTAACTGGAACTTCAGCAGATCCTCCTGTTTGCATCTAAATGTGACAGGTTTCTGACATGTGATTGACTTGTTAGATATAAACTTTAAAGAGCAGCTGAACAGAAGTTAAACACATTAAACATACTAAGGTTATGTCAATATTGAGGCAATAATCCGTGATGATGCTGCGCCCTACTGCAGAAGTGCAAGTGAACAGAAAGTAAGAAATAATCAGTTGCACTGTATCATACTCTAAGCTGTTAGCAATAAATCTTTAATTTTTTTAAATGTTTTGGTTTCTAAGCTGGAAAAATAAGGGTCAGTTTCTCTTTGTTGTTCCTACACTCACATCAGTGAAGTGAGTACACTTCATTCCCAAGCAAGGCTGCATTAGGTGACTTTCCCAAAAGCTCAGTAACATTATAAACCCTTAGTCCTCCATCCACTGAACAATAGACTGAAGGAGATCAAGGCACTAAATCTGTTTGGGAAAATCACCCCTGCTCTCTCTCACTCTACCAGACTCCCTCCAAACGGTGTCGGTCTAACCTGGTTATCTAATAACAGAGCTAAGTCTTTAAAAGAAAAAGAAAAAGAAGGGAACAAGGCAAGTGTAATAACTACTAGGATATAGCTCATATTCTGTAAACCACTCTGACTATAGTTAGCAGTTTTAAAGTTGTTTAAAGTGGTGAGGGACACAGTGATTCTCTAAATATCATGCAGTGTTTTTTTTCATCATGTAGTCAGTCAGAAATGCTTTTTGTTGAAAGTATGTGGGGAATTACACAAAGGGAATTATCCCTTTTCACAAAGTTTGTTTCAAGATTGCCATCATTCTTTCTTTCTGTCTTTCTTTCTTTGTACACATGCTGCTGGCATTTTTTTTTAATTGCACAAATTCTCAGCGTAGCTGCCCAGGGGCAAAGTGGGCCTTTGAGACTGACACACTTAAGCTGTAGGGCTGCTGGCCGGCTTTGGTGTTATGCTAGACTAAACACTCGGTAAACCACAACAGATATAAACATATTCTCAGCCAGCACAGCAGTGAGGGTCTAAAAGAGACGGACAAAATGACAGGGAAGGAAACAGAGGAGGTTTGTATGCCTTGGCCTCAGTGGATAGCTGAAAGTCTAGTGGCTAATCGTTTTGGGTTTTTGTTTTTTTGTTTGTTTGTTTTTGTCCTCTTGTTGTGAGAAAAGATTTTTCCAGATAAAAGAATAAATTTTTATTGACAAGTGATTTTCAAGTAATTTCTCTATTGGCAAATTGGTGAGCATCTATGTGGCTGAATGAAAGTAATTAAGTAAATCAGTTTTCACTAATTAATCAGACTTCATTGCCATGTTATCACAAACAGATTGCATGTAACTGACAACTTGGTCCCCGAACATTTTAATATTCCTGTTGCAGCTGAACTCCCACTGGAGCCTATCCAGTCTTGTGGAGAGTGGCTGGGTACATCCGGGACAGGTCGCCAGTCTGTCGCAGGGCTAACACATAGACACAGAGAACTCACATTCACAGCTATGGACAACTTAGAGTTTCAAATTATTTAATCCAATTAACCTATCCCCCCCTAACTGAATGTCTATGGACTGCGGGAGGAAGCCTGAGTACCTGGAGAGAACCCATGTAAACACAGGGAGAACATGCAAACTCCACACAGAAAAATCCTGGCTTGATGATGAAATTGAACTCAGGACCTTCTTGCTGTGAGACAGCAGTGCTAACCACTTTTCCAAACATCAGCTGTTGAGGGTCTGCAACAGTTCAGGAACACTAAACAGGCTCAGGCACTCTGAAGGCCCATTTAGTGGGACTCACATGTGTGCAACTGTTTGTTAACATACTTTAAAAGTGTGAGTGCCCTTGTCTGTGCGTTTAAGTGAGGAAGGCAAACGAGTGTGTGTACGTTTGAGGGGAAAGACGGTAACTAACTAGTTTCTCAGGTTCAGCCACAACACCAGCAGACAACATGATGGCATAATTAACCTCACACACAAAGGGTGTACACAAAGCCCTCAGCACTATGATACTGATTTGCAAAAGAAAATCAAAACATTTAAAGTTTTTGAAAAGCAATCTATAACCCATAGTATCTTTTAAATTTTTTATATATGGTACGAATAAATGTTCATAAAGCTCTGTGGTGTCCGTACCAATTAATATTCCGAGAAGACGTGTTTTTTACATGACATTTCCTTTCACCTCTCTAATAAGAGAAAAAAAACAAGTGATTTTCATACTTGGTAATCTAAAAGTGCTTGTTAACTTGTTTCACAGCAGTGAAGGCAGAGCTGGTGGATCTTGTCTTGCATACTGGACTTCCATCAATCTCACATCAAACACCACTGTTTTATCCGTAATGCACATGTGCACACAACCAGAAGAAGCAGCTATGCTCTCAGCTTAACAACCTCAAGCCACTGTTTATGCATGCAGACATGCACAGAAAAACCACAGTGCTATACGACTCCAGTGACTCAGGGTCAAGCAAAGTCACGACTGCTTCCAGAGACAATAGCCAACTGTGTCACAAGATGGCAGTGATTTAAAGATGAATGGAAACGGGCAAGAAGCTTTTCGAGATCCAAGGAGAAAAATTGCTTTCACTTGTTGTAATTGATGACTCTTTTTCAATTTCACTGCTTGCCTTGCTTGCCCTGACAGAACACTGCTGCTTCAGATTCATAGACATCATGTAATGCTTTGCTGTTTAAGATCTAAATCCAGTTATTGTTTAACATAGTTCCTAGAGTGAGCTAGACTTTGTCATGTTAAGACCTAAGACAGGTAACCACTCTGAGCTAATATAATATATACAGACAGCCATTCACACGCATATTTATACCTAAGGGTAATAAAGTGTCACGTCTTAACCAACCTGGTTTGAACTGTAATCCAGAGCAGTTTTACTGTGATTATGTTGACTCATGTTAAAAAAAATTATGTAGTATTTTGAGATATTATGCAAGAAACAGGTTTATATGGGCCCTGCAGATGAAAGGGGTCTCTCAGACAGTAGATATTTGGGTTACAAAGCAGAACGAGAGATCAGACAATAGTGAAGATAGGACAGAAAGAGACTGATAAATATATAGTGAGATCAAGAGAAAAACCACTCTTGGTCTGATTTCTCTCTTCTCTCTGGGTGGGCTGGGGAAACACTGAAATTTAAATCATGGCTGTTTGACTGCTGTTATACACAGTCACTCACAAAAGCATTGGCCATGAGGATGTTTAGATGACCAGCAGCAGTCATAACGTGTTGAGTTATGCTCTCTGTATTTCATGGCTTTGTGAACAGCAACCTCTCCTGTAGGAGCAATTAACTCCTCTTTCCTTATGTCCTTCATTTAGATCTGCATTAACCCAAATCACAATATTTAAGTGGAAACACCCTTCGTCTTTCCAGATGTAACATGGCATTCATTTTCTGTGCAATATTTAGCCTGTTTCGCCATATCATGAAAAGGTGGGGCTGAAATGAAACACCTCTTGGTTTGCAGTTCATTGCAAGTGCTGATGGAGAAACATCTTGTGCTGAGTGCAGTTTGAGCGCAGTGATGGAGTGAGCATGCATTTATTGTCAGCTGCATGATGATAGGAACCTGGATGGTTTTATTGTGGGTGTTTATGATAAAAATCTTGAGTGGCAGAGGTTTTGATATCACAAAGGGGGCAAAGGTTACAGAAAATTTTTTTTTTTTTTTGGGGGGGGGGGGGGGGGGGGGGGGGGCGCAGTAAGTAGCTGGAGAACCAAATTTCCAAGAAAAGCGAGAAAGGAGGATTAAGTCTGCTGCACTCCACCCAGTGCTGTAAAATGGCACTTTTAAACAGACACGTTTTAGGAGCAGCTGCTTTTTTTGGTTAAAAAAAAAAAAGAAAACTTTCCCCACACTCAAACATGCAGTACATACACTAACACATAGATACAGAGCTCAAGTAAGCACAGAAATGTACTCCCCAGGTGATACCTCAAGCTCTAATGTGGTGTGAGGTAATGTTTCTAGGAAAGTATGGAGACGTTGGAAAGTAGGGAAGGGTGGGGGTAGGGGGTGTCTGAGGGTTGAGAGACCCTTAGTTTTCTGCAGCTGTGCTGTCTGCATATGTTGTTGTATTTGCAGCCAAAAAACTAAGGAGCTCCCCCCATGAATTCATCACCGTGCTGTTTTAACTCACATGCTCAAACTGTTTATCGAAAACTTAAGGCCTTCATATTAGGTCACCCTGCTAATGTCTCAATATGTCTTCTTAGCTTTCATTATGATTATGATGCCCTGACAGGTTCCATACCAAGCCAAGCTACTGTAGGTAGTAGTCGCGCTGTAATGACACATCTCTCTTTCCCGCTATTCAGTTTTACTCTAATCCCTTACACTTATTTAGCCTTGGATTCTAAGAAAGAAAGGCAGCTTTATTTAGATCCATCTGAAACTCGATCAGCCCCATTTTGGCCCAGATCTCCTGAAGGAAATGTCAGAACTGGAGTGACAAGGATTAAGAGCCTAGTCTGAAGGAATGCTGCTGCACATGCCATCCATTTGCAAGCTGTGACTTTATTTACTATGGATGGGACAAAGTGTAAAGGCACGCCATAGCTGAGTTTAAAGTATAATAAAGAAACATGATTCAAATGAGTCCAGTTTTCCAGTTTTAGCACGAGTCAACATGGAGAGGGAAACCACTGAATAAAGTAGTTGCTGTGTGTCCTAAAAACCTTCAGACACATATAGCCTGGAGGTTTTCCCACAACCCCAAAATTCATAAAGAGGTTGTGGGTTTCTGATATCCTGTACATTTTTGAAAATGTTATCTTTTAAACTAAATCAAGGTGTGTGTATTCTCGGAGGCCTCAGACATTACAGCACCCTGTTGACAGAGACTAACCTATAAAACAAAGATGTGTGTTTACGCAGTGAGGTGATGCATTTTGGGACTGCTGTGACCTCATGCTCTTTGACCAGTACTGGTATAATAAAGGAAAAACTAATGCAGGCACACATGTGCATTTTGGAGGGAGAAGTGGGGCACTGCAGAGACCCGAGTCATTCTAAAGAAAGCACTAAAAAAAACTGGACCAGATTGAATGACTGAGGCGTAGAAAGCAATAGTGTGTTGTACAATATTTAATGCGTGTAAGTGAACAGCTTGGTACAAGTATATGTATTATAGGTAAAGTAAAAACAAAAAGGTAAAGTGCAGTATACTCAGAGTAAAATAAGAAATGACAAAGTTCTCACCTTCTAACACCTTCACCACTTCTGTTTTCTTTAAAAACTTAGCTGTCTGCCTTTACTTTGAGTCATCACTTAGCATATGACTGTAAATGTAAAAATTTACAAGAGAAGAACTTTAATTTAGCTGTAAATTCAGAGTTTGTGGTATTTTCAGAATTTTAATGTTCTTTTAAAAAGAAAGGAATATGCTGTGTTGTCAGAAAAGCTCTCAGCTGTGTGCAGTGTAATGATTTGGTCTCTAAAAAACAAAAAAAATCCATGGATAAAGACTTGTTCATGTACAATATCAAAACGGCACCAATCCTGGTGCAAATCCACTGGTACTGTTACTCAGTGTGTAAAGAACTAACTAAACAAACAATCTGAGGCAAACAATGGGGATTCTGACATCATCATTATTATTATTATTATTACTATTATTACTATTATTATCATTATTGCTATCATTATTATGGAAACGGGTTTCCAGTGTTTGAAGAGGTTTTGTAACATCCTTCCTTAACACAACATTACAACATTTTTACTCTAACATAAAACTTTTCTTTCGCTCTTTTTGTGAGCTGTGTCTGTAGTGGTTGCCATAGCAGCGCATGCAGACGTGATGCAGCTGTGGTTGCAAAGTGTAACAAAACGTGCAGATTGCTCCATCTGGTGGGGTGAAGTAACCCGTTGAAACCTATGGAGCTAAACCCAATGCTACATAATATTCAATTATGTTTAACAGGTAGCATCACCAGTGCCCTTACAGCAGAGTAAACTGACTCATATAAAGGTCCTCGAGCAGCCAGGTAGAAAATAGTCAGTGTCAAAAGCACTGAAGAGGAATGAGAAAAGAAGGTATAGTAATTCTGTGGTGAGCTATGCAAGTCCACTCTTACACGTTCCTCCCGGATAGCTTAGACTGGATATCCATTTCTTGGAAATTGGAGGTCCATTTATAAGACTAGGATAACATTTCCCTGCATATGTTTTCCTGCTACATTTTTCCAATGTGTCCCACCAACATGTTAAACTCTAGCAATGCATATTGTACAAACAGCCTTCAAAGTCTGATTGAAAGTTGGAGTTTAGTGAACTGACAACTAGTGGAAGCACTGAGTACGAGCACATAATATTTCACATGAACTATTTTGCACTCTGTTATTTAAGCCCCCGAAGCCCTTGCATATGTTTTAAAGTTACCTGAGCTTTAATAAGAATAATTAAGGTGTGATCTTATTCAATCTCAAGGTCTATACTGGAATTAAAGCTAGAGAAAAGGTAATGGTCCTTTATCACAGAAGAAATTTTGTCATATGACAAAATGAGATTAAAAATGATGAATGAATTTCCAGGCTGCTTCTGTTTCCAGCTTCAGGGTCCTCACAATGTGTGTGCTGGCTCACTATCACACTGTCATTATTGCGTATTGGGATACTCAAATGGAATAGGTGCCATTGTTAATATTATAAGTAACACCTGTGTTTTTTCTGCTCAGCTAACTCAGACGTCTGCTGTGAAATTCTTCTATTAAACATGACATTCACAGAGATTTGTTGCTAAGAAGTATATATATATATATATATACACACACACATGTATATATATATATATATATATATATATATATATATATATATATATATATATATATATATATATATATATATATATATATATATATATATATATATATAATTAGTGGGGATGGGTTAATGGGTGATTTTTTACTTACATCTAGCATAATGTAATTCCCAAAGAGTAGGTATCTGAAAATCTGAAACTTGGTATCCACCTGGTGTGCAGTGAGTTCTTAGAAGGTCTGAGAACAGCACATAAACAGTATCAGAATGTCATGCCCTTAAGAAAACACACACAAATCTGGCAAAAACCTGACACCTTTCCCTATGCTATCCAGATACTGTTAACTGAAGTATTACTGTAGGGATTTACCTTACAATAAAAAGCACTTTGAGGTAACTGTATTTGTGATTTGGTGCTATATAAATAAAGCAGAAATGGTCTCAAACACACATTAATACAGTCTTTTTTTATTTATTAGTCACACATGATGATGCAGGTGTTTTGGTATGTTGTCTAAGGACAGGCAAGTAAACACCTGTGGTTTTCCGTTCAGTGACGGAGGCTGTGACGTAGACTGTGACCTTCTGACTCCCGAGTCACAGAAATTCAGACTAAGCACTGTGCAATCTGGCTTTATTGTAAAGAGACCTTTTACAATTAATGACTGACAATGAAAGTTCAATATGGGGTGTGATATGAATCAGTGTTGAATTATTATACACCCAGTTTTAATGGGAAAAAAAGTTTGATGAAGTGTGGAAGCATGGAATGAATAACACTAAATATGTTTAGGAATGAAGGATTCTTTTACTAGACAGCTGGAGAAAAATGAATGATTAATCCTTTTGAAAAATGAAGCCTGGGAAAGATGTCTTAAACCATCCATGTCATAGAATTTTGACTGTGATGAATTAAAGACATTTATTGGAAAAATAAACTGCATATTCATTCCTGGAGGTTTCATTTATCACCTTCTGACCCGTCAGACTACTTAATCAATTAATACTGGTGCATTAATCTATCTTTAGTCGTTATAATGCTAACACTGTGTGTCACATGGAAGTGGTGATTCATCATAGATCCAACCATTTTAGAAAATAAATAAATAATTCACTGTGACAACCCTTTCATAATCTGTGGTTTTAATTTTCTCTTTTCTTTCTTTCTTCTGTCTTTTTTCAAAAAAAATTACCAGCACACTAAGAGAAATAGTTTTACTGAATTACTTCAACACTGTATGCCATAATCTATTATTAATACAGCATGAAAAGAGTAGTCTACCAGAAAACTAGAGAATTTCTTCTCAAGTAAAAAAAAACAAACAAACAAAACAAAACTTAATAAATACATACATAAAAAATAATTTTAGACATACGTGCATGATGTATTGAATTGCTGATTATATTGGTTTTCTGTAAATGGTGACTTTGAATGCATCACGTACTAACTTATGGCGTTCTACAGCATATTCAATAGTTTTACATTTTCGGTGTTAATTAGTAAGGACAATTAGTAACATAAGTTTACCGACGGCTTTCCAACGACTAACTAAGCCTTCAAATGTCACGCATTTCAGTACTGTTACGCCGTTTTTCGCTTTCCCACAGAACCAGAATGCATCATGTGATGAAATCAGCTGATGTAGAAAAAAAAAAACAAGAAGCCGCGGGCAGGAAGGCCGTCTTCTGTGACGCATGGCTCACGCTACGGTACGCCATTTGTGTCTAGCATCAAAAAGCGCGGACAGTGGAAATAAGCATATAACAAGAGGTAAGTTCAACTAGTATTTCACTGTACAGACATCTATATACTCGTATTGGCTTTTTTCAAACGATTGCGTAGTCTCTTGAGTGTTATAAAGTACTGTTCCTGCAGCATAGAAGACAGTTTCCGAGGTCGACGTTAGCCTCCTTTTTGGGCCTCTGTGCTGCCGTCGTTTTCCAAGCCTAGGACCTACATAGACCCGCCTTATCTCCGTTCCGATTGGATGTTTCTGCCGATGTTGAAGTTTAATTGGATGCGTTGTGCGTATATCAGAAGACCGTTGGAGAACATGTTGCTAGCAAGTTAGCAACTGTATTAAGAAGTGGGGCTGTAATGTTTCAGTCTTCTAGTGTTTAAGAGTATGAATCATTCAAGCGATGAAATGAGCGGCAAAGGAACATGTAGGACTGTGGCACTGGCTGTCTCTCTCTTCGTTGCAGTTTTTATCGTGTTGTATAAAACATTTGTGGCTAACTTTACCAGTACTTCCAAGCTAGCACTGACGCCTAGTCGTTAAACTGCTTATATATCGACACATATAAAATTGGCAGTTTTTTATTTTGTTGTTGTTGTTTTTTTAAGTGGGCATTCAAGCGGAGTTGTGCACTGAAAGTAGTAACGAACTCGTTCAGGACCGCTGTCCGCTTTCCTTAGCTACAGACACAACACCGATAGAATTCTGCTGTTATAGTGAACTCACTGTTTGCGAGCCTTTATTTATATATATATATATATATATATATATATATATGGACAGTCTTTACATGGTGATACTTCAGTTAATCCTGTAATCGTATGCTACCAAAATAAACGGTAGTTGGTGGTAGTGAGCACACCCTAGGATATTCTCAAAGTTGGATACTTTAAAAGTCTGACTGGATGTCCTGCATATTTAAATATGATTGGGTCCAAACCCCCGAGGTCTGTGTTATGGCCCCTTAAAAACAACATGTAAGGGTATTAAACTGTATTATACACTCACAATTAGCGTTGTTACACATGAAGAAAGTGAGATTCACCAAATAAATCTCATCAGCTCACCCACAAATACATGGAATAATAATTTGTGTGCATTATAATTCTTTCCACAGAAGAATATTTGATTGAGTACTGTAAATATTTGATTACTGTGATTCTTAAAATTTTATTTTGCCTGTATATTTGATTATGTATTTATTTGATTATGTTTTTATATTTGCAGCACATTTCGGTACTTTCAAAATTTGCAGTGTCTGTGCTGTTAAGTTAGTAAAATTGTTTTCTAAATTTTCATGTAATTAAAGTTGTGACGTGTTGAGCTCTCAGGGCTGCTGTGTAGGGAATGTCCATCCATGGTGAATCCATGGATGGACATTCCCTTTTCAGGGAATCCAGGGTGAAGGTGAGCTATCAAAGAAAAGTAATGAGCACAAAAATGCTAAATTGAAACTTAAATATAACATAATTACAATGGAAATAATGAAAGTGGACTGCATTGTGAATATTTAAAACTAAGCACACCCTTACTGCTTCCATAGGAATTAAGAAGGTGAGCAGCTGTTAGGTGCCACTAATTAAATGCACTTAATTAACTGATCATTAGCAAGTGTCGGCACCTTTGAAAAGCAGACGTTTTGTCAGTTTTTTGGTCTGGAGCCTTTAGCTGTGTGGTAAAGCAATGCCAAGGAGTGGATGTCCTAGAAAATTCACCCCATGGTCAGACTAGATCAAGCTAAAGCTGGGCTCAAACTGTGTCATGCAACAGGACCATGATCCCAAGCACAGCAGGAAATCTACGAGAGAATGGCTGAATAAGAAAAGAATAAGTGTTGCAATGAGCCAAAGTCAACACCTCAGCCTTATGGAAATGCTGTGGTGGGACGTTAATAAAGCAGTGCATTAAATAAGCCCTGCAAAAACCTCAGTGAATTGAAATTTCTCTACAGTGATGTGAGAGCCTGATAAAATCTTTAAGTTATTGCTGCTAAAAGGGGGATCATAGGGGGTACTTAGTTTTTCCACAGGACCGGATAGTGACTACTTTATTTTTATATAGTTCCTGTGAATATGATATGTCCTCAATTTGTTTGTGGATCTAATGAAAAAGCTGCACATTTTAATTCATTGGCTATATGAGTGAGAAAGTAGACTGTGGAAAAACACAAAGATAGGAAAGGATTTGAGAGTGTCGGTTAGCCACTGAACCTGAGATACATTATTTACAAACAAAATTACACAAAAAAGGGGAGATTGAAATGTTTAATGATTAGTATTGACAGAAACCTTTTTGGTCAGATGAAGTCCAACTTGTTTGCCAAAGAACTGACGGGGACAGGTTTATTATAGTTAACTAACTAAACTAAAAGTACACATGAAAAATGTTTTAGTTAAAAAAATAAATAAAGATAAAAACTAGATTTTGAAAAAATAACTGAAATGATTTTGTGAACTTTGAACACTAAAATGAAAGAAAATGAAATATCCTTAGTCTTGGTAATTGTTAGTTTGGTGAAATATTTTTATTACTACTTGCCTGATGAGTTGTTAAAGATGTTAAATCATTCTGTGTTTTTATTACAATACCTGTACTAATTTTCCTAAATATTGCCTCAGACACATGCCCTCCAAACTAAACTGAAAAAATAAAATCCACCGTGGAAACTAACTGACACTAAACAGTTTTTTCGTTTTTAAATCCAAAACGAAACATGTCATTGTAGTCTGTCTAACTTGTATGTACAGAAGTTCAATCAAAAATAATCCAATTATTTAAAGAGGATATAATATTGGAGTAAATGGGGTAACAAAAGCAAATGAAATACACTGCAAAGACAGACATGTCAAGTAAATAAACTTCAAGGAACAATACTTGATTTGCAGTCCACTGATCTGTGTTGGCCATTGTACATTTTTAGTACATTTATCACACAAAAGGTTTGAATTCCAGCAGAACTTAAATAAGCAGCAGCCAATTTTCATGCTGGATGTCTGTGACTAACAATGTCTGTTTGGAAGCACTAGATGGCAACATTTACTTGTGCTTGGTCCGAGAATGCTGCAGAAGGAATACTTTTCAGAAGCTTGTTGTTAGCTGTTGTTTGTCTCGCTGAACTTAACTTTTTACTATTTCCTTTTCTTTTTTTTATAGCATACACTAAAGTGTATTTCAGACAAATAAAGATGTCTGACATTTTGTCTTCCATCTTCCCCCCTCTTTCAGGATTCTGAACCAGCTCTGATGATACCGATCAGCTTCACTGTTGTGTGTAATCATAGCAGGATATGATATGGATGAAACAGTGATATCAGGAGAGGAAGCCATTGAGGAGAAAGTGGCTGAAAATAACATCAGTGGGCAAGTGCATACAGATGATGTGGAAATGGAGGAAACTGCAGGAGACTCGCCCAGTGCTGCTGAGCTCGATGAAGCAGATGAAGAAGTCATTGAGAGACCAAGTCCGAATTCTGCACCTAAAGACGGCGACAACCTCTGCACAGTTTGTGGCTTCTCAGCCAAATGCCCGAGATCACTGAAGATCCACTTTGCACGAAAGCACGGAAAGATGTCTGACAAAGCTGCACAACCTTTGGAGAAAAGTGCAAATATCTCTAATGTGAGTCCTGCTGAAATCCAGCAGGAGGCAGACATGGAGGCAGAGAGTGGCGCTGAGGTTAAACAGGAACAAGATTCTGATCGTGATGAACTGAGATCAGTCGCAAGTGACAAAGGCACAAACATGAAGGATGTAACTGAAAAGCAAAGTGTATTAGACAAACAGCAGGTAGAGCAAGAAGGAACAATCCCTACACAAGAGAGAAGAGTGAGCAAGCGAATCCCAAAACCCAAGATTATTCATTCCTGCAACTACTGTGGGCAAGAGTTTAGGGACAAGGCTCCTCTAGATGTTCACATCCAGAGATACCACACCAAAGACACCCCGTATACATGTGAGTATATCCTGTTCTCCACAGTTCTAAGCCTTTAGCATTACATGTGAATTAAGCATTGGCTTAATATAATATTTGTAATAGGTAGTAGAATAAAAAATGTGCCTGTCTTTTTTTCTTTTCTTTTCTTTTTTTAAGTTATATTTAACAATTGTATCTCTGAACTGTCTTTCAGTTGATGCTGATGAAAGCATAGATGACAGGGAGGAGGCTGTGGATCCTGGCAGTAGCATGAAGGCTACTTCAACACGAGTGACCCCCAAACGCACCCTCAGCAGGTTCCAGCTGAAGTGCGCAAACTGTGATTTTAGGGTCAGCACAGCTACGCTGCTGGAGAACCATGCTCGTGTCAAACACCTTGACCAGGACTGGTACCGTTGCAAATTGTGCAACTTTCTTTCTGCCACATCTGAGTGGATGGATTCTCACCTGTCCTCAGATAGCCACATGCAGCAGCAGGAGAAAGAAAGCAAGAGCTCAAAATCTGAAGTATATGTCGACAGGGTAAGCAGAGATGGTGCTGGAGATGGTGCTGTTATAGATGACGTAGCTCAGATGCTCGGGGGAGAAGGGGTAGATACGTTGACAGGAGGAGAACAGGAAACCGACGAGGCAGCTGAGGCTGCCAAAGCCGTGTTAGCTGAGGAGGAAGAGTTAGAGCTGGGACCTCCCAGTAAGAAAAGAGGAAGACCAAAGCAAGGCTCCACAACCACATGTGGATACTGTGGCCTGGTGGTGTCCAACGCCACCAACCTCAGTGTTCATGTTCGCCGTAAACACAGCAAAGATTATGGCTACAGCTGCACTCTGTGCAACTACAGCTGTGTGACCAAAGGAGACATGGATCGTCACTGTTTAACAAAGAAGCATGTTAGACGTGCACAAGAATGCACAAGTAAGAACCCAATCACAAATCACATAAGTACATCAATTCAGGAAACCAAGGAGCCGAATACCATCGTAGAGACCACCGGCACAGAGGAAGAATCTGATGACACAACTTCCAAAGAACACTGTGGAGACGAGCAAACTCAGCCAGAGGCAAACCAGAAAAAAAGTAAATATGACTCTGTCAATGCCTGCAGCCTCTGTGATTTTGTTGCTCAATCTATTCCGTCCCTCCATCTTCACGTCAAGAGAAAACACACCAGAGATTTTGAGTATGTCTGTTTAGCGTGCAGTTACTATGCTGTAACAAGCAGGGAAATGTCCCGCCATGCAAGCACAGAGAAACACAAGCAGAAAAGTCAGAAATATCTGGAACAAAAAGGGAGCGAAGGACAAAGAGCCTTCGCACTCCCTCTAAAGCTGAATGATATCACGGAGCTTCCTGCAGCAAATTCTAACCCTGAATGTGAATCCGTGAGTCCCGCAGAGGTGTCTGAATCCTGTCCCATAGACAGTCAATCTGTGGAAGGCCAGAATACACCTGCGCCCTGTGTCACCACAGAGCTGGTTAATGATGTGCTTGTAGGTGGAGATGAGAAGCAAGCAAATGCAATTACATCTCCTGCTTGTGGTGAACCAGAGATGACCATTGAAGCGACTGAGCTAACAGCAGATTCTGAAGCCCAGCAGGATGAAGAATGTCAGCTTTCAGTCTCTGAGTTGGCACAGCCAGAGAGCCAGGAACAAGAGGGTAAACAAGCAGATGATGAACATTTAAAGGTAGACGTTATGACTAGAGACACACAAATGTCCAAAGCCCTTCCCTTTGATGCCTGTATTGTATCTGTGAAGTTCCTAGCTGAGCAGGAGCAGGCTGCACAGGAAGGCCTGTCTCTGGAAGGTGAAGCCACCATGATATGTTTGACTGGAGGATCACCAGTGACCTCTGGCTTAGTGTCTCCCAGCTCCGCATACGTCAAGAAGCTCAAACCCAAGGAAGCAAAGGTGAGGGAGGAAACCAAAGGAAGCAACTCTCGCATACGCTGCGAGGACTGCGGATTCATGGCGGACGGCATCAGCGGCCTCAATGTCCACATCTCGATGAAGCATCCTTCCAAGGAGAGGCATTTCCACTGTTTGGTCTGCGGCAAGTCCTTCTACACCGAGAGCAACCTGCACCAGCACCTGACCAGCGCTGCCCACCTTCGCAACGAGCAGAACAGTGTGGAGGAGCTGCCCGAAGGGGGCGCAAGCTTCAAGTGTGTCAAGTGCACGGATCGATTTGAATCAGAGCAGGATCTGTTTTATCACATCAAGGAGAAACACGAGGAGCTCCTGAGGGAGGTCAACAAGTACGTGC
The DNA here is from genome assembly GCF_057381915.1 of Diplotaxodon limnothrissa. NCBI lineage: Eukaryota > Metazoa > Chordata > Actinopteri > Cichliformes > Cichlidae > Diplotaxodon > Diplotaxodon limnothrissa. The sequence goes on along the minus strand of NC_140606.1, from coordinate 13,534,191 downwards.
TGGAGGACACGGAGCAGATCAACCGCGAACGGGAGGAGAACCAGGGCAACGTGTGCAAATACTGTGGCAAGGTGTGCAAGAGCAGCAACTCTATGGCCTTCCTGGCACACATTCGCACTCACACCGGTACGTACGCTTGCTTTCTTGAACTGTTCCTTCTCCCTCTTTTTTGGACCTTGTTCCCACACAGTAAATATGCATCAATGCAGTATGTTTGTTTTTTTGTGTAAAAGCAAGCCACAGCTATGATTCTTCTTTTTTACTTGCGCTATTAAAAACAAGGGGGCACATTAATGAGGCATCTGCAGCCCACAGTGAGTTTGCTAAAACATTACATGACAACATAGTTTTAGGAAGGTGCTCATAATCCTTTGTATATCCTTTGTAAACCTCATCTTTACTGCAAATATTGAAATTATTAACTTGGTAATGCATATTTTAAGTGCTTGGAATTGCAATTTATCCATTTATTTCCGCTTAGAAAGCTGCTTGTGATTTAAAAAAGTGAAAATGTATCATATATTCACATACACTTTATTAACAATTGCACTTCCCAGTTCTTACACAAATGACTAAACCTTCTATAAGTGATACAGATTGGCTTGGTGGTTATTATCAGATTCAGTCCAGAAATTGCAAAAGGAAAGAAAAGCTGTCATTTGTGTAGCTCCTCAGCTATTAGGCCTTTGTTTTAGGTCCCAAAGTATTGGGCGCCTCTTCTTTTGGCAATTCAAGCTAATGTTAGAGCTACTATCTACTTCAGCCAGGTAATAGCTGTTTCAGTAGAGGTGAAGGTAAAGACTGATTGAGCTTCAGACCAGCAGGAGAGACGCTAATGGACCCCAGATTGGGATTCCCTGAGCAACGCTTGGTCAGAGACATGTGCGACTCATAATTGATGTGTCCATTACTAGGACTCAGTTGTAATTATAGTCAATAAGTCTCTGTAAATGTGTTAAAGCTTAGGCTAAAAGCATTGGAGGTCCAAAGAGAGGTGGGCTAATAATTTAAAATAATCAATGCAGACGTATTCAAAGCCTTTAATTTCCCTCGTGTCTGTACGTCCATGTTTGTGCGCTCGTATGCCTGGTGAATGTGTGTATATGTCAGCCTTCATGGCTAGCTGATTATCCTCAATCCATTAAGATTTATCTTGTCATTTATAATGCAAAGCAGGCCTGCGTTGGTCAGGACTTCGGCTGGGAAATGTCCGGCAGGTTAAGAACATGGGGCTCTCCATTACTTTTCCCTGACCATGTGTATTAATTGCTTTTAAAATCAACTTAATGCAGGAACGAGATGTGAGGGCGCCATCAATAAATGCCCCTCTCTGCCTCCTATGGTCCATCCCCCTTTCAGCCGAAACTTTAATGGGACTTTAATTGAAGTCCATGCTCTGTGCTTACCATGTGTGTGTATGATTGTGCCCTTGTGTTTCTGTGTGTGTGTGTATGTAAATGTGTGTTGAAGAAAAGATAAAAACAGGATGGTTTGATATCCTGTGACAGTGGATGGTTTGTGTGGGGACTGTAGTTTTACTACGTACCGCTTTTGTAGTAAACACAGAAATGATACTTCCAGTATGTCTTATCTAAGTGCATACTGTGTGGTGTACTTCATAATCTAGGCTAAAACGATTGTATAGTAAATACTGTTCAATTAGTGAAACTGCAGTACTGGAATGTTACAGACAAGAAAACATCCTTTCTGCCAGTCACCTTGTGTGCCAAAGTCATATTTTTCACAGCTTAGACCAAACTGCTTAAAGCTGTAAGAATTAGAGGTTAAAATCTTGATGATTAATGTTGAGCTTCCACTTTCTTCTTATTAATGGTTAGTCTATACGTATTCATAATTCCACCCTCTGTCATAATTCTTGAGTTTTGAGGGCACTTACTTAGTGTTACTTAAGAAAATGAAAGCTTTGACACTGAGGTCCCAACTCGAGGCTTTGAGTCAAGGGCACATTCCAGGGGTTCAAATGATCACTACTTCATTTTTATTATTCTTTTTTTTTTTTTAGGTTTACCTATTTTTATGCAGTAGAGTTGTTTTCTTGTTTATGAGACTGCATCTCCACTTTCCTTAATGCTGTCTTGTTTCCAGAAAGCACCCATTTCACTTCATTTTGACGACATATGTCAGTTGTTATTATTGCTAAGTTCCCTCATTACAGTGAATTATTCACCTTTTTATGTGCTGGTCATTTATTCTGGGAGTTTGTTTGTGGGGCCGACTGCGGAGCAGCACGGTGGGGGTCTGCCAGTTTCTGAGCTGGGAGCACGTCCAGATCCTTTTAATTAAGACCTAGTTTTTATTCACTTGATTAATCAGAGAAATCAGGAGACGGCAGTGGGAGGCTGCACACAGATTTGTCAATTTGTCCCTTAAAGGAATCGCATACACATGCTCGCATTTTGCCAATGAGGGCGCAGCTAAAATTTGCATTTTGAGGTAAATTGGTCACTTTTTCACTGGAGTGAGCTGTCTGACCTCAGACCGAGCCTTAAAGCAATGATAACACATGTTATCCACTCTTGCTAGTATGCAGGATGTAATTTGTGTTTGTAGCAATAGCCAGGAATTAAAATGATAGGTGCTCCACTGGTCTGCTGTATAGTGTTAAGTTTAAACACTTTAGTGATGGTTTAACCCATACTGGCTTTTGATACAAACATTTCTAGGATCTTTAAATCCTTACAGATGATTTTTGTCATTTAGCATGTGTAGAAGAAATTAAAAAGCAATTGACTCTTGTAATTTCTAATCATCACAGTGTATTTTATTTCTAGCCTGTTTTGGTAGCCAAGAATATCCAGAAAGGTTACATAAAGGCTGCTTTTTGACTGCTCCATTATTGTCGAGAGGTTGCTACAGCACGTAGATTCTCACGGTCAATTTGGACTCCCTTCCTGACGGAATACGTGTCTCATCCGAGAATTGAACCATGGAATGTTTATTTCTTAAGCAAACCCCTACACATTAAACCACTCCATGCAACACGAAAAAACAAACAAAAAAAGGTCCCAAAGAGAAGTTGTTTTTTTTTTAAGGATAAAAAAATTAGATGCTGATTTATTAGAATAGATGAGATATATCTGAATAGATGAGATGCTGATTTATCAGCATTAAACTAATCAGCGAATTAAATTTTGGCAAATAAAAAGTTGAAAGCAGGACGAAAGCAGAGAGCAGACCAATGCAACACTGAAGTATTTACAGCTTTGGATTTAATAGCTCATTTTCCATGCCAATGCGTCGTGCTGCAGGACCCACCTTTCGCTGGAGGGTTCAGGGGGATGGGGGTGGGGGGGAGTGTACAGTGGGATGCTTATTCATACCTCTACACACCATCACCATCCACCCTTGAGGTGGTACCATATGCTGCTCTATAGACCTTAAATCCAGAGGGAGAAAGACAACGTTTTTAGCACTATAGAAACACAAATGGGAACGGCGGTGATTATGAAGCAAAGACGTTTATGATGACTCTAAACTTTTTGCTTGAAAGGGTAGAGTGAAGGAAGCGAACTGGAGTTGTTCAGACAGAAAAGGAGGCCTTATCAGGAGTTTTAGTCTGAAGTTATCTTATAGGATATTTCAGACCTATAATGGAAGGTAGTTGATTTGTGAAAAAAAAAAAAATCAGTAAGGCAGAACAGAAATGTTCTTTATCTTCTTTTTGTTTATTTTTGCCTTCTTGGTTATTCGTGGAACGTGGTTTTACATTTTGTTTAGGAGGAAATCCCAGTTCGCTTTTACCCTAAATACTTACTTGATTTTTGGAAATGTTATACTTGGAAGAAAAGAGTGTTTTTTGTCTATAACCCGTCATGAGACTGATAAATTATTAGCATGTGTGTGTTTTTTCCCATTAAGCTGAGTTTATTAAGTGTGAAGTTTAAGTATATATGTCTGATAATGTCACGAGGTTTCTTTTGACTTACAGGCTTGAGTCCTTTTAATAGGAAGTGGGGGATATAGTGGCAGCGTTATGCACTGGGTGTCTAAAGAATGGTGGTATGGAGTTGCATGATGGGAAATTAAATGTAATTTTGGATCCCGGGCCATATTAAGAGGCAGAATCTTTCGACTGTGTTGCTTCAGTGTTTCAGTTTGTCTTTAATGTGTCCGGTGTCTGCTTCTGAACTTTCTGGAGTATAATGCTGAACTCCTATAGAGCTTCTTTTAATAAAACCACATATTTTAAAGGTTTTTTGTTTTTTTTTGTGTGTTCACAGTTGCCATCAGACTTTTATGCGTGGTGCTTTTCTCTTCCTATCCTCCCCCTCTTGCATTCTGTTAAAGTATGTGTTTCACACTTTGTGCTGACAGGAACAGGTGAAAATTTTCCTCTAAAGAATCATGTTTAATATTCATGTGACTTGTGGCACCGCATTAACCATGTTCCAATGCACCCACTGTAATGCAGAGTAAATCTATTTTTTGCAGCATAAAACAAGTAAAAACAAGGCAACAGATTAAAATAAACTTTGACTGAACACCCGCAAGACTGTTCACAGATGAAACCGCAGTATTGAAACTGCAGAATAGTGGAAGTGGAAGCAAAATGTGTTTATTTGTATGAAATTATCAGCTATTATTCTTTTCCTCTAAACATGAAAGTTAAAGCCAAGGCTGTGACAGGGGTGTGCATCATGTGCGAGACGTTTGTGTGTGTGTGTGTGTGTGTGTGTGTGTGTGTGTGTGTGTGTGTGTGTGTGTGTATGTGCGTGAGCACGTAGTGAAACATTGCAAGAGGTTCCTCTCTCCTCTCAGGAAATTAATTAGTCATTCCCTGTCTCATCTGGGATGTGCAGGAGCCACATCGCCCCTATGTGGATGGCAATATTAATTTAACATGACACTGCATTGATGGTCAATTTCAGTTTCACGGAGGCTGTTTAAGTGGAGTGGTAGAGTATTAATGTGATAAGATGTGAGAACTGAGGGACGTTACATCGCTCTCCTTTCTGCCATGTTTCATACTCAGCCAGCCATCTGGACAAATCAGCTCCCCACGCCCCCCTCTCTCTCTCTCTCTCTCTCTCTCTCTCTCTCTCTCTCTCTCTCTCTCTCTCTCTCTCTCTCTCTCTCACACCTCAACTTTAGGTTGCATATGAGTGTGTGTGTGAGTGAGTGAGAAGGGGGAAGAATGATTGTCTCTCCTTCTGTTTGTCCACGGGTGATTATTGTTTATGAATATAATGTGTGTGTCTGCAAGCGCATGCAAAGGTGTGAGGTGGGGCTCTGAATCTAGATGCAGGTAGGTGTAGGTGTGACAGTGGGTGTGGTGTGAGTGTGTGCATCTGTCTTTTTTATGGGTGTTGCTGAGTTTGTTTTGTAATCTTTTTTTCTTCTTCTTTTAATTAATGTGTGTGTGTGTGTGTGTGTGTGTGTGTGTGTGTGTGTGTGTGTGTGTGTGTGTGTGTGTGTGTGAGAGACAGTGAGAGAGAGAGAGAGAGAGAGAGAGAGAGAGAGAGAGAGAGAGAAAGAAAGTGTCAATTTATTAAGGTGTGAAGGGTAGAGTTTTGGACCGAGATATTTGTTTTTTGCCTTTATTTGCTCTTGTTTTTATGCTGTGTGTGTGTGTGTGTGGTATACTATGGAGACATGTGAAATGAAGAGGTTGTCTTTGCCCATGTGTTGACCCACCCCCACTCCCCGTCCCTTGTGTTTATGGGCCTTGTTAGCACAGGCTTGCCTTTCAATCTTCGTTACCGGCATAAAATTCAATGTGTCGTACTTCCAGCTCACAGCAAGTGAACCGTGTATGAACGAATTAGTAATCTACACAAAGTGCTTAATCAAATCAGCGGCTGCCCCTGGAATAAATATTGTACAACGTCTTGGGATATTCACTGGGAGAGGCTGAGGGTTTGCTCAAAGATGCATATGTGGATATTACACCAGGCTGCCACTTATATTGGAGTGTCATACTGTGCTGTGCCGCTGTTGAACAAAATATTCATGTTACTTACTAATTATAGCTTGAATCTTTGAAGAAATGTAAACTTGCATTTGTAATAAGCATTTTTTTTGTGTTCTATATTTAAAATTTGAGATGGTGTAGCATGTCCAACGTTTTTTTTTTCCTTCTCTTTGAGCTGGTAGATGTGAGTGCATCACAGAGATAGTACAGGCATTGGCCCTCACCCTCGCTCTGCTCTTAAATGATGAATAGCAGGAAGAAGCTTTGCCACTCTCTCAAATGCTACCCCGCCCTCAGGACTTATTAATGACAATAATTAGGGAGAAACCTCCCTGCGAAGCCCGCCAGAGTGATTAGCGCTTTAATGATGGAATGGGCGGTAGTGAGCGCACACAGAATTGATTTACGTATTCGCCCTGACCTTTGGAATCCAATTTACGCATCCACAGGCAAAGGAAGAGTAGGTAAGAGATGAAGGAGAGTGACAAGGATAGATAGAGAGTGAAAGAAGAGCTGCTTGGCACTTGGAGTGTGACTGTAGTTTTTATGGGGGCTGGAGTAAGGGCATCTGTTTCTATAATTCTGAAGTCATTTCGTAGCTGTGAAGTAGATTGAAGCCCTAGCACAGAACTAATAACAGTTCTCCACGCCTGGCATTGAAAAATGATCCGTAATGTAAAATCAGATTTCTGCCCAGCGCTTACGCAGTCGTGTTTTATTAAAATTGCCGTTTCTTTCAAACATAATATTATTGTTGCATGTGATTTCTCCGTGCTGTGTTTTGCAGGGTCTAAGCCCTTCATGTGCAAGATCTGCAACTTCGCAACCGCTCAGCTGGGAGACGCCAGGAACCACGTGAAGAGACATCTTGGCATGCGAGAGTACAAATGCGACATATGTGGGTGAGTTACTCGGAGTATGCCGTTCTTAAGGGTAACAATTCGCAGAGTCGAGGGGGGTCAAACAACGGCTTTGCTCACACAAATTTGGAGTGAAGGATGATCCAGTCATTACAGCTCTGGACATTTACAAGAAAAAGTCAAGCAATAACATGAAAATCTACGAGTCGGGGAATGTGTTTGTTTTAGTGTTACATCTAATGACTCTCACCTGAGGATTCAATTGCAAATCAATAAGAACGTATTTAGTCACTTGTCTCACATTTGATTGGATGCACATTTCTAATAGAGATATTTCACAGTTTGCTGAAAAGCTGCCGCAGTTTTCAAGTTGAAGCTCAAAATTGAGACAAGCGTTTGGTCTGGCCTGCTGATTATCTATTGTACAGCCCACTTTAAATTGCATTTGTCTCAGGCTAATTCATAATTCAAACCCATTTAACCCTGCCTGGTCATAATAAGAGACGTGGCATTGGTTTGCTTCATTTGCTAATGTGATGCAGACAGCTTTTTATACTTATCTGTCACACACGTCCACAGATTGTGATTAGTTTGCCTTTTGAGAACCTTGCTGTCCATTTAATGCCTTAATGTTCTGTTTGAAAACCCAAATCCATATTCTGCTATTTAATAAGAAAGTAAACCGATCAATGTAAAGGGATTCACTATTTACAGAAAAATTGTAGCTGTGCAAAAATAATCGAAACAAGGTAAAGGCAGTTTTCTTGTATTTATTTCTTGTGACGCTCATAGTGGCAACAACACCAAAAGACAAAACACAACAAAAAACACCTGGAAATCTGAGCAGCGACGTCTTTTTATTCCAGAAATATTGGCTCAAGTTACCCAAAAATATTCAGCACGTTTGGGTACAAATAATTTTCTTTCAGCCAAACTACACCCTCCAACCACAGGAAGAATGCAGATAGCTAATGTTACAGCTTGGCTGAGGGTGGCCAGCTTTATGTTTGCATCCTGTCATGTTTGGCCTTTTCAAAGTGGTAGATGCATACTTTGATAACATTATTATCTTTAATAAATGGTTAAAAATGAATGGATAAATAAATGGTAAATAATGTTTAATCAATCTTAAATTTAGTTCAACAATGGCAGGCTTATTAGTGTTTACTGATTGGTTAATAGGTGTTGAATAAACCATCAACAAGCATTAACTGGGTGGTTAAAGTAAAGTTGAAACTGATGTTCAAAAGTCTTTGTATGTGGTTGATAAAGTCTGTGTAATGAATATTTAAACTTTAATTAATTTTTACAGATAACTTTATATTATAATTAATGCAAAACATGGAAATCACAAGGCTATGAACTTTGAGGGTGTGGTTGGTATCCTGTGTCTTTCACTGTTTTTAGAAAATGTTTAGTTTTAATTTAGTTTTTATTAGTTTCAGTGTTAGTTAAATTACTATTATATTAAATTGTATTATTGGAGTCATATAAATGTATGCAAGATTTAGGTAAATCCGTACAAGTATTACAGTAAAAACACAGAACCTTTTGAAAGCAATTCACTCACAGTCTTATAGACATCCAGACTGTCTATCAGTGCCTCATATGTCATAAAAACTTTACTAAACCAACAAAGAATAAAACTTCCTCTGATTTATTTATTTTTTGTTCTGGTTTTTATGACCCCTCGGCTGTAAAAGGCTGTTGAGGTATTGTCATCATCCCGCCGTGCAGGCAGCTTGGACACCTAGGTTTGTAAATGTGATAACTCGAGAACAAAGTGATGTAGGAGCTTCAAATAGATACCATACTGCATCTAATTAAATCTTGGATGAGTTCAAATCTCATAGGTCAAGTTTTCTGAAAATCTTGTGAAATCGATTACTCAAGAAAGAAGCACTTAGGATTTTCAAATTGATACCAAAGGTGTGTCTATTAGGAGGCTGAAAGGCAGCACTGGTGGTTGCCAGTATTTTTTAGTTAGTTCACAAAGTCTTTTCAGAAAATGAAAGAAACATGCGCTTTGTGTGAATGTGAGAGTGAATGAATAGTGGAATCGTAAAGCACTTTGGGTGCCTAGAAAAGCGCTATATAAATGCAATCCATTATTGTTTTTCTATGTTGCAACAACCTCTACTAAACGGCAGCATTTGGTGGCCTCAGACTCAGGACACAGTTACAGCAGGTTGTCTTGACCATGTCTATAAACCTAAATGCACTGACTTGCTGCTGATAAGGCATAAACGAACAGTTGAACAGATGTACCTGATAAAATGACCAGTATGTGTAAATAATATGAACAGAAATCATACTATAGTAATGATTATTTAACGTTAGTAATTCTAATTAATGTTATAATTACTAAATATAATGTTAGTTATAACCTCAGGTTCGTCAAGATTGTTAAATATCACTTTATAAATATACATTTTAGTTTACAATAACGAAAATTATATATCTTATCAGTTGACCATTTATTAATCATGTTATTATATCCCTCTGCATTGTGATATAGTTGCCAGGTGTAGTATGGCAAAAAGAAAAATGATTTCTACATTAAACTTTTCACACCAAGGTTTGCAGATTTATTTATTTTTTGTGAGTAGCTGGGTCTTGATTTCTGGAAAGCAACGATTAAAGCTGAGTTCAAATGTATCCTGTTGGCACTTTGAGCAGCACCAGGCCAGTGCCGTTTGCTTCTATTATACAGGACAGGCTGAAAAAGAAATGAATAACACGTATATTTCATTTTGGTGCGTACCATCCCTTTAACATGCGAATCCACTTACTCCAGTCCTTAAAAGACAATTGTATTGCTGCTTTTTAACTATCCATTTATTTTGCTTTCTCTTCTGTACAAATAATCCTAATTGGAAGTTTATGTAGGTAACCACCAGCCCACAAATACCCAGTAGTGCAAGAGTACAGTTATTATTGCACTACCGTCTACCCCCTACATGTAGACCATATGTTGCGCTCAGCTCCTTTCATTCCCGTGGTAGACCTCCTCATTGCCGTGCCATGTTCAGATGGACGTGTTAAGCTGTTTAACATGCAGACGGGGAATACAATAAATTGTGGGATTTCCGGCTTTGTTCCCGTCGAGCTTCTGCAGCTGCACGTTCGCTAAGATGAAGACATATGCAGCGTTATTAGTTTCTCCCTCTGTGTGATTCTGTATAAACCGTTCCGTTTAGTTCAGTCACAGGCCGACTTTTTTTCCCCGTTGTTGTTCTTCTAAAGCCGAGCGGAGCAAATGTGTTTATTTGCTCCCGCTGATGTTCGCAAACATATTACAGCAGGAGCAAACAAGCTTTGGTTTAAACACAGCTTCTCCTTTAATGAGAGGAAAGTCTCATGTTTCACAAGCCCTCCAGCTGAAAAACCCTCCTCTCTCCCAAGTGCTGCAAATGTGCTGCGCTTTGACCAAGTATCTGACTTTACATACACACACACCCATGCACGCGCACATAAAGCATACACATATACGTACAGAACGGTTGTCCAATATGCCTTTAAATGGGACTACTAAATACGGCCTCTGGTTTCACAAATCATGCAGATGGAGGAGCTATGTGCTGCCAGTGCCAGCCACTGGTGACAAATCGGCCCCTGTGTGTGCTTTCAGTACTGACTGATCACCGGGCCATCCCTCGTCTTGACTAAAGAGCAGCAAACACAAAGAAACCCACAGACACACCCTCATTAAGGCCAGAGCCATACATTCACATAACCTGCTCCCCCTTCCCAAACTTTTCACATTTCATGATATGTCCTTTAATCTGGATCCAAAGCACGCTACTAATGGATGACTGTGTTTCAGGTGTAATGTGATTACCCGTTTTGTTTCGGGTGACCTAGAAAAAGTGAGATTATAGCGCAATTAAGCTCTGATTTCTCGACGGGCCAACTTTTTTGATTAACCAAATACGTTTGTTTGGGGGGATTTTTTTATATTTTTTTGGTCTTTCGTGTGGTTGTGTAATCGCAGTTTATCATGTCAATTAACACAAAACTCAGTTTGGGTCCTGTTTTTCTTTAACTATCTATCTAACTGTAGTTGTATCAGTTTATTTTACGCTTGCAGACTCTCAGGCATCCATGTGGCACAGAATTCTTGGATTAGGTTTATTGGCGTTTTGTTTAAGCTCAGCACATTGTTCCTGGGCTTTTTCTTTCCTTACAAACAAACAAAAAAACCCTCTCCTTCCTGCTCACTCACATCGATTGCCGCGCTTCCTTGTTAAACTTTCAGACTGGAACATTTACCCCAGCTCTGACTCTGTGATCGAGTGGACGTGCTGCACCTCGGCTGTCCACCTCACTTTAGCTTCGACTCGCCTGCCGCCGCTTTCTTTTCCAAAGCGGGGGTGGGGCAGGGAAGTTGTTGATAGTTAAAGATCATATTGTTGTGGCATTTAATTAACAAATGCAAATGCGAGGCCAAGACAGATTGGAACCCTTGACCATGCTGCCAGTCAAACTTGAGTGTGCTGGTCAGCGCCGCGCTCATCATCCCGACCACTTTATAGGCTTTCTGCCTCCCCAGTTCTTCTACCCTCCCCACATCTGTTTGCTGCTCATATAAACAGAGTTTTTTTTTTTTTTTTAATTTTAAAGACCCATCTGTATAAACTTTGCTATAAAGATCTCTTAAGGTGTTTAAAAAAAAAAAAAAAAGCAGAAAAGCACATATTTGCTATTAGCACGAGAGATAAGATTTCTCATATTTAATTGGTTAAAAAAAACCTCGGAGCATGCAAGATGGCAGATTGTTGCATTTCCTCCTGGCATGTTTTGTCCACATTGGGGCTTGGCCACTTAATGAGCTTCCTCCTCCTCCTCCTCCTCTCCTCCATCATCTAACAGAAAGGCCGTGGATTCAGCATTTTCACCCTCCCGCTCTCTTGTCCTCCCCAAAGATGCAATGGAGATCCAGTGCTGTTGTAGGTGTTAAATTATGCATAAACAGTCTAAATGTTTTGAGGCATTGGTTTAATATCTCAGCCCAGGCCTTAGAAGTATTAACACCATCATGGACATGGATTGTCCTCTTGTGGACTGAGGTTTTATGATCGTGGGTCATAAGCTGCCTGTTTGCTAGTGTCACTTCAGGAATTTTAGCCCCCCCCCCCCTCCCCCAAACAAAAAAAGAAAAAAGAAAAGAAAAAGTTTCTTTCTTGCAACACAAAAAGTTTCCAGCATGCTTAAAGTTTGTCTTCACTGTAGAGGAAGCTGGATTGTGTTTCTCCCTCCCTCCCCTTACTTAGCGTTGGAGTATATATAGTCATGTTTTCATGTCGGGTGTGTGTGTGTGTTTGTGTGTGTGTGATTTGACTGTTAACAGGATGGGGTTGGCTCATGTCAGGGTTTTTATGTCCCCCCTGTCTTGTGAGATTGTCTGGTCTGTTCCCAGAATAGCCCATCAGTTCCGCCCTGCATGGCTCATCCCCTGTAATGTGCCTTAATGCCCGGGCCTGTATGAGTAGTGTGAGGCCTGGCAGTGACAGTGGAGGAGCATCTTAGCTTGCTGCTTATCCAGAGAAAGCCGTCACTTAACTCAGCCCCTCTATTGTCTATCCACACCCCTCTCCTTCTCCCCTGAAGTGATTCTCTATAATCCTCAAACAGATTCTGGTTAGAACTCCCTGAGAACTATTTTTATGTTTTTTTTTTTTTTTTCCTTCTTCTCCATTTAAACATTAATGGTTGTTGCAGATGAAGGGAAGGATCCCTATGAGGATGATTATAATGTCACTCCGCTGATCTCCCGCCGCCCTGAAATAATTGTACATCATCGCTTCATAACGTGTCACGGGGACACGTTGGTGGCGTGCAATTAAAACCGGAGAATATAATACACCAAATTACTGCCTGTCAGGCCTACGAACAACACGCTCGGTATTTGAGTTACACTTAATCATCACGTACATTAGCGATTTTGCTAAGATCCCTCCACCCAAGCCCCTCCGCCCGTACAGCAAGGGCGTGAAGCACGCTGCTCCTCGCAGGCTGCTGAGGGATTGTGTTGTGTGATAATACAGCTCCAGGATAGCTATGTATTTGTGTTAGAGTTAGACCTTTTCAAAACTCATTGTGCCCTTAATGATTTAGACCAAGAGTGTGCACCGCATGTTGGCAGGAACTGTAAGCAGGAATTTAGAATTTATTAGCACAGAACAATAAGCCTTTAGTGTTTGCATATTTCATTGGCTTCGTTTGCAGCCTTCAGATGCTTGTAAATATGCAACTCGATGCACTTTAAGTAAGAGAATTAGAAAAATAAAGCATGAACATCTGAAAGAACACTACTAATCTTTTTTTTTTTTTGTATTTGAATATACTTCATTAATATTTGTGTCACACCTAGAAGTTGGTGTACTGACCTTGACCCTCCAGTAGATCCATGAACATCTGCGTGGATAACGCGACAGCCACATATTCATATATCTGTTTTATGTATTCCTTATCTCAATTCCTATGACCTACTTACTTGATGAATCTGCTAAGATTTCTGCCCATCACGTACGGAGCCTGGCACTTGCTCCCATCAGGAAGATGTAGTGCTGTTTACCTCTCCGGACACTTTAGCGTCTCACTCTGGGAACACGGTCCTTGTCAGTCAGTGTAGACCCCTTCACCAAAATAAACACATTTTGCTCTGATGCATTTAACTAAATTTAGTGTGCCATTATCGGAAATGAAATAAGTAACGCTAAAGGTCATTTGGAAAATAATGCAGAAAGTCTGGTCTGGAAAGGTTAAGTATGTGACAGAGCTGTTCTGATGATAACGAGGCCTGCGTATGGCTCGGAGAGCTCTGCGTTCTGGTTTGACTCGACACTCCGCGATCGCTCTTTATGACCAAGACAGCTTTACAGCCCGTTACCCCCCATAACACGATAAAGCGCAGCATAATGGATTGGATGTGTTTAGTAGCCTTGGGCTGATGTTTGTAAAATTAATGTTTTTTGCAATAGAAACACACTCTTGCGCAGGCAGATGTGCACACACAGGAAAAAAAAATAAAAGAGCAGGAGGGAGAGCAAAATGTAGACAGCGTCGATGCATCAGTATAAATCCACCGGTGTGCAGCTTCACACTTTTATAGTGAACTGTCAAATTCTTACTTCCTTGCTAGTGACGTGTCCTCACAGGTATCTCCAAGGTGAGGTGCCAACAGGCGTGCGGCTTTATCAGTTGCGTTTGTGTCGCGGAGCCTCACGCTCAGCAGAAAGGCAACAAATGCTATTAAATTTTCACTTCAAATTAACACGAGTGCAGGTGCTCACGGAAGACAAAGTCTGTTTTCTCGGTTAGTTTCACGTTGGCGAAGGGATGCTTTTGAAGAGTTCGGATTGGGACCCCACTCAGCATCTCTGAGCGCGAGAGACAAAGAGAGAAATCGCTGTCAGCATATCAGTCCTATTAGGTTTTAATAACAATCTCATATTCTTTAGCGGGTCCACAACAGGGGCCTCAGGGCTTCATAATCAAACCATTTCCCTTTAATCAAACACAAACCAAAACAAACACTGGGCTCAGACACTTAAACGGCAACATCAGTAGTTAAGCTAAGCAGCCAGCACAGCACATAAGCGTATGATTGTGAGTTATACAACTCTTGAGGACCGGCTAAGTTAAGAGGCGCATGCAGCTTCTTTCCTAAAACATTAAACTTGTTGTGGTCTCAGCCTTTTCTCAGTTTTTTCTTCTTCTTCTTTTTTCATCACTTTGTTTTTGCTAAATCTTAACTTGCAGGGCAAAAATGAAGAGAAGTAGACTAACTTTGGTCTCACAAGACCCTTTTCATGGTAGCGTTTTTTACACTTTTAATTTACCTTCTAAAGACCGATAGCAGCAAACAGACGCTCTGTTAGTTAGGAAGCACGAGCACGATAAGTTTTAATCCCTTCGCCACAAACTGGGACAAAGGAGGTTCAAACTTTATCCTGAAAAGTTGATAAATGATTCAAAAAAAATGTTGCTGAACAATCCATTCTATAGCGCTAATCATGTCATAGGTATATTGTAGGAGGAGGGGGAAAATAGAGAGAAGGAAGTTAATGAGTGATTAACAACAGCAATTAAAAGATGAAGAGGAAGGCAGATGAAAAAAGGGGTGTAATTAAAATATCAGTCCTCTCATTGTCAGAAGTGCGAGTGTCATCCATTGTGCACTTATTAAAAAGCTGGGTGGAGGAGGAGGGGGGGAAGGAGCGAACGGGTGCTTAATTCCAGGAGCCCAAAGTGTCTGGTAATCTGCCCGTGGATGGAGCTGGAAAAGGCTGTAACTCATGTTTAAGTGTTGGGGCCGTGTCATTGCAGGTTCACAGTCATGCATTTCTGTGTTGACACCCATCGGGGCAGGGGATATTTGGCAGTCAGGAGTAATTTAACTTAATTAATGGGATGCATATTTGATGGAGGAATAAAATATCCCAGCTCAGCAAAGTGGAAAAGGGGAAAGATTTAGTGGGAGTTAAAGGTGGAGGGGAGAGTAATTTGTGCATTCAGTTACCGGCTGCTTGAGAGACGGAGAGAGAGAGAGAGCAAAGGAAAGAAGGAGGAAAGAGAGGGAGAGAGGGAGCGTGCGTCAAGGCTGATAAAGATGGCAAGAGGGAGAGAGGAGGAAGCGGAGGGGAGGATGAGAGATGAATGGTTGACACAAAGCTGAGCTGATGTGTAGAGGGGAATGGGCTGTCCCTCCATTGAGAGGGCCATCAGACTGACAAAGCTTGATTTAATTGATATCCGGACTGAGCCTTTCTCAGCGCAAACAGACACATTATGCTGGTTTGCAACTTGTGGCAGAGCTGCCGACTGCCAAAGGCCTTTTTAATATTCATGAGGGGGCTTTTAAGGGTGTTCGGTAACGCTCTCCTTTTCCTCCGCTGCCGCTCGCTTTCCCAACACGTCTTTACTACCGTCACGCGCACACTTTACCTTCCACTCACTCACACGGCAGCGTCCCGACACGCTGGTTCTCCTAGACAAACCGGTGGCCTGACGAAAAGCCGTCACGCTGCTCTTAATCTCCCCTGGCACTTTTTAATTGACTTCCTGTAGGTATAGATTATTTTCATGGCGAGTCCGCCACCAAGATGTTTGATACCGTCCCGGAGACTGGCATCTGGGATGTTTGTAGCTCACCGAGGATGACGCCGCTATCTCTGTCTCTGTCTCTCTTTTTTCCTCTCCTTCTTCTCATCCGTCTCTCTCGCTCTCGCTGCATGTGATGGCCAGACTTATTGAGGGAACAGGGGAGACGTAAAATGCAATCAGTCATTGCCATCATCATAATTGAACTGATGTACCTGCTGGGAGTGCTGGGGAAATGTTGGCTTGGGTGGAAGAGAAGCTCTTTTTGTCTGACTGAAGCTGTTAGTAGCATTAGAGCGATGTGCGGGGCAGGTATTGGTCTTCTGTTAAGTGTTGGATGCGGGCCAGTCAGTGCTGTCCAACTGATATGATGGATATGATGTAGTTTCTTTGATTACAAACTCTATTTATTGCAGAATGAATCAACACTGCTGCCTGTCTGAGCTAAACCCTTAAGTCTAATGAAACAGCTTGATCAGATTCCAAACAATTATCCATAGATTACAATCAGTTGTTAGGTCAAGTCGGGTTCATCTGTACAGCCCATTACCACGGTGCCTCGGTGAGCCTTGCAAATCCACAGTGAGCAACAAGACATGCATCAAACGCTGCGGTGTTGGTAAGAGCTATAAAAGCTCTGGAATACTGCTGTGACATTGCAATACATTACATTAACCTGATGTAATGGCCTAGCCTGTTTCTACCCTTGCTTCAACTCAGTTCTCCAAGAAGCACTGAGTTGTAAGTTTTCAAATATTTTGGCCCTGAAAATAGTGACATTTAAAGTTATGAAGTACTAGCACAAACTGTCAGCTGTCAGCGGCTCGAGTCCAAAAAACATTGTTAGGGATAGAAGGCTTCATATCCACCGGTACGCCAAATCCCGCTCTCACTTTGGGTATCACATGTGGTCTGGCCCACACGCGCTCATGCCAGGCACACATGCGGACAGGGCCTCCGCCCACATGCTACCAGCTATTTACACATTTGTCGTCCACACACACACACCAACTCGCCTTTTTTCTGCTATGATAAAAGCCTATTGATATGGTACCGTGATTTTAAACAGGCATGATATCTCCGTGCTTGCGCTTTCCTCGTAAGTCTCGGAACCAGCTGGGACCATGGTGGGGTTTAATTTTTTAAATAATTTTTTACTCTTTCAGATTAATCCGACATTGCATACATTACATTCAACACTAACAAGTCCTACAACGGGGACAGTTATGTGATCTGTATATTATCAAACCAGCAGTAGTCTCAGATGGCATTTGTTTGCCTTGGTCTTCATAATAAGAGTTCTATTTTCTGCTCAGGGATTACATAAAAAGTCTGTAGCCCTCGTGTGTAATCCGTCACATTATGTTGAACACTTGTTTCAGCAGCCTTTCTCGTTAAATTTGGCCCTCACGCTCTGCGGCCCATCATTTGGTGGCATCCTTCGGGCTTAATATCACAAGATCCCCATGATTCTCAGATTTATGAAGTGATATTGACCATTGTCTATGCGAACCAGATAATAAGCCGTGATGAATGGGTGACATTAGTGATGAAATTACATCAGCCTTAACAGGCTATTGTATTAACACACCTAGCCGATCCAACTCCTCCCTGCTGCCCGTTTAATTGATTAATTGCTGACGTGGATGGATGAGGGGTTGGAGGTCCTGAATCGGTGGCTGATTGCTAGTCAACCATAAACAGGAGCAGCCACAGTGGGCCCTCAAGGGCAATATTCATGCTCCCCAACCTTATGGTGATTCCTTATCCAGCTCTGACAAGAGGAAAAATATTCGGCCATAAAAATGCTGGTATCACCGGCCTGACATATAAAGCCCTCTGTCACTCCCTCTCTTTTTCTCTCTCCTTTCCACGCGTCTCCTTTAGCTTTCGGTCCCCCAGCACACCCGTCGGACCCTGAAATCACCCGCCCTCCTCTGCATGTGCAGCTCCAGTCCCCCAGGTAAACCCCTGCGCCTGCCCAGCTTTAAATATGAGGAAATAATGGTGGAGTGAGTGATGCTGCCTGTGTCCTTGACTGGGATCCTCTGTGTGCTATAGCCACATCTCACTGTCTCTGAGCCCTGTGGGATGCATAAAACACCCCCATAGAAAAACTCCCAAGGCTTGCTGGTGGCATCCGTTGGATGGATGCAGGGATGCAGAAAGGCAATGAGTTTCTTTGTGTACGTGTGTGTTTATGCAAGTGTGGAGGAGGGTTTACACTGCTGTGTGTTTAATGAGGGGGGGCACTGTGTCCACTTTAATGTGTTTGCTTAACAGATGCAGTGCGACAAAGTTATTAAAACGTCAGACTGCGCATCCCATATCTTAAAGGTCTCGCTGTTTGGTCGCTCGTGTCTTTCGTGGCCCTGATAGCTGGTGTTGTGCTAAGCGGCAGAGAGGTTAGGTTAAAGCTCTGCGGCTGCCACGAAGATCTTCTCATCGACACAGTTGCCACCAAATTGTGCCCAACCATGTGACAGGGATAATGTTGTGGAGTACAATTTGTAAGGTGGTGGTGGTGGTGGGGTTCTTGCCCTCCCAGTCCAGCATCCACAAGTGTCAGGCCTGTTGTAAAAAGAGAGGACATGTGGCCAGGAAAGTAGAAGCCCCCGTTGTCAGCGACAGTGTCTTTGCTCTGTCCAACGCAACTCGTGTTAACCTCTGCACCACCGAACCCTCCGAGGCAAGGAGTAGGTCTGAACCCCTGCAGTCAGCCGTGAAAACGCTGACACATCGATTACCCCAAAGGGGGGGGGGGGGGAGGAAAGAAAAAGCGTTGAGTGTGATGAGGAGGAACGCACCGTATGAAGAGGAAGCATTTTTTCATTTATTCTGTGTATTCAGCAAAACAAACAGAGGTCAGAATTATGCTGCAACACTGATAGCTTGTTGTCTATTACAGTTAAATTTCTAATTAAGGGGTTCACTCTGCCCACTTTTATGGTCATTTCAAAGCCTGCCTGCCCGCCCGCTTCCTTCCAAGCCCTGCAGCAAAAATCAGATCGCTTGGACTTTTATAGGCTACATAAGCGTCAAGCAAACCCCCCCCCCCCCCCCCCCCCCAAAAAAAAAAAAGAACTAATTCCTTACTTTGAATGCAGTTTAAACTCAAAAGGAAACAGGCGTCGCTGTGACTTGTGGTCTTTTTATTGAACATTAGATGGCGCCATTCAACTTGCTAGAAAGCCACAGTCACAGAGCTCATTTGCAATATGTGACTGCTGGGTGTGTGGTACATGTGGATGCCTTGCATGAAAGCAATGCAGTTGAGAGCGTGTTCACTTTGTTAAAAGATAAAATCGGATGTGTAACTCTTTCTTCATTTATTTCAACTGATATTTGTCATTTTTAAATAAGATAGAATCAGAATGCGTATCAGATGAAACAAAAAAGGGGGGTTTAATTTAAAGACACTTGCAATGCCAAAGCTGATGGAAGTCGGATAATGAAGTGAAAGATTGTTATAGACAGAAGTGACTCATTTACAAGCAGCTTAAACACTTCATTAAATGTGTGCGTCCCTTAAAGTGTGAGAAATGTGAAGGCTCATTTAAATGTAGTTCACTGTCCACCTCTTGCTGAAGTCATACTGAGGAAAAAGAACAAAGTTTGCTAACAGAACATTTCCACATATCATTGTTGAGACGATAGAGTACATCTGGATGTTGGTGCAGTAATAAATGAGTCAGGTTAGAGGCTGGGCTTATGGCAGGGCAGACGTAGCGTTTGGTCGGTGAGGGGGGGTTGGGGGGGGTGTCCCTGCCGGTGCTGCTTTAACTAGGACAAGCCTCTGTATACCGGCGGACCTCAGGGGCCGATCAGCAGGTCTCAGGAGAGACTTCCCGCACCGCCGTCTCACCAGGCCTGTCACGAGGGGGTCTGATGCTGTGCTGGCTGGCTTGGCTGGCTGGGTGTGGGGCTGCTTATGATGGTGTTGGGTGGGTGGGAGCTGACATGCCGAGAGGGCAATTACAGCAAGGACAAAGACTACACAGTGATAAGTCCCCACAGCACCCTAATGAAGAGAGCAGGTTAGCCTGTTAAGAGGACCGGGGAAGCGAGCATGGCCTCAGTGCGTGTTTGTTTGTGAGCGAGTTTGTTTGTGTGTTTGTATGTTTAACCTACCCGAGGAGGATACATTTTCTGAGGTCATGTTGCTCGCTAACCCCCCACCCCACCCCCCTTTGCTCTGACTGATGCCTCAGCAAGCTAGTGTTTTCTCCTTATAGAGCAAAAGCAAACAACAACATGGAACTGGAAACCAGTTCATCTATGGGGAATTATATTCCTTTAGCTGTGTACAGTAAGAAAGAAAAGTCCCCATGCAGGCTATTAATGAAATGAAATTTAAAAAAAAAATGCCTTCGGTGGGTAATTGTTGCACATTAACGGGTCTACAATTTGTTTTTATCACACTACATAATGATTTTTTTAATAATACCCCACTTAAAAATTCAGTGTATTATATTTTTGTATTTTACACATGAAATTAATTAAGAGTCTGTACGTCGGCAGATGTAGAAAATATATTTTGGATATGAAAAGAAGCCAAAATAAAAGAAATTTAAAAAATGAAAGAAAGAAAAGAAAACACGGAAAAGGGGAATCATTTCCAAAGAAGGATTAACTGCTTTCCTCTTTTGGTCACTTTTGCATAACCAGCCTGGATGTGATTATAGCCAGATCGCGTTATCAGACAACAGATCCCAGATGCAACTCATCTTCTTCTTCTTGCTTTCTTCCTTTTCTTCTCTTAAGTTTTTCTTTCTTTCTTTTTTTGGGGAAGAGGCAGAAAGAGAGATGGTGTGTACCTGATACTGCTGTGTTGGCACACCCGTCTGGGATCTGATAAGAGAGCCTCTGGAGCGGCGCTTATTCAAATCAGTGCATGTTCACAGTGAATAGGAGCAGGTAAAGGCAATAAGATACAACGCGATAACCTTTCTGGAGAGGGAGAGAGAGAATAGTTTTACACTCTGTTTCACAGCTCTGCTACACCAGATGAGCGATTTTCAGCGTGGTCTAATTGATTTGCTTGATATAGAATTTTACCAAATAGGAAGGGGGGGGGAAAACAAAGCGAAGGGGACAAACCCCACAAAAACCTTTCTTTCACTAGTGGGACCTAAAACAGATGTTGGAGGAGTTTGCACAACCAGTTTGGCCACATACTTCTGTGATTTTATCTAAGAGTTTTGTAAATTAATTAATTTCAACTTCCTCACTGGTTCAGCCCTGTGTGTATCTGGTCTGTATGAGTGCAAGTGTGTAAATAAGTAGATCATTTTCTGTGTTAAATGCATATCCAAATATAACATAAATCTTTAAAAAGAAAAAATTTAAAGCATTCACCCACGGTGATTTCTTCAAACACTGAAAGCACAAGTGTACTGCAAGAGTTCGGGTGCTCTTTCTGAGCAGAGCCTGTGTCTGTCCATGTGTATGTAACAGACACAAGCATCACATTAAATCAATTAAATATAAGCGCGCTGATCCGCAGTGATCAGTTTTAAAGCCACCGTGCAGAAATCTGAAGTGAGGCTTAAAGCTTAATTGCGGGGTGGAGGGTGGTGTGCCAGTGAGTCTCGGATGGTGTGTGTGTGTGTGTGTGTGTGTGTGTGTGTGTGTGTGTGTGTGTGTGTGTGTGTGTGTGTGTGTGTCGGTGGGGGTGGGGGGTGTTTTAACATATGTTGCGTGCACTCGGTGCAAGACTCGGCAGTGATAGTTAAACACCGGGGTGAAATGCATCCTCCAAGGGGCTCCGTGTTAATGTGTTTGGCTTGTACTGAAGTCAGCCTCGCTGCATCCCTGCATTTACAGAAGTGCAACGTGTAAAAACCATCAACCACGCTGGATGTATTTGATGGAGATAATTAAAAGAATATTACAGTAATAATGGTAATTATTAGTAATAATTATGGTGCTACTAATATGTGTTTTTTGAATTCATTTGCTGTTTATTTTTTTAAGTATAATTTCAGGAAATAAATATTGTGATTATTCTGCATTATTCTTGCTGTTGTAACTGTGGTTTTTTTTTTTTTTTTTTTTGTGTTCTTGTTAGAAAAAAGTGTGTGTGCATGCATGAGTGTGTGTGTGTGTGTGTGTGTGTGTGTGTGTGTGTGTGTGTGTGTGTGTGTGTGTGTGTGTGAGAGAGAAAGCTGGAGAGAGAATGGGGAAATGTGCAGACCTGTGTTGTTGTAAACAGGTTTTGTTTCAGGTTTTACAGTCAGATGCAAAAAGTGATGCACGGTAACAAAATACACACAAAGCGAAAGTGGATCATATTCCTCACATTTAACGCATAAATAGTAGTAATTCTAATAGTCTTGACTTCAATGCCTTTTAAATTCGGTGTATTGATTTGCAGGATTCCGACATGCAGCATGATAATACCATAATTTTCAGTGAAGTAGGGTATTGTGCAGCTCATTATGGTCAGGGGGCCTAATGTGCAGGCTCCTTTGTTAAATTAATCTCTATTTTCATATCGACTCTCACAGCATGCAGCCTACCAAGTGAACAAGATAATGAAACACCCCCTTTTTTTTTTCTCCCCCTCTTTTGCAACCAAACACCACTAATCTGATATATTAGCCGGCCGTGCTCACGAACAGGCGGGCTATTATTCTAAAAAGTTTCAACAGCGTGCCGAGGTGACAAAGGGAATATGGCCAAGGAGGACCGCATTCACATTTTGACGGCTGCTCGGTGACGCTGATAGGCCAAACGGTGGTGGGAACCCGCCACTTTTAATCATGTGGAGGGTGACGGCTTTCATAAGAGCATGCGGCGACTCTGACAACTCTAATAAGAAGAGGTGACAGAGAAAGTTTCTGTGTTAGCGGCAAAACAGAGGGGGAAGGTCTTGTCATTATTTTTTTTTTTTTAAATGTGTGTGTGAGTGTGTGTGTGTGTGGTTTTTTTTTTTGTTTTTGGTTGAGCATAAGAGACGAATTTCACAATCTGAGACTGGATTTGTGGTGAAAGAATGTCAGCATTAATAAAGGGCTTTGGGGACAAGGTCACACGGGTCCCTGTACACCAGAGCACTGCGAGTCTGTTTGTGGCTTTGGAGATGGGCAAAACATGCTAAGACGTCTCCCGGTGCACAAGGTAACCCGAGTTTTGCCCGTCAGTGTCTCATCGCGCACTCCAAATTATGATTCCTCAGCCTCTTTTATTCAAAGACAATCTTAGCAAGTGGGAAAAAAAGGAGCGAAAAGGAATGATGCTTTGAGGATATAATTAAAGATATCGTTCAAAGAACAACTTTTTGCATATTTGAATTATTACTGTCGTTAAAAACCACACAAAATATGGAAATATGATTGCCGGAAGCACATAAATCAATGATCAGCAAGGCCTCAGAGCCCAATAAATATGGGGAGTTAAATACTTTAAAATGCAAATCACATCTTAAAATTTGCATATGGGTGAATTTAAAGGAAGTGTGCTTCCTTAAGAACCTCTGAGGTAGAAACGGGTGAAGCTGGAGGGGGTTCGTGCGGTGGTGGTGGTTTAGCGGGGAGGGGACGACACAGACAGGCAGCCCGGATCCCCCCTTATTTTATTTTTTTAAAAAGATTTTTCTCGTTGTCATTGGTCAAGTTGTTGGATCGCTCCAAATGATAGCAGCTGAAGTGGGCTGACAGACACGACTGCATCTCTTTTGTGGATCCAGAAAGTGCCTCAAGTGATCTGAATAATTAGGAGTTAATTATTCTTCATCCATCTAAATCAGAAAAGGACAGATATGGGAATGGAATTTATAATTTTAGCCCGACGTACTGTCTCGTTCTAATGTGGTAAACTAAAGTGACTGTGAATAATACCTACTGACCTTCGAGTAATTACGCCTCGCTTGGCAATTTGCTTGGTGTTGCTAATTGAGGGTATTGATTCAGTGATATTCATATTAAAAATACATATGTTTTATGGCTGGGATTTTTTTTCCTCTCTCCTGGTTGTTTTTAATGTATTATTAATCCTTATTATTTTAATTTTATTTTATTATTATTTTTTTTTAGCAGTAATTAGCAAAAAGGATGTGCTACACTGGAGGGTTAGTGTTGTTTCTTTGTCCTACTCCTACCCGCTCTTGCAGGTAGTGCATATTTGCCAAACTTTCTGTTGAATCTGAATCAGTTTCTGTGTGATATGAAACACTACATAGAACAGAAGTACCATATGTGAAGCCCGAACAAGAGGCAGCAGCACAGTTTAATACAAAGAGTTGATTTTTTTTCCTATCCAATGTTAATGATGGCTTCAGTTACAAAAAAAAAAAGAGAGCACTGCTAAATGCGCTGTAAATAATTTTCCACATGAAGGCTCTGGTCCCACTAGTTTAGCGTAACCCCCCTGTGTTTTCCCCCCTCAGACATTTAAAGACGCTCTGGCGGCACCACTGGATCAATGGACATGATGTTTCTTTGTGCATTAACACTCAGGTTAGACTGTTAGGTTAGAAATCTGCCCAGCACCTCCTTGCAAAAAAATAAAAAAAATAAAAAATAAAGCACAAGAGGAAAGGGGGAGAGAAAAAAAAAATCAATTTTGCCTGTGGAGTCAGAGGGTAATCTGTTGGTTCTGAAGGCATCCCTTTACCAATACACATGTGTCTGTGTGAGCAGCACAGGGGTGGCCAGAACCGTCAGCTGCGAGCGTTCGCATGTGTGAATGCCCTTCTCGTGGCGCCTGCAGGTATTGACCAGCACAGGGGACGAGGTGGTTTGCCTCAAACGCATCCTCTCCTCCCTCTTTTAGCCTGTAATATTTTAAGCCTTTTCGACCAGCGGAGCTCCAGTGGCAGCTCACAGCCTCATAATAACCCAGATAGGGATCGATGGCACTGGATTTAGGCACTTACCCCTGCTAAAACTGGTAAACTCATTTGTCTTTTCTAAGCAGTGTTCTCGCCGTTGTTTAAGGAGACACTTAAAAGAATCCTGTGAATTAAGATAATGTGACTGTTGGTGTGTGATCAGGCAGGCTCAGCTGAAAGGACAAGCAGCTTTAGCTCTTTTATTAGCTCTGTTCAAGGGGCCATACATGTTTTGACGGAGTCCAACTCTCTTTATTTTATTTCTGTCATGCCGATTAGTGCGCCAGGGAACACCCGCTCTGCTCCCGCACACACCCCCTCCCCACAGGGTGGGTGGGTGTGTGTGTGTGTGTGTGTGTGTGTGTGTGTGTGTGTGTGTGTGAGTGAGAGAGAGAGTGAGAGAGACCGCATTAAGCATGCCAGCTCTAAATGAGATGGACCAAAGTGTGATGGCCCTGCTGCTCCTCATGTTCAAGCCCACATGAACGCCTCAACACAAATTCTTGGTGAAGGACTCAATGGATGCTGTGAAATCGTATTTGCTGTATTACTAATGGCAAAGGACTGGTTCTGCTGGAATGTTCCTTAGAGCACGAAAACAAATCATTTGGCTATGATGCACACTGACCACTTAACACATGCCACGTCCTGTACGCATGTCATACGGCAGTGTGGCTAGCCTTTAAAATAAAAAAGAGAGGCCATGTTTTCAGGAATTTGGACAAATAAATGCATTTTTTAAAAACTACACAAGAAATATTTTTGGTTAACGTTTCCCCTAATCCTTGGCCGACTGTGCCAGTTCAAGTACAAAACATGAAAAACTGCAAAGCAGGAGATCCGCACACATTTTGCAGTGCACGGGAAGAGAGCCCCACTGAGTCTTTAGAGATGCAGTTAAAGGTGTCTTGTCTGGCAAAAATAGGGCAAAGTGTCACTTTCAATGGAGGGAAGGGGAGGAAAGAAAAACGTTGAAAACAAAGGAGAAAAAGAAGGAAAGATGGAAGGATTCTGGTGAGTCAGAAAAGCGACTCTTGTGAGGAAAATAAGGAAGAAAAACAGCAAAAACTTCCAGACTTCAAACAGACCTCACATTGTACCAAACTACATCCCAGCACACGCATTAACACTCACGCATGCGCGCACCCCATCGGCATCATATGGGCGTCTCTGTTTCTTTTCCTCTCTTCCCTTTGCGCGTGTGAAAGTACAAAGCGCTGTCCGTCTGAAGGAGCCGTTCTGCCCGTAGGTGCCGCTGGGTGCTGCTGCTGGTGGTAATTAGGCGTCACAACACTTAGGCCGGGTGTCTCGTGCGGCACTGAATTCCTCCTGACGTGACGGAGTGGACGGAAGTTCTGCAGTTTCTTCTGCTCTGCTGGTCATCTGTCGTCTTCAGGGCCCGTCAGCCTAAACAGCCCACCCAACACACATCACACACACAAAGACACATATACTTCTGTGACCCCCCCCCAGACCCTCCAAGCAGCCGGAGGCAGACGAGAGAATCAGTGTGTTAGAGAGAGACATATCAAAGCCTTGGAGGGGTTAGCGAAGGGCCATGGGGGGTTAGTCAGAGGGAGTGTGTGTGTGTGTGTGTGTGTGTGTGTGTGTGCTTGCGTAGTTGGAAGTTGGGTGCTGATGGAGGTAGTGGGGGGTGTTGGTCAATACTTAGACCTCTGCATCACTAACTGTACAGACAATGTAGATCAATATTAGGTGAAGGCACATATATTTTACTAATTACTGCAATAATTAAAATGGTCTGTTGTGATTAAAATAAAATCAGTACACGGTCAATTTTTAGCTAAATGGATCCAGACAGAGTGGACTAATCCTGTTTCAGCCTTGTTGCTCCCTTGTCATAAAATCATTTGAGAAAACAGCATTAGTGAGGTGAAGTATTTTTTCTTCTCTCGCTCTCTCTTTCTATCTCTCTCTCTGTCTTGATAGGTCAACCAAACAGACTTTGTCGGTTAATTGTTATTGCCACAGCTAACAATGTTAGTCAGTGGAAATACACCTGAATCTGGCTGGATTGAGTGTGATGTGGTCACCCAGACTGAAAGGAGCGTAAAGGTCCTCAGCACATTTTAAAGAGGTACTTATTCACTGCGGTTTCACAAAGATTATTAATCAGCCTCGGCCAGCGTTTCCTTGCTTGTGTGTTTGCATTTGCATATAGTTGTCGATCCGCTATTAATAACACACACGTTAATACCCTCAACAAAAAAAAAGATTTGATTGAATAATGTAGAAGGCAGGGAGGGAGAGGGTGGTAGTTTGGGAAAAAGTTGGGGGGGTTCAGGGTTGGGAGAAATTTGCTGTGGCAGTAAATTCAGAGTTTGCGTGGCGTGCCGAGCACGACGCCAGGCTACAGGAGAGAGAGACATGCTGCTTTGTGTCCCTAAGCCATGTTCACGTCCACTGAAGACTTCTGTTTTTACACAGGTAGGCAGTTTGGGGACTATCTCAGTAAGGAAGAAGGGGGTGGGGGTACAAAAAAAAAAAAGAGCCAGAGAGGAATCAAAGGATGTTCCCCCTTTTAATAATGTAACAAATATTCTAATTTCTAAAAATAAAACCTCCTCTTCATCCTTCCTGCTAATCTGAGCAGTAATTTATTCCAACCCAAGGCCATATTAGTATGCTAGCCAAGGGCAAAATGATTATGACAAGACCAAGTTCCCTCAAAAAACTTAGACATGTATAAAACGAGAGTGAAAAGATCAGGCTGCAACTTGTAGACACCGACTGAATTTAGGATTGGGTTTTAACTAATTAGCTACAATGGATTGTTAAGAAATAAAGAAAAACTGTAGGCTTGTTTTTTCAGTGGGTAAAACCACTCTAAGCAAAAGCTACAATTTCCTTTGTACAGGTAGTAATAATTAATGGACGGAAAATTAAAGATTAACATTTTTTTTCTTATTAAATACAAAGGAATAGGGCAAGGTAACAGTTTTATAGCTAAAACAAATGTAGCATAATGCCGTACGTGGCTCTGTGCATGCAAGCATTTTATTTCTGATTAATTGCATCTGAACTCTGAGTTTCCATGTCAGTGTGTGTGTGTGTGTGTGTGTGTGTGTGTATGTGTGTGTGTCCACATGGATATATTGATGCCATTTTATGAAAAGCAATTGAGCAATGGGACTTTGTACTAACCATCAAACAGACACTTCATTATGGGAGCAGTGATAACAAATACATTGTGTAGGATAATGATGGCAGTGGTTCATATTGTTCATTATACGTCTGGGTGTCATACGGCACTTGCAAATTTATACGTCTCTCTGTGTGTGTGTGTGTGTGTGTGTGTGTGTGTGTGTGTGTGTCTGTGTGTGTGTGTGTGTCTGTGTGTGTCTTTGTTTTTGTCATTTTCATGTTTCAGCAAATTAACGTCTGAACCATTGGGAAGAAAAATATACCATCATTTGCCATTGGTGACAAACAATATATTTTGGATAATGATTGCATCTATTGGCTTCTGCATTTGTAAATGTGAGGTAATGAATTTCCTTTGTGAGCAATGAAAGCAAACAGACATATTATGTCACTTTGCTTGAACAGGCCTACCGAATGCACAATGGTCTGTCATTTAACAATGAACTGTGTCTGAAAGAAGGGAGGGAAAAAACTCGTCTTATAGTAAAAAACATACTAAGTAACTGATCTGCATACAGTACATACGTTTTCCTATAGACTCTAATGCTGTTCAGACGCATTGGTGACTTCCAGTGCAGAAGGCAGGACGCATGTGTCGTGGAGTCTGACTGGTAAAGGCCTCTGGGATGTTGGCTGCCGTTGACTTGTGGGCCTGTCAAAGGTTTTGGGGCATTGGACTGAGTCAGTGCCTGCCACACACATGTCATGCTCCCCCCCTTGATGAGCCCTGCAGTGCTGCAATCAACACTATTATTGCTTGGAAATGTATATATTTAATTTGTGAAACAATGACAGTTTCGCTTGATTTATGGTGCAAGGCAAGGTTTAATTAATTGAAAAATGCATATTACCCTGTGACTTAATTATTAGCTAATTAATCACCGCGTACTTATTCCTAGCCCCCTCCTCTTTTAGGGCATATTTTTTTTGTGTGTGTATGACACTTGAATTTCCTCTCGGGGTCATTTTTATGTGAGGTCATGCGTTTTCCTCCTGAGTGGCTGTTGAGCTGGAGACCAAGCGCGGCAGAAACCAGGCGACACACCTGAGGTAAAAGCACACTGAAGTGGATGAGATGTGTGACTTTTATACTGGCACTGTTAATATAACTTCCAGGACAGGATTAAATGTTTGATATGGAGAAGTATACATCTCACAAGCCCTTAGAGTAACTCCTCTTCCTGCTGTGTGTGGAAAAAGATCTCACCCGGGTGGATTTTGGGTTCTTACTTTCTGTGCTGGAGCCTGAATAGCAGTAACCTTGAGTTTTCGTTTTCATGTGGGGTTCCTTTTTTAGGTTTAAAAATATGATTGCTGCCCACAGGGCATACAAACCTCTCCCGGAGTATCCAAATGCTGAAACATCAAGCATTTGCTCACAAGGGTGAGAAAAGAAGATTTTTACCAATACCCACCCAAACTCTGTACCCAATCACCCAGGTGATGTGGCCTTAACCCTGGAGACCTGACTGCCTCTTCTAAATGTGGCAAACTGGCCACCTCACCACCGCTCGTGCACACGCAACCACAGATATGAAGGAGTTCACACGTAATACGTACTCGCCTTAATCATTATATTAAATTATACTCGTCAAACTCTATGAAAAGGACAACTGCTGGCTTGTTGCACACATAGCAAGTATTCATATTTTCTGTAGTAGCCTTGGGAAGCACAATTTGCCAAAGGTGTAAGCTGATCCTTGGGGTCATGGTCAAAAATGGCGAATAAATGTCTCACTGTTAGAGATGTCAGTGGTTTACCTCTCGCTGGTGGAGGGCCTAAATAGTAGTATTTATGTCAGTTTGTTTTTTACTGAAAAGGTATGGCAGGATCAAGGATTTCCTCTTATGAGAGCTTTTCCAGATAGCTGCTGTTAGAAAATGATAGGGAATAGGAACACTGGATGCAAGCATGCAAGAGAGGGGAGGAGCTGAGGCTGCAGCTAGAGGCCGGCTTGCCAAAAACACAGTGCCTCAGACCGCCGCTATCTGGCCCCCATGTGTCTGTGCTTGGTAATGGTAAGCGTTTTAAACTATTAGAGCTGCTGTGAAAAAGGCCTGTTTGAGTGCAGAGCTGTCAGTCTGCAATGAGGCAATTGGGGGTGGGGGGGCTGTCATGGCTGTCACTCAATGAGAGGATGAGAACTATTTGGCCCTAATGGATTCCTCCAGGCGGACAGCTTACACAGCGGCTAGAAGTAAAATCGATGCGTTGTCATGAGCGAGTGAGGCATCATCAAACGGCCAGGTGGACGGAGAGGAAAGAAAGGGAAGGCCTACGCGGGTAGTTGCGTCTATATCTCAGCCTGTGTGTGTGTGTGTGTGTGTGTGTGGTTAGGAAAGGAGAGAAGAGACAGACAGATGCTCAGCTCAGCTTTACACGCCCAATGGGGTTTCTGCTATGATTGTAAGCATGAAAGGGGGCTCTGACCTCCATCATCTCTGTTGCTTTTATTTTCCGGTTCTCTTGGAATCAGACACAGATACACACAGACATACCCCCGCACACATACACACAGACAAATGTGAAGCTGTGCAGACAAGGGGTATATTGTCCTGACGAAAGTCAAACATCATCTTGTAGGCAAAATCACTTTTCATACAGCAGATTTCCTTTTGGTGATTCCAGGTTCTGACTGGAACCTGCAGAGAATGAAGCAACCGAAGGCCAAATGGTCTAACTGTTGGTGACAGATTTTCACATCCACACATCTTTCTGGAAACTGCAAAAAGATTTAATGCAGCGAGACTGCAGTATCCTGACAGTATAAGATGAACATTGGCAAACTGCAGGAGGAAAAAAGGAAAAGAACAGAATGTGCAATTTGAAGGGTACGAACGATGACAGGACGACTAACGAGATATTTCTAGTTATGACCACAGCCTCAGATAACCAAAGACCTCAGCCAAAGGAGCCACAAAACAATACAGAAAATACATTTTTGTTAAGTATTCTCACTTTAAATCAATGTCAAAGGTGCCCTAACACTTTAGCTACTGTTTACTTGATATATTATTCTAATATATGCATATTTGTGTATACATTGAGAGATCATTTGCTTTCTTTGGAACACAAGTGGGTAGATAACTACTGGTTAAGCTTATCTTACATCTCCTCGCTATTTACCTTGATAAAAGTGCCTCTTAGGGAACTCACCAGGTCCACCCATGGCCTCTGACTAGGCCCTGGTCCATAGATTGGCAGGCGCACTTGGAGGAGATTGCTCCAAGCTGCTTGTAAGTAGGCTGCTGATGCTGAGCAGAAGTACTGGTCTTCAACTTCTCCACTTGGACTCTCTGTCTGGGCTCAGTCAGGCTCTAAAGCCCCGTCTGCCACTTTGTGTCTGAGTTTAAAGCATGTCTGGTAATCTTCTGTATTTTCTTTGTTTTTGCAAGAACTGCTCCCCACCCCCTCCCAAAAAAATACCAAACCCAATAATGATTCCATCCCACAAACAGCTTCTGCCTGTGCTAAAGCCTGACAGAGCTCATTTCTCTCTTCCATAGACCTAATCCAGAAATGACTAAAATGCATGAATGAGGCACACTGTTGTAAGGGGTTACATATTGCTTCATCACAATGAGCACAGAAAATTAGTTTATTTTGGCTTAATCCGTTTTACTGATGTAAATAGCCCAAAATAGTTCCCAAAAGCATCTTTTCCTTCAGTTGATGAACTCTACAGTGGCTTGACTCTATATTTGTTATGTGCTTATACAACTTTGTCTTATGCACACTTAAATTTCTGCTATTTAGTAGCATTTGCTGGCTACAAGAAAAACATAAAGTAATACCAAACTTATTTTCAAACTACTGCTTTATAGCATTACTCACTTAAATAGATGTTCTCCATCGATTGTAACCGGCATCTTTTTAGTTTAGATCAGCTAGTACATCCTAAAAGGCTAGTGTTGTTGTTTTTTTTAGGATGCTTAATAACTGTAGATGCAGACTAACATAAATGAGGCTGTTAAGTAAAATCCAGGAAAATGTATTGGTCCTGTATATAACTGGTGTAGTTTTATAAACATATTAGATAAAGTAGGGGATTTCTTCCCACTGTTTGCTCAGCACTCCACCAATCTTCAGTTTAGAACTTGAGTCAAGATGCACTCAATACTCTTCTTGTTAGCCTTTGGAAACAAGAATCTCTTTTCTTTATTGCTGAGCACATGAAAGAGTTGGTGTTGATTAAGGAGGCCTTTTAAGCTGTGAAAGCCCTAAATGTGCTGTGTCCTTAGTAAGATGAAAAGGAGTTGAAGTTAGCCCGAGTTGTTTCTTACCTTAGCTCCTCCAATGGGAGAACCTCTGGGAGCATGCCTAAGAGAGAGACAAACTAGAAGCCCTTTTTCTCTATGCTAATTTCTCTGCATTTTACTTGTAATTATGCCCCAGCATCCTTCTTTCTCTCTGTCCTTCTCCCCCTCCTTCCTTTCTTCTCTTAACTGCACCCTCCCTTCTTGTCTCCTCTTGCAGATGAAACATTTTCTTGCTTTGCTCCATCTTTGTCACTTTCAAATACCAGCTGCGTCTCTTAGACCTTCCTCTTCTGTTCACTAAAGAGGATTTGATTATATCCATCCTTATTGGAGTAGTTCCTTCTAGATGAAACAAAATACTTTTTTTTGTTTCTTATTTCATAGCTGGAGAGCGAATTGGAAGAACATGCTCCTTTATCGATGTGCTATGGGATGTCTGTTTGAGCCAAAGTGTTTCATGGTGACGTATGTCCCCTTTCTCCTTCTAACATGTCACTTCCCCTCCATCTCAGCGCTGCCATTGCCCATATTTATTTTATCTTGCTAATGTGGGTCACCTCTGTATGGCGGCCATCAGTGAGGAACAGTCAAATAGCTGTGTCTGAAACCTACCTTTGGCATGATTTATGGGCCGGTGTGACGTTCAGCTCTCAGAAGGACCGCCATTGTCCTGCTACAGCTCTCAACTCTCGACGTAGGGGCGCTTTGTCTGCGTTGAGGCAAACCAGACCCCCGTCTTTAAAAAGAATCAAATTATTTCATCATGTTGGAAATGAAAAGGCTGTAATTACTCCTAATTAGACCCTGACTTTTTTCTTTTCTTCTTTCTTTTCCTTCTTTTCCTCTTCGCCTCCTCTCTTTTCTCACTCCGGAGTTTCGGAGGTGAATTCTTTTTCCAGCGGGCCCGAGATTGCTCTAAATCAGAGCCGTTAAGGGGCGGAGAGTGGGAAACAATTTTCTGTTCAATTTGAAATTGATTAATATAGGCTTTTGACAGCCCTTCTGGCTTTGATATTCAGTGAGTGGGGAGGTCTGAAGTGGTGTGATGACACCGTAATGTTTGCGTTAAAGCTCTACCTTAATGGGGCTGGCTCCACAATGTCACGATGTTTCACAAGCCAGGGGAAAAATGAGAAGCAAAACACACCATTTGTGGAGTATTTAAGCATATGTCTGTGTTCCCGTGTGTGTGTGTGTGTGTGTGTGTGTGTGTGTGTGTGTGTGTGTGTGTGTGTATAAAGCCTTAGCGGACCATCTACCTCATCTCGCTGGTTAGAGAGTGTCTGTGCAGTCGTGTAGGGTTTCCCTTCCAATAACACCCCTCCACACCGGAGAGCACCAGTCTAATGGCCGGCTATCATGGAAAATGATCTTCTGCCCGTCAACCATTTAAATGTATCTTTACCACACAAGTCTTGTCGTTTTAGGCGGCACAACAATTTGCTAAGCAAATCCACACACCATTTATCTATCAAGGGGGAGGCTGTCGGTGTGGTTTCGGGAGGTGTGCGTGCGTGTCTGGAGAAAGTTGGGAGGGTGGTGGCTGGTGGAGGAAAAGAAGGAGGAGGGCTTTTTTTTTTTTCTTTTTTTTTTTTTTTTTTTTAGTGGAGGTAAAGGGAGGGAGGGTGGGTGAGCGAGGGAGGCAAATATTTTCTCTGGCTTGTGACAGCACAGTGAAAACACTCCTGATGCTGATGTGTATTAGAAGTGAGTCGGGCAAATATTAGCACTGCCTTACAGTGGCAGAGTGGTAGTGTGGGGATGGAGGTGTGTGTACTGGGATGGGAGGAGCCTACTGGGCTGTGTAACACAAGCAGATTTGTAATGCACACAAAATACGAAAGCGGCTTACATATATCCTTTTTTTTTTCATAAATTCTGTCTTCTTACACGGCAAACATAGTAAAGAAGGTAGAGATTCTTGCGCTAAAATTGTTTAAACATAATAATAGCACGGCCTGAAAATAAGACAATTGGTAAAAGGTTTTAAGTTTTTAGCTAACATTATTAATTACTGAAATTCATCATTTGAAAAAGATTTTTTTCTTTATTTCATTATTAAAAAATGTAAATGCATAATCATATATAACAGGGGAAAGCAGAATATATGTGTGATGCTAAAACCATCAGTCTCTTAAATCAAAGAAAAAAACATCAGTTTTCTGTTGCTTGACTTGTCAACTTGCTCTACTCTTTCTTTTTTTTTCTTTTTTTAAGAACCATAATAAACGTATGATCTCTAACCCTAAAATGTAAGCTCAAGACAAAACTGTGGAAAATAAAGGTCAACATTTAAACCGTGACTGACATACCTACATACACGCAGAACTACCCACCAGTCCACCCAGTACTCCCAAACAAATCATAGCATTTATTCAGCCGGACATTAACTTGTTCAGGTTGGCATGAGAGCTCAAGGGCACAACAACAACAACAACAACAACAACAACAGCAGCAGCAGCACCCGTTAACTCCACCCACATTTCCTGCATAAGTCAAATACTTGGGAGAGAGGGAGAAAGGGGGAAAAAGACTGTGAAGGGGGCGGTCAAACAGAACGGTGATGCGTCTTGTTTGTCAGCAGCCGAGTGCAAGGAAATGTGACAGAGCGCTGGAGGAGGTTTCCAAATCCATTTCCTGCTCTTGTCCGTCCACATCAGCCGCCGCCAACGGATCTGCTGGTTCTTATTGTGTTCTATTATGGAGGGGCGGAGGATGTGGATGTGGAGGGAGAGGAGGGGTGTGCTGGTGCACACATGCCTAAAAATGATGCGTCTCCTTTGATCTGTTCCAGTGTGAGCCACATGAACAGCAGCGCCGCAAGGCGCGCGCACACACACACACACACACACACACACACACACACACACACACACACACATACTGAGCAGGGCTATAAAAAGTGCAAAGGGCCAAACTGCAGGGCTGTGTGTGTGTGTGTGTGTGTGTGTGTGTGTGTGTGTGTGTGTGTGTGTGTGGTTGGTTTTGACTTACTCCGGCATCTTGGTTTTTCTTTTCTTTTTTTTTTTCGTCCACATGATTTTTTTCTCAGATACATTTGTAGGCTCACTGTAATATGAGCCAGTGTTTGAGGTACAGTGCTTATTAGTTTCTTATCTCAGCTAATTACCCATTAAATAACCACATGCGCGCACACACTCACACACTCCTGTTACTGGATAATTAGCAACCGGACAATTATGAATATGCATTTCCCACTGCTTAATACGCAGAAATATGAATATATCCATTCTAATTTTCTCAATTGACTTGTCATGCTTTTCATGAGGCTGATAAAGACTATTGTGGGTTTCTTCACCACAATCTGGGGATCGGAGCTTTGCTAACTAGACTGCATGTTATGGCTTCTTTTCTGAGTGAGTGAGGTATGAACAGTTACTGCGGTATTCCATGCATAGTCGGTTTGATACTTCATTAGCAGCAATTGATGCTGGTGGCCTGCAGGCGACCTCGAGAGTTGGTCCAGCAGCTGCAGCTGTGAGGTCTAATTCAGCCCTCAGTGGGGCTCTCTCAGTGCTGTGCTCTTATTGATGCTTATTTCCCATTTGTTTTTGCACATCTCCATACATTCACTTCAAGCTCAGAATTTTAAACAAGGACTTAATAAACTTTTCAATTTTTGATTCATGCATTGCTGCAGGACTGGACAGTCTGTTCTCGTTTCTCTTCGTTAGCAGCGCTGCACGCTTTGTTGTTTTCGCTGTGCCTATCCTCTCTGGCCTGTTGTGCGGAGAGGACGCTCGGAGCGGTGTGTGTCACATCAGGTGCGTCAGGATGCCCATTGGCTACCAGCCGCCGACTACAGCCATCCCGACCAATCAGCTGTCGGCGAGCTGACCTTTTCACTGCTGCCCTGACCCTGATGGGAGGTGAAGTATGTGGCTGGTAGCAGTCAGTACTGGCACAGCGGGATGAGGAGGAGGAGGAGGAAAAGGACCAGGCCTCAGGGCGAGAGATTTTCTTGGCTAGTCACTCCTGTTCCTGTCCTCCTTCCTGCTCTCAACTCCTCTTTGGCTGGAGTCATGTCAGGCTTTCTTGGCCGGTGTACACCATGTTTCACATGCGAAGACCAACTCTCGGCTCTTGTTACAAAGTCAGAAGTAGAAGAGTGTAATCACATGAGATGCGTTGTGGCTTGTCCATTGTGCTGCGTGTGTACGTGTGTTTTTGTGTTTATTTGAAACGGCGACTCGTCCCATTTCCCACTAGTCTTTTTTGTCGTCTCAGAGGTGCTTAGCAACAATCTGTCCTCCCGAACGAGAAAACAAAAATCAGAGGATGCTCGAAAATCCTCTGAAATGCAGTAATGAATATTTTAGACATAAAGGACCACTCTCCCAGCCTCCATTTGCCTGGCTCAGTCCTCCAAACAGCCCTTTTAAAGTCAAGTGATGGGGGTTAAGTTAATTATGCACATTAGGGCCAGCCTCCCTCCCTGGCTCTCTCAGTCTCTGTGTACGTGTGTGTGTGTTTGTACATGTGTGTGTACACGTGTGTGTGTGTGTGTGTGTGTGTGTGTGCGCGCTTGCACGTCCACAGGGCTGCAGCAGTGGCTTGGGATGCCAAATCTCTGCCTTTAATTAAACACAGATGCATGGAAGGAGAGACTGTCTGTCACACACACTTTTACCCGCAGCTGCATGCATGCAGACATGCATGGACAAATACACGAGTGAAGAAGATGAAAGGGCGTAACAGACTCGGTGTACGAGTGTGTGTATGTGTGTGTCTGTGTGTAAGCGGAAACAACTGCTTTCCATCTCTGCTCTGCAGCAGGATAAATATCTTAATCTAAATTAAGCTTGAAAATGATTGGCTTTCAAAGGTGCAGCAAAGTTGAATATTTAAATGTGTGTGCCTGTTTGCTGTGTAGTGTGTAAGTCACTGTAGCTATCTTGTTAGTTATCCATATATTCCTTTTTTTTTATTGTTGTCAATACGTTTTTCTTTTCTCATTTCCATACTGTTGATCTTCTCACTTGTTTACTTGTTACTTTTGCACATCATCCAGATTTCTGTTTCATTGTTCTGACGGCATTCGATCTTCCCTCACCCGACAGCTGATTGACGTAATCAATTTGCAAAGCGCAGAGGAAGCCAGTGTCTCTCACTGACAAGCCTTTGATAAAAAAAACGTCAAGACCAAAAACAGTCAAACAGAGCAGACAGTCCAGTCGCTCAAAGCAGCTCAGAGTTTTTAATTATTTTCATGTCTAAAACCATAATTGAATTGCCATAATACAGGCTTTGAGTGATCATAATAACTACGGAACACAAGCATGTTTCTAATAACATTTACTTTAGTGCTCTCTGGCTTAAGCATAGTGTTGAGGTAATTGTATTAACATTTTATTCTACTTTGTTTACTCTTCTTTTACATTTATCTGACAAATCTTATTACTAGCTGCAGATCAATGTTTTAAACAGAAAACCCCAAATGCTGGGTCTTAAAATTCTACACTGTATATTTAAAGTAAATTGAATGGACGTTTTCATATATACATTTTAGTGCGTACGTACTTAAATTTACTTTGAATTGAGCTCAGCTCAGCTGAATTTAATCCAGTTCAACCAGCTGCACCATTAAACTGTGATAATATGTTTGTGTTTAAATGAAGGTGCCGCATGTTTTTTCTTTATGAATGAGTATTGCAAAAAAAATATAATGGGGTGTTTTACACTTACATCTAACTTGCATCTCATAAATTTTCATTTTCACAATTTTAAATGTGGTTTTAAGACTTGTAAATATTATTTACTTTTTTCTCTGATTGTGTGTATGTATGTATGTATGTATTTATTTATATATATATATATATATATACACACCTGCTTCATCACATATACGATTTAATTTAGTCTAATTGCTGATCCTGCACAGTGCTTTTCATGTAGAAGGAGGGCGCTTGCTCTCCTTGAAAGCCTTAAATTCCGAACCTCTTTCTGTCCTCTTTGTCTCTCGGTCTCTCCCATGCCGCAGCAACTGTCTCATTTTTCATTAGAGGATTGCCCCATTATTTCATTTCTTGTGATAAAATGACAAAAGATTACTCTCGAGAAATACTAAATACAGAGCCGGACCGATGGGATCTCCCCTCATATGTAACACCGCCGCGCTATGGCTGAAGGCTTCATATTTCCTATTTCTCTCTCTATTATATATATCTGGCAGAGTTGTAGATACAAGGACTTGGTGTGTATGTGTGCGTTTGTGTGTGTGTTGTGTTATATTCTAGGTTTCCAATCTGATCAGACACCACTGGCTGGTCAGCAGACATTGCTGCTTCTTAGTCTCCTTTTTAAAAATAAATAAATAAATAAATAAATAAGAAAGGCTTATTTTAGCGGGAAAAATTGAGGAAAATTCGTTGTACCACTGACAGAAATGTCAGCAAGTTAGGGGCAGAATAACTTCTCTCACAGAGTGAAAGAAGAGGAGGGCAAACGCAGCAAACAGGCCACAGATGGCTAACTGGGAATTAGAAAACAAAACAAAACGGAAAGCATAATAAATAAATAAACAGTAACTGCACCATATCTTTATCTAAGATGATTCATATTTTATTTCAAAACAGTGCCCGCATTGGTCACATTTTTCAGTAGTGGATAATAGAAAATGTAAAGATACGGGCGGTGAAATATGAGTCGGTTTGGGAAGGTAAGAATGAGAAAAGATTAGCTTGAGATTAGAATAAGAGAGATGGAGGAGGGCAAAGAGTCTTGTGGTGTGTGTGTGTGTGTGTGTGTGTGTGTGTGTGTGTGTGTGTGTGTGTGTGTGTGTGTGTGTGTGTGTGAGAGAGAGAGAGAGTAGTTTTCAGAGTGCAGGTCTGTGTGTTTGTCAGCGTGTGTGTGAGAGAAGAATGATCTTATACACTCCCACCCCACTTTGTTTTCTGCCTACCTCCACACCGGTAGAGATTGGACATCCTTGACTGACCTATTCAGCCGCACTTCCACCTGCCCACGCGTAGATTTTATTGTCTCCGAGTTATCAATCTTTGACCTCCTCTCATAACCTAAAGTCAGACGTACGCCACCTGATGAATCAGAAAATTCTCGTTTGCACAGTCTAATTTTCATGCCTTACAAACTAATAAGCATATGTTTGTTTTAAGATACTGACACCTTTGGTTTTTTTGCATATTCATTTGCCTGTTTGTATCAAATAACCCACCTCGAGCTGAGCTCCCGCTGTTGTTTATTCAGTGAAGCTGTTTTTCTCGACTTTCCCGCTGCAAGTCCTTCAATAGTTCAGAGACTAGCAAACCGTCCCCTGAGTGGCCCTCTGTCTTTAATTTAACAAGATACCCACCAAGGAGACTTGTTTTTGGCTGCTCCCCTCCATCCTGAGATTCATTAAGGCCGGCCCACGGTGAGGGAGACCCAGCCAGGCATTAGCATAACCTCTGCAGAGCGACACAAGGAGCCCTGGGTCAGTGGAAACTTACAGATCAAATGCTCCCAGTTACCTCCAAACTTGGACTCTGTTTAACCACCAGTAAGAACCAGTAGCCCTGGGGATATGTTACTGGGCTAAAACCAACATTAGCAACAGGCACACCCATTTCC
Source organism: Diplotaxodon limnothrissa (assembly GCF_057381915.1). Taxonomy (NCBI): domain Eukaryota; kingdom Metazoa; phylum Chordata; class Actinopteri; order Cichliformes; family Cichlidae; genus Diplotaxodon; species Diplotaxodon limnothrissa. The sequence goes on along the minus strand of NC_140606.1, from coordinate 13,494,446 downwards.
TTTTATATTTATACCTCTTGTACTCTGCGCTCTGTTTTTTAGCAACTTAAACCTCACTCCTTTTATTATTTGTTATTAATCCCTAGGCAGGAGGGACTCAGTTAGCATTTGCAATTTTGAATGCATTTCTTTTATTATTATTATTATTTTAAATTTATTTACATTTATTTATATTTATTTATTGTTTTAGTTATCCTGAGTGGGTGAGTGCAGTGTTCACATCCCTGGTAAGAAAAGCTGCACAGGTGCTTTGAAAGGCTAGGATCACCAGTTTCAAAGTGTTTTTATAAAGAATGTTTGGTTAACAGGTAATGTTAATATATTATTTAATATATTGTTTAATGCACAATTCTCATTTATCCACCTTTTTTTTGTTATTGTTATCAGTGTATGTTTGTCTTTATTGACACATGCATTGGCTATGTGTAGAATTATGCACTGGCGTGTTTTCAAGGATTTACAAAGATTTTTTGAAAGCAAGGGGAAGGTGATGTCTGTGAAGGTGACTCAAGTGTGATATGTGTAAGCACACAAAGAATGTACTCCTGTGTTTTCCTCATTAACACAGAGAGCTGACCTCGTGTTTGCTACAATAACACCAGAATTTTTGTTTTTCGTGTTCATCATTCTGTCGGTGTTTCTGAGCACACACTCTCAAGATCCGAAAGGGTGTGTCATCAGAGTGTAATGTTCTGGTGACATTACATGACATTACATGTGGAAAGGTCATTTCAGTCTTACAGCTGCTGCCAGTATGTAATCCACTAGACAGCAGTTTGGATCCGATATCATAAAAAAGCCATTAGACATTACTTTGTGTTCATATAAAAGGCTCTCTGTTGTTTTTATCATTGTGGTATGAAGTGTCCTTTTCGCAGCGCTGCTCTGATGGCATCTGCTTTGCTTTAGAGGAGAGCTGAGCGATTCACAGTGACGGACGTGGTCGGCTCATCACGCAGGGCTGATTTACTTTAAGTTCGGCTGCATTTGTGTTGCTTCAGATGTGTCACGGGATCACGCTGACGTTGCTATAGCATGCTGTTGTTTTGGGCACTAAGAAAGTAAAGCACTGGGATAAGGCATGACGAATAATGCTCTCTGACAGACAGGGCCTGTTGTTGGTGGACATAGCTGGCACAGGCTGTGACTGCTGTGTGTGTGTGTGTGTGTGTGTGTGTGTGTGTGTGAGTGTGAGGCCATAAGTTAGTTACATGAAAAGAAATGGAATACAGGCTTTCCATGGAATTTCTCCCCTGATTGTTTTCCGCCACTCTCATAAAGCTGTTTAACAGAGACATTGAAAGCACTTCAGCAGCTACTTGGATTTACATGGATTAAATTGCCTTGTGTAAATGAGATTACTCTTACCTTGTGTTTACATTTTTCCATGCCAGCTATGGCCAGAGGCCTTAAGTTTTTCAGCTTATGTGTCTGTCCCATTCTTGTGAATGTAACGTCCCGAATGAGGGTTGTTTTCTTAGAACAAGGCACAAATTAATTAATTATGAGAAAACAGAACTGACTAATGGGATAAATTGATAAAGTTTTGGCATTTTTATATACACAAGGTTATTCCATGACAAATTAAGAATATAAAAGCCCTGGAGTTGAACACAAGTGTTGAAGCTGCTGGATTTTCACTAGAACTCTCAATATGAGGCCCAAAGAGATGTGAGTGCAAATGAAGGAGGCCATCAGTAGGCTGAAAAATCCCAAACCAAATAAACTTACCAGCTTATAGCATAAGCTTTTGGAGAGGATACATTAACAAGATGTCACAGAACTAAAGGGCACGATGACAGAGTTATTTCTGTGTTTAAGATAAGCAAATTCACAACATCTAACTAAGTCCAGATTACTCTCAAGGAGGCAATGGTGTCATTGTACATGTCTACAATCATGAATGTAAAGACAGAAGCCACTGGTTAAACTCAAGAACAGGAACACCATAAGAGCTTGCACAGTTCAGGGAAAAAAAACAAATCTTTGGACAGATGAAACCAAAGTTAACTTGCACCAGAATCATGGGAAGAGAAAAGTATGGAGAAGGAAAGAAACAGCTCATGATCCGAAGCATAGCACACTTTCTGTCAAACATGATTGAGGCAGTGTTGTAGCAATGTGAATGTGTGGCTTGCCAATGGAACTGGGTCAGTAGTGCTGATTAATAATGTGACTTCTGATAAAAGTAGCAGGATGAATTGTGAAGTGTACAGGGCTATACTCTCTGCCCAAATTCAGTGCTGCAGAGCCGATCAGAAACCTTTTGCCAGAAGCTGACATAGTCAGCATTAACCTAGCATCTTTTTCATTAATGTGCCAAAGCAGCAAAGACATGGGATATTCTTCAGTCGCCAAGTCAGTCACCTGATCTCAACCTAACAGAGCATCTCACCTAGTCGACTATTAAATACATGACTGAAAGAAAGACCCACAAACAAGTAGCATCTTAGAGTAGCTGCAGTAAATGCCTAGCAGAACGAGGGAGGAAATACAGAATTTGGTGATGCCCGTGAATTCTAGACGTCAGGCTAGAGCCCATCCCAGCTGTTATAGGGCGAGAGGCAGGGTACACCCTGGACAGTTTGCCAGTCTTTCACAGCCAGGGAACAGAGAGAGAGACAACCATTCATGCTCATACACCTACAGCCAAATTAGAATTACCAATTAACCTAACACACGCATGTTTGTGGACTGTGGGAGGAAGCCTGATTAACCAGAGAACCCACGCAGACACGGGGAGACCATGCAAGCTCCACACAGCAATGCTCCATCCTGAATTTGACCCAGAACCTTCTTGCTGGGAGGCAGCAGTGCTCGCCACCACACCACCGTGTTGCCCTAAATGAAGATTAACTTGATTTTAAAAAACCTGCAACTAAAAACGTGAATGATGAATAAACATTTTGGGGGAAATTGGTTGAATTCTTGCAATTAAATGAATTTGCTTTTTTTCCCACTTTCTTTTGTTAATTTATATGCCTAATTTTTTAATGCGATTGTTCATGTTATATTTATAATACCAATGCGTAAAAAAACACTTATAATTTGGAACAACTTTTGCACTTACCAGATGGAACAAGTGTTCATGTAATGAATCTACATAGTTAATAGCTAAAGACCGATGAAGTCATGTTAAAGTATCAACAAATGCCATGAACAGGTGCAGTTGTTTTCTTGAGCCGTTACCATCTCTGGCTAAATCACAGTTTTGAGTCCAGTAAAAGAGCCAGTGAGAGACCTCCCTCTCAACAACTGCTGTTCTGTCACATGACCAAACCAAATGAGAAATCCCTCTAGGCTCGCCAACCACTTGTGTAGCAACTACACTGAAAAAAATGTTTTGTTCAATTTACTCAATTTTTTTATGACAAGTGGTTGCACGAAATAAATTTGTTTGAATCCAGAAATATTTTTTAAGTACACTGAATTTAATTTAAGCGAGTAAAACCAACATATATTTTTAAGCTACTTTAACTTAACTGTTGTGGATACGTCTTAGTCAAATATTATTAGTAAGTCCAACTAAGGTCGTGTTAAATGTACCAGAATAATTTGTTTCCTTTACACTTATATCCCAAACTTATATTCAAATCAATCAAATTGTTAATTTCTCTCTATTTCAATTAAGTTAAGTTTACTTAAAAAATATTGCTTACCCTGATTTGTAGTTTTTAAAAACGTCAATAATGAAAACTACAACATTCTTTCACATCATTTATTAATGCAAAATTTGTTGCAAACAGAATAAGAATCCACATCTCTAAGGGAAATTGCTGCAATTTGTATAATACAAATTACAAAACTTTTGCCTATGAACTAGTAGCTTTAAAAAGCTGTATTCAAACAAAACAGAAACAACAGACAAGAGAAATGTTAACCAATGTTTCTCTTCCTCTAAAAAAGAAAAAAAAAAACCAAACTCCTTACATAAAAGAATAAAACACTACCAGCAGTATAATGTATCACAATTAGAAACTGATGCATCCACAAACTAACCAGTTTCAGACTTGCTGTTCTGCGATCCATATTTAGAAATTGCATTTTAATAAGGTAATTAGACTTAAAATTAAACTTGTGTTTTCCTTACTGCTTATTGACCACTGTCTTTCCATTCTAGTCCTTCCTTGAAGATTCTGAATGTTTTACATATTTTCTGACCTAACATACTCGCTTCAAAACAATTAATAGTCTTTAAAGTGTTACCAGTGTGCTGCAGTGTGGTAATCATGAATGGTTTTTTTTGTTTTTTTTATCCGGTTGAGTTAACACTGATTATACGCAGGGCAGCAGCTATAACTGAATAATTACAAAGTTGCTCTTCAAGCTACTCAAATGTACCACACGTGAAACATTCATTATTGAAAGTTAAAATGTTCAATCGAAACATAACACAGAACAAATGATGGTTGTACAAGAGTTTCACTCCTATTCACAAGAGCACCAGTCATTGGTAATTTACATAACAGCATTCTCTTGATGTGTTATTTTAGAAATCTTCCTATCCAGTAGCAATTTTGTTCTTCAGCCCAAAGACTTTGGGGGAGAGCTTTTCACCATCGAATCCCATCAACACTTTCTAAATGAATTCATAATAGTCCTTCAATTCCTTGGGGAAGGCTAGGTTTAGTGCATAGATTACTCCAAGCATCAATGCACAAGCTTGCGCCAGAGATCCAATGTTGTCCATGACTATCTCCCCTTCAACAAATATTCCAATGTCATCATAATGTCCATTTTGTCCATCCTCCCTGTTGATGACATAAATGCCCATGGTGTGCTTCTTCAGGTCTCTCTGGATATCATCTCCTTCAATGTCCTAAACATTTAATAAAAAGGTAAAAGAAAAAACAATTAACTCTACAATTAAATTCCAATCTAGTCGTTTGTGTGTGTGTGTGTGTGTGTGTGTGTGTGTGTGTGTGTGTGTGTGTGTGTGTGTGTGTGTAATACACACACACACATACGGGTCTATGTGGTATGGCGGGACTATACTACGTCAATCCGCCCGGTGGTGGTTTAAGTGGACTACCCTTTTGAAAGGACTTAGAGCCAAGGGAGCGAGGTTAAAGTGTTCGAAAAAATCTGAAAAAAATTTGGGTCACTTCAGACCTCATACACTCCCTATAGAAGTCTAGATACACTGATACACACCAACCAGACTCTATTGTGTTTTCTGGAGACATTGTCCACTTGACAACAATGTGTTTTATGAGGTCCAAAAAAAACAATATTGGGTCTTTAAAGGGACAATGATGTAATATGTAAATAGCTCATCATTACCATGAATACACATCTGACAGGACACAGGATTACTGGAACATCATTTTATTAGTGTTCTTGGATCTGAACATTAATTTTAACCATAAATAAAAAAAGAAATCTATGGACAAAAATGCCCACGCTTCCCACAGAAATATAAAAATATAGAACAGAAAAATTAAAAACATTTAAAATGAATTTTAATAGTTTAAAGGTAAATATTAAGGGGAGAAAATATGCATTTATAATTTTTTATTTTAAATATAACCCGTCAAAAAAAACCCTAAATAAATTAAATGTAAAAATTATGAAATACAAACTACTTCTGTATTTAACAAGAACTTTTTTTTCTTTAAACAGAACATCAGTGTTAACAACAATTGGCAATCTGACCAAGATGTAAAACCACAGCTCTCTAAACAGTTATTTTAGTTCATTTTTTTCTGCCTTTTTGCAGTTAATCCTCTGTTTCTTACAAAATCTCTTATGTTTTGAACTGTTCTTCCTGCCAACACCGGATCTTCTACCAATTTGCAATGACTGCATTCATTTTTGGTGGCTAGTTTCCCTTCGTTTATGTGGTCTTTCAAATGCCTCATCACTGCAGCAACCTCAGCCTTGGACCACATGTTTTTGGGAGCTCTTCGGGAATTGTGGGATTGAGCAGCATTTTTCTCTGGAAGATATATAAAGTAGTAGTAGTTAAAACAAACAAAAAACCAAACAAAAAAAACAAAAAACATTTGCTTGTTAAAAGAATGGATGCTACCCTGTACTAACTTCTGAAATGTGTTGCTACCATCAATATCAAAACGAGCTAAAATTCTGTTTGAAAATTTATCAAATTTCTAAAATGAGACAACATTTAGTGTTCCGCTGTGAATAAAAGACTGAATAAAAAGTTGAATAAAAGTCTCTTGATGCATGCTCAATCATCCAGGTAAGTAAATCCCAAAACGTTGATTCTGTTAATCTGGACGTAGCGTTTTCAGTGGGAGAAACATTTTGTCACTCATCCAAGTGACTTTTTGCCACCACTCTGCAGTTTGCCATATGTTGCAAAGTGATGAAACAATAATAAGCTTCGAGAACCAACTGCACCCCTTACCTTCAGAGGGAGCAGCAGTCTCACTTGCTGCAGGCATTGTGAGTAGTCCTTCATCTGCTGATTACACAATTTGATTAAGTTTTAATATTTGTAACAAACATTTTATCCACAGAAACCAAGCTAGTGGTAACTTACCACAATCTACAGTGTCTTGGGGCTGCGCTGTGTTTGTGGAATCAGCTACTGCATGTACAGGCTCACTGGTGCCACACGCCGACATTGTGAGTGATGTGTCATCATCATCTGATTCACTCTCACTGTCCTTTGTTTCAGCATCACTTAATGCAATTTCATCTGAGAAATTGTGGGGGAAAAAAACCAAAAAAACCAAACACATACAACCCCCCCAAAAACCTCACATTAACAACGAGATATGACAAAAAACAGAGCAAATACTGGAAATTATAGTACATAGTTTTACTATTTAAGGCCTGCTGCTGGGTTGTTGCCCTCCTATGGCCTACTCCACATCCAGGTAGCACCTCCATGCTCTGGACACTACACTAACAGACACAGCAAACCTTCTTGCCACAGCTCACATTGATGTGCTACGCTAGATGAGCTGCACTACCTGAGCCACTTGTGTGGGTTGTAGACTGTCTCATGCTACCACTAAAATGAAATCACCGCCAGCATTCAAAAGTGACCATAACATCAGCCAGAAAGAATAAGTGCTGAGAAGTGGTCTGTGGTCACCACCTGCAGAACCAGTCCTTTATTATGGTGAATTGACTATAATTTCCACTTGTTGTCTACTCTATTTGCAAAACAGCATGTGAAACTGGTTGTCAGTGTTACTTCCTAAGTGAACAGTTTGATATAACAGAAGTGTGACTGACTTGGAGTAACATCGCATCGTTTAAGTGTTCCCTTTATTATTTTGAGCAGTTTATGTTATGGAATGGGGAATTGAGGACAATCCCAAGTATACCATTTTTACAAGGTCCTGCACCAATGAGGTAATACTACATTTCTTTAATTAGACGTGACCACCCATTAATTAAAAAGGGAGCAGTGTTCATTTCAGCTAGTCTTAACTTGTTGAACTCCATTAATGCTTTTTACTATATAATGTACCTATTCACTAAATGTCTCACCTTTGCACTTATAGCCAAGCCACTTGAGGGAGGAAACCAGTCCCACACACTGAATGCACTTGTCCAAAGATGATATTGTTGTGCACACCAGACGATGATTGTGACACTGTTAGCAAAATATTGCAACATTTATTTGTTTTGGACAGTTGGAAAGGTGAGGTGTTTTCAATTCAGTTGCAGATATCAACTAATAAACTTCGTCCATGTAAATCACATCACACCCAGGTGACTGCCAAACACACACACACACACACACAGCATCCATAAGGAATGATGATAGATTAAATTATTAGTTCATTAAGTGGTACACTGGATTATATTTACCCTTTCAGGCTCTGGATGTTTCAGGTCCAGATCATTGTTTGGAAAGCTGTTTGGTTGTGGCTTTAGGCAGCTCACAGTCTTCTGAATCTGGCTGGTCTCAGTCTTCGTGTGTAACAGATAGAGAATGAAGACAAAAGAACAGTAATCTGACAGTTACTAAAAATGCATCACTCAAGAGGATGAATAGACCATTTCACTATCGGCAAATAGCGTAAGGTACACATCGTGCATGAGAAACATTCATTAAAATCTGTCCTAGGTCAATGTTACCTCTTCAAAATCTTGCACTGAAGAAGAATGCATGGCTTCTGAGCCTTGCTGAGGCATTTCTTCATCAAGATCCTGCAACAAAGAAAAGATGGCACAAAGATTAGACCAAGTGCTCTTCTTGCAACTGTACTGGGCAGGCCTGTGCTTCTGTTTTTAATTTGCATGTGTGTGTGGGGGGGGGGGGGGCCTTTCCACTCAAGAAATGTTTTCTTCTGAAAAAAATACTGGCTACAATAGTTAACAACTGATTCCTTTGCAATCATCCATCCTCTTCCACTTATCCTTATCAGGATTGTGGGGTAGCAGTTTTGGGGCCTATACCAGCTACCATAGGGCAGTACAACCTGGACAGATCACCAGTCTAACATGGAAGGACAAGCATTTGCATTCACACCAAAGGGCAGTTTTGAATCACCAGTTAACCTAACCCCATAAGCTACATCTTTGGACTGTGGGAAGAAGCCAGAGTACACAGCCAGAGAGAGCCCATGCACTAAAGCAGTAAAAAGTGCCTAAAACAAGTTAAGAAGTTGTATAGTACTATCTATCTTAATGTTCAAGCCTGAGTTTCAAAAAATTTCAACATAGAAACAAAGCACATGCAGTCAGTTCTGCATGCTGTAGGTCAAACTGTCAAGACATACGAGAAGACCCCTCCTAAAACCAGAGTGATGTCACCATGAAGCAAACTTTGACGGAGTCCCCCAATAACAGTGTGGTCCTCCTAAGTCACATTTGGGTGGTTAACACACACACACACACACACACACTCAGATGTTATCCAGACTTGCACTTTGAAACAATGAAAAGGACCTACAAGCCACAGTCCATGTAAATCACATCACACCCAGGTGACTGCCAAACACACACACACAGCATCCATAAGGAATGATGATAGATTAAATTATTAGTTCATTAAGTGGTACACTGGATTATATTTACCCTTTCAGGCTCTGGATGTTTCAGGTCCAGATCATTGTTTGGAAAGCTGTTTGGTTGCGGCTTTAGGCAGCTCACAGTCTTCTGAATCTGGCTGGTCTCAGTCTTCGTGTGTAACAGATAGAGAATGAAGACAAAAGAACAGTAATCTGACAGTTACTAAAAATGCATCACTCAAGAGGATGAATAGACCATTTCACTATTGGCAAATAGCGTAAGGTACACATCGTGCATGAGAAACATTCATTAAAATCTGTCCTAGGTCAATGTTACCTCTTCAAAATCTTGCACTGAAGAAGAATGCATGGCTTCTGAGCCTTGGTGAGGCATTTCTTCATCAAGATCCTGCAACAAAGAAAAGATGGCACAAAGATTAGACCAAGTGCTCTTCTTGCAACTGTACTGGGCAGTCCTGTGCTTCTGTCTTTAATTTGCATGTGTGTGTGTGTGTGTGTGTGTGTGTGGGGGGGGGGGGGGCTTTCCACTCAAGAAATGTTTTCTTCTGAAAAAAATACTGGCTACAATAGTTAACAACTGATTCCTTTGCAATCATCCATCCTCTTCCACTTATCCTTATCAGGATTGTGGGGTAGCAGTTTTGGGGCCTATACCAGCTACCATAGGGCAGTACAACCTGGACAGATCGCCAGTCTAACATGGAAGGACAAGCATTTGCATTCACACCAAAGGGCAGTTTTGAATCACCAGTTAACCTAACCCCATAAGCTACATCTTTGGACTGTGGGAAGAAGCCAGAGTACACAGCCAGAGAGAGCCCATGCACTAAAGCAGTAAAAAGTGCCTAAAACAAGTTAAGAAGTTGTATAGTACTATCTATCTTAATGTTCAAGCCTGAGTTTCAAAAAATTTCAACATAGAAACAAAGCACATGCAGTCAGCTCTGCATGCTGTAGGTCAAACTGTCAAGACATACGAGAAGACCCCTCCTAAAACCAGAGTGATGTCACCATGAAGCAAACTTTGACGGAGTCCCCCAATAACAGTGTGGTCCTCCTAAGTCACATTTGGGTGGTTAACACACACACACACACACTCAGATGTTATCCAGACTTGCACTTTGAAACAATGAAAAGGACCTACAAGCCACGGTCCATGTAAATCACATCACACCCAGGTGACTGCCAAACACACACACACACAGCATCCATAAAGAATGATGATAGATTAAATTATTAGTTCATTAAGTGGTACACTGGATTATATTTACCCTTTCAGGCTCTGGATGTTTCAGGTCCAGATCATTGTTTGGAAAGCTGTTTGGTTGCGGCTTTAGGCAGCTCACAGTCTTCTGAATCTGGCTGGTCTCAGTCTTCGTGTGTAACAGATAGAGAATGAAGACAAAAGAACAGTAATCTGACAGTTACTAAAAATGCATCACTCAAGAGGATGAATAGACCATTTCACTATCGGCAAATAGCGTAAGGTACACATCGTGCATGAGAAACATTCATTAAAATCTGTCCTAGGTCAATGTTACCTTTTCAAAATCTTGCACTGAAGAAGAATGCATGGCTTCTGAGCCTTGCTGAGGCATTTCTTCATCAAGATCCTGCAACAAAGAAAAGATGGCACAAAGATTAGACCAAGTGCTCTTCTTGCAACTGTACTGGGCAGGCCTGTGCTTCTGTTTTTAATTTGCATGTGTGTGTGTGTGTGTGTGGGGGGGGGGCTTTCCACTCAAGAAATGTTTTCTTCTGAAAAAAATACTGGCTACAATAGTTAACAACTGATTCCTTTGCAATCATCCATCCTCTTCCACTTATCCTTATCAGGATTGTGGGGTAGCAGTTTTGGGGCCTATACCAGCTACCATAGGGCAGTACAACCTGGACAGATCACCAGTCTAACATGGAAGGACAAGCATTTGCATTCACACCAAAGGGCAGTTTTGAATCACCAGTTAACCTAACCCCATAAGCTACATCTTTGGACTGTGGGAAGAAGCCAGAGTACACAGCCAGAGAGAGCCCATGCACTAAAGCAGTAAAAAGTGCCTAAAACAAGTTAAGAAGTTGTATAGTACTATCTATCTTAATGTTCAAGCCTGAGTTTCAAAAAATTTCAACATAGAAACAAAGCACATGCAGTCAGCTCTGCATGCTGTAGGTCAAACTGTCAAGAAATACGAGAAGACCCCTCCTAAAACCAGAGTGATGTCACCATGAAGCAAACTTTGACGGAGTCTCCCAATAACAGTGTGGTCCTCCTAAGTCACATTTGGGTGGTTAACACACACACACACACACACACACACTCAGATGTTATCCAGACTTGCACTTTGAAACAATGAAAAGGACCTACAAGCCACGGTCCATGTAAATCACATCACACCCAGGTGACTGCCAAACACACACACACACAGCATCCATAAAGAATGATGATAGATTAAATTATTAGTTCATTAAGTGGTACACTGGATTATATTTACCCTTTCAGGCTCTGGATGTTTCAGGTCCAGATCATTGTTTGGAAAGCTGTTTGGTTGCGGCTTTAGGCAGCTCACAGTCTTCTGAATCTGGCTGGTCTCCGTCTTCGTGTGTAACAGATAGAAAATGAATATACAGTGCATTTTTGAAGAGGCTTTTGAAACATTAAATAAACTGTATGAGAAAGATAAGTTTCAAGCTATTGTCTTTAAAATATTCACTGTCATGTATAGAGAATTTAAGGCCCTATGATTAAGAGACAAATAGTCAGTGTGATTTCTTTATTTTTTAAGCCATTGCTAAAGGAGTAAAACAATCACCTGTAGCAGCAACGAACTGTCACTAGGGCCCATTTATCTTCAAGGGACAAAATTTAAAATGAATCTAACTAAAGAGGCTACACAGCAAAATCTCCAGTGTTAAATTAACACTAGAGAGTGTCTATATGGGTCCACACAACACTGTTGAGTGTTGAATTAACACTTTTGACAGTGTTATATGTTTAAAAGTAACCTAGTCAGTTTTGAAGATTAACAAAGACTAACACTGAGCAGTGCTGATTTTCTAACACTGGAATATTTCTAACATTTTGAGTTATTTTCCAGTGTTAGAAAATCAGCACTGCTCAGTGTTAGCCATTGTTAATCTTCAAAACTGACTAGGTTACTTTTAAACATATAACACTGTCAAAAGTGTTAATTTAACACTCAACAGTGTTGTATTTAACACTCAGAGGTGTGGACCCTTATAGACACTCTCCAGTGTTAATTTAACACTGGAGATTTTGCTGTGTAGAATCACATTAAACATCAATCACTGTTAAAATTTAGAAACCGAAAGCCATTTTTTATTTCTGCATACCTGCTGATATTTTTTTAGTGCTTTTAGAGGGCTTTGATGTGGCAGCCATCACAATTGCCTGTTTTCCATTAGTACCTACCCCTGTTTTTCCAGTAGGTTATAGTACCATGTAGTTTTTCAGTAACTACTGCACCAAGGTTCCAAGTGATCCAAAGTGATCAGAAAATTTGACATAGACTGAATGCCACCAGGTGGCTGGTCAATGGTGTCACTCGATAAGTTATGAGTGCGCCTCCTTCGTGAAAATCCAAGCCATCATTTTTGAAACTCTGAAATGTTTGAAATAGCGACCAAAATTAACAGCGTGATCCCTGAATTGAACACTAAAGTATAGACTGAGCAGCAGGCATTTTGTCACCTTGACGTCCATGCTTGCTGTGGCATTTATATCACTGGATGCTCGGCTGCATTGCTATAGTTACCCCAGGCACAGTAGGTGATACTCAATTTCAGTGAAAAACTAGATGCCCTAAGTCACGTTAAGCCAATTTGAGTAGGTACAAATGTAAAAATGGCTTAGGGTATGCAATTTATCAGTTCCAAAAAGTACAATTGTAGAAATACCTTGCATCTCCAGAGCCAATCCGAGTCACCATAATTATAGTCTATTTCTTCGCCTGGACTTATGTCTCTGCTTGCAAATAAGCATAGATGGGGCTTTCCATTGATATTTAATATTTTCATCTTAGCACTTGGACTGATGTGGTTGTCGTTGACAAGTCTGCCTAATGACCCATCTTCTTGAGATGCATCCACACTGTGGGGTTAGGCAAAAAAGTATTAGCTTAACTAGTTAGTTAGGAAGCTTTTTTTTTCATAAATCAAAAGCAATGTGTCATTTAATCTTAATCAAACTACACTGATATAATACGCACCACCAGAGTTTTCCATCAAACTTGAATTCAAACATGAACACCTTCAGGCTGTCATGATAAACTCTGTGTCTCCGCTCACATTCTTCTTTTGTTATGAGTTTACCTCTGTATTCCAAAAGAAAGTCTCCTTTTTGGAATGGAACAGTCGTGAAAATGCCCCGACCTGAATTGCAGAGGCATACCAAGTGAGTGACAAAAGACAAAGTGAAAAACTCCAAATCTAATCCAAACTAAAGACCAACTTACCTTTGAAGGCATTTATGTAGTGGATATCAAGTCCCAGTTTGTCCCTTCCAGCAGAAACATGACAGACTGCATCCTCCCGTGGAGGAATGCGTCTCCTTCGCATGTTCTCCTGTACGATTGGCTGTATTACCAAAGCATATAAAGTATTACGATTATCGTCATCATTGTCATCATCATCAGTAGTAGCAGAACTAGCAGTAGTGTAGTTTACAGCATAAACACAGCTGACTTATTCATAGTGCTAATTTATGCCTTCTTTTAAAATGTTAAAGGCCTAGTACTCAAAATGGCGACATGTGACATTTCTGTAATGGCGACTGCAGAGAGTGATACAAGTACTGAGAAAGCTTAGGCATCAAAACTGTAAGAAGTTTTTTCTTCAGGCATATAAATAAATACACGACTAAATACACTTATACCCTTGCTTTTATTTTAGGGCTGTCAGCAGAATGGACAGACATTGGACAAACTGCCCGAAATTAGCTAACAGCGACATCAGGGATTTTGACTCAGACTGCGCTGGTTTAATTGTTAATCGCGTTAGTCGCGATGTCGGCATTAACACGTTTAAGCCACAATAATGCTTTAACACCGAGTAAATCCTAACACGGGTTAGCCCGCTTTATCGCGTTGACGCGGTTAGTCGTCAGCCCTATTTTATTTACTCAATGACAAACGCTGGGGCCGTTTTACTTCTTCAAAGACTCACTAACAGTCCATAAAGCATAAATTAAACCAGTTTAATATAGGCCTGTGCACCTATAATTTCATATAGTATTAAAGTCATGGTGCATTTTACATTAAAAAAGGCTTACCTTTGTGTTTTTAATCCGTCTTCGTATTGCCGTCGACATACACTTGTTAAAGGGCACGCGCGCGAAAGTTGTGGCGCCGTTTCCTGTAGGTACCGCCTATATATATAGCCTACCAATCACAATGACTTCCGGCCGTGTGTATTGAAAATGTGTATTAAATTGCAGTACCTACACACATCCACTCTAACTCGAAACGTCGCTGTGCAATACACTGGAATACACAAAAATCAGGTGAGGGGTATAGGTGGACTTTTAAGAAAATCAGAAAATCTTTTAATTATAGTTTAATAAATGAATTTACACTACAGTTTAAGCAAATACAGGTCAAAAGATAAATAATGACCTCATAAGAAGTAGAAAAAATTATTATTTAGACACTTAAAAATGCATTTACAAGTCATGTTTTAGGGGGACACATGAATACACAGCAAAAAGTCGAAATGTCCCCGGAGCCCAGGTACAGCGCAGGTCAAATGTCAATCCATACCACATAGACGCACTCACACACACAGATATCTATCTAAAAAGTGTGTGTATAGATGACTTGCTTACAATGACTTAAATGACTTACAAAGAACTCCCGAATAAGGCTTCCGTCCTCTTCACCAAGGTAGAGGCAAAGTGCCCTGAGAACTGCTTCCCTTTTCACTTTAACATCACTTTCAGCCTGTTTAAAGAGAGTTGCTGATTAAACCAATTTGGAAAAAAGAACAATGTCTGACATTCGCAATAAGTAAATTTTATCATATGTCAGTTCAAACATAGTAAATAAAATTTATATATGAAATTTCAAAATTTAGATTGCTTGGCTGGTCACCTAAAACGGCTTATTGGACTCACCAGTGACCTGCCACTTAAGACAAAAGAAATCCAAATAGAATTTGCAATATTCAGATTTACCTCTTGCATGATCTGCAAGTGGTGGGCAAGTTTCTGCCCAGAAACACCGCCCTTCTTCTGGAAAACTGTCATCAACTGAGGTGTAATTCTGTCTAACTGTGCCGCGAAGGTCATCTCCAGTTGAAGTGTTGTAATACACTGGAATTCAGCATTTACCTGTATCTCTCTCTCACACACACACACACACACACACACACACACACACACACACACACACACACACACACACACACACACACAGACAGAAAAAAAGAAGACTGGTGCTTAATCATTGGTATGATTATTTTGTTATTTCTTCATTAAATGCTACAATGCAATTGCCATCACTTCATAAAGCATGATTATCATATGGGTTAGTATACAGTGCATGAAGGATGTTACTACTGTTAATCAAAGAAGAAATGAATGGCATCAGTCCATTTAACGGGTTTAAAGGGTTTTAAAAAGCAGATATTTGTCTGTTTCAGGTGGTTGGCAACACATTTTCCTGTGCTCTTTGTCCACTGGTGGGAGTGTCTCACCTGTGAGGTCAGCGGGGCAGAACAGAGAGAGAGCAGAGAAAATTTAGATGTGCAACTAAAAACATGCTTGCCATGTAAGCCCCAAACATCTCTGAAATTGCTCTGCAAACTTCAGAGTACTTATACTTCAGGAGTCCTGTGGGTACCGTAAAGACTCATGTATGCAAACAAACCACATTTTTTTTTTGCAATCTGATCCTTTTTCTCTTGGCTGTTTCCTTCAGGGATCACCACAGTGAATGATCCACCTCCATCTAACCCTATGCTCTGCATCCTCTTAACTCACAAGAACTAAATTCCTGTTTTTCATTTCACTTTCGCAAGTTTTTTTTTTCTTTTGTCCTGGATAAAAGAAATTTAATCATATATATTAATTGATATTAATTAATATCAATATTAATAATCACAAGAACCCTTAAGATGAGATAGATAAACTTGTCCCTGCAATACTGTGACAAATACTGTTGTGATAAATATGTAAGGAATTTGCATGTACTTACCAAAATAACACCATCTTCTTGAATAAACAGTAACACATAAGGGTAAGAAAATCTGCCAGAAAAGGAAGACAAATAAAAAAAAAAAAAAACTTTAGAAAGACAAACAATTACCGTTTCCAAGCCATTAGTGCATTACTTCATGATACTCCCTTGTAACAAAACAAATCTTACTTGTGCCTCTGTGCAAACTACAGATGGCACGATACCACTTTATGTCCGATACCGATATCATAAATTTGATTATCTGCCGATGCCGATATGAATCCGATATAGTGTATTTTATAATAAATAAAACTGTTTTTATAAATATTTTGCTGCATTTTGTATAAGTTCATACTCAGTTTTAAAAACAAAACATTAAAGCTATTCTGTTATACCTGTATGCAAAAAATACACTGCACCCAAAATATTTTATACTTCAGCAATACTGATCAACCTAAAAAACTTACACCATCCTCCTTATTCAGGTATTCTAAACAGTACATAGAAATATTAAACTAACTAATAGGACTGCCAACTCCCAGCAAAAATATTAGGAAACCACCCCGCACCCTTCGCCTGATAATGCTTAATTGACGTAATCTACTTTAATGCACAGAAATCAATTATTTTTCTATAATAATTTGATTCAACATTTTTCTTCAATACAGTTGCAGACAGCGCAGACAGCGTACCTTCCCAAAGGAAAAAGTGCTATATGTACTACTATTACTAGGGCATATATTAGACTTAATATTTACTACATACAATAATGGATCTCTATACATTTAACCAGATCACCACTTTGGTAGTAAGATTTAGAATAATTATTTATTAAAAGCTAGACATTTTAAATGAGAATAAGAAAGAAAATTATGTCTTTGTGTCTCCCTTTCCCTGTTAATGCCCTACCTGGCCCCCTGGCAAAACTTTGCTAGATCCGCCCCTGCACAGTTACCAGATGTCAGCTACATAGAAAAGGATCCTGGTGTTATTTGTCTCTCATAAACAGTTCATAACTTCCCTTCAACTCATTCATGTGACCTAAAATGTAAACCTGTTTCTTCATTACCTGTTCAGCTCTAATGATTCAGTAAAAACTTCTCCTGGTTTCACCTTCATGTTTCCTTCTCACCACATATCCAAACTATCATGACCAGCAGCTATTACGGCTGTGGCTCCAGAAAACATAAGCGGATACTAGAAGTAATATTAAAAAAATTCTAGCAACAGCTTATCAAGCTTAAACGTGCTGCTGTTGTTTATCTGCCGTTTTCCTCTTTCTAGCGCAAACTGGGTGACTAACAAATGAGAGAGACTAGCGACAGAAAAGCCGATCACCTGATAATCGATCAGTTTCATGATTGAAGTAGCAACAGGAGAGGGAGGGGGGAGAATGAGGGAAGAAGTTTTAGCTGTTCAGCATGAAGACACCGAATAACTCCAGCTTTGTGTCTTTTTTCATTCTAGCTGAAGTATAAAACAAATCGCTTCCTTTCCCCCTCAATACAAAACTCCGACAGCCAGTCCAGCTGTGGCTCCATACATCGGTTGTTAAGCTCAACATGGAAATACTATGCAAACATAAAGAGATGAACTTACACACTTGCTTTACTTCTCTGTGTTAGTTTTCTCTGAGATTAAATGCAGCGGTTTGGAAGCACGTAGCGAGGCTTTAAATGCTAAACCAGACCGCTGACAGGTCTTGCACTCAACAGCTCTATCAAGTGAAGCAACTTCTTTTCTGAGTTAATTTCAGTTCTGACAAACATCACTCTCAGTGCCTTTTGATCTCACATTTTTGGCAACCACTGAGTTATTCTCCTCCACAGTTTACAACCATTATTTTTTTCTGCACAAAAGACGTTGTGCAACGCCAATCCTACTTATTTCCTACTGCACCCCTGACTGTGCAGGTGCGTTCAGAAGCCCCCTCCCCCGCCCGACTATTCCTTAATGCCAATGTTGTGGCGGGAGGGACGATTTCTCAACTTAAAACTGCAGGCGACTGTACAGTGAACTTTACAGCTAACTACAGAGAAATTGCCTCGTTCCATAATTTGTTAGTACAAAGTGTGCCACAAGAACTAAGCTAAAAACATATGACATTTTAACGCATCAATACAATTACTCTTTTAATAGAGCAGTAGCTAATAGAGCACATAGCTAGCTTAAGTCAAATTCATGACAAAGTTCAGAGGTGTACAACTACTTAGACTTCTTTCTCCATGTGCACACGTCTTAAAGAGTCAACATGCTTTGACTGAGGTAAAAAAATAAAACAAAAACGACCGTAAAAGGTTTACTTACCGAAGCTAGACCACCTTTATATGAAGTTGTGCGATTAACTTGAGCCCGCTTGCAGCACACAAAGAGTCCGCTTCTTCAGTCCGCGTGCAAAATGGTGGCCTGTCCTAACGCATGCGCAAAATGGCCCAGCAGGAGGCTATGAAAAACATACTTAAGCATTTTGAGCTACATTTAATTAACTAAAATTAATTGGATTAAAACGCAGGGAATGTATTCTGGAGTTACTCGAATTATATATGTAGACAGGAATTACTCATTTGAATTGAAAAGATATACCAAAATATAATATGCTATATTTAAAAGGAGACAATATCACTTTTTTCAGTGTAGGTGTAAATAAGTCTTTAGTTATCATACCGCCCTTGCAGCCACAGTGAGTCTGTTTGAAAGCCCTCAACCGATTCTGTTTTGAGAGTGAGAAACTGCATCTTCCTACGACAGTCCTTACAGATGTTGAAGAGTTGTTTATCTAGTTAACACATGCCAGTTGACGTTTGGAGAAAAAAACCCCAACAACAAAAAAAGCCCTGTCTAATTACAGGCAGGAAAGACAGGAGTCATTGTCATCTGTCTCATAATGAGGAATCATGAAGGCTTCTTATTTTTCTCTAGTGCCATTTGATATTTCACTGTGTCTACAAATGAACAGGGGACACGTTTCCATATTTTAAGGCAGTGGTGTAAACAGGGTTGCTTGGCTTTTCCCCCCCTTTTTTTTCCTGTTACATGCACTGTCAATTACCCGGTGGCGTTGCAGATACAGCAGAGCGCCGGCTGGCTGACTAGGTGGCTGACTGGCTTGTCTCTTGGAAACCTCTGAAATATGATTTACATTGAGAGCATGTTGTAGCAAACCCTATCCCACAGTATGCATATTCCCCCCATTGTTTGTGACAGTTGGTTGTACCTGCGCCGGAGGGGAGGGGTGAGGGTGGGGGTTGCCAAGTAGGCATGCAACTTTGCATTTCAGTGGCTGAGCTCAGGGTCAGGAGCACATCTGGTTGACTAAGGGGGGGAGGGGGTTCAGATTGTGTGTGTGTGTATGTGTGTGTGTGTTTCAGATTTCGTAACTTCCATACACACAAGCCACACTCGCACATTCAGAGCTCACTTGTTGCTGTGCAGCCGGAGCCTGTGTGCATAAAGCAGCAGGAGCAGCACACTAACAGCAAAACCCGGCACACCGGTGCACTCCTACACAAACAAACAAACACACCTGCTGCTCCTGGCAAGTCGCTCTGACAATCAGCCGAAGGAGGGAAGGCAAACAAAACAAACAGTTTAATTTACATGACAGTAGCCTGCTTTACATTAGCATGCCGTGGCAATGATAGAGTGAAGCTCTGCTGGAAACAGCAGGTAATGAAAAGTGATGGTCCTATTTGTGGTATACTGTAAGTACAGGAATGGGAAGCTCGAGCAGTCAGAACTAATAGCGTGTACTGTGCCACATATCTCCCAGACTGCTTTTTTTTTTTTTTTTGCTGTGTTGTTTTTGGAGGAAAAAAGTCTACTGGTCCTACTAATTTTTTCAGCATAAATATAAGCAATTTGTGTTGGGGAAGAATTGAAGATGTGCACATGTGTTAAGAAGGCCGCGATTTTTTTATTTTATTTTATTTTTTTACATTTTTTTTCTCCAGATATTGCTTTCCATTCCTTTCCACAACATGAAATGTTTACGCAGTTCATGTGCAATTTTAACGAGCAATTAACTTCATCAATGAATAAGTAAACAGTTTTTGGGCCGGTTTGTAATTGCACGGAGTGGTATTTGTGTTTTGAGACTACTGTTTTTTTACATTGTAAGCTTTATTTCTGTGGGCATGTGTGTAAAGTGTGTGTGTGAGAGTAGTTTGTGGGTAGCTTTGGTTTATGCGTGTTTAAATGTATCGTGTTTGTGTTTCTTGTAGATGATAGGATACACTCATTGTGCCATGTGTTTGTAGGAATGCTATTTATATATGTCTGTACGTGTGTGTGTGTGTGTGTGTGTGTGTGTGTGTGTGTGTGTGTGTGTGTGTGTACTGGCTCCAGCGGTCTGCTTCTCATGTAAAGAGATAGCATCTTCCCACAACAGATCAATAAGGGAATATTTCTAGAATCCCTGCCTCTGTCTCAGATTTAACCAAACTGTGTGTGTCTGCTCATGCAAAAAAATAAAGAACTAAATAAAAATAAATAAATTAAAAAAATGTGAAGAATACTCTGGCTGACAACCTCACTTGCGTCCTGGTGGTTAGGTTGAACTTTGCTGCCCTTATTGAATCTATTGGCATATTATCAGACAGAAAAGGGGCGTAGGGGCGTTTTGTTTCGTCGGTGACGTCGTTTAGAGCTGTGCTTCCCGTTGGTTTGTGACCCGTTCATCAGTCAGTCTATTCCTGCGATCAGCCCCGGCAGCTCACATATTTGGCAGAACCGCGCGTCCTCTCTAGAAAGATGCGCTAAATATTGACAAACATGTGGGTACATCTCTGTCTTACTCAGACATTCTCCACCACCGCCCCCACTCTTCACCTAGTTCGTGTTCAGTTGCTGTAAATTGTCCTAAAGGGACACAGACACACATGATTTATGGTGCCAGATATGATTAAATCCCATGTATTTTTGCACAGTGCACACATTTTTTTTTTTTTTTGTGCATGCGGTGCCTTAAGAGGGAGCCAGTGGTCATTAACGACTGAACAAACAGCATGTTTCCTACTTATTAAAGACCTTCATGATTCGTCCACCCTGACTGTCGTGGCGGCAGCGTCTTGGCAACCGAGAACAACCTGCTCCGACTGAAAGTAAAAATATTTATCTAGGAATGTATGTTATGTCTGCAGAAGGCCTGCATGTGTGGGGAAAAAGCAGTATGGAATTGACTTCGGCATTTTCTGGGAAATTAGAGCCCTGACTGACTTGGGTGATGGACTGAACGGTTTTCTAGAGCTATAGCTATTCAGCCTGTCCTTTACAGGGTCATAAGCAGGTTATTGACAGCAGATTAGCAGAAAGAGATGAAGGGAAAATATCACTGTATGATAATATACTTGGATCATCTAGACAGCCTTTTAAAGTTTAATTTTTCATGGCAGCATTTTTTATATTGGTCGATTTTAGGGGTTACACTGATGTTACAACAACATTTGGGCAATACTTTGTATGGGTAACACAGATATTACGGTAAATATTTATTTGAACATTTATGTCACTGCACAATGAATTTGCTGGCAATAAAATTGTGTAAAATTAACTCAAGAAAAAGAAAAAGACAAATCAACCCCTGTAAATGCCACCCTGTGTGTCGGTCAGCAAGGCCGACAGTGGCTGATACTGATGTTTGACTTTTCATCACATACAACCAGAGCCCAAGGCGTTGTCCTGAAATATCAGTCGCCAAACCAAAGGCAAAGGAAAGGCAACAAACTGGCAACAGCTTGAAAAAATGTCCCACAACTGCTACGCATGTGATCCCACTTTGGTGGGTGATGTTTGTCACAGAGGCCCAGCTGTGTTTTTTTTTTGGGCGGGGGTTGCATCTTGTGGTTCATCTCAGCGGCGCTGCTATAATGAATTGGCCAAAGCTCTGTGCATGCAGTCCATGCAGCATGCCATGTGTTTAATTCACCACCTGTATCTTTTGACCTGTTTACTTTTTGCTCAAGAGAGTAACCAGACCTGTTGGTATGTGTGCCCACACTCTTTATGTCTTGCAGAGGTTTGGACACTAACAGTTCAAGGTTATTCTGCAGTTCAGCACAGTCCGGCTCACAGATAAAATTGATCTTTGTGATTTTTTTTTTTTTCCCCTCCACTCCCCTCATATTTTTCCTCCTCCCCTCCCCTAGACACTTCCCTTCACTCCCTCACTCCACTCTCCTTTGGCTGTGTCCTTCTCTTTCATCTTAAGCCACATAAGTCTGCTTCAACTGCCAAGAGCAACCAGTATCACTGCTTGCTTTTCTTTTTCTTTTTATAGTTTTTTTCTTCCTCCTCTTATGTTCTTCTCACAGTGCACTGAAGCCATGTCGCAATTTCTCAGTGAGTTTTGATGCCTGGATGTCTCCTGTCTGGGTCCATCTCGTCTGAGCCGCAGCGCTGGCCCTATGCGATCTGAACTGCGCTGCCTCGCTGCAGGTCAGCCTTCACGGCCGATTAGTGTCGAAGCGCCACTTTGGTCACAAGTTGTCGGGAGCGCTTATCGTGAAGATCAACAGCGATCATTCTCGCTGCTGCGCGCTCTCTCCCTCTCTTCCTCTGTCTGAGTCCTCTACATCGACTCCCTCTTTCTCTCTTCTTTCTGTTTTCTGCCCTCTCCCCTTTTGACATTACTTCCCTTCCCGCCCTTCATGGTTTCCCCCTCAAATCATCATATTTTCATCTCTATGTTATTATTGTCATCCTTCTTTTCTCCCACCTTTCAGTGTGTTTGTTTTTTTCCCTTGCAGTCCCTTTTCTCATATTATTGAGATCAACTAAAATATGAAATCATGAAAAAGGAGCTAAGATAGTACAACTAAACCTAACCTTTGGTGTTAATTCGAGTCTGTGGTAACCTGCTGCTATAATCTCTTCATTTGTAACATCTGTGTAAGGGCTACAGGGGAATGAAACAATGTGCCATTTACTGTGGTAATGGGTTATACAAACTGTTTTCATATTCATTTGGTTCAGTTTAATGTAATCTATATATAATTTGGCCACGCCTTCTTTTGTGCACAACTGTTAGTTTACATTTGAGCACAGCGAAGACCTCTTGTTTGGTTTTTACTAATCAAAGAACATTGAGTAAGCACTTCTGCAAGCTGGCAAAAGAACATTTTCGTTCAGAGGACAAAGGGGAGGTAATAATTTGACACTGTTGAATAGAAAACAAAGTGAAGACCATTGATTGGTCCCTGTCGGGTTAAAACAGGCTGGCATGAATTCAGCCAGTCAGCTCAAAGTCATTGGTTGTGGACTGCATTCTTTCTAATGTGTTTTACCTAGGCTGAGCTGGCTTTTACTCTTACTCTTACTCTTACTTTTATTTTTTATTTTTTCATGCAATACATCGCTATGTATTGTCTGCCTATTTCACCATACACAGATTCAGTTTGTATTTATTTGCTCTCTCCTCAGTCATCCCTCTGTCCCTCCTTCTCATTTCATCTCCGTGTGCCGTCAGGCCTCGTCTGTGGCGAGAGCAGAGACGAGTCATGTTTGGCTTGTCAGTATGGCTGCTAGTGTCAGTATCTGGAGCCGCTGGTTCCTCTGACAGTGCTGGAGGGGCTGCTGGTCCTAGCAGAGTGCAGCCGTCACCCTGTGACACGCTCAGTGTCACCGATCTCCTCCGTCTGGTGACACGGCATCCCCTCCTCCTCCCCCCCCGCAGCCAGTGGCCTTTTCACTGCCACTCTGCAGTCAGTCGCTCAGTCAGTCACTAACTGCCTCACTGAGGACTCTTTAGTAGGAGTTGACCTACATGTGTTCTGAAAGCTGATACTAAGATCTTTGAATTGATACGATTCTCTTGGCTTTCACCTTCAGCCACCTCTACAAGGAGGGCGAATCATCCGTCGTCTCTCACAGCTTATAATGTCCAGACTCTGCAAAAGAAGCCCTGAAGATGGAAACCAATATCTTAAACATAAACTTTTATTTTTCTATCCACATGCAATTTGTCTGGCTTTTAGACCAGATATAGATAGATAGACCACAGGTCCAGTCTGGCTCGTCGGATGGCTCTGCACAGTGTCACAGAGAAACAGGCCACGCTGTTCAGACTTTTGACTGTTTGCTCAGAATTGTGTTGCAACTCGTTACTGCTGGATCACGTCATGAAAGTCTGAACCTTTAATTTCTTCTGAGCCGGGGATCTAAATAATTGTCAGTTTTAGAGCCTTAATGCTGGCAAAGAGATTACACATGCCATACTTCAGGGAAGTAAAGTGGCACAGTCAAGGAGCCATGCCAGCGCGTTTCATTGATTCACCAGTGTAGCATTTCTTTGCAGTGACGGTAGACTGAATGTGGAAAACAAATGAAACATGCTGATGCAATTGCACGTGTTTCTTGAGCTACCTTAGGCATCACTCTTTTGTAAATAGCTGGTTCATTAAGTGGGAATCTTTTCAGAATCGACATTATTATATTTAATGTGGAAGGATTTTTAGTTTGACACCCAATGTTAGTTAAAAAGAAGACAGACAGATAGATAGATAGATAGATAGATAGATAGATAGATAGATAGATAGATAGATAGATTGCACCCCAGTGCACAGCAGGACTAAATATGTGAGAGATTTAATCTGGCCTTGGCGAGTGTACAGCAGTGACAAATGGATGCTCACTGTGAAACCCCCTCATCCAAGAGACAGTATTAGTTTTTGCTTTAATTACCAGCAGCAGTAATGTTTCCTATCCATAACTGTCGGCCTGCTAGAATGCAGCCTGGCAGAAGGGTGAGGGCCTTGTCTTTTCTCTCAGTGGGCCTCCTGTCTCTTCTCCCCCACAATCCGTCTATCCCCCCCCCCCCCCCCCCCCTTCCTCCCCCTCTTCCTTCTACTCCCCCTCCCACCTCCTCTGTGCCCCACCGCATCTTTCATTTCAATATTTCAATATTTATGCCTCATCTCAGAAAGTTCAAAGTCACAGTAAGGAGGCATAACTTTCTCCCGCCTCCCCGCCGACAGCACAAGACCCTGCCCGGTGGACAGAAGAGAGGAAGGGCTAGTGACGGCTGGTGTCCCCTCCTCTCTGCTGGTCACTCGTGACAGCCAGAGAGGGAAGTGGCCAGACAGTTGGACTGTCATCAGTAGGGGTTTTAAAGCCAGTAGTGACAAACCTCTTTAAAATGTTTTCTGCTTTTAAAAAACCAATACATAAATAAAATAACAAGTAATTTAAAATGTGTATACACGTGGAGGAAAAATCAGCCTCACATTATTAGGTTTTTAATACCCTAAATGGATGATATTTAATATGCAAGTTGAAGCTGATGTCAGTCTGTACAGATACAAGGCTGGACACACCTAGTCGATATTAGATTGCACAGCATGTAGCACCTCAAAGGTCCAGGGGCAGCAGTAAGGTCCCATGGGTGCTGCTGTTATCTGTGTCTGAGCCCATGTCAATGTGTGGGTACTTTCTTTTTTTTCTGTGGGACTAACTGACCATCTCTTTAGAAAATCCAGAGCCAGTTTTAATAAATAAAGTGCCTGACAAGTCTGTCCTTTGCCATAAAGATCTCCTGACAGGCGCCGTCTGGTAATAGATTAGCCTAATTACAGCGTTGCTGAGTTTAGATCACAACGTCACGTACTCAGCCTGTCGCTCTAATAGCCATTACAGCCAGCACTCTCCACTCCCCTCGTCTTAATGTAAAGTTGTAAAAAAATATATATATAAAAATAAAAGAATCAGAGAGCAAGAAAAAAAAGAAAAGGCCAAAAGGAAAAGGTCGTCCTCATTTGCATGTGAGACTTCATTAGAATATGCGAATATGCTAAGGACCAGAGCCGGGCGCTTTGCATGTGCAGGTGATGAATGGCCAGCGCGTCGCAGAATGGGCTGAGATGGAGGCTTCGTCACCCTCATCTGCATAGCGTGCTTTATTTACTTATTTATTTATTCATTTACTTTTGAGTGCCCGCTCTCTTTGATACATCTCGCGTCTATAGATGGTGACTGAGGAGGCTCGTCCCAATTTACCCCACTCGCTTCCCACACGCTTGTACACACACTTCAATGAAACAAGGTTTTATTAAGTGGCTGAGTGGGAACCTGGGAGTTTTCACAAAGGCTTTCTTTGCTCTTGAGTGGTGTTGGTGGTGGTGTTGTTTGTGGCTTATTTACCATTGTATCCATTGCAGCATAAACTTCATTAGGCAAGGTATTAGAAAAGGTGGCAATTGGCTGTTTATTGAGCAGCGATTCAACCTGTGGAGCATCAGAAAGTGTTGGCAGTGGGAGGGAGGCCGGCACTCGTTTGAGTGAAACCTTGCAGGGTGTTTTTTGTCACGGGGTGGGGGTGGGGGGGTGGAGGGCAAGTTTCCAGAGAGAAACTCATCTCTTCACTCTTCTCTGTTGCTGGGGCGGCAGATGGTAGGTGTCAAGACAACGGCGGCAACAGCCAAACAAAGACATCCTTTGTGTGTGTGTGTGTGTGTGTGTGTGTGTGTGTGTGTGTGTGTGTGTGTGTGTGTGTGTGTGTGTGTGTGTGTGTGTGCGCGTGCATGCATACTTTCTGAGAGGTGTAGAAGTGCGCTAGCTTTGAGTAGGAGGCAGCAGCATCTATAATAACACTTGAACGGTGCATTGTGTAAATTCCTAAGCTGCACTCTCGCTCAATCTCCAGAAAGTCCATTGTTTTTATACCATTTGAGAGCGC
This sequence comes from Diplotaxodon limnothrissa, assembly GCF_057381915.1. Lineage (NCBI taxonomy): Eukaryota > Metazoa > Chordata > Actinopteri > Cichliformes > Cichlidae > Diplotaxodon > Diplotaxodon limnothrissa. The sequence continues at coordinate 13,467,633 of NC_140606.1, read as the reverse complement.
TGACACCCCACTGAACCTCTGAGGAAATATTCACTCACTTCCAGGTTAGAGAAAGTACTTTTTAATTCTGCCACCCAGAGATGACAGGTGTCACATTTTACATTTCAACTTTCCTTACTCAGAGAAAGAAAAAAAAAAAGTGTGAACTTCCACTTTGAGAAATCTTTCCTCTCCATCAACAGTTCCAGTTCTTTGAGCCTAATAAGTCATTCTTTGATAGGATCGCTGAATATTAGATTAGTACCAGAGCGGTTTATTTTGCTCCTCTGGAGTGTGACCTTAGCTGCCCTTCACAGAGGCGCGAGGATAATGAGAGTGGTAGCTGGCCGACAGACAGTCCTGACATCCCAGCTACGCCCTTCACTCAGCCGGCTGAAGAAAAACGTCAATACAGAGGCCTTATGTTTTATGGATTGTCTGCTTTAGCAAAACTATTGTGAGAGAAACACAACTCTCACTTGTCATGTTGCTTCAGTTCTTTTTAATGTGCGAGACCACTCGCCAGAAACAACAGCAGTCGAAATTAAAGGTTGTCTTCTGTGCATCTTTTCAGTTTTCAGCACCTTCAGCCCTCCCTCCGGCAATTGCTCAGGTGTTCTTTGATTTACTTAAACTTCTTTTGCATCCTTTTTTAAATTTTTTCTTAGGAGCAGTAGTTTGGTCTGGTTTTTGCGGTTTGTTAACATTTGCCTTGCATTTCTGCTAATACAGTGTAAGCGTGTGTCACAAATAAAGTTATTCTGGACCTTTAGCATCGGGATTTCAGTGCGTTTCCTTCTTTTCATATTAAACCATTGTTTCTTCATCCTCTTTTTTTGTACATTTAATTTGTTCTCAGAGGATGTGCAGATGGAGTGTATAAGCAAACAGACTGAATAAATCATCTTTGAGCTTCTTTCCTTTTTTTTTAAATTTCATTGTTGTGGGTGCGGGGGCGTGATACTGGGGCTACTATTGGTTTTCATCCCCAGGAGGCACAAGGGAGGCTCGCTGTTGTAAATGGACCCTAGTGCAGCCCTGTTATCTGCAGCGTAATGTACCCACTGGGGGCCCAGAAAAAGGTCGGGAGGGGCTCATCACAGTTCTTGGTTCATGAAGGAGTCCAGAGGGTTGCAGAGGTGAAAGGGGGTGGCTGGTGTCTCTTCCCTCAATTACACGGTTTAACAGAAGCTGCGACCCTGCTGGGGTGTTTTCCTGTTTATAATGAAGCTAGTCGTAATGGCAGCGGTCACACGATCTGGCTCTCGGACCAAAGAGACAGTTTTTATTTCATCTTTTTCTTTCAGTCAGTCACACTCGTGTATATATAATACCATTGTGCCAAGCTTCAAATAACACATGTTGCCTTTAAGAACCTCTTACATGAATTCTTTCAGTATGTCCTTTAATTGTATCCATGTTAACTGCTGTTCTATCTTTCGGTCCAAACATAAAGTTTTAGCACTGGCGTTTAAAATCTTATCCCGTGTGATGTCTTTTTGCTGTCTTAGCAGTATTATCTACTTTATAAAAATATATTCAGGGTTGTAAAGTAATTTTGCTTAGTGCTAGATTCTGTGCCAAAGCGGGCTTAATATTGAAGAAACACAAACAGACTCTTATTTCACTCCCCACCCTTCACCTCTTCCCCAGCATACACCACACACGCGCGCACACACACACCTGAAGAGACCATATAAACATAAGGAAACCTGCATTACAAATTACTGCACATCATAGAAATTGTGCAGCAAGCTTTTTAAAATACCAGTGCTGCCAGTGAGGCGCTTTGTAATTTATCCCTTCACGGCTGTTAGCTGCGCAGCGCAACGGTGATTTATTTGGTTTAAGAGAAGTTTTGTTTAGAGAGATAATGAGCAGGACTTCTCTTTAATGATTTAACACGGCGCAGTGGAAAAGAGAGAGAAAGGGGGGGGGGGGGTGGATAAAAAGCACATATATTTTTCATATCTTTAACTGCACTGCAGAGAGGAAGGGAAGGAAGGAGAGAAAGATGCATTAGCAACAGAAGCTAACAGCCTTTAACAACCGGCGTTTTTTGATTCATTTTGTTTTGTTGTGTAAAATGAGACTTTTTCACCTCCTCCCAGCACAGCGTAATTTTAGTATGTAATGTATTTCATTTAAAATGTGTCTCAGGACATGTTCTGTCTTCGTAGCGGATAGTGCTCGCCGCTTTTGTTTAATCCATAAAAGTGAATCATATTTGTGCTGATGCCACACATGCTATGCCAAGCTTTTAGAAATCTGTTTTGAAAACTGCTCCAAGTTGTCCTGTACCTTGTTCTTTTCTTCTCCATCTCACTTTTCATCTCGACGCCGAATACGGCATTATTCTTTCTTGTTCAGCATTTTCAAGTTTCTTCTCTCGCTCAGGATTTAAATCCCAAATTAAAGGAGTTAATTAGAAAATATAATGAAGCTGAGTAGCATAATATGCAAACAGTGCTATGACGCTCAGAGCTGGGGGCTCTGTTAACGCCGAAACTGCCATCGGCGCATAGCGATGATGATATCAATAATAGATTACTTCATCAATCGCCGTTCTCTTGAAGATGGAAATGCGCTGTTGGGAAGGGACTGAATTTTTATTTTTCATTATTATAATTTTTTTTTTCCCCTGCACTTTCTCTCTCCCTTCCTGTAGCTTGAAAATGTCTGTTTCATCTCACATTAGCGTGTGCTCTGCATAAGTGCAGGTGGAACTTGCTCTCCCTCTAAATGATCCTTTAATGGAACAGTGTGCACTGGAGCTGGGAACTCTATGGGGCGCTGCCACTGTCGATGAGAACTTCTCCTCAATCAATCCGTCAAGCCCCATCACCTGCCTCAGCAGATGATCCAAAAAAACCCCTTTGGAGAGGCGAAGTGAGCTTTTTATGTACCTCCCTCTAAAACTAGAGGACGCGCGCGGGCCTGTGCGCACACACGAGCGGCGGCGTCACAAGTGAGAGGTGTCTGTTTCAGTGAGAGCCCCGACGTTGATCTGTCGTCAGAGAAACGCTTTGCCTCTTTTATTTTTATCGGGATCATCTTAGAATAGATCAAGTGCTTGCTTTAGCTCAAAAACACAAAATCAGTCTGGATGCTTTATTTGTTTATTTTTTCCCTCCCTAATGTCTGTTACGTTATGGGACGTTTCCATAAGTGCATCTCCTATAAGCCTGAGCAATATTGATGTGAAGTCGCCTCTCGCTTCTGTCAAACAGAGCGACAACACCGCAAACTGCATTTGCCTTTGGTTCTCACCTTAGTTCACGTTCACTCCGACTTATCCAGATACTCCATCATGATTTCTCACATTCCTTTATTTCCCTTCTTTCCCTCCTGTGGCTTTTCTTTTTCCACCCTTCTATCACCATCTATCTCCACATCTGCAAAATTTGACATCACATTTAGTTCTCCCCCATCTACCGCTATGGGCTGACTTGCGGAACATCCATTAAACTCAGCCTGTAAACTCAGCAGAATCCCTCCTTTCTGAGTCCTTATTCTTGATGTCTGCCTGTCTGTCTCTGTGTCAGAAAAGCAAGTCGCTCTCTCTGTCAATAAATGTCTTATCTTCCGACTTCTGGTTCCTGTCTGTTTATCTGTCTGTCTGACATGTCGGCAGCTGTCTCGGCGCTCCAGGGTTGCTGTCAGCCAAGTGTTGGTTTCTGTTCTTCTGTCAGTTCACCTGCCTGTCAAAGCTTCGCAGATTAGACATGTCAACTTACCTCCAGGTTTTCCGCTTCTCCAGGATGGCTTTATAAAAAATAAATAAATAAATAAAACAAACAAGGAAAAAGCACATTGTGTTTACTCTGAAGAGTGAATTAGTTGTGGCGTAGTGGGGTATTTTTTTTAACTCCTATGGCTCTTCCTATTTGGTTGTAAGCATAGCATGTGCTTGTAGCATCCTTGAACTAATAGTGTTTAGTTTGTGCAGCATGTCTGCTCCATATGGAGCATTGTCATTAACTGCAATGATGTTATACATTAAACACATGCATAGTACTGTGTGATGCCATTTGTGTTTGGTGTGTCTGCAGTGATCTGCCATCACAGGTGAAACTCAGCTGATCATGTGGGACTTGGATCTAATAATAATAAATCTTGAACAATAGTTATTTCATAATGAAATGCAGGAAGACCAGCCATCAGAAAGAATTGAGTCTATACTATGAAAACTCCAAAAATGCCTTATGTGTCCGATGGAAAAATACAGCTGCTGCTATTACATTTTGTTTCATGGCGGTAATGTCTTTTTACTCATGAATATACTCTTTTTACATGCAGACGTATCACAGTTATTGTGGTTTGTGTCAATGCGACGTGTAGCTACATTTTTCGGAAGGTGCATGTCAGATTACTCTGTAGGCCATGCTGTTAGGTTATGGCATAGGGTATAGAAGTAGTATGAATCAAGCATTACGCTGTTGGAGTGTGGAGGTATGAGGATGTATTGAAAAGGAGAAACTGAAGATGGAAGTGAGGGGAGATAAAGGAAGCTGAGATGGAGGGAGGAGTGTGCAGAGGGGAGCTACCTGCTGCTGATGGCAGTCAGAGTCAGTGAAGGATGGAGGGCGATCCAGCTGTGACATTAAAGCAGCAGGTGGAGGCCATCATTAGGGCTTGCACAGGAGGCTGGATGAGCCTGCACACACTCATTTCTTTGGGGCCCAGCGGACCACTGCAGAGCCTGTGTGTGTGTTTGTGTGTGTGTGTGAGCTGAACCATAGTGCCATAACTTCAGAGTTCAACCCTACCTCCCGTTTCGTCTTTTCCCCGATGGAACTGTTCTTCCTTGCCGAGGTTTTCAGTGGTTTCGCCCAGTGAGGGTTGAGCAGTTCCTTCATCTGGTAGCTCTCGTAATGGCTTTTCAGTTACCTTCTAACCAAGTAAAGTACACGTCTTTGTTTGACTTCAGCTTCATTTTTCACCTCATAGCTTTTCCCATGTTGCGTTCTGTTGTTGCCATGCACAGCAGGCAACAACCTGGATGCTCAAGCATCTTCCTGTTGTTCATTAAAATGTTTTGGAGAAAACTCTGACTTAGAAAACAGATTCTGTCTTCACTTCTTTTGACGCACACGTAGTAACAGTGCGCGAGCTTAGCGATGTAACTTGAATACAGTCACGTCAGTGTTTCTGCAGACTTGTCTGATTATTTGTTGACACTAGTTTCTGTTTGACATTGAATTTGAAGTTATTTCTGACTTAACAGCTGTCCATTACTGCCACTATGAGCACTGGTTCACTTCCCTTGCATTGCCTGTCTATTAATAGAGAGATGATAATACTCACGTGGGTTCTTGACAGTCAAGTGTCACTGTCAAGACCTAGTTGAAAGCAACTCAAGAAAAAGTTGGAAAACTGTCCTCTGTCCAATCTGGCTCCAACCCACAATGCCTCGTGTACAGCTGTTGGAAACAGGACTGTGTGATTTGGGGCGGGTGGCCACGGTACGTCTAAGCGGAGATTTGCTTGAGGCCTTTTCTTAGATCTCCCATCCCTTCTAGACCTTTAGATGGGCCTATCCAGGAACACCATTAGGCAAATGAAGTTGTTTGTATCAAATATTGACATGTTATCTCTTCATCGTCAGGCAGCGGGAGGGAAGAAAAAGAGAAAGATTGTAACTGTGGGTAATTGAGCCGTGTCTCCCCTGCTTATCGGTAAAGCTTTGGCACGTCACGGACCTAACGAGCTGTGGCGCGCCGATTAGTCTGAAGGGAAAGTCGAACGTGAAACACCAGCGCCTCGGTTTTTCTTTTTCTTTTTTTTTTCTTTTTTCATATCTGCAATGGATATTATGAGCCTCCCTGGAGGGCAGAGGCACAGCCTTATTAGTTCAATTCATGGGGGGAAGAGAATTGATATGGATGAATGGCATGTTAAAGTATCCCTTTGTTACAATAACCATCAAGGCTGATGGCTTGGGCTGATGATGCAGCCCAAGGCAGCAGGACGACAAGCTGAGGCCTTGACCTGGATGGCAGAGGATGCACACACACCAGGGGCAGGGGGCTGATTACAGACTGCCTTAAACAAATGGATTTGCCCCTTTAACATTTAGATATGGGATCTTTCTGTGTGTAAAAGTGTGTGCGTGTGTATGCATGAGAAATTGGGGACTCGTGGTGTCTTTTTGTGAGCAACGATTGCTATTTGTTTGTTTTTGTATCACTATTTGTGCATATATGTGTGTTTGTTCCCTGCTTCCTTATCAGAGCCATTTATGTGTATTAGATAATCACATGGTGAACAGCTAATTGCGATTTTGTAAGTTTGTGTCTTTGGAATTTTCCATTTGTGTATGGTTATTTAGGTTTGCATGTGTTCTTATTGCACATTTATGCATCTTAAGATCCATGTGTGTGTGTGTGTGTGTGTGTGTGTGTGTGTGTGTGTGTGTGTGTGTGTGTGTGTGTGTGTGCAGCCTGTGCCAGGTGCCTCCACAGGGCATTAACCGTCTTGCACTCGTGCCACTCTGAGAATAATCCAGTAAAAAAAGGGGTGAGATGAGAATCTCTCAACATGCCAGTTTAATTTGTACCCCTTGCTATCAAAGAATGCTAATTAAAATCATATTTTGCATATGTCTTGTCTTTCATGCGCATATGCAAATTGCCCCTGTTGCCTTTCAGCACTCTGTAATTAGGTTTATGAAGGACAGCTGTAATACATAATTAACAGAAATGTTTGCAAGCTCTTTTTTTCTCCACGTCTAAACACGACGACTTAAACAAGCACGCGTGAAGTGTTCCAAGGCCGTGCTATTCTCTCAAATGTATTGATTAATTCTTTTAACCTCCCCCCACTCACCCACCCTCTCAGAAATGTCTTAATTATGCTGTTTGTTTATTTATAGATGATCGTGTCAGTCAGAGGCGCTTCCAGTGGGCCAGAGAGGCTCAGCATTTTGATCTTGCCATTCTTGCCGATTGGAGCATAGAGGATTTAGTCATACATTTGCTCCCAGTTTAACTCCAAGGCAGCATTCTGGACGGATGGATGGATTGAGTTAGAGCGGATTGAGAAAATCTTGAGTGATGATAACGAGGCAAAACAGTGGAACATGTTTGAATATTTATGTGGTAGTGTTAGTTAGAGTCGGCCTCGGGGCCTTGATGACGGACGGGACTCTGGGGCCATGATGGGATGGAGGACATAGCCGTGTGTGTGTGTGTGTGTGTGTGTGTGTGTGTGTGTGTGTGTGTGTGTCCAGACGTTGGAGGAGCTGGGGTAGAGTGGGGTAGTGACATAATTAGTGAAATAATTATGCTTTTGCTTCATGAGAGACTGAAAGCTTCAAAAAGGTACAAACGGGCTAGCTGAAGAGAAAATAGAATGATGTCCTTGCAAAGAAATGAAAAGTGAAAACATCCATATGAAGAAAAAAGAAATTGGGAGGAGCGAGACTCGGGGGAACCAAGCATGTGCAGCGACAGTGCCGACCACATGACTGTTGGTTCAACTCCCGCTGCCTCTTTTATGTAGCTCCTTCCTCAGCTCTCAGATGTGGTCATTGTCTCTCAGTTGCACAGTAATGGGAAGTGATGGGTGCTAAATGAAAAGGCCAGGGGATGAAAACACTGGTGAAGCTGCTTGGATGTCAGAGTAGTTAGTCTTGTCATCCGTTCATTATGTTTTCAGATTCTGTTTTGGAGACACGGTAAACTCAGGGCGCTCGACAAAGTCAGTACATTGTGGTCACTGTCAGACGACAGCACCCTGGTATGTTTGAGTGTGTATGCGTGCTACTGCAAGTACTGCAGATACACAAGCTTATAAATCCTCGCATATGTGTACACATTTGTGCCACACATTTATGTACAGCATTTTGAACAGTTCACCTACAGCAGTACTTATTTACCCAAACCTGTTTATTATCAAAAACTACATATGTAAGAGAAGGATGGGTTCATGTTGTCTTGCAGTTATTTAAAACAGTTGGAAAACATAAGACAAGCAAAAGACAATCCCTCATAATAAAGGGAAAAATAGATTACCAAAACAAAGACTTTGCAAGGACATCATTCTACATAACTATTATGTTTCAGTTGAGATATTATTTTTAGGACACTTCTGTCTTACTTCTGTGGTGTTTTTTAGCCTTTAATGAGAGAGGGCAGTGGAAAGAAGACGGGAAAGGAGGGCGAGAGAGAGCAGGGAAGACACGTAGTAAGTGGCCTCACATTGGCCCAGTAGTTTAGTTTAAATCTGCACATCAGAAATAACATTTCACAGTGAATACTATGTGAACTGTGAACATTTAAAACTTGTTGCGCCTCTGGCAACACATAGTACTAAAGCCTTTAATGTTAAAACTGACAGTTAAACATTGACAACAGAAAATGCACACAACAGGATTTGCTAGAATTCTTTTTTATTAAGTTCAGTACACCAGAGTCAGTGGTCTGACACATGGACACTGTTAGAGTGTCAAGAAAAGGTTTCTTAGCACAGTCTACTATTTTATACACTCATTCTTATATATAGCGCTTTTCTACTCTCCCGGAGTACTCAAAGTGCTCTATACAACATGCCACATTTAGCCAATCACTTTTTTCTAAGCTTTTTAGTGCTTCCTGACTAACATTCATACACATACTCCAGTGGATGCCTCGAAGAGCAACTTGGGCTTAGTATCTTGCCCAAGGATACTTGGCATGCAGACCGGAGGAGCCAGGGATCGAACCACTAACTTTCCGATCAGTAGATGTAGATGACGTGTTCTACCTCCTGAGCTACAGCCACAAGTATAGTTGTCGGTTTGATTCGGCATGGAAAGGCAATGAAAAACTCCCTTTTTTTTTTTAATGCCATGCTACCTGCAGTGGTGACCCCTTGTGAATAAGGGAGTAGCTAGCTAGACGATAAGATGATAAAAACAAAGAAAAGAACAGGGTGACAGGAGTGGCATCCATTCTCTGGAAACTCTTGAGATGGTTTTGTGGGGAAAATCCCAGTGGATCATTAGTTTCTGAAATATCGGCTCGTCTGGCACCACCAACCGTGCCACTCAAATCACTTTTCTTTCCAGTTCTCAGTTTCAGCAGGTCATCTCAACCATAGCTGTATGCCTGAATTCACAGTCACTGGCATGCGATTGGCTGATTAGATGTTTGTATTAATGAGCAGTTGGAACAGTTGCCAGTGAGTGTATAAAGGTTTCCACGAGTGCTGATTGGTTCGAATGTGTTTTTAAAGTGGCATAAAATTTCGTTAAAACTCCTTTGTTAAAAGTATGGCATTGTGTTTTTCGTGTATTGCAGGTGGGCCTTTGTTATGAAGAAACACCTCAGCACCCATCTGCTGGGAAAACATGGAGTTGGACAGCGTAAAGAGAGGTAAATTAAACACATGCAACAGAATTTTCCACACATCATGCTCAGCTTTCAGTTTGGTAGAAAAATTAATTATTTGGATCGCGTGCAGAATGGTTTCTGCGTGTTCCCAACTTTCGTGCATAACAACCTGTCGGCAAATAAAGAAGTAAACCTTTTTAAAAAGTATTTCTTTACCTGGTTCTCCAAGCATCTGTGTTTTTGAGAAATGAAAGTAAGCGATACAGAAGGCAATTAATTCTAGATGGTGGAGGATGACTGCTACAACCCCGGTGGAGGCCTGCAAGCTTTTAAGCACAAAATTTTCCCACAAGTTAAATTTCAAGTTAAATATAACTTGAGATCCTCCCTTTCCCTAATGAGTTAAATGGCTTTCACTCATTCTGTCTTCCTCGCTCTCTTGCTTGCATCCCTTTCTTCTGTCAAACTTTATCTGGCTCTCTCCCTCATCTTACTTTCTGCTCTCCCTCTTGAATTAGAGATGAATGATGTTTCTTTTACCATTTCTGTCTGTGCACGCGAGTGTGTGTCTCTGTGTATGCGCAATGTCTCCCGCTTGGCCCTGTCTATCAGAAACAGAGCCCTGCTGTCTGCGTGTGTGTGTGTGTGTGCGTGTGTGTGTGTGTGTGCGTGTGTGAGAAAACGAAAGATGAGGAGATGAAGTTGTGAAGCCCCCCCTCCACCCTGACAAGTCAAAATGAGACGTTAAACACCTCTCAATCTGTCAAGCAAGCCGCTAAAATAGAAACAGACCCACTTTTTCATTACTCCGCAACCAAATTGATACTTTTGACAACGTGCAGTATTAGATATGACAAGTGGCTTCAGATATGGAAGTAAGCATCCCGACCAGATGCCTCTCCATCTCTCAGACATTATCATCTAAATTCCTACTGTCAGCTGTTCATCTGGATTAGATGGAAACAAATCCTCATATCCTCAACTGCTTCAAGTCTCTGTTTCATCCACATTTGTTTTTTTTGTTATCGTAACCTTTATTTATCCAAGGTCTGTTGACAGAACTCCATGCTTTTTCTTATGTAACAGTATACATACATATGGCCTCTCAGTTACATACATTTACATATGTGACTCGTCCACTACAACCATGTATCCTGATGTTTGCCTTACAGGGAACTTGAACCAATTAACGTGGGGTCCAATATCTTTTCTACACTTGCCACATGTCCACTGAGAAATGAATGAAAAACAGGATACAGATACAAAAAGGAGATTCAAGAGTACCCCCAGTTTTGCTTTTCTAAAAGGGTTAAATCTTGTTTTTGCTGCGACAGATCAGATGTCTCTCCTGTTTACATTGTCAAACAGCAGTCATATAATTTAACATCTAAAGAAATCATTTTTAAAAAAAGGACCAAAGTTAAGAGACATAAAATAAGAGAGTTTTACAATCTACATAAAGAGAAAAAACAGAGGTAACAGGCATGCATGAATAATGTCGGACCATCTGCCGTAACCTGAGGTACTGGTGGGCTTGATAGAAAATTCAGAGATGAAAATGGCAGTTTCAGTACTGGGGTGGCATTTTCCCAGTAAATGCAAACAATGCTGTAATTCATGCAAGTTTTTCTTCATTTTTAAACAACTTTTGAAAAGGACTTTGCTCAGAAAATTCTTCAGACTTCTCGTTATTTGATCAGAGTAAAGTCTTGATCGCTGTCAAGACTTCTTTTCAAAAACTATACTTTCTCCACAGTAATGGTAACAAGAAGTATCGCCTCTGAAAAATCACTTAAACATTTATTAAATCAATCACATTTGCTTTTTAGCGTCTTGTCTACAAGGCCAACTGTGAAAGCAAAAGAACTATGTCTTGTTGGCCAGACTGGGTAAACTTCATATTTTTTTCCCCATCTTTGCTTTCCTTTCATGTCTCAGTTTATTTCTGATCTTTTTTTATAACATTTATAAAAGAGATCAGAATTTATCATAACTTAAAAGGCAAAGTTTAACATCCAGACTGCGGAAGCGATTGCTGGCCGTGTCCAACTTAAATTCAGCTTTGCTACCACAATAATATTGGACTTATACATGATTTGTAATTTAAAAAGATCACAACAAAAAACAGAAAACTACACCTGATTTAAATATGGAAGATTTTCCTACTAGTTGTTTCCTGTGTGCTTTGGTACCACACAGCTTCAATTTTTAGATTCCCATTCAGTCCCATTCTGACTTGAACTTGTGAGTGGCACAAATTTAAAAGAGAGACCAGCCAGATTTATAAACAGGTATGTTTTGTGCATGAAACCTGGTATCTTTTTGAGTATACTTCTTGTGTCCCCCACATTAGTGACTTCTTGATAGTTTGAAAAGACTCATGAAAGCATCAGCTTTCAGGTTTTGAATGTTTGTCATTATTAAGATGAACTTTATATTTAGTTGACCAGCACTAGGCTAATGGTTTATCTATGTCTTACTTTTGCCCCCAAATGCAACAAGGCCCCGTGCTAATTTGTGCTAATGCTTAATTTCAGCGTTTCGAACTGCAGTTTGTGGAGAAGCCGCTAGAGGATGTCTTCAGACACAAGTCAATCCCAATAGACACCAGTGTTAAAATGCCCTACTTTAAAAAGCTTTAAAAAGTATGTTAACAGTCTGATAGTCCCAGAGCTAGCAAAATTTAAGGTTTGTTTGCTTCAACTGAAAGATGTAGCGGCACAGTCAGCTGTATAACAGCCAATAATGGTCGCCTAGGCCTCACTTCTTCTAATTTGAGTCATAAAACTGGACCTCCTGCCCATGTTGGAGCCTTTTGGAGGATTATCAGTGGAGCCAACTGACAAATAACATGACGTGCTGTACAGGACAGGCCAACCACAAAGTTCTTCAGTTTGACATTTGAGAGTTCTTCTGTTATTTTGGTATTCTGTTACTTAGCATTGATTAGCAGATATGCACACTGTGGATGCACCTCCACCACGCTAGCTAGTGTTAGCTGACTTAGCACCACCACCCTCTCATCCACATGTGGCCACTTGTCATGCCAAACACTAACATGGCAGTGACTGGAATGATAATATTGATACTTTTAAATGAGCTGGAGTGTGTTTAGCTTAAGAGATAGGAACAAGAATAACCTACATTTTGCTGAACTCTAAAGTATTATGCCAGATATCATCACATAAGCACACACATAAATTAACATATACTGCACCTATATTAACATATGTGTAGTAAATATTTTAGTTATGTTAATGGGCAAGTGCAAAGAAAGTCTTTACTTCCACTTCTACCAGCAAAAGCTCATTCTTTTATCTCTTATTTTCTCTCATTGTTTGTTGCACTCCTTTTAAATATGTGCAGACGTGCGCACAGCCGCCCTCACACACACACACACACACACACACACACACACACACACACACACACACACACACACACACACACACCTACATGCACACTTAGACGGAGGACGGCCACAAGGTTTGTTCTATTTAAACCTGTAAAACACGATGTCATCATTTTTCTGACAGTCCCGCAGACAGAATTTATCTCATCATTAATTAACCATCATATTTCTAACACAGTGCAGCTTAATTAGCACAAGGTCATTGGGGAGGGCTTTTTAAGTGGAACAAATTTGGGCAAGTGTAAGAGAGGAGGCAGAGGATGGAGGACGGAAGAGGGAGAAGGAGTTGAGAGGAGATAGAAAGAGATGGGATGACAAAGAGACAGGCAGAGAGGGAGAGATGGTTTGGGCTGACCTGACAGTGCTGCCTTGGTGATTGATAACTGCACTGGTTTTGAAAGCCTAGACCTGGAGACGAGGACAGTAGCTGAGGGAGAAAGAAAGACAGGGAGAGGTAAAGGATGGGGACTTGTGCACGTGTGTGTGTGTGTGTGTGTGTGTGTGTGTAGGGGTGGGTATCTGAACCAGCAACTGGGGACTAGGGGGGTGGGGGGTGAGAGGCAATGGGGGTTGTTGGGGAGAGCCAATTGCAAACATATGCTGGCTGGCAGGCGGTGGAGAGATGGATTGCAGTGGGACAGTGTCAGAGAGGCAGTTTCATCACCATCTCTACAGCCCTGTTCACCAGGTATTTTTAGAACACTGGGGAGATCTGTTAGTCAAAGGAAGAGAGGAGGAGGAAAAGACCTGAGTAGCCGACGGTTACACCGGGTCCCACTTAGCCAAATCTGTCTGGGATCTCAAACGCCAAGTTGTTTTGCGGGGGTATCTGTGAGGAGGAGTTCTACTGATGTGAATTTTAAGCCTGACATTGCCGACAGTTTTTCGTATCACGCTTCTTGTGAAGTTCAACATCCAATCTGTTTGGCCTCCTTCGGATCAAAGAAATTTGGAAGCTGGCAGTTTCAGTGAAGTGTAGATGGCTTTTCCTGTTTTCTAAATTGTTAATATGAAATTTAAGCTGAACTAAAAGTGTATAATAAGGATCACTACAAATCTTCTTGTCATATGGAGACCACTTTCTTTCCCTGCTTCTGACCCAGGGTTGAAGATGACGGAACAACACAGAAAACCCATACACATGAAAGGAATATGTAGATCTAAATGATTTTTTTCATATGAAGAGTTATAAATAGAAATTATGCCGATACCTCTATGATATTCTCTTTTCCTCTCTCCTCTTTCCTTACCATCACGTCCTACTAATGAATGTGTTGGGCAGCGGTGGGCTAGCAATGGTCAGATCTGACTTAATAATAAACGGCTAATATTAGACGGTTATATTGTTCTAACCCCAGTGGGGAGAAAAAAAATGAGGAAGATGAATTGGAGGGGAGGAAGGGTGTGATGACAGACTCCCAACTATCTGACAGGTTCTGGGCGAGAGAGAAAGAGAGAGCGAGATAGAGCCTGAACTGTTATAAAGTGACACAACTAGGTCTTCGTCTCAGTCACACCACTACTCCTCACTGCAGGCATCGAGCGGAGATGAGGGCTTTTTGTCCTTTTATCTGCTCGTATGTTTGCGCTTTCTCAAAGAAATATGCTTAGGAGGACCACGTGTCCTCCTAGTTTTACAATAATCTGGCTGCACGGTGTCTGACTTAATAGCTCGCAGTCATCTCAAAAGGTTTACATTGTAATATTTTGCATTACAGCTCGGGATGATAATAAGAATTTGTTTCTTTTCTTGCGCCCACTTGTAATATCTCACTGAGTTGAGTTATCCGTGTTCCTCAGCCCATTTTCATCTGAATACATAATCTCCAGGGTCTGAGCAAGCCTAGTGGGAAAAATTATTGCAAAGTGTCTGAAATGTGTAAAAGTATCCCTGCTGGTTTTGATTTTGATTTAGTTTTACACATCAAAAATGCTCACTCACAGGAGAACAATAGAGTTATCCTGATTATGAAAGCAGCTAGAATCTGGAGAGGTTGCAGTCATCGGTTTTGAGTGTTTGGTGTTGACTAGTACAGCAAAGACTAAGGAGGAGAAACATGGAGGGACAATCACATTTGAAGTCAGTAATGAATAATGAGCATCACATCTTTTAAGTAACAACCCTGATACTTTATATATGAACAAGTGACTTCATACTGGAAATGATTTCTGTATATATGTCACGGTCTGGAGGGCAGACCGTGGGGATGTGGGGAAAGGAGGACCCAAAACACAGACTCTGCGATGCAAACAGTGCTCTTTATTTACAGTGGAAAGCTGTAAACACAATAACTCCCCGTTGCTCCCTCGAACCCCATGTGCGTGCTTCCCTCCGACGTCTGTGCTCGTGCTCGTGCTCCCCGCTGTTGTGTTACTGCACACCCTGTGCGTGCTGCCCTTCTGGTCCCTCGTTTCACCTGCAGGACAATACAGAAGCAGCCGTTAAACACTGAACCCGCGCGCACACACACACGATCCGCACTTCCTAATGCTACACACTGACTTGGAGTCTTAGCTTAATGATCCCGCGCCGGTGGGAGCTCCAACTCTCTCCTAAGTAGCTCCCCCGACGAGCCCTGATCACCAACAGGTGTGGCATGAACTTCAGGTGTGGCCAGTCCTTCCGCAGGGCCACACCCCTCAGGCCTGCAGGTGGCTGAGCTCCATCCTCCAGCCACACCCGCAGACATACACACCCATACCCTGCCTATACATATGAGTGGGACACAGACTAACACAGCACAGTGCAGAAAAACACACACATCACCAAATAATAATAACAACAATATCAACGGGAGGTGAGTCAAAACTGCTCATGGACCCCGAGTCCTCCAGAGCTGGGTCCGTGACAGTACCCCCCCTCTAAGGGTCGGCTCCCGACGACCCGAAAACAAAAACACAAACCAAAAACCACAGCACAACCAACCCAGGGCGGGCGGCGGGGGTCCAGAACGGAGGGCCAGAACCAAAAACCACAAAAGAAACAACCCCCCCAAGGTCATAGTTCCAAAGTCCGACCGCACCCCCTGCAACGGAGCAAAAAAAAGAAAAAACACCACAAAACAGTCTCAGGCGGCCCATCATTACAAAAAGAGTTCAGGGGGCCTACCTCGAGTCCAATGGCGGCAACGTTGCAGCTCCGGCGGACGGCCACGGGTCCGGCAGCAGCAGCAAAACTGTTCTGGTGGCCTGCCACTGCTCCAGTGGCGGCGGCACCGCTGTCCCTCCGGTGGCGGGCCCCGGGTCCAGTAGCAGCGGCGCTGTTGTAGCTCCAGCAGACGGCCACGGGTCCGGCAGCAGCAGCAAAACAGTTCTGGGGGCCTGCCACTGCTCCAGTGGCGGCGGCACTGCTGCCCCTCCGGTGGCGAGCCTCGGGCCCAGTAACGGCGGCGCTGCTCCCCAGGCGGCCTGCCCGGGATCCAGTGGCGGTAGCGGCGCTGCTGCTCCTCCGGCGGCCTGCCCCGGGTCCGACGGCGGCGGCGCTGCTCCCCAGGCGGCCTGCCTGGGATCCAGTGGTGGTGGCGGCGCTGCTGCTCCTCCGGCGGCCTGCCCCGGGTCCGACGGCGGCGGCGCTCCTCCCCAGGCGGCCTGCCCGGGTTCCAGTGGCGGCAGCGCAGCTCCGGTGAACAACAGCGAGGTGTGGTACATGGCCGATGACATGCCGGTCGATGACGCGCCGGTCGCTGACGCAGACGCGTTGGGCGTAGCTGGCGTGGAGGGCGCGCTAGACGTGATGGTCCATCTGACTCGCTGACCTCCAGTTCAGGCTGAGCGAGTCTCTCCGGACCTCCGAGCTCCTCCGGTGGCAGCGCGGGCTCCACAGGCTCGCTGAGCTCCTCCCGCTCGCCTATCTCCGGCTCGCTGAGCTGCTCCAGCTCCGGCTCACAGGGCTCCGCAGCTGGCGGTGCGGGCTCCTCCGGCTCGCCTAGCTCCTCCGGCACGCTGAGCTGCTCCTCCTCCGGCTCGCTGGGCTCCACGGCTGGCCGTGCGGGCACCTCCCGCTCTCTGAGCTCCGCCTCGCTGAGCTGCTCCTCCCGCTCTCCGGACTCCTGCTCCGGCTCGCTGGGCTCCACGGCTGGCCGTGCGGGCACCTCCCGCTCTCTGAGCTCCTGCTCCGCCTCGCTGAGCTGCTCCTCCCGCTCTCCGGGCTCCTGCGCCGGCTCGCAGGGCTCCACAGCTGGCCGTGCGGGCATCTCCGGCTGCGCTTCAGCCACAGATGGATGATCCGGAGGCGAAGATGGTGACGCGGTGTCCGCAGGTGGGGAAGGTGAAGGTAGAGCAGGTGATGCGGACAGCAAAGCCGAGAGTACTGTGGTTGCTACAGTCGGACGGAACTCTGGTAAAGAAGTGTCTGCAGAGGGCGGAGGCGACGATGGTGTGGCAGCTACTCCCGGTAGACTGGACAGCGATGCAGGGACAGATGGGTGAAATGATGGCAGAGGTGGTCCAGCCGGCATATCGACCTCCAACTGAGGATGAAGGTGAGAGGCTGACTGGACTGAAGACTGAGCTACCAGCTGGGCAGCAGGCTGAGGTGAGGGTGAGATGGCTATTATGAAGGGTGGAGAGGATGAAAATGTTACAGCTGGCTCAACAAATTCCAGGGGTCCAGAGGCAACTGAGACCTCCAGTTTGGCCTCTGGGGAAGCCCTGGGGAGAACCTCCGTCTCCATACGGTCAGACTGAGCCAAAAAGTCATTTGGGTCTGTATGCTCGGAACTCCGCAGCTCCCAGCTTACAGTC
This sequence comes from Diplotaxodon limnothrissa, assembly GCF_057381915.1. Taxonomy (NCBI): domain Eukaryota; kingdom Metazoa; phylum Chordata; class Actinopteri; order Cichliformes; family Cichlidae; genus Diplotaxodon; species Diplotaxodon limnothrissa. The sequence goes on along the minus strand of NC_140606.1, from coordinate 13,450,185 downwards.
TCAGAGGGAACATTTTCTGAGTCTTTGGAGGTACAGCAAACAGTTTCTATTTTCGTGTTTACAGGAAGGGAATTTATAACACCGGCAGAGTCCATTTTACTCACTGTGGCGTCCAGAGCCGCTGGTCCTGAGTCTTCGACCAGCACAGGAGTGAGTGTGGATGTGGTTGAACGCTGCTTGCGAGGACGCCTTCTCCTCCGTGAAGGCGGGGCCGCGTGCATGGAAATCCGCTGTTCATCTGTGTTTTGATCGTCAATGACAGGGTTTATTATTGAAACAATATAGTCTGGTTTACTCACTGCGGTAATGAGCGCTGTCGGTCCGTTGCCAGCTGACCGGGCTGAAACCGCAGGAGTGGGTTGAGGCGTAATGGAATGGTGGTGGAGAGTGCGGCATGCCTTCTGTAATGGCGGATCAAACGATTGTGCCGCGAGCATCGACGGGAAAGCCCTCCGCCGACGCGTGAAAAACCAAGCGGCTAGAGTCTCTAGGAGAGCAGCCGAACTGTCCGTGCTCGGGCCACCCAAGCCAAATAATTCAAAACTCGAGCTCTCCCTTAAACTAGTGATCAATTGCCTAAGTTTGTTAATGTCCAAAATGTTCATGGTGAGGGTAGTGGATGTGAGGTAATTGTCAAGGAACACTACCTGTAGGTGTCTCTTGTGTGGGTCTACAGCCTGGATTACGCTCCGGCAGTAATCCCATAACTGCGCGAGCAATCTCTCCTCCGTGGCAACTCCTGAGTTTGCTGGGTCCATGGTGGTTGGCGGGATCATTCTGTCACGGTCTGGAGGGCAGACCGTGGGGATGTGGGGAAAGGAGGACCCAAAACGCAGACTCTGCGATGCAAACAGTGCTCTTTATTTACAGTGGAAAGCTGTAAACACAATAACTCCCCGTTGCTCCCTCGAACCCCATGTGCGTGCTTCCCTCCGACGTCTGTGCTCGTGCTCGTGCTCCCCGCTGTTGTGTTACTGCACACCCTGTGCGTGCTGCCCTTCTGGTCCCTCGTTTCACCTGCAGGACAATACAGAAGCAGCCGTTAAACACTGAACCCGCGTGCGCACACACACACACGATCCGCACTTCCTAATGCTACACACTGACTTGGAGTCTTAGCTTAATGATCCCGCGCCGGTGGGAGCTCCAACTCTCTCCTAAGTAGCTCCCCCGACGAGCCCTGATCACCAACAGGTGTGGCATGAACTTCAGGTGTGGCCAGTCCTTCCGCAGGGCCACACCCCTCAGGCCTGCAGGTGGCTGAGCTCCATCCTCCAGCCACACCCGCAGACATACACACCCATACCCTGCCTATACATATGAGTGGGACACAGACTAACACAGCACAGTGCAGAAAAACACACACATCACCAAATAATAATAACAACAATATCAACGGGAGGTGAGTCAAAACTGCTCATGGACCCCGAGTCCTCCAGAGCTGGGTCCGTGACAATATATGTGTGTTTCAAGATTTTTAAGGGAACTTATCTAGGACTGTTTAACACAGTGCGATTTCTTTTCCCTTATTCTTTATTGTTGTTGTATATTACCCTCATAAACTTGGTGAACCTCTCGGTGTGTTCTCTGTTGTTCTGTGGGGTCTGCAAGCACCTTAAATCCACCCTTTAATAACAGGGGAGTGGCTCGAGAGCGTGACAGACAGCATCGACCTTGACTCAACTGCTTGTAATTAGTTCTTTGAAAACAGGGTGCCAAAAGACTACTGACCTGTCTCGCATACCTGTTTTCGTAGGTAATTGTTAAAACGCCTGCCATTTTCACGCTTGTAATAATAAACTCCTTGAACTAATACACTCATCACTCTTGAAACAGCAGTGCTGACAACCCAGAAGAAAGATATATTTGTTTTAAGTAGATGGGGTGGGGTGGTGGGGCTGTAACACATGATACAAGCAGCTGGAGAGAGTGATTTCAGTGTTTTGGGAGATTTCTGATCGCAAGTGCAGTTGCTATTTTTTGTTTCTCCTAGCACTGCTGTATGTCTGTGCCAAATATGCGGGTGGTAAAATCCCTCCGAAGGAAACAGGTGAAAAGGCATGAACAACAATCCAGAAATAGCTAGCATGATGCATGCAGGCCAGGTGTGATGACTAACAAAACGAAGGCAGGGATATTCAGAGCATCCAGCATTACATGACTGCAGCGAGACGTGTGCGGAAAATATGCTATAAATTTATTTGTCCCACTTTTTTTTCTTATTTTTTTGCATTTGTAATCGGTGCATATTCTGATGTGTAGAATAAAATCAGCTGTAAAAATACCACACAGTATCGGAAGTGGACAGCAATTCCATGACGTTATTTTAAGCTTTGAAAATTGACCTGATGTGTCGGTGAACCACTATTCTACTCTAGATAATGCACTGAAAATATTTTTCTATGTTCACGTGACAGAATTGATACATAATTTGCTGTGCCAGGGGCCAAACTTGGCCGAGCAGGCATCTGGCTTCGGGGGTGCTGGGCTCCGGGCTCGCAGCCGCATCCCAGCGTGCCATGCAGTGCGGCCATATTGCCCCTACACAGAGGGCTGAGACGGTCCAGCCTGGAATCGGGGAGCGGGGGCGGAAGAGCCCTGCCTAGAGCCAGCATGGTGGCAATATGGACCGCACGGAGCATGCAGGGGTCAAGTCACACAAAAGCCACGAACCAGTGTGTGTATGTGTGTGCAAGGGCATGTGCGTATTTGTGAGAGGGGGAGGAAAAGGAGAGAGTTAGTGGTGTGATGGGGAGATAAAGAGTAGATAAAGACAACCCCTAATTCATTAGAATAAATCCTTTCCCTTAATTATTGATAATGAATCTGCTCTTTAATCTTTCTCTTTCTTCCTCCCCTTATCTGCCTGTGTCAGCACTTTGCCTCTCTGGTTTGGTGTTGGGTGGTAAGGCCTAGTTTTCAGCCACCCAAGGGCAGCAGTCAATAACATCCTGTGCTGCTAGTTGTGTAAGCAGGAATGTAAAAACAGCATGAAGAAGCATGGAAGAAAAAAACAGCAGCAAGGTCTTAACTTAAAAATAGTCAAGGATTTTGAAATATTCTTAAGCATCCCCCGGAAAAAAAAAAAACCAAGTCTGCTTTTTCTTCTTCTTTAATAATATGAAAATGGCATAAAAGAATCACAATAGACCAAAATTCAATGCAATGTACTTCTCAGTCCAATTTCAGTGAACTGAAAAAGAAAAGGCTCAATTTTCCCAGAGGTCTGTGCAGTCCACATTTTCCTGGCGAGGTACTGGCAAGGCCTCACCGACCCCCAGATCACCTTTGTGTTTGCTGGCTGCTTGTTTGAACAGCAGCCAGCGGACAGCTCCTCCCTGTTTACCCTACTCAATATTTCATGGAGAATGAACACTCGCAGAATGAGGGATCGCGTTAATATTGCTGTTAAAATTAAGCGATAATTAAAATTTGTTAGTTTAAAAGCCATCGCAGTCTATAAAAGTTTGATTACTGGAAAATTAGGTGCATTAAGTTTTTATGGGTTGGCCTGTGCTATCGCTTGGGAACGATTTTTATGCACTTGTCATGGGCATATGGTGCAGAATTGTGTGTGTACGTGTGTGTGTGTTTGTAGGGGTGTGAGAGAGGCATGTTGCTTCTCTGAAAAGCTGACACAGTTTAATGCTAAAATCTCTACCCCTTGTGGTCTTACTCAACATTAGTTAAAGCCCAGTAATGCCAATGCTTGAGAGGCACTGCCGTGACAAAATGCCAATTATAAATTTAAGCTGGTGTCTTCAAGCAGAGCGGTCAGAGGTCGTGCACGCTGTAGCCACTTTATGGGTATCAGTGCTGTTACATCAGCGCTTCTATAGAGGCTGTGTGTTGTTGTTGGTCACTCTAACATCCAGCTCCTTGTCGCAGGGTGCAGCGGGGTCCTATCGACTCCTATTACTAATAATAATTATAGTTAGGAGTCGACAGCTCGTCCAAGAGTTGGAAGCCACTCGTCATGTCAGAGCGGCGTGACCTTGACTTGCAGAATTAATCTGCAGCAGTATTTCATCTTCTCATAACAACACCTACCTCATCTGGGTAGTGCAGCGCCGAGAGTCCCTCCAACTTTTTAAGTTTTCCTTTCCCTAAGAATGATGTCACCCACTGCTGAAGCCCAAGTGACATTACTCAACCAGACAAGAACAGAGAATGTGCACAGTTCACCTTCGTATTCATTTCACATCCTGTGGCAGAAAACCAGGCAGTTATTCAGTGACACAATTGTGCGGCTAACTGTTGACAGCGGTGGACATTATGCACAGTGGGACAGTGGAAAAACTGGGCTGTTGCCAGCCTGTTTTTCTTCTCTATTGAAACATCAGACTGTCATAGGAGAAACGGATGTTGCCAGGCATCACTAATGAACCAATTAATCAATGAATTAGCTGAGCAGCGATTAAATTAATGTAAGCTGGACGGGCAAGCGGCAGTCGTGGATATATCCTGGGGAAGGTGATTAACACACACACACACACACACACACAGAACAGGCAGCGATCAACAAGGCCACTATTAAGTTGGACAACTTCCTGAACTTTTCTCTTTTCAGCTAAATATGGAACTGCTTAATTCATTTTATTTTTTATGCGGACTCGAGAATTATTATATTTCCCCTTGTGACTGCACGCTGATGCTATTATGCTGTGAAACATTTTTCAGCAGACATTGCCATTTGTGCTTCAATGTATCATTTGTGTGTAGCTTTTTATCTCTTTTTCTGCCTCCCTATAACATGTTCTAAAGGCTAAGCAACACTTGCCAGTACGTCACAGTTAAGCTTAATAATACGTGAATCTCTAAAATCTTAGATTGTCAGATAGATCAGACTTTTACTTAGTGTAAGTAAAATGATAAAATGATACTCAGGTCCTTACTGTAATTCATCAGACTTTTTTTGCTAATCTAAATGCTTAAAGAATTGCTCATGTTTGCATTTTACTACAGATACTCGTGTACCCTGAAAAAATACCTGTTCCACACTCACTGATATAAGGCCTTAATGTACAATAGACTTGATGCAGTTTTGCAGTTTTCCTGTGTGAGCTGTATTTAGATGTTGGGCATCTTATAGGGCATAGTCTGTACCTGTTTATAAAAGATAGGCAAATTCTGAGTCTTAAGAGTAGTGAACACTAGGCAAAGTGTCTGAATCCTGAAATCTTTTTTGGAATGGCGAAGTGACCCTTCATTTGTTTACATTTCGTTTCCAAGGAGCCAGACTTTCTTGTAATTATTTTAAAATGATCTTGAGCTACAGTTTTCCAGGTTTTCTGATGGTCTTTCAAAGTTTGGACATTGGCTGCTTTTTCACTCATTTCAGCCCTGTCCTTATACATCACAACTTTAAGGATAATGGCATCACGGGGGTTAGCATTATTGCCACACAGCAAGAAGGTCCTGAGTTCAATTCCACCATCAGGCTGGGGTCTTTCTGTGTGGTGTTTGCATGTTCTCCTCGTGTTTGCGCGGGTTCTCCCTGGGTACTCCAGCTTCCTCCCACAGTCCAAAAACATGCAGTAGTGGGGATAGGTTAATTGGTCAATCTAAATTGCCCATAGGTGTGAATCTCTGAGTGAATGTGAGTGCAAATGGTTGTCTGTGTCTCTGTGTTAGCCCTGCGACAGACTGGCGACCTGTCCTGGGCGTACCCCGCCTCTCGCTTTATGACAGCTGGGATAGGTTCCAGCATCTCCCCTGGAAAGGATAAGCGGAAGCGAATGGATGGATGGACATTTTTTTATTAAGTCATTTAACACTAACATATGAATAAAAACAACAAAACAAAATACCTTATGCAAGAGATGATCCAGTGTCGTATCCACACACAACAGACAACTTAGCAAAGAAAGTGAAAGAAATTAAGTTGTATCATTAGGCGCTTTGTTCGTAGCAGACTGTCGCAAAAATACATGATTTGTTCCAATTTCTTTAGCTGAATCTATGAAAAATGCCAACGCTAACGAAGTCTGACGAAATAGTATTTTTGGACCAACAAGGTGATTCCCAAACAACTATTACCCGGCAACTTGGCATATATCAACATAGTGTGCAGTGTGTCCTTAAAATAACTTGAGGAAACAGTCTCAATGGAAGGGTGGCTGTCAAGATGCTATTATTAAGGAAGGAAATGGGCAAAAAGCTGATGTGTGCCTAATTACACAAGAGCTGGACTGAAATCAGTGGAAACTGGTCTTAAGGAGTGATGAAACACTCCTCGTCCTCTTGGTTCAAATTGTCATAAGTTTGAACCAAAAGGATAAGTACAGAGGAGATCAGGGAGGGTACAACAGTGAGTGTCTACAGCCATTTGTAAAACACGGTGGAGGCTCTGTCGTGGTTGATTTTAAAAAAAAGAAAAAAGAAAAAGCTTTCAAACTTTGATGCACCATGCAGTACCATCTGGAAAGCATCTGATTGGCAGCGGCTCCATTCTTCTGCATATTAATGATCCCAAACACACCGCTAACGCAGTAAAAGCATACATGGAAAGAAAAACACACAATCGAACACTGTCAGTCATGGACTGGCCCCCCCGGAACCTGGACCTCAACATTATTGCAGCAGTGTGTGATCATCTTGATATCAAACAGAACAAAAGTCAGCCAGCATCCAAAGAAGAACTTTGAATCTCCTTCAAGAAAGCTTTCCTAAAAGAGTTGAGGTGTTTTGAAGAATAAAGGTGGTCATACCAAGTATTGACTTTAAAGCATATTAGAACTCTACAAACTGTTCTTCGCTTATATGCTATATGTCAATGAATTGCTGTATCTAGTTCCAAATTTTTCTGGGAAAATATAAAAAGATTAAGACGGTTATAGAATACTGTTTTGTTTTGTTTTTGTTGTGTGTTTTTTTTTTTTTTTTTTAAGAATGTTTTTTTGCCATAAAAATTAGCATCCCAGTTACTAATAGATGCATCTGGGTAACCAAGCTTTACTTCATTGTCCTACTATTGTCTTGTTTAAAAGACCAGGGTGGGGAAGGCCAAATTCCCAAACTTGCTTCAAGGCAGTAATCCACATAACAGCAGTCAATGTTATTGCGACAATGGCCATCTTTTATTTACAGTCTCTATAAAACTCTATATACTTGGTTTTGTGTCGGCTGTTGTCCAGCACTGTACAGCATCATCTCCCAGTGTTCAAAGTCTCAACCTTCAAACCCCCCCCCCCCCCCCCCCCCCCACCCCCCCCACCCACCCACACACACACATTTTAGCTGAGCTCAGAATGGGGGGAGATCAGTGTTTGGGGAGGGGGAGAATCTCCCTTGATTATGTGACATCCTCCGGAAGACCGCTGAAGTTGTTTCCTCCATTACTTAGAGAGGGGGAAAAAAGAGGCCTTTTCACTATTGAGACTGTCACTCTCAATTTAGGCTAACGGTAAGCATGCACAAGGCCTCCTGGATACCCCCCACCTCACCTGCTCTCACACACACCTCCAACTGCCCCCAAACACACACACCCACGGACACACACCAAACACCACCCCATCCTCCCCTCCCCCTGCAGCAGGTCGCTGTGGTGACAGTTTGATTAGATCATCAATCGTGGCCGTTAACAACGGTTTTCCTGAGCACCTGGACCGGCAGGTCACAGCTGGCTCTGAGCTACCGCTGTCCCCCTGACCCAGCACTCTGCATGTGTGTGTGTTTGTAAGTTGGCTTGCAGATACAAAATTGCACATTCACTTTGTGTCTGTGCTGTACGTCCCTGAATGTGAGCCCATTTGCAGGGTAAACGTGGTCATTTTTGTGCACGTGTTCCCGTTTCAATGTTCAGTTCAGACAATGCAAAAACACAAAAATGCAGTCTAACAAAAAACAACAGCAAGAGTTTTATTCTTGGCTGTGAGATGCCATGTAAAACAAGTTTACAAAAAACAAAATAAATGTTTCTACATGCAGAGAGACTGCTGTAAGAATAAAAATTAGACTGTAGTAATATAGCACACAGTAAAGACCAAAACAAAAAAACAGTACACATCTGTATCTGTGAGTTCTTTACTAGATGCTTCCTAGAGTGCATTGTTCTCTGTGTTTGCAGATACACAGATACCAAGATGTAGCAGTTATGGCTATTCATCTGTAACACCACACACACTCTTTACCATAGCTGCGACGCAGTGTACTTACAAGCACACACAGACATAAATTCACCTGCTTCCCTGCGTTGTCTTCAGCGGCTCTATCGGGTTCCTCATCGTTCTGGTAAAGCAGTTAAATTTATGGGCTAACAATAATGGGACAAAGTGTGTGTCTCATTGCGATTCCTCAGGTATTCCATGATTAGATAAACGTCCCTGGTCTTTTCATAAAGCTTGTTTATGGCAGCGTGGCACCATATGCTACTGCTTCTACCCACCCACCCACCCACCCAACCATCTCTCTCTCTCTGTTTAATTCTCTCCCTTTTTCTTTGTCCCTCTCTCTGTTTCTCTCTATGCTTCAAATACTGCCCCACACTGCCTCTACCAGATGCACGCTAGTCATTATTCTGTGCCAGAGTCCTGGTGGAGAAGCTAAAGTTGCGAATTAACATGTAGGAGTCATTACAAAATGATGATATCCATCTGCACTGTTCATAGGTGCTACTTAGTAAATTGTCTAGGCTGTAGTGGCACAATGTTAACGATATTGTCTGTTTGCGTCTTTTTTGTTAGGAAGTTGCTCAGATTTAACTTGTTCTAATATTTTGGTCTGTGTGGTTGTGCTCATACGACATGCCAGAGTCACTGAAGTATGTTTTAATTGTGTTCTAATATTCAAATGATTTCCAAATGCTTTGACTATGCAAACGCAGGCAAAGCAGCAGAAGTTTGGCCTCGTAATTAATTCTCAAAAGCAGCATACCACCCTGTGTGTGTGTTTTTGTGTGTGTTTTAAGGGACAGAAAAAATATTCTGCAAAGAAGAGTCAGAGAAACAATTAACTTCTCCAGCCAGGACATGGCAGTAAACACGCGATTGTTCACTTATTGTCTTGTTTGGTTCAGTTGTGTAAGAAGACACAGAGACGCTGGGTTTGTATGCCGTAGACTTTTGTTGTAGTTATTAATGGTCATTTCACATTAACCTCACTCTGCTAATATACTCGACAATGGCCCAAATCACCTGAGCAGCGAGGACGATCGAGGCGGCCCTGTCCCCCTTGTCCAGCCAATGCTATTGCAGCTACACTGCTATCCCCCCTACCCAATGACCAAGATTAATGAAACCTCCGCCGTTTTTAATTAGCATGGCCGCAGTCATCAATTACGTCTGCCCCACCCCAAATACAAATATTGTTATATTTGGGGGGGAAATTCTTGATTTATTTCATTGTGGTGGCCGAAGGAGTGAGATGAATGGCCTCCCATCATGGTCATTTGCAGAGATGAGGAGGAGGAGAAAAGGAGGGGGGTTGTAATGTTGCACATACAGTATGGTAGAGGACGTGGACACGACGGGGCCAGGGTAAAGCCAAGTCTGTAGGGAGAGTGCAGTCCGGGTCTCAGTCCCTGTAAAGCGACCTCAACTGTTTACAACCTTAATTAGACTTTCCGTGAACCCAAAGTGGTGTGATGTCAGTTATTCTGGAGCCAAAACAAGTAACAGGTAGTTTTACGCCGTGTTGTTCGAGCACCAATCATAGGACTACTTAACATTTGCAACAGAGTCACAAAAAATTGTGTACATCATTTTCCTTAAATAAAAAATTGTTGCAGGATCAAAGTTAATTGTGGTCTACTAAAAATATTTTTTTTCTTTTTTAACAAATAATAAAAATACTGCAGTACAGTTGAACAGATAAGTTAATTCAAAAAAGAGCACCAGTGTATTATTCTAGTAATTGAGACTAAGCTGTGTAGTGTTAATCTGGACTAACGAGTCTGCTGTCATACATGGAAATGACTCAGGATGTTCATTTAAACCGTATACGTGAGCTGTTACAGTTCCAACATGTCCCCCAAACATTTGGCACTCACATATGCCAGACTCTGACTTTCATCATTGTTATTTTTTGATGATTTTTTTATTCAGTGTTTCATCTACTACAATACTAACTACTGAGTATTAATCTCAAAGGCCGGTCTCATGTAATACTTTAACACAAAGGACACAGTTTGTAAGAACACATTTAAGGGGGCGACATTTTTGTGCAGTCGGTTTTGATTTGTTTTTTCTAGCTGCACTGGCAAACAGGTTAGGCCTCAGTCTTTGTCTTTGCACAGCGTTCCTCCCAACAACTAAGTCCTATTTACTTAGAAGTCCAAATAGATAGCGTTAGTAAAATACTGTGCTGTAGCTCTGAACGTGCTCCATCCAGAGCAGTCATAGTGTTAGTGAGTGTAAATCGCATTCGTGTAATTAAACCCTGCACTGTCCAGTCCAGCTTGTTCTGCTTGTTCTGATATGATGCAGAAATGAAAGGAGGAAATAGTGCAGACGCCATATTTGGCTGTTTATTTTTTTATTTTTTTATTTTTTTAGGGGTTTCATGTCTTTGTTGGCTCTCTCTCAAGCTAGTCTAGTTTAAATCAAGTCTAGACTTGTTTTTCTTATATTAGCGTCCTTGTATAAATTGAGTTAGGAAGAATAATAAACTCCCCCGAAATCACTTATTCTGGAAAAAAGGGGAAAAATAAAAGAGTGGTTCATGAACGATTAGCCTGGCGCAGCTCCTTTCTGCAGTTTCTCACATTTGCTAAAATCCGACTTCAGTGTGTAGTAATAATAGTGGGAGTATGCTGCTTTATGACTTGAAGATGTACTCGGCTCCTTTCTGTGGTTTGGGAGTTTGGGTGTTTGCGCTGCGGTGAGCCACCAGCCATTTCACTTCTGCTGGCCACACACGCACACACACACACATACACACAGATTTTATACCCTTACTGTCGTGGCCATCGCCTGCCCACTGACTCAAGAGAGAACGGTGGGAAACATCTTGAATATTTTATGAAGCTCGGGAACCCCACCTCTGTCTTCCCCACCCAGCAAGCCACGGCTGCTGTGTCCAGCAGCGCGCGCACACACCAGCAGAAAACAGAAATAATGTTTTAAATGCAATCATTGTCAGGCCCAAACAATGTCATTTATCAAGGGAGCATTTGGGACTGTATAATAAGTTTCACATTATTAATACAATTTTTCATCCTCTGTCAAGCCTATCTGATTTATGGCACGCATGTGATCTAAGGTGATCATTGAATTACAATTCCAGTAATAAGAGGGAGAATGGACCTGGTCTTTTACTTCTGCCCACTGGAGCACAACCCCCACCCCTCTACCCCCGTTACACACACACACACACACACACACACACACACACACACACACACACACACACACAATCCTAGATAAACACCCTCCAGTTGCAACATACTGCAATTATGCACAACATGCAACGCGGTCACATCAGTCGTATTTGTGTGTAACTTTCACGTTTCGTGGCACGGGGCAAATTTGCTAAATATTTGAGAGTTAAGCAAATATCCCTGCTTCCTAATTTCAGTAAGGAATAGGTGGGAAGACGGGGAAGAGAAAACCAAAAAATGAATGAACCTATGCCTGTTAATTAGATAAGGGACAAAGCTCGTTATTCTAAAATTATATTGGGGCTGGAGAGTAAATATGAGCGGCACGTTAAGGGCTCAGTAATGGGACGGGGATGCGAGTCGTTACAAGGCGGAATGATTTACAGCTAGATGCTCTTTGATGTATAGACTGTACCTTTTATTAAGTGGCTGTCGTTACGGTCACTGGCTCAGTCATTTCCCTTTGTGTCTAATCAAAATCCATATCCAGACACTCCGCCATCCTGGCCGCTCCAGATGGGAAAGAAAAAAGTAGTACGGAATATCAGCGTTCCTTCCCCACAGCCAACTCCTCTCCTGCTTCCTCCGCCTGAGCTTTTGCATTCAGCAAATTTGAGCCGAGATTCTTATGATCTGGATAATGCAATCGAACAAGCAACAACAGCAAATAAACAAATGGAAATGTGAAATTCTTTTGAGGTAATTAAATAATAAAGACAGACTCCTATCATAACGTTTTGGATCCAGTTTGAACAAGTATTTGCGCTATTAGCAGTCTTGCTCGGGCTTTATCAGATTAGCTGGTTGTCGAGGGCCCGCTGATCGGCGTCATACATCATCCTGTTTGATTTCTGTTTAGAGCAAATTTGGGGAAGCTGCTAATTGGATTGTGGGAGTCTAGCCCCGGTTAAAGATGGTAAACAGTGGAGCAGGCTTGTCCCCCCAACTCTCAGCCCCACAGGCTTCCAAAACGCCAGCCCTCCTCAGGATCGCCACAATTTATGACACATTTTCCCCGTATTCTTAAAAGATAATTAGGTTTATCACCCATTTCTTTCCCCTCGCAGCCCCTCCCTCTGCTTCCCTTTTGTGTACCTGAGAGAACACAATCGCAGCATAAAAACATAAATATTTCTGCAGCACAGCAGCGCTGGCAGGTGAGCCTAATGAAATTCTAGGAGTGTAATTTGATTTACGAGGTGCTAATGCGGCCTGATATTAGAGAGAAAAAGCTCTGATATGGCTGCCTTGTGCTGTATTTAAGGCCTATCAGAAGCCTGATAAAGAGTATCCTGTCCTCAGCACAGCGGCTGAGTTATTGTCGCAGATATTCATATTGATAGTAATTCTTCCCGACGCAATTTAGTGCCGGCAATATATAAATATGGAGATAATAGTTAATTTTGGTGGCTGCTCAGATTGCAACGCTTTAAATTCAGGACTCGCCAAAAAAAAAGAAAAAACAACTTTGAGCTGCGAAGCATCTGGACGCTTTTTAAAGTGCCGTTTAAAGGATGGGTGGCGGTGCTGGGAAGGGGCCTTTGACCGAACCGCGTCACACAAATCAAACTTTCAGTACTTTTCAGCGGCTGCTAATTTCAGCAGGAAGCTTTTCGGAGCGCTTGATTTGCAGTTCTTTTGCTTGAAACATTGTGATTAATAGTCTGGAAAAAAAAAACCCTATTAAGCTTTTAAGTTAACTGCATCTGGAAGCAAGATGTCAGGCCAGTGTGTGCGTACACATGCGGGTGGGGGGGCATTTTTGTTCATTTTATTAAGCTTTGTGTTGTTGCATTCTTTTACCCAAAAACAAAATAAATTGTAATTTAAGTTTGTGCGCATGCTCGCGTTTACCCTTTGTGCGTTTTAAAAGTGTGTTTGTGGCTACTGAGCTATGGCTCATAATAAAAATAGGCAACAACACGGCCACCACAGAGGGACCTGGCCTTTGCGCCTCCGCTTGCTTCCCTCTCCCCTCCATGCCACCTCGTTGTAGTCATGGCCTCTCCCCATCCCCTAAGTTATGGTCTGAATAACATCGCAACAATATTAAGATAACATTTCCTGATTGTTTGTCAGGCAGCAGGCTCCTTCACCCCGCTTTCATCACGTCCACCGTGTTCATTAAATTGACAATTTGTATTTGCCCTACAGCGGGATAAACAGGAGCTTATCTGATGGGCCTGGTCTTTTATTATTTATTTCATTATCTTTTTTTTTTTCGTCTTTGCCTTCTCCTCCTCCTCTTTCTCTCGGGATTGAAGGTAAACATAAATCAGCAGCTGCATCTCTGTTGTGTGCCGTTGTTTATATTGCAGTCATATGCAGCGGCACTCCTCTCCGAGGAGATTCATCTACAATGCTCTGCAGACACATGTGGCCTCTTCATGGAGGTTTTAGCTGTTGTTTTGTGTGACATGCTGGCTTTACACTCCTGCTGGTCTCAGTGTGATATAACTCAGTAGCTGTTTCACTTTAAAATGCCCTTCTGCGCAGACCTACTCCTAAGAGAGTCTCCTCTTCTTCTTTTTCTTTATTTCTTTCTTCTTCTTTTTTTTCTCACTGCAGTGTTTGTCCTTTTTGTTTCATGCAGCAGGCCAGGGATGGATGCCTTTGTTCATTTGTAGGTTAAACTAGCACCATCTAGGAAGCTGATTTGAGTACCCACAGACCACATTGACTACAGCGCATTCTCTGAAGCGTTTCTCCTAAGCGCTGTGAGCGATGATGTTGCCCCGCTCAATATCTTAGCCCGGGAACAAGCCTGTCGTCAGTCAACATAGTGCGCGCAAACGAAAAATAACGAAGCCGGCGCCCTTACTTAGGAAACAGTTGTCCCAGGAATTTAATCTTTTAGCCATTTTTTACCCAACACCCCTCTCTAATCAGGTTTCAATTGACTGCCATTGAAGGAATAGCTTCTCCTCAGACACATATATAGGTCCGAACCCAGTCAGACACCATTTAAGGCTTACTCAGTCTTCCTCCCAATATCTTGGAGAGCTCAAGGCCAAATGATTTAATCTTCATTCAGCTAATTTAGTCTGGATTTAAGCTGCCGGGTTGTCGAAGTGCAGAGTGATGGAGTCTGAAAACAGGATGAGAGAGAAAAGGGATGGGGGGAAGAGGAAAAAACGGAAGGATGGAGGGAGGGAAAAGAGCAAGCGAGATAAAGTTAGAGCGATGGAGGGAGAAAGAGAGAGGCAATGGAGGAGGAGGAGGAGGAGGTGGGGGCTGAAGATGATGATCCATCCTGACCCTAGTGAATGCTGTCATGTTCCTCCCTCCAGGTAATCTCTCTCACTCACTCGCTATTTTGCATGTGAAAATGCTCTCCTGACAGTTGCATATCAGATAAATTTTCTCTCTTTTTTTCCCTCCCCCCCTCTTTCCCTTCGCCAAATAAACAACAGTCTTCACTTTGAAGTTGTCTGTTTGTGTCAGTTTGGCTTGAGGCGAGAGTCGGCCTCTCTCCCTCTTTCTGTCTTTGTGTTACAGTGTGAGAGCATCGACAGATTATTTCCTCTTACAGCGACCGGCCAACACAGCACGGAAACCAGGCAGAGAAATTTTAGCCATCCAAAAAAACAAAAAACAGCCAACATAATTAGTACAGTTGATTTAAAAAATAAATAGATAAGTTTGATGGGCACTTGTAGTCAGGAGGAGCAGAGGTGACACTGCCACTCTTACCTCTGACATCAGAGAATGTCTGTTTCTTGGTTAGAGAATTATTTTTTGCATCTTTTAGTCTTAATCATACTAAAATCGTGCTCTTTTTTAACACTCTGTCATTCAGTGTACATCAACAGCACATGATTACTGTTTATACTAACACATCCTCTGTGAGGACCCCTAAACATGGCACCACCTCACCACTAGGGGGTGATAGTGAGTATATGGTAATGAGTCAGGTCCTCCTTTCTGGGCCTGTTAAGAGGTATAGAGGCTCCTCCTGAGGGATTTCTGTCTCAATTAAGGCCAGTGTGGCCTGTGATGTTCTGACAGTAGCTCTATATGGCTGAACTGACAGCAGGATCACATTACAGTATAGATATGGTAATCAGTGACAGTATAGACACAGTAGCATGCAGTTTGCTGAATGAGGAGGGAGGAGAGTCACCTGCATCTCTGAATAAATCCACACATGGTGTCAATCATGTCGTGTTGGTTTGTGATCAGAAGGGAAAAAGGAAGAGAGCAGGAAAAACATGAGGAGGAGATGGAGACACGCAAGAGGCTGAAAGGCAGTGATATAACGAGTAGAAGTAGAAGTTGCTTCAGATTACAGATGGGATTTTTGCCTTCTGTGGCCTTAGCTAATCAGTGCTTGACAGTAATATGAAAATAAAACATGCAAAACAAGAAGGGAAAAAATTAACTAATGGGTTTCTCTGTCTCTGTCTCTTTTTATATTTGAATGTATTTTCACAGTTAAAACAGTCATCTGTTGGCTTTATCCTTTTCTGTATGTGGTCATTTAAAACCAAGAAGACCAAACATATAGAGTGCCAAATTGTTTTTCAGATTCAAGAATACTTGTTATCTACTAACAAACCTTTTTTTTTAAATGCTGGAAATTGTAATGCAGTTTTTAGACATGATTTTGGCTTCCCATAATTGAGTGCAATTGAAAGATATTGAGAATGCATGCTCAGCCAACAGAAAGCAAAGCAAAAAGAAAATCCAAATCAAACACCCCCTAAATCAGCTCCCGATCCCGTGCCTGCATGTGCCAATCACAGCTGCTCCCTCCACGTTTCCTAGATGTAGTCTGGATGAGTAACGCCACGCTAAACGACAGATATACAACAAATAACATACCAGAACAGAAAGAAGAGATTGTACCAAGAAGTGGATCAGCATCTTTTTTTATTTTTCGGGGGGAAATACTTGAGATCTGTGAAGCGGTGCTAAGAACAAAGCATAAGCCAATAAATCCAAGTCATTTAACCTCTCGAAAACACACCTCGTTGTGAACGTCATATGTAAAAATGAAAGCTGTACCCTATTCATCTATGTAGATATAGATATAGATATTTAATTCTCTTCCAAGTGATTAAGTGAATAATCATTAATTTAGTGTAAGTGAATAAAGAGGACCAAGCCTATTTTGATCCAAAGATGACTTTAATACATATTTGCCACTAAGATTAGAACT
Source organism: Diplotaxodon limnothrissa (assembly GCF_057381915.1). Classification (NCBI taxonomy): domain Eukaryota; kingdom Metazoa; phylum Chordata; class Actinopteri; order Cichliformes; family Cichlidae; genus Diplotaxodon; species Diplotaxodon limnothrissa. The sequence goes on along the minus strand of NC_140606.1, from coordinate 13,433,707 downwards.
GAACAAATATAATCTATACATTAATATACCTGATGAGTAGTTAACATAGATTGGAAACACAAGTGGCACAATCACAAACAAACCTTTACATGAGCTCAGATAGATGGATGGATTATATGGTAAATGGCCTGTATTTATATAGCGCTTTACTAGTCCCTAAGGACCCCAAAGCGCTTTACATATCCAGTCATCCACCCATTCACACACTGGTGATGGCAAGCTACATTGTAGCCACAGCCACCCTGGGGCGCACTGACAGAGGCGAGGCTGCCGGACACTGGCGCCACCGGGCCCTCTGACCACCACCAGTAGGCAACGGGTGAAGTGTCTTGCCCAAGGACACAACGACCGAGACTGTCCAAGCCGAGGCTCGAACCGGCAACCTTCCGATTACAAGGCGAACTCCCAACTCTTGAGCCACGATTGCCCTACTTGTGCACATACGCTGACAAAAATGATAATTCCTTCTGGCCTCGGAGTTGCGTGTTGTGCTTCTATGTGTTTTTGTTTACATAAGAATGTCAGCTGAATTCTTGACAAAATAAATGGTAAAATTATGAGCCTGAGCTAAGAGGAAAACAAATATGCTGCGACATGTTTTTGTCATTTCTCGTCAGGCTGGTTTTGTCCACTTGTTTGCTTTGTATTGAGATTTTTTTGCATGTGCTCCTCTGCACACAAGGACACACTAGTGAACTAGTGAACCAGCTAAGTACTGGAAGATTCCAGTCCAAATGGATTTTTGGAGTTCACAGCTTGAGTGTGGGACAGTTTTGGATTTTAGTTGAAGTAGCGCGAAAAGACCATGAAGGTGAACTTTATTTGAAAGTGTTAGCAGTTCCAGTGCAACTACTTTTGTCTGCTCCTTTGTCATGAGGGGTCGTAACAGCAGGTAGCTCAGTGTATTTGATTTTATGTCAAATACAAGGAGGATCTATGTGTAAAACTCTGTCTAACCCCGATTTTTGGTAGCAGAAGCAGAATCTAATTAATTTAATTTTTATTTTTATTTTACTTTATTGTAATTATTTGTGAGACAGTATTCTGCAAAAAATGTCATCACTGTGCCCGTCCTACATTTAGGTTATTTTCTTTCATTTCTGACTTATACGATATTACATTGTTAGAGTGGTCAGTGTATATGTGCGTTATCCTCATGAGTCAAGGGCACTGAGAGCGCATATCCTTAATGCAGTCGCTTTAGGTGTACAGTTCTGGCTGTCATCAGAGAAGCTCCACCCACCTGTTCAAACCTTCCATTTGCAAAAGGTAGCCAATCAGAAGAAAGTAGCCTTAAAGCAAGAGCAGCAAAAATAATTTATGTTGCGTAGTTGATGAACTGAGGTCTGGTATGAGAGAAAAAAGGATTATTTTGAACCATTAATCACATAAAGCTGCTCTTTCAAAGTACAAGAATAAAAAAAAATGGAGTAGGAAGTGAGCATGAAGGGTCCCCGTTAAGGAGTGATAAACGTGGAGGTTTGAAAGCAAAACAGGTCATTTCCTGAAGCCACACAATCCCTGCCCAATAAGTCCTTCTTAAAATAGTTTGAGAACTCTGTTGGGTTTTGTTGACACTGAATTGGCACATATTTGTTTAGTTTCTTTCCTCTCCTATAAAAAGTTTCCAAATATTTTTCATTTCCAAACCTCCATCTTTGCCTTTCTTCTTTCTCCCCATATTCGCCTTCCCTGCTCTTTCGCACGCATGCATACACAAACCCATTCACCAAACCGCTTCTCTGTCTCTCTCTCTCTTCCCTTCACCGTGGTTCTTTTGCATGGTGCCTAGCTGTTTAGAGGCAGTATGCATATGTATGGGCGAGACGGTGGATCGTGACGGGATCTGACATGCGGGGACAAGATCAAAGCGCTCCATCTGATCCCATAAAAACAGACGCAAACCCTCCTCTCATCCTTACAAACCCCCCACTGATAGTCAACTCTGCCAGCACTGACTCCTCCATCTTCTCTCCTCTCCTCTTCCTTTTCTCTCTTTTTACCTCCATCCCAGCATGCCTCGTTCCCACGTAAAGGCCTGCCTGCCTGCCTGACTTTGCGATTACGCCCTGTGATAAACAATGGCCCGTTTAGCTCATAAAGCAGGAGTGTTGTGCATAATGCTTACAATAAAAGATAGCATCTCTTCACTCATCTTATTTACCTCTCCCGTGGTGGCACAGGCGACGAGCTGTTCTATAAATACCGCAGAGAGGAAGGAAAGGGAAGGAAATGCAGATGCAGACATCCATCTGTTGATCAAATAAAATGCCTGCCAAGTCCGTTGATGAGAACAAGAGGAAAATGGAACTATTTATAAATGCACTTGCACTTACAGCCAGGTGATGAAGGTGCCATTTTAAATCTCCTCCATCCTGTCTGGTAACGTGAGGTTAGTCTGAACCGGTGCAGGTTGACACCCATATCACATTTTGACTCATCTTTATGGAACATATAGATTGATGCGGAAGCCAGGACCCCCCCCCAACACCATTCCCTTCTCTCCTCTCCTCCACCACCCCAGCTTTAATTCCCTCCTTTCTCCTTTTTCCCTGCCTCCTTTTCTTTCTCCTTTGCCCCCCACCACCACCACCAACAACCCCCTTTCCAGTAAGGAAGATGTATGAGTTTGAATTATTGATTCAGACACATGCTACATGCTGCTCGGAGTCATTATTTGTTCAGGTGAGTGTCATGCTGCTCGCTATGAAACAGATACCACGGGGATTAAGCGACACAATCAGGACTTAAAGACAGCCGCCCTCCCTAAAATAACATGGCCCTCGCTGCAAGACGAATGCTCCCCAAAACCCGACTTCATTTGTTTATGACTCGCACATTAGTCATTCTGCAGCTAAATTATAGCGCGGGGGTAAAGATTAATTCAAGCGCGCGCTTTTTCTATTGTTTTTTTTCCCCCTTAGTTCTTTGTGTTTTATTCGTGAAGCTTAATAACACAGCAGATGACTATAGGTGCAAACATCCTACACACTGAATTAAAAAAAATAAATATATATTTTTAAAAAGACAGAGAGCGAACATGCAGCTTTTGTCGGTCGTAGGCGTGGGTGCGAAAATAGACAGATGTCCAGAGCGAAGACAGAATGACATGCATATTCACAGTTTTGCCCTGATTCGCATAACGGGGGCTTTTATAACAAAATACCTCAACAAACGCTACATCGTGCTTTACATTCATTGGATTGATACTGATAATCTAAAGCTAGGTGAGAGCGCTGATGTTGATGATGTGAGCGGTTAGTTAAAAACAAAGCAAAACAAAAAAAGACGATTAGTTTGGGTGGAGGGAAGCTCTAATACAAGGGCCTCGAGAGAATGAAGCGGGAGGTAAAATGTTGCTAACTGTTCATTTAGCCCTGGCTAAGTGGTCACGGACACTGGACAGGTGAACTCTATTCTCCCCACTGGCCCTGCAGGGTGTGTGTGTGTGTGTGTGTATGTGTGTGTGGACTGTAACAGAATTTCTCTAGTCCTTTGGGCCCTGGTGCAAAGCAGAGAATAAATGGTGGAGGTGGCAGGCCAGGACAGAAAAATCAATGCCTGCTTATACAGACATGACACACCAGCAGCCAGCTGCATTCTGTGTGCGTTGAGTGTGTGTGTGTGCACGAGTGTGGGCGTAGATGTACAGCGTACAATCATATGGCCCTCTGGTCCGTGGTTGTGAGTGCAACTACCCAGCAACCTCCATTTCCTCTCTCACAGGGTGGATTTTTCTAGCGTTTTGCGTCAGCTTCGGGATCAGTAAATAACCCTTTGTTTCTCCCCCTCACCCCCTCCTTCTCCTCCTCTTCGTTCCTACCTGCTCCATCTTATTCTCTTGCAGGAAGTTTGAATGTGAGTTGTGCGAGCGCTCCTTCAGCGAAAAATGGGCCCTCAACAACCACATGAAACTGCACAGTGGAGAGAAACCATATAAGTGTGCCTGGCCATCCTGCCACTACGCCTTCCTCAACCTGTCAGCCATGAAGGACCACTACAGGACGCACACGGGTGAGACAGAGTTAGCAACCTCCACTGTGAACCATTACTGCTGCTGCTCCTCCATAAACACACTGACTGACACACTCTGAAGTGCAAAATTCATGGGATTAGCTTTTTTTTTTATATGTATATACAGGCAATCAGTGCTTTTATGAGTCTGGGACAAAGGGTTATTTATCAAGAAAGGCTATGGTTGGATCAGACAAAATGTACTTTTTCATTCCTCTATAGCTGCTATCTGCTATTCAACAAAATGAAGTTTATGTGAACTGTGAAATTCTCACATTAATTATGAATCTTCACAGCTTTGTTTGGAATAAATATATGCAAGTTTTTGGCCGGTAATAGCCTCAGCTTGTCCATCTGTACTGATTTTTAACATCCAGGGAAAGTCGAGAACTAGTTCTTGGCGCTCTTGCAGACACTTGCTAGATGGTTAAACACACCTTCTGAACCCGATAGGACTGTCACTGTTATATGATATTGTATCGGCCAATTAATAGCCAAAGGGACGAGCAAAACAGCACGGGGATGTTTGAATTTTTGTGTTTGTTTTGTTTTGTGCCATCCTCCAGACTTGGATGCTCGAATGTTGTGGAAATTAAGGTAGTGTGTAGTTCTCAAATCCAACTGGTTGTCATGTGTATTTCCCCAAAAATCCATCTGGTCGCCAAGTGTGTCTTCCTCAAATCCAGCTGGTCAATGAGTGTGTGTTCATCAAGTCCATCTGATCGTCGAGAGTATTTTTGTTTTTTTTCCCTTGCTTTACACCAATCCTGTGTGTATGGGTTTTTTTCAGTGATGCAAAATGGACTACATTTATGTAGCACTTTTCTTGTCTTATTGACCGCTGAAAGCTCTTTACACCACAGGCTTTTTTTCTTCGATAATTGGATCAAACCCTGACCTTCCGATTAGTGGAAAACCTGCTTTACTGCCTGAGCTGCAGCTGCCTCAGAAAAATAAAAAGCAGGAAAAACCCACTTATGATTCTCTGTCCTTTCATATAGGTATCCAACCTTTGATCCAAAAAGCGAAGCATTAGGAATTAGAAGGTTCCCATTTCTTTAAAAATCTGTTATTTATCGACAGCTTTTGGATACAACACTGATTCAACTGGCAATTCAGAAGATCTTTTCTAACCTCACCTGGAAACTACTTTTTATAACTAACCAATAACCAATCAATAATCAGTAATTTAGCTGCTTTCTTATTCCACTACAAAGTGAATCGCTTGATTAGAAGCGATGAAACCAGCCAGTGAGTCTTTGCACTGAGATGAATGATTACTTTAATTGTGCATTTCCCCTCTGATTCCATCCTTCCATTTCATTTCTGTACATACAGTAAAGAATACTTTAGGACTGCTTTGAATTGTGTGGTTTTCTTCTTTAACTTGCTAAAAACTTTGGATGGACAGATGGTGCAGTGGGAGGATATTGTCTTGAATAAGAGCCCCTCGATAGGAGCCCAAGTCAGTTTCTTTGAAAGTGTCTTTATGCCGCAGCCCAGCAGTTTCCCCTCGGCCTCAGTAATGTCCCACACATGGCTCCTTGATGCCCTTTTAAGTCAATGACAGAAGCAGCAGCAGCCAGTGGCCTGACAGCCTGACTGAGTGCTTGCAGGAGAGCCCTCCATCCGTCACGGGTGCCTGCTGTGTGCGCGGGTTTCTATGTGTGTCAGTGCGAGGCTTGCTGAATGTTATTTTAAATGTGTTTTAACAGTGATGTAACGTCAAGGCGCCTCTGACATAATTAGATGTTTTATTTTCATTTGTTTCCAGCTCTCATCATTCCCCATCAAGTGGCTGGCGTCACGCTGTCACTTAGCTGTCATTTGAAGAGGTGTGGGATGGTATGCTGTGGTGTGTGTGTGTGTGTTTGTGTGAATTTGGTAGGGGGAAACACAGACTTGAGAGTGAGTTGAGCGATTGAGGGGGGGTGATTGAATATAGGAACTTGAAAGATCACGGGTGACCAAAAAAGAAATATAAAAGTAGGAGAATTAAGATTGAACCTGAAACAACCTCATTTTAGTCAGCAGCAAGACCTGACTTGATTAGCGACGCCCCAAAAAAAGCTAACACAATTTGCTCTGCTGTGACCTCCGACACTCCTTTGCCAGTTATAATTGGTGCTGGGTTAGGGCGGCTAGCTACAGCTTTACAGTCATTGCAATCACATTCCAGCAGCCAACCTGACACACTGAAATATTATCTGCATATGTGTGATCTGTTTAAAAGTTATAAATCGTCTCCTTCACAGGGCTAAGATGCAATACTAATAAAATAAGTAGGAGATTTAAAAGTTGAACTAATCTGCCCAGGGAACAGAGCAGTCAGTAATGGAGGGCGTGCGAGTTAGAGTACATGCATCTGGGTTATGTAGAGGCTCGCAGGACGATGACTAACTGCTGTGTTTGCACTGGAGCAGAGTGTAATGATACGTAGCTCATTAGTTGTAAAAGTGTAAAATTAAACGTCACAACGCGAGGAAAGAGAAACCAAAGCATCCCTACATCGAGAACGTCATCACAGTTACAAGTTCTGATTGACTAGGTTTATGTCAGGTGTGTTTGATTGGTTTATAACACTTAAAATAAGATTCCTAATTGCTCAAAACAGCAGTTAGAGCATCAAATTGGAACACTATGGGCAGGATGGGCATAGGCTGAGGAATCAAACGGCATGCAAAGACAAAAACATGTATATTCTTGAGTAATGCTGAAACCTTCCTCTGAAAAGATATAATTTGGCATAGCAGGACAAGTTTAGGATTAGCAATAGCATGTTTTCTTAAACACTGACCAGGACCAGAGAATTACCACTCTCCGAACTTCAGGGAACTCTTTTGAAAATGGATTTTCAATAATTCAGCACACCAAGAGTCACTCTGCGGCAGTCCTCATTTAGATATTACTCATTAAAGCAGCAGTAGTGACTACCTGTTGATAGTTATCTCTAATCAGTGTAAACAGTTACTATTTTTTACTGGATGTGAGACAGTTAGTGTTGTATATTTCCTTATTACACTTATAATACAAGAAACCAAAATTAGGTGACGGTACTTCTTTATTTGCTAGCTAGCTCCAACTGTTGAAATGTGCTAGCAACAGTTGTCACTTGTTGTTTCTTGGTTTGAAATGAGAATCCTGCTTTTATTTAACTTATTTTGGACTTCAATATTGCTTTGTGGTGATTTTTTTAACCACTTTTTTCAGAAGCTACAAAATATTTTATGCCCTATTTTATGAGTGTTAGCATTTCATGTGCCAATATAATGTTCAGTGGTACATAAAGGTACAATAGAGTGACATAAGATGAACAGCAGAGCATCTGTGACCGATCAAGTTTTCAGTTTAACATTTGATACATGGGGGAAAAAGTTGTTTCTTTGCATATCTTAAACTATAATAATATAGCATAGTTTATTAGTAGATGTATATTTCATTTTAACAATTGAAATCTGCTCGACATTTAGTAACTAAAGCTTAATTTCAGAGGTGGACACCCAATGACCACCTTTAGACACACCCCTGCATTCTGGAGGTATTAGGGACAGAGAGGGGGATGAGTTCTCTCAGCCTACAGCAAAGTTTACACTAAATATGACAAATTTTAACCCCAGAAAAACTTTTTCTCACACTCAGCCTGCGTTTACTGCCTTTGCCCACTGTGTCTGTCTCAGAGAGAAGTGGCTGGAGTTTCAACATAAACTTCATTGGTCGTCTCAGAGTCAGTCTAAATCTTACAATACTTGTTTTTCAGACACATGCTTCAAAATAGAAACATTCACACTCACCAGCTCTGCACCACCAGCTTCACCTTTCCTACTGTTTTCCCAACAGCTTCAGTAACCTCATATCCTTGATTTAATGTGAAAACATTCTACTGACTACAAGAAATAAATACTTATTAATGAGGGTTTGCTTTAACTACTTGCAAACTTGTAACTGTGATTGGCATGAAAGTCATCAATGGTTCTAATGAGTCAGTTGATGGGTACTTAACTCGCCTACGATATTTTTTTCCTTTTGTTCTTCTTACTCTTCCTTTCCCTCCTGTACATCATTTATCTGACTGCTTTCTTTTCTAAGATATCAGCCGTTAACATTTGCTTGATAGATAATAGTCATCCCATGGATACGAGAAAAGGGAAAGACTTGTTACTCATGGCCACTGATAATTGGTCATGAAAATGTGCATATTAATGATCCTGAAACTGACTTCATGGACCATTGTTAGTCAGTGGTGCTAATTTTGGCCGTTATTCAAATATATTGTTTATAAGGTTGGGGAAACCTGCAGTCAGGTGAGGTTTCTCCCACTGAAAACGCAACGTCTAGATGACCAAAATCAAGTTAGTGGGATCCCATGGATAGAGTTGCTGATTGTGACATGCTGAGCCCCGCTCCCTAAAAGGACAGCTTAAAAAAAGTTAAAATCTCTGCGCTCCTTCTCCTGCCTCTAATGCCGCTGTTGCTCTCTGATTTGTGTGTTTTTTATGTTAATCATTCTCTGCTCACAGACCAGTCCGAGGGAGGGGGGTAGAGGGCGTGGATGGGGGATCTAGTGGTCGACAGCCGCCAGGGTCATTTGTAACGGCTGATGAATGAGCGGCTCAAAAAAATAAATAAGTGGACTGAATCCGACCCACCCAGTTTTTCCCAGGCTCTTGGGCATTGTGGTGGTGGTGGTGGAGTGCATAGAGGAGGTCTGGACACAGCGACAGGGCCACAATTGATTTCCTCATTGCTTCAGTTTGTCGCTTAATCTGGCGATATGCTGATAAATCTTCACACTTTGTCAATTAATTTCCCTGAAAAATGAGACCCAAAATGGCGAGCACATCAATACAACAGCGGATTCCGTGTCAAAAATTAAGCGGTAAAATTAATTGCCCTCCCATCCGCTCCTGCTAAAACATAACTAATGAGGGAGGCAATTATAGCTGCATGCAGACTCCTCCGGGGTTATTTAAAACGCACACAGGCGCACACATATATATGTATCCGCACACACATGCAAAGAAGGGTTGTATATTTTGACTTCAAAGTTCTTTTATTGTCTCGCAATAAGGCGTATTTAATTCCAGTAAAGGGCGGAGAGTTGAGGTGTACCATGGGAACAAAGGAGACGAAGTGATAGCTATTTTCAAATAGCCCCCAAAAAAGTTTAAGGGCTCTGAGTGCAAATGTATTAGCGGGAGCTGTGTTTTTAGGACATTTTAGTGTGTGGATTTTGCGCACACTCAGTTGCATAGCTGTTCGTGATCTGTGACTTGAATTGCATTTGTTTGCAGCTTTGTATATCTGGCCTTCAGGACTGATGTATGAGGTCAGGGTTCACAGTCTCAAATGAATTCAGGCTAGATCCAAAGTTTAAATTGGATACAGATATGTTTTTAAGGTGAATTTTTTTTTGAAGTTATAAGAGTCATTAGTGTACCTATTAAAGGCAAAGGTTAACCCGAGTCATGCATGCTTGCAGTCAATTCAAGGTTACAAGGTGACTGAAAGGTCTATGTTGCTTTTAGCAGTCAGATGTACAATGTTGATAGCAACCTGTCACTTTTTTTTTTTTTTTAACTACCCCACCTCACCATCCCCACCCTGGTCCTGGGAGTGCTCCACCCCGCAGAACAACAGATGAAAAGCGCACATGTAATTTATCGCCAACGTTTCCTCCTCAAGAATAATTGTGGCGACCGCGGCTGGGCGTAGGGATCGATGGCTATAGATTTTTCTGTGGTGGGGTCTTGTAGCGTTGGGTGTAATGAGAGATGGAGAGGGCGGAGGAGGGGACCCGCGCTGTTATTCTGATGGGGAGAAACGGTCTGATCGAGATGCTTAGTAACTCATGTAGAGTTTAAAGACACGTGGAATATAGGTGTTATTTATTTATTGATTCATTATAGTCAAAGGCCTTGAAAACCCAGGTTTTCTGCAATCAGTAGGATGCTAGATGGGGAAGAAAAAACCTTGTTTCACAATTACAGCTGTGGTTATGTTTCAAGAGTTCTGTGTGGCTCCTGTTTGTGGTGCTTGATACAGAATTTTTGTTGATTTTGTTTTTTTTGCATCAAAGCACACTGCACAGTCCAAGTGAAGGTTAATGCCTTCTTTTTTGACTCTGAAACTCATGCTAAAGCTACCAAAGCAAAGTAGTCTTGTTGCGTACGGTGTTTAATCATGATGAATCCATGTTATAGAGCACCACGATACTTTGATTCAGCTTGTCCTGCAAGCTTGCTCTGCAGATCTTATCGTTCTATAATGCGTTTGTAAATTCGAGGAATCTTTTCACCTGATACAAAGAGTTTTCTTTTTTGTGTAGCTACATTAAAAAAAAGCAGACTGGACATTCATTTATATGAAAACATTGCTCCTTTAAAGGCCATCCACACAGGGACTGAAAAGTGAACCTGTATGAATTGGTGAACAAATGCACCTTTTTAAGGCTGTTTTTCTCCCCTCTTAAGTGGCACTGCATTAAAACTCTTCTCACAGTCGAGTGGCTTTAAATGGGTATAATAGAGGAAACTTGAGGCTGCTTTGTCTCTGCGGATTCAGTGAAAGCTGCTATCTGTGCAGGAGAGGAGCAGAGCACTACTGAGGCCCAGCTGGAAGAGTCACCCAAATGTGTTATCAGTATGTGGCGAGAGCTGGAGTTCAACATCAGCATTTAGCTGAATATTTAAGTGATGGAGAGCTCAGCTGCACGTACCGTGTGTGCTAAAATGGGCGACGCGGCGCCCACAGTGTTTTCATACATGTGCAGGTACACAACATGGACATATATCACACCGCATGCAGTTTGATTTGTGTGAGGATTTGCATACACATCTGTGTCCATTCTCTAGATGCGCGCATGCATTTCCCCGAGTGCATCTTATCACAAATGTTTCTGCCGTGTGTGTGTGCAGGAGTGTGTGACTGGCTGTGTGCAATGGCAGTCACAGAGAAAGAGAGAGAGAGGTAGACAGAGGGAGTGTGAGAGAGAAAAGACCGTCATGCTGTTAATGACAGAGCCAGATGCAGAGAAGAGAAGAGGAGTGTAAAAAAGCTCTCTGTGCTCCCCATCTGGAAGGCATCGCCCCCAAATGAAGTTGTACAAAACCATCCCATTGATAATAAAGCTAATTTTTATGGCTCTGACAAGTATGTAATTATGTTCAGCGGTGCTTTTCAGATTTTATCACAGTCAATAAACCACACTGGCAATTTCCCGTCCCCCATTTGACATATTTACACGGATCCATCTGATTGGAGGAATTAGTTAGCTATGAGAGCTCTGATGGATATACACTAGTGATCTGTGACTTCTGCTTGGCTCATCTGTTAGCCAACTAGACCCTCTGCTCATCTGTTCAGTCTGTCTCTTCTTTTCTCGCCTTCTGCCTTTCTCCCACTTCACACATTTTCCCTGTCGAACCATTTTCTCTCCTCTTTGTCTTAACTCGAGCTCTCAGATTTTGCTCAGTGGCTCCTCGGCTACCATTTCCACCGAGAGTGGGATTGCTCATTCTTTCCCGCATCAAACTTTTCCACTCAGGGGATTTCATAAATCAAATTCAACAACCCTTCACTTAGTACCACCCTGTGATAATTGAGACTGCAAATTTACTGTTTAGCTAGATCGTTTTTTGAGTCGTGTTAATTCAGTATTAAAATTAAAAGCGATTAAAAGTATAATTAAAGGACAGATTAATTATGCTGATCTTGATTTGAGGCAGACAGAAGGAAAACACCTGAAACCTGGATCAGTTTCATCAACAGTGTAGATTAACATGCTCGAGTGAACGAAGCCAGCTGTAAAACCAGTTGTTTTTTTCATTCTAAGTGACTTCACATTCCTAGCATATCAAAATAAGTTTAAAAAAATGGGCATTCACTTAAAGAATGATACAGAACAGACTAAATACAGATCGTAAAGGTTTGATGTCCTTCTGCATTTTCAGAAACTAAAAATAAGCAGTTTTTGTTGCTTTATGTCATTTTTCAAAGACATCTTTAATTATTCCCCCCCCCCCCCCCCCCCCCCCCCCCACACACACACACACACACACACACACACACACACACACACACACACACACACACACACACACAGAATACTATAGGGTGTTTCAGGTGTACTCTCAGGTCCATAGCTACCAGCAGATGCCTGCTTTTACAGATTTAGATGAGCTTTTAAGTGCTTTTTTTGCTGTATACATGTTATGTTCACTTAAGGTGGTATGGTAAACCTTGGCTTTGTTCTGAACCTCTTTAATTGCTTCAGCTTCAAATTTTTAATTGACTGAAATTAATCTTTAAACCATTTTTTAATCTCTTGAATGTGATTTGCGTTTGAATGAGAGCATTTCTGCAAAAACAAAAGCAAATTAAGCAAAATATTTTTCCCTGCGTATAATTCTGGTTTCTCATCCACTCTGTTTTTCACAACCGCTGATATCCCTAAAGCACTATGTTTCTCTCTCACTCTCTATCTCTGCAGGAGAAAAGTCTTATTTATGTGACCTGTGTGGTTTTGCGGGAGGCACCAGACATGCCCTCACCAAACACAGACGCCAACACACAGGTAAGCACCGACTCACACACCCTGAACTCATGTTGGAAACTTGTCTTGTCGCACAAACTGATTCCCACGTGTTCATGCCTTCACCATGTCAGAAGGTGTTTGACACCGAGATCCGAGCAGCCGTGTAGTTTAGGCAACCGTTTGCCCTCCCTCGGTCGCACACATACACTCACACACAGGCGCATCAGTGTGACATGCTGCTGTCAGTGATAGGCATGTGTACCAGTGTGGCTGACTGAATCTGAGATTTTTAATTTCAGTTATCATTTCACCATGTCATTCTGTCGCTTAGGGAAATTGCATTTTTCAGATAGGCTGTCAATAACGAGTGTTTTTTTGGGGGGAAATTGAGATAGTGAAACAAATACTGTTCTTAGCCGTTGTCTGGCAGGCGTCCAAGGATCAAGAATCCTGTTATAAATATTCATTTAGGTTTTCATTATTCATTTTGTTTGCTCCTCAGTTTTGCTGCCATTTTTTCCCCCTAAAACCGCCAATTTCTGTCCTCCTCTGCCACGTTGACACGTGTCAATTCCACTGATTTAGCCACATGTCCAAATCTGTGGCGATACAGGTTCACATGAAGGGACTGTCCTCAGTTTGACAGGTGCAGATTTTTAACGACCAGTGCTAATATGAATATTTCTGTGTTTGAAGTCTCCTCAAGCAGCTTTGTTCAGGTGTTTTGTGTTTTTTTCCAATTGGAAATTGAATGGCTAATCTTATTCTCAATATATAAATGTCACTGAAGCAGTACTAAAGAAACAGCGGATATAACAAAGTTCCTTTAAATGTCACGACAAAAAAAAAAAAAATACACAACTGCCACAAATAAAATTAATTACAAGTAAAAAAACAAAAACCTGTTTTGTTTGTTTTTTATTCTTACACTCCAGACAAACATGATAACCCACATCATTAGAGATACCTGTCTTGTGTAGGTCCCACTGGTGCTGCCAGAACAGATATGACCAATCATAGCATGGACTGAACAAGTCCTCTGAGGGTATCAGGTACCAAGATGTTAGCAGCAGATCCTTTTACTCTTGTAGTTGTGAAGTGAGGTTGGTATCCTGCTAATAGGAGGGCTGTATGTTTGCATTGTTTAGGTAAGTGGAACAAGGTGACGTCCACTTAAATGAGGGGACCCAACGTTTCGTCCCACTTCTCCGTCAATTTGCCTTCTTAGCACAGTTCATGCAGGTTCTACCTCTTCCCTAGGTGAACAATAACCATCCAGGTGTCTCTGTTGTATAAATGTCTCATCAGACCAGGCCACCCTCATCCTTGTACCACATAGATACCCACTGTTTTCAGAGTTCTTTACAGGTTTTTGGCTGTGCAGCCCATATGCTATTTCTGTAGATTAATGGCCGTGCTTCAGTTACGGAAATTACAGTACAAACAGTAAAAAGCCTTATCTGGATTACCATCAAAATCTCACTCATTGTATTTTTTTGAAATCTATACATAAGTTTCCGGTCCTGTTGAGAGATGAACTGATTTGGTTGAAAACACAGCACTACAACCAACTGATACTTCCACTTCTTACAGAACACACATTTCAGCTGGATCTAAAATATGTGTTTAACTCTCACAGAAGAAGTTGAAATGTAAAGTATTTGTTTATACATAGTTTTACCATTAACCTTATATTGTATGCTTTTATACAAGTGACTTTTCTTTGAATCCCAGCCTTTATTGTTATTCAACTTTTACTTAAAAATATAAGAAAACTTTCTCCACTTACATCCTTAAATGGCTTTTCTTCAGCAGACGCAAACCCTGTCAGAGCTTTTCCCTTATATGTTTAACTGATTTAAAATTACAGCTTTCATACAACAGTTGACAAAACCGTGTGTTTAGTCTTTGTATAGTCGAGTTTAACACAGCGCCTCATTTTATATTTACTTATTAATTAAAGTTTTTTTGCAGCACCAGAGGGACCTACACCCATTGTCAGATAAATCCTGCTACCTGCTATCTCTCAATGTATGCATGTTTGTTTTAGCTCACATTAGTGGGTCACTACGGTCTCATCACTGCTGTCTTGTCTGTGTCTCTTATCTTTTCAATCCCTCCGCCCACAGGAGAGAGGCCCTTCAAATGTAAGCTCTGCAACTTCGCCTCCACCACGCAGTCCCACCTATCACGGCACAAACGTGTTCACACCGGGGAGAAACCGTACCGCTGCCCCTGGTGCGACTACAGGTACCGCCTCATTGACCTCCACACGGTTGGTGGCGCTGATGGCTGCCACCGTGGCACTGATGATCAGAGGGTTGATAGGTGGGGATAGGATGGGGATGTGGGGGGTGGGTTTGTAAGAGTGTGGTGTGTGTGTTGGTGAGATAGCAGGTGGCATTGTGGGGTAGTTTGGTGGGTTGGTGGAGAGGGTGGGGTGTTAATGCTAGAGGCTTTGAGTGTGTGTGTGTGTGTGGCGGGTGGGTGGGAGACGTTGAGGGCAGACAGGTCTAATCTCCACAGCACGGCTCCATCTCATCACTCTGCCATCATCAACAGGCCCAGCCAGATTTCCCCAACACACACACACACTCTTACTCTCCCTCACACACACACACACACACACACACACACACACACACACACACACACACACACAATGTCACTGTCACTGGCAGGTCCCTGTCATTAAAACACCATCATACCGCATCAGTAATTACACAGGAAATTGTCGGTGAAATTGAAAAAGTTTTGGCTGGCGTTGCACATCTCCATCTCTCTCCATCTTTCTCTGTCTCTCTCTCCTCTCCTCCCCCCTTCTGTCTTTCTCTCACCCCGCGCTTCCTCGTCAGGATGTGGCAGAAGAGTGTGAAAGGGAATGATCTCAAACCCATCATTGGTTTTAGATGTACTCTTCATTCGTTTTTTCCCCTCTGTGACAAAGTCATTTCAGCTGCTTGCTACACCTGCTCCGCCGTAGTGAAGCACTTGACTCATTTCATCTGTCTTTTGTATTCAGTTCAACTTGGGGGAAAAAAAATGAAATGCTGAGAAGTAATAGCTGCAGTCAGGCTATTCTTCAGCAATTATCAAAGGATTTTATCTCCCGGTGTCCAAAGATATCACAGAACGTCTCTTTTGGTTATCGTGTAGGAAGCGACTAGCATAGGTCTTTTATTGTTTAATTTAAGTTTAACTAAGTTTCATTTCTGAGACGATAAATCCTGCTTATATTTGGTTATGCCCTGTATTTAATCTAATTTGTTAACACAACCAGTGACTGTATTGTCTTCCTGATTGGTTGGCTCAACTCTGTGTTTTACTACTACAGATTTTTTCCCAATATTTTGTCAGAGTGCAACACTGAGATTGACCTTTTCGTTGTTGTTGTTAGGTAGTTTCTAGCATTAAGTGTGATGTACCTCGTTCTTCTCCTGACTCTAAGTATCGTCACGAGGTGAAACATTTATTTTTGAGCAAAATGCGTGTGAAAGTTATCAGATTTCACTGTCTTTCATTTTAATGTTAGGAGCATTAAGTTTTGTTGCTTAAAATTCTGCACACTAAAGACACACGGCTCTATAAAAATACAAAGGTCCCTCTCGTCAGGTCAGTGGGTGTACGTGCAAAAGAGTCACATAAGGATCAGATTTTATAAGATCCTCAAGCCTACATTTTACTTTTGTTTAAATTTTAAACTCATATCAAACCGCTCCACTGATTGAACCTCACAGTGGGAAAGATACTGTATACAGACCTGTGATCCTTCACTGATACATAATGATTGTTACAGATAGCAGCAAATGAAACAGTAAATTAGAAGCCCAATTAACATTTTGGTGGCCTCCGAGGGTTTAGAGAGGTCCCGAAGGGAGGAAGAAAGGTGGGAGGAGGTGTAGGGACGTTGTGGAAAAGCCCTGCTGGGCTCGCTAATGTGAGGATGAGGAATTGAATGTGTGGGGCCCTAGACACCCGTGAGGGGTCCCATCTTTGCTTGGCTTTTATTGTCTGAATGCATTTTTAAAACCGTGACGTCTCTCGTGGCCTGACCGTGATAAGGAGCTGGTAGATGAGTTAGCCTGTTTGACCTTGTAATACAAGCCGGGCTTATGAAATATATAGGATGCAGCCATAGAGCAATATTGAGTATTGAAGCATTAATGAAGCAGCTAGGTGACTGACAGTTCTTGCCCAAAGAAAATGTATCTGTTTTATAGATGTAGCATGTTAAATGGCAGCTATGTTTCTCACTTAATGCAGTATTATCCCCATCAAGGCTGCTTCTCAAATGCATGTAAATGAGCAGGGAGTAAATGATCTATCAAATGCCACTCATCTACCATTCAGACAGAGATAGATAATAGAGGGGGGATAATTATAGATGGGAAATAGTGGTAAAAATATTCTAATGATATTGCACCGTGAGTCCTGGGCTGTCAATTAATGATGTCTATTTGACTACTCTGCAGCTGTTTATGCAAGCTGCGAAACTTCTTTACTATAATTTTTAAGAAATCGTTTTTATCGCTCACAAAGAGGAGGATTTTTTTTCCCACTCTCTTTTTTTCTCATTAAAGTCACAGTGGCATCTAAAACGGCCTAATTGATATGTAGCCTCTGAATCCTGCACGTCGCCGTGACTGTGGGGCTGGTTTTGTTTATTGAATGCCGCACCATTCATGTTTCAATCTACCTGTTAAAGCAGTGTTTCCAATTCAAGGCGACGGCGGCTTTGAGGACGACACGCTCGCTGTCAGTGGCAGGAAGGTTTGCGACCTTGTAAAAGTGAAGTGAGAGACGAAGGAGGAGGGAGAGGCATTAATGATGATAACTGGGCCTCCCTGGCAGAATAAGAATCCAAATAGCACCAGTGATCCAAATACAGACCCTGCACCCCCCACAACTCTTAACGCACACAAAGAAGCGCATTTAAATCTCCTCTAACGAAGCGCCTCTCAATTACACCTCTCCCATTACCATACAGTCTTTGGGAGGAGGAATATGGAAATGGCTTAAATAAAGGGGGGAGAGAGAGAGGGGAGAAGCAGAAAGTGGCAGAGAAGGGGTGATGTAGCCGATGAGCATCAGTATGGCTGATTCCCATGGTGAGTGCATGGGTGGGGGAGGAAGTTGAAACAGCGTTGGACTAATTAATACAGTGTATAGTAGGAGGGCTGGTGTGGGCTTTCACTAACTGTGACACCTGCTGACTCCTAAACGCACGTTGTGTTGTTTTAATATGACAATTACGCCATTACCATATCTGAGAGATAGCATGGCCCCCCTAGGAATCCACCCGCTCTCTCTTTAGAACCTTTTAGCTCCGCTTCAAATTTTATCTATTTATGCTCCCGCTTTCGAATAAGAAATCAGCTCACTTTTGGTATTAAATGCATTTTTTAACAGCATCATTTGTGTTAATTTAGGAGCATGAGACAGTTTAAAGTTCTTTTTTTTGTCCGTATGCCAATGAAAAGTCAACAGATGGCCGTGATTTGCCTGTGAATCTGTTATTGTTTTGCTTATGAGGCTGATAAGAAAGTAATCACAGCAATTTTTGACAGTTTTTTGGATAAAATATGAAAATGACAACTAAGGTCAGTTCCTGTAGACACTTTATAAAGCACATGCTGCTAGTACGTGGTTGGACACCCTTTTGCCTGCAGAAGTACCCCAATTCTTTATGGTACAGATTCAACAAGGTGCTGGAAGCATTCCTCAGAGATTTTGGTCCATATTAACATGACAGCGTCACACGGTTGCTGCAGATTTGTCAGCCTTAAGCCTATTATGTTAGTCTCCTGTTCCACCACAGCCAAGGTGCTCCATTGGATTGAGATCTGATGACTGTGGAGTCCATTTGAGTGCAGTGAACTTACTGCCATGTTAAAGAAACTAGTGTGATATTAAGTGAGCTCTGTTACATGGTGCATTTTCCCATTGGAAGCAGCCATCACATCATGCGTTCAATGTGGTCATAAAGGGATGGACATGGTCAGCAACAATACTCAGGTGGGCTGTGGTGTTTTAAGAAAATGTCCCTCACATTATTGCACTGCCACCGGCAGCGTGTACCATTGAAGATCAAAAAATGGATCCAGGTTTTCATGATGTTTACACCAAATTCTGAACCTACCATGAAAATGTTGCCTCAGCTTCCTGTTCTTAGCTGACAGGTCTAGTGTGGTTTTCTGCTGCTTTAGTCCTTCTGCTTCAAGGTTTAACATGTTGGGCATTCAAAAAAGCGATCTGTATGCCTTAGTTGTAATTAGAGGCTGAGTTACGTTCGCCTTCCTTTCAGCGTGGCTGTTCTATTCCAACTGCTGGCATCACCCAGTCATTTTCACCCAGAGATCTGGTGCTTAATAGATATTTTCTTTTTTTGGACCATTCTCTGTAAACCCTAGAGATGGCTGTGTGGGAAAATCCCAGAAGATCAGCAGTCTGTGAAATACTCACACCAAACAGCGTTTTTGTCTGAAAACGCTCCGCGTCCACACTAGCGTTTTCAGACGTTTTCACAGAGTTGTGCGTCCACATTGAAACGGACGAAAACGCTTACGCTCCAGTATTGCGCATGCGTGAAATGCAAGAAGATTCAGCCTGCCTCATTTCTGTCTGCCGCTTATTTACTTTCCAGCTCGTTGAAACGTCGCGGTAAAATGACGAGGAAAAGCACAGAGTTTTTATAAATGGACTAACAATGAGGTGGAGTTGTTGCTGCGAGTAATACAAAAGTACAAAGTTGCAAAAGCAAGTGAGAATTAAAGACTTCGAAGGAAAGCTATCTGAAGCATGTACAAACTGATATTAATCTTTAATATGGCTGTCAAATTAAGAGCAAACAAAACAACTGCTGTATAAACCCTCCGCTGTCTTTGTTTAATTGGTCACATGACTGCATCACATGACTAACATGCGTCATCGTTTTCGAAAGTCTCCGTTTTTGCTGTCCACACTGCGACGCATAAGCACCGTCTTCAAATGTATGCATTCTTGAGAGCGTTTTCAAAACGCTGCGTTTTCATTCAGGGAAAACGGTGTCTCAGTGTGGACCGGAGGCCAAAACGGAGAGAAAACGATGCGTTTTCAAACAAAACACATTAGTGTGGACGTAGCCAAAGGCACTTAAATCACCTTTGTTCTTCATTCCGATGCTCAGTTTGAATTTCGCAGGTTGTCTCGACCATATCTAAGTGCCTTGTGATTGGCTAATTAGATATTTGCTTTGGCGAGCAGTTGACCGCGTGGAGGTAATAAAGTGGCTCCTGAGTGCTCGTCTGTAAAGTGTTCTGCAATCCACTGGCCAAACAGACATTTCTTTATTTGTTAGTGCTCTGGGTCAACGCTCTTAAAATGTGTTTCATTCATTCTTTTGTTGAGACTGCATCCAAAACATGGTCTTGAGCCTCATGAAGAGCCCTCATTGTTCACTGCTGGCTGGTCCTTATGTGTTTTGTACAGCATAAACAGACACCAGTGAGGGCCCGCTCTGTATTTTTAATTTTTTTTTTCTAGGCCGCAGTGGAGCCAGGCTGGACTATGGCCCCCATGATGGAGAGAGGTGTCTCTGGAAAAGTGAAAACAAATTCTCTCCTTGGCTGGTGTGAGCTATGGTACTGTGAGGCTTTATTGTCCCAGCCAAGGTGATAAGGGAGAGTAATTGCGTATTATACTGTCCGAGAATGTCAGGTCCAAACTGAGCACGAGTGCCCCATCCATCAACACATGATTGTGTGCGAAAGTGTGCTCTACACCGCACATGCTTGCTTGCATGATGCATTAAATGCACGAGCGTTTGTGTGTGTTTACGGATTCATGTCTGTATATTCGAACTTGTGTAGCAGTGTCAGAGATTTATTGTTTTATTTTGGCTCAAACTGGCCTTTCTATATGTCTGTATTCCATATGTATGTATGTGCATGTTTGTCTTAATCATTCAGAGCTTCACTTATGTGTGTGAGTGTGTTTGTGTGTGTCTATGGGCAGGTTTAGATAGAGCCTGGGAGCAGGTCAGGCAGCGTCATTAATCAGCAGAGGTTTGTGTGTTACTCTCTGGGCTGACATAGTTACATCGTATACCCTGCAGTAGCTCCCTGCCCTATCTGACTGGCCCAGAGACCCACAAACTCAGGCACACACAGCATACAACACTAATCCTATATAGCTTTCATACAGCTGCAAATGATACATACTGAATAACAGATGCCTTCAGACATATCTTTGTAATGCAGTCAATGGGCCTCTAGATGCACAGTGGTCTCGTAGCAGGCGCTGTCCCCAGCACCATTACACAAACAGCTGAAAAACTATAAGAAAAGAAAGTAGCAGAGCAAAATATAAAGGCGTGAAAGAATATCAAACATATCTACAAAATGTAAATATTGTTTCTGTAACAAGTGTGTTTGCTGTTCATGAAAGAGTCTTTAGTCATGTGCTGCTTGTAGTCCAAACATGGCTCCTCTCTCCCAGCTTGATTTTTTTTTATTGCGTGTTACTGTGTGAAGTGTGCCCATGTGTGTCTGTGTGTCATTACATCATTACAGATAAAGAAAATGTTAGTACAGCAAACCTTTTTTGGGAATATTGCCAAGTGTTGATCTTGTGTTTTCTCCTTCATGACTCTCATCTTTAATTCCAACGTTTGTTTTTGTTAATTCCAAAATGGAATTAAGCCTTTTTATCTTTGTTTGTTTCACTTAGATCCAACTGTGCAGAGAATATCCGAAAGCACATACTCCATACGGGAAAACACGAGGGCGTGAAGATGTACAACTGCCCCAAATGTGACTATGCCACCAACTCTCCGATGGAGTTCCGCAACCACCTGAAGGACAATCACCCTGATATTGAGAACCCAGACCTCGCCTACCTGCACGCAGGTAATGTGCTGCTAAAAGAAATAGAAAGTGTTTCACAGATGTCTCCATATCATCAAGGATTCTTCTGCGTGGCGAAGCAGAATTCACTAATGCACCATGGCAGCTAGCCTGACATCCGTCTGTACCCCCTACTTTGGTCCGTAGTGCCCCCTTCACAGCATCTGAAATGTCCGTGCCCCGTAAACAAAAACACAAAAAGAAGGACTTCTAAGAACATACTGTCCCTACATTTAAAAACAACTTTGGTGATGTGCAGCTCCACTTGCTTACCTGAAAGTTAAAGGATGTTTTTTTGTTATTTTTATGTATTAAGTATTAATCCATTCCAATTAATCTATAAAGCTCTTTTTAAAAACACAAGTTTAACAAAGTGCTATACAAAGTACCAAAACAGAAAACAATAATAGAATAGAAGGTAAGAAAACACAGTTTTAACTCATTCTGAGTTAAAAGTCAAGAAATAAAAATTCATTTTAAGACTTTAAAAACAGGCAATGTGGGGGCATCCAAACATGGGCAGAGAGGTCATGGGGCTACCATTAAGCATGTGGATGCATTTGTAGAACACGGAGCTTAAGCATGTGATACACAAGTCAGAAAATAGGTTAAAAATAAAAAGATGCCACAGCATTATGTTTTATGGAAATTTAATTCATTTTCTCTGGTTTTAACCCATGATAAAAATCACAGGTCATCTTATTATTCTTGTGCCATTATTTCACCCTATTTGTCTTTTGAATCCATATCTACGAATCCTTCTAACCAGCTCCTGGATGGAAACAAAGAGATACATTACAAATGAAAGGAAAAACCAGCAGAGGGTCTTAGTGCCACCGAAACACCTTCAGTGTGACTTGACAGTGATTCACCATGTCTTTGGAATAAGGGTCGAAAACCAGTTTTCAATTAAATTCAGTTTTTTCATATAGCACCAAATCACAACAGTCATCTCAAGCTGCTTTATATTGTAAGTTAAAGACCCTACAGGAATACAGAGAAAACCCCAACAATCAAACGACTCCCGATAAGCAAACACGTGGTAACAGTGGGAAGGAAAAACTGCCTTTTAACAGGAAGAAAGGTCTGGCACAACCAGCTTCGGGAGTGACAGCTATCTTTTTCCAAAAGATGTTTTATCATTCGGTGTTATGACGATGATGAAGAGAATTTCAAAACTCTTTTATAGGCATTCGACTGTTGAGTTCAATCACTGCAAAGGCCATAGCACATGATTCACATCATGAATTATGTGCTTCCTAACATGCCTTTCTGTTCTTCTGCTTTCCATGTTAATGTGCACTCACTCACACACACACACACAATCACACACAAACACACAAATTTGTAAATGAAATTTGAAGTCATTCTGCTGAATTAAACCACCTAGTTTCCTCTATAGCACCTGTCTATGCTCTTTTATTTCATGGAGGTCTGATCTTCCAGCCTCTTTGAGTGCTTTTTTTGTCAGTGGATCGAGTCTTCTTATTCAGTGCTGATGGAGGGCACCCAGCCACAAAAAGGCAGCGCTCAAAGATTGCTGCTGTAGCCATCCCTGCCAATCACTCAGGCCATAGTGACAGATGAAATCTTGTTCCTCCTCTATTGGTTCCTTTGTATCCCAGTGTTCTTTCTTTTGTCCTTGAACGCCACCAAATCCAATCGGCAGAGTGCTTGTCCTTCAGAGGAGCAGAGAAGACAGCCTTTATCCTGTTATCCCTCTGACCTTACATAAAGGCACTAGAGTTGGAGGAGAGCACCATGGGAGAAAAGGCCAGTCAGGGACATGCTGGCTTTCTGGCGACGCCGTGGTGTATTTCCTAGTGAATTTGAGTGGATTTGGATGGTGTCCTTGAAAAGTTTGTAGTTATGAATTTCTGAAACAGGCTTATTCTTCCCATGATTTCCATTTGTCAAATTTAAGGACAAACTTCTGTCTTTGATTCTCTTTTTCTTCCACCTCCTAACCTCCCTATTCAACCTTTTACCTTCAGCTGCTTTTAAACACGCCTCCCTCAATATGCTCTGTACCCTCTCACCTTTAACCAAAGCATGCCTTTATGTCTCTTCTTACCCTTTCACCCCAGAATCCCCTCACCTCTGTTTGTCCTCATGCATGGCTGACCTTTGGTGGAGAAGACTTTTTCACAGTTTAATTTTATGTCCTTGTCTCTCTTCAAATGACCTGGTGAGCCATATGAGAACACAACGTTTATGCCAAGTAAAGGACATTTCTCTCTATGTGTCCAAGCCGGTGCTATAGCAGGCTTCATCCAGTGTGGGTTTCGGATTTCAGAGTTGCCGGAGGTCAGATCTTGTCTGGAATGTGCGTCGCCTTTCAGTCATCTGGAGGGAACACATCCTCCTCTTTCAGTCAAGTTAAGCAGCATATTTTCAAGATGTCATCGTTACACTCTCATTCATATTCAGCTCACGGCACACCACAGATGTGAACCAAAGAATGACAGAAAAATATTTAAAAATGCATCTGATGGTGTTTCGTACCCCAGAAAAAAAAGTCTTCCATTGCAAAGTTTTTTGAAGGAAACTTCCAATCCCACTCTGCCATCATAAATCTATTACCGTTTTATGAAACATGGCCCTCTGATAGAGTGATAGAGACGCATAAATACGGCATTGTAGGAGTTCGGGAAAATCAACAACTCTTTACCTGACCAAAGCCCTCAGACTATAGAGGGATTTGAAAGGGCACTGAAAGCACACTTGTGATCTCTCAGTCTTTCAAAAGAGGGGAAAAGGAGGTGGTAGCAGAAGGAGCAATTCTTCATCTAAGTAGACAGAACGAGACCAAAAGAAAGAGACAGGGAAGAAAAGATTAAGAAGGTAGATGTTGAATTAACCTGCTTGTGATTGCTCTCTGTCAGAGTGGCACCAGGGCCAGCAGCGAGAGGCAAATCGTCTGTGATGGCCCTTCCTGCTGTTCTCTCTTTGAAAGACACAGATCAAACGCACCCTAGTCACGGGCCCTTGTAGCCCCTCGCGCCGGATTGATTGACACCCGAACGTCTCCTCCGCTGCTCTCTTTCCATATCACTCTCTCTTTCTCCTCCCCCCCTTCTTTATTCAGCGTCGCACTTCGAATTAGAGCCCTTCTCGAGGATGAAAGCAGAGGTCCTTTGCAAACCAAGGAAGGGAGGGAATTAGACCCAGCTAGTGATGGAGGGGAATGATGATTAGAATTTGAGGGGAAGAAAGAAGGAAGGAAGAAAGGAAGGTTAGATGTGCGATGTGCAAATGTTGCTGATAGGACACATTTTAATAAAACTGTAATGACAATTGTCTTCCTTGCGTGATATGCGCAGAGATATGCCAGAAAGAAGTGGCGACGCCTGTGTGATCTAAGCGTAGATAGCAGCGGAGCAGAACTGGAGCTACAGGTACTGGAGCTACAAGAGTGCTGCGACTTTGCTAAATCACCCCTTGACTAGAACTTTCTTTTAGTTAAAATTCAGCAAGTATGGCATGTCTGCTTCAGCTTTGGGAGATGGTATATTCTCTTTTTTTTTTTGCTATTTCCCTCCAGCGAGGTCAGCTGTGTTTGCCGGGCATTGGCTTTGTTAAAACAGCCTCATGTCTAGTCCAGCACCGAAAATCCACATTTAACACGCACACATGCACGCACAGGTGAGATGTCGCCATTAGCTTTGTCAGAGCGTCTTCATCCCACTATTTTTGATTGTGAAATATTTTCCTAATTTTCAACCAAGGTTGTAATTGCACATCCTGGGGGCATAGAGATCAAATGCTTTGTAATTAGCTAACAGCGACTGAGGATCTGCTGCTTAGTGCCTAAAAAGACAAAATAAATAAATAAACTTCTTCAAGGCATTGTTGCTGCTTTATGCAGATTCTATTTTCCTTAATAATGCATGATGGATGGCTACTGTAGAGGGCTAGAGGAGGCCTGGCCTTGTAAGTGATGATCTTAATACACAGTTATAACCACAGGCAAATTCATTTGTTTGCATATATTTTTCCTTATTAAACAAATCTGTAAACAAATCTGGGTTTCGATGGCTTTTACTTAAGTTATGCATCCGTGCTCCTCCCTGGCTACCCTTCCTCGCTTTCACCTTCTGTTCCTCGTGTAATGAAACATTACTCTCGTGAGTTTCTACTTGCCTATTGTGTTACCGCGGCGTGTTGGATTGTGGAGGACAGGTGTGTATGTCATGCAAATGTGTCCTGGTATCCCAGCGCATATGACATTGTGTCGACGTTGTGAGAGAAGCCACAGACACCGGTGATAAAATCAACATCTGTTTCTAATAACCGTGTGTTATATGTGACACTTTTCTATGTGGAATAGGATATGTGTCGGCGATGGAGGGCGGAGACAAAAACACGCAGTCCGTCACTGTTTTTTTATTTTTTTTATTTAAACACCAATAGGACATCAAGTCTTCATTGTTCGTGATAAACTCGTGTCTTTGTGTCACCGTCCTTATGTTGCATTCATTTGATAGACGTTAATGAAAAAAGTGACTCTTTTCAGCACTGTGGAAGATTAAGAAAAAAGGGAAAGACTAAATGTGCTGATGCTGTCTCAGGGGTGATTTAGTTATATTGAGCTAATGCTTTAAAAAAAAACTTAACAATGAGGGATTTGAAGATTTAATTGGTAACAAGAAAAGTATAAAAATCATTTCACCAAAGAAGGAAAGAGAAAAACTGGATCGAAATAGGTTGGAATTTTTGACTTATAATCTAGTAAAAATACACCATAAGCAATATTTCTGCCGTCCATATGTGGCTTTATGAGTGAATATGGATTGTACGTACAGTATCTCAGTTTTTATAACACTCCCACTTAGTTACATTAACAAATCTAATTAAGGAATATTCTTCATTTATAATTTGAAACTGTCTTGACAAGAAGAGACGAGATCTCGTATCTCACTGGGTACTTTCTGGCAAAATAAAGGGTTAAATAAATATTAATTAAATTCGAGCCTTAACTACCACACTTTAAAGCAGCCGATCGATGTTTAATAGATTCTTCTTTGCATCCACACACCCGTTATGCTGTCTTCTTTGAGATATTATAACTGAAAAGCAGCTGCTCACTGCCAGTGCCCCAGGAGACAAGCAGCAACTGATGTGGGGGTTAGCAAAGCACAACCATCAGTTGCATGAATCTCAGAAAACCAATACAGGGCCGGTCTGGGCCGAGCAAGCAGCAATTCCTGCATAATGACCTGCTCCAATGAGCGTGAAAACTTCCCCAACCGGCTGCATTTATCACACATAAGCTACAACAAACGGCCTTTTGTTTCATCCACTTCTTCCATTCCCTTCCTCTTGGTGCCAATCTCAGAGCCTCCTCTCTGCCATTTAGTGGCCGTTTAGAGTTTTTACTGACAAGTTCCATACACTTGGTTTGGGCACACAGAAGCAGGAGGTTTCTGACTGCCACACGCGTGACATTATTTCTGCATTTTCTATTTGTTTTGGCCGTGGCAGTCGTGATTTTTTCACTCGGGTAAATCCTGACTAGGAGTGTTGTCATCGACCTCTGTATGAGCCCGTGGATAGGTTTGAAGCAGATTGATGACACACGATATAGTAGACTCCCCGGTGTTGCAGCACCACAGTTAGTGTAGGTGAGTGCTTATGTTGCACTGTTCTAAAATGTTGCAGATGGCGTATGTAGGACACTTGCACAGTGTGATAGCAAGACAGAGGAGTGAAAACTGTAAGGATCTGCACAGGTTTCTAGAAAACAAAAGCGTTATTTTCATCATGGTCTTTGGAGGTTATTACCAGACCACTGATTGTGTTCAGTGATGCTGAGCTTGATTCAGTAGTTAATAAGATTTTTGTCTTTAAGATTATGGCAATATTTCATGGAAAACACCAGTTTTGTTTCGATGCACCAGTCCTGTTGCAAACTCCTGCTGTTCAAATACCCTAATTGCGGTGTGCCTGTGCACAGAACTATTTAAATAGTTTTCATTTTAATCAGGAAATTAGCTGAAAAGTATCTGCTGTTTGTTTGTTTTTGCAAAAAGACTTTGAGTGTGCTTTTATACAAGTGCTAGATTTTGGCAGGAAGGCAAATAGACACACACAGACACCCCGCGTGAGTGACATGAGGCAGGGATGCTCCGAGGCAGGCCTGCTCCTCAAGTATGGGACAGTGAATATGGGACCAGACAGGCCGCCGGCTCCTATAAAACCTCATCCATAATTCAGTCTTCCTTCTCCTTCAATTCAGACACACTGTACACACATCCAGCTGCTGCTAGTAGCTAACCTGCCTGAGATGAGGTACAATGGGGGAAAAAAGTAGTAGTTATTGGCGAGAAAGACAAATTAAAAAAAAAAAAGTTAAAAGGAAAAGAAAGGAAGGAAGGAAGGAAGGAAGGAACTGTTAAGAGAGCGTGTTGAAAGATAAAGCCAGACTCCTGATTTTTACTTTCAGTCCTGCTTTGCCCCATCTTGACCTTTACTGAATCAACACCGCTCCACAGTACCATAACATGTTTTCCCTCATCTGCAACCTCATTGGCTGAAGTGCACTTCTGAGATCTCCACCGTGACCTTTGCCCTCTCTGCTGCACCAAGGACCTTTGTCTTCCTCCTTCGCCCCTCTGTCCTCCTTGTGTCGTCTGTTTGGTGGCTCTCCAAACGTCTCAGCATCTCTAATTACCAACAGGCTCAACTTTCCCAACTAAACAACCAATTATCAGCACTTTAGCCCAGCCCAGTCCCATGTTTCCTGATACAGTGGCCTATTAGGGCCCCTTATTTCTACCCCAGCATAATTGAATCCCCTGGCTTCTCATCAGTGGGCTAATTTAAGCCAATGTGCAGAGTTGGTAATCAGAGGGGCTGCCTATTAGACTATCAGACCCCAATTAAGTGGCCTCTTATTTCCAGCATAACAAGCCACTATCTGTACTGCTGTTATTGCATTTCCTTTTTTAGTGCTCAGTTTTGTTTGTGTAAATCTGTGGTCTGTTTAGAGAAGAAAAAAAAACAAAGAACAAAACAGGGGAATAAAGAGTTTCTGTGTGAAGTTGGCACTAATGCAGGTGGTCTTTTAAAGGATGACTTTTAGGACTAATTCACTGCTTTGGTTGTGCCATGTGGTGAGGATGAAGTCACCAGAGCCCCGTCATCATTTATACTGTCACTTCAGGCTCACCACAGTGACTGCAGTCTTCTCTTGAATGATATGTGTCACCAGGAATAGAAGAGGCTGAAATGCGAAGTGATTTTTCAGCGTTTTCCCTAAAAAGTCTCCACTGTTTAAGCTGTTGCAGCACGTATCTTTGTATGTACTGCTGATATATCATTGAAATGGTAGTTAAGACAGACGGACATGCATTTGTCTCGTAAAACCGGCTGCACCACACAAACCAGGTCCAAAAATCCAGAGGTGTGCAGCACGCTGAAACAACACCAAAGAGCAGCCTGCAGTTGTGACATCACTGTGGGCATGCATGGTTAGGCGTTTGGATGGCAGTCTAGAGAGCAAGTATCTGCCTGATTTCTTCAGTGTGATTGTTGTAGCTTTATGGTTGTATACTACTATTCGGAATATCCAGCATTTCATGTTTTTCACTGGTCCTACACTGAACCTATGGACGGCTTTGCTGACCAGCTTTGTCTACATGTTGTGACTGTGTTCTGTCACCAGGGGCAGTGTAGGGTGCTGTTGGCTTTTGTTGTTGTTCTTTTGAAGGACTGCACACAAGCCCATTTGTGTAGGTTGCCTATCCCTTTTGTAGGCGCTGCATAGGTAAATACCTATGCACAAATGCAATACTGTAAAATAGGATTCAGATGTAGTTCGTTGGTATCAAAGGCATAAGTAGCCAAGGCAGGGCATTCTTCACAATGAAATCTCTTTTTGAAGCCTAGATACTAGCAGCAGTTCTTGCCAGAGGTATAGCATCAAGAAACTTTGGATCATTTAAAATCTAGAAGGGCATTTAGAGTCTACAGTCTTTCACCAAAGTCAATAGCTTGATCATTTTAATGGAACTGATCTGGCTCAGCTACAAACTGAGTTGATTGTTTTGTTCTAATCCTGTTGGATAAGCAAAGAAAAACCAAAAAAGTAAAAATAAAACAAAACAGAAAAATAAAGGAGATTTATGGAAACCCACGCAGGTCCAAAAACAGTAATGCTTTCTTTTCCTGTCATAAGACAGTTCCTTGCCAGTCTGTGGCAGGGACCTTTTTTCACCACATCATTATGGATCAATGAAGTGCTCATACCACCAAAACCTTGTTAGAAGATTAATTGGCACCGAAGTCTTTAAGCTTTAAAAGAGAAACATTTAAACATCTATCTCCCACTGCCACTTGAGTCTGCCAAAATACCGATGCTACTTAATGCAACTTTAACTTGACAAATAGATCTGAAATGGAAAAAGTTCAGAGATGAATGCCTTCAACACCAGCACCTCTTTTTCTTCTCTCACGAGTATAGAATATCTCATTTTCCCCCCTTTTGTAGTTCTCCCTTTCTTTTTTTTTTCTTTTCCCTGTCCTGTCGTGGTGACTGGTGCAGTTGAGGGGAGCCAGAGTGTGAAAGAGGCCCACAGAGGGCTGATGAGGACTGTCTTACCAAAGCGTGTTTGCGCGTGTGTCTTGAAGTGTAAGTGTGCACGTTTACTGTTGGTGTCGGCTCCCCATAGCCTAATTAAAGGGCGAGAAAAGCCACTCACAGGGAGATTAAACCTAAAAGGCTAAATTAGTACTCAAAAGGGGTGTGGCAAATTCACACATATGCACTGGCCAGGAAATCTCTTCTGACACATGTGGAGGGGAAAAAAGAGAAATTAAAGATTATAGAAAGAGAGAAAAACCTTGTGTAACCTTTGTGTATCCATAGCAGATCTATGTGTTATGAATTTGTTAAGATGAGGAGCACTTTATTTGGGAGTTTGGGAGGCTGCTGGATTCTTGATGTGCTTGAATTGGCTAATCAGACCTGTTTATATTCTTTATTAATTTACTTACTCATTGTAAGTCACTGTGGATGAAAGTGTCTGCCGAGTCGATGTAATAATATTTTATGACTGTAGGGCCAGAAGTGCTTTTGAATGGGAAGCTCAATATCACATCTAAATATGAAACTTGAGCTTAACTTGATTTTGTTGTTTTTTTGGAGTCTAGCTTGAAGCTTAAACCTTGTCACAGACTTTGTGAAGTTCAAAGCATTGCTCTTATCACGTTTGAAAAATTCAGCATTATTCTAGCCTTCCAGATGCAAACCCCTGATTGCTACAGATATCACAGTGAACCCATTTATTTCCAGTAAAATTATGAATTCATCGAGAACAATTTATAATTTGGTTTATTTGTAAATTGCAGACAGACAAAACATATTTTAAAGAGATTCAGTTAGATAAACTTGCTTGAGGGCGCTGTCCTTAAAGAGAATAACTCATGTACTTAATATGTATATTAAATGGAAAAAACAACATACACAGCTATATACCGAGTAAGCAGGTGAAAAATGTTTAATGTCAAACTTAAAGCAGGTAAACTTGCATTTGCAATGTTGCTTGGCCACTTAGATTTGCCAAGTTTGCTTTGAAACCTTGCTTAAGCCTTCTAATTCATTGCTGATGATGTTCTGAATGTCAGTGACATTCTTCCTTAAAAACCATAAAGCAGAATCATGAGCATACAAAAAGTTGGATTTTACACAATTAAGTGTAGCCATCCATCCATTTTTTTTTTCCACTTATCTGGGGCTGGGTCGCGTGCACAGCTGCCTAAGCAGAGAAGCCCAGACCTCCATCTTCCAAGCCACCTCCTCTATCTCATCCGGGGGAACAACGAGGCGTTCCCAGGAAAGCCAAGCGTTATAATCCATATACAGCATGTCCTGGGTCTACCCTGGAGCCTCCTCCTGGTAGAACATGCTGGGAACACCTCACCCAGGAGGTGCCCGGGAGGCATCCTTTGTCAGATGCCCAAACCCCCTCAGCTGTCTCCTTTCAAAAGCCAGTGTATAACTTACAATAAATAAGAATTTAGAAATGGCTTCAAATTTGGCCTTTTGTAATATCTGTAGGTCCTGATTTCGAGCATTGAGCGTCAGTGTTTGCAGTAGAGAAAATAAGATCTCTTTTTTCTTTACTTTTTAGATTCAGTGACTTCTAAAAACTAAAATGTTTGGAGGAGTGATTTGTTCATGTTACACTTCAAAACAGACCTGCACACATACACACACACAAACACACATCACATCATCGGTCACCCCATTTTATAAAACTCCCACAATCCAACAGTGTGCATTAACTCCCCAGGCTACGCTGATATCTCTTTATAACTGTCTGCTCATTTTTTTGACCCCCTTACTCCTCTGTCTCTGCATCACTCTCTTTCTGCCTGTGTCTTGTGGTTTGTGTGTGTTATGATGGTTTACCATTTTAGTGATGTGTGTGTGTGTGTGTGTGTGTGTGTGTGTGTGTGTGTGTGTGTGTGTGTGTGTGTGTGTGTGTGTGTGTGTGTGTGTGTGTGTGTGTGTGTGTGAGTGAGTGATGTGACTCTGGGCCAGCAGCTGAGCTCTTCGCTGCTATCTGCCTCTCTATCTGTTTGCCGGTCTGTCTGTTGTCTCTTTTGTATTGTCTCTACTCTGTTTGACTGCTATCAGACAAGTGTGTTGTTTGAGAGAGTGTGTAAGGTTTTTCTGTTTTGTTTTGTTTTTTGTGTACATGTCATCTGTCAGTGTCTTTCTCCAGAATCAGACATCTAACAGAGGATCTTAGCTTGACTCACACAGACACTCACACAGTTTCACAGAGAACTTCATCTCCAATCTTATAGTTCGCCCCAAGGACCAAGTGTGTATGTTTGCACGTATAACAGATTTTTATGTGTACATGTATGGTTTTGTGGGGTTGTGTGTGTGTGTTTGCGTGCTTGTGTGCGTATGTACACAGACTCCTGCATGTCTTTCTGTTTGTGGGTGTAAGAAAATAGATCTTGGTTCTGTCACGGCTGGGCCTGCAGGCATGAGGGGCCTTAACGGATGTCTCTCTCAGTGAAACACACACAAACATTTTCTTTTACATGCACAAACACGCACACACAGACGCACACGAACAGGTCTTAGACCCCTCTCCCTCCTGGACTCGCAGTGAGGAATACAGATTCGGGCTCTTCTCTAGATAGTGATCAGCCTTGCCGTGGCTTCAAAAATGCTATCTTTACCGGGCTGCTGAATTGATAATACTCCCCCCTACGCATTTTATTACAAAGGCCCAGTTTGTAAAAAGGTAATCATTTACTGTTGCCACTATCTCCCCTGAGCCATACATCTTCTGTCTTCACAGGACAAAGTTCTTCCGCTGCTACTGCTGCTGTTTTTTTTGTTGTTGTTTTTTTTTTTTTGTTTACTGGTGGGTTTGTGTATGGCTACTTTTAGGTTTATCACCATCTGCTGCCTCAGAGTTTTACACATACAACAACCCACCTAGTAGAATTAGATCTTTTTGTTAAAGTAAGTATTTTGTGTGGGCACTGGGTGTTTATGTGCGTGTGAGTGTGTGTGTGAAGGAGACAGGAAGGCTGAAAATGACTGAGCGAATGAAGGGCTAATCCCTTTGGGCACCCAGCGGAATCAAATACCAAGTACCAAAATCTCATCATTTCAATTATCATATTTATCATGTTTATTCATTTTCTCCTAGCCGGGCTTAATGCTGTCTTTTTTCCCCTCCCTCTTCTTCACGCACTCTCTCCTCTCTCTGTACATTAATCTATTTTTTTCCCTTCATTGCTCTTTCCACTGGCGACATGTGAGCCTGCCAATCATGGTGACTGACAGCACTCAAGTGGCCTACGGAAAAAGCAGCTCATTTTTTCTTTTTTCTCGTTTTTTTTTGGTCAGACGTTGCGCTGGCGATGCCGAGGCCTTATCAGGAAACCCAATTTATTGCTGTTTCTCTGGGCAAAAGAGGTTGCCACTCACAGTGATTGACAGCTCTCAGATTTGCTTGCCGCAGTGTAGGGATTTCCTTTAAGTTGTTATGTTTTCCTCGCTATTGGGGATTATTCTATCACGTCTGGACCTACGTACACACTTAACAGACGTACACGAAAAACATAGCAAATGGCCCAGCTTCATCCTTTCCGCACCGTTTTGTTTACATCTAACCTGTAAGTTTGAATGACGGTCCTGCCCGCCACACAGCAGGTCAAGCTGAGCCTTTGTTTGTGTAATTGTGTTATTCTTGATGATTCAAGGTAGGCAGGTTAAGAAACTAAACTCCAGTTTATATTTTTGCAATTTATTGCCCAAAATGTGTTTTGTTTTTTTTTATTTTCTTTGTCTTCTCTTCTTTCAATATTTCCCTCCATTATGTGTGTGTGTGTGTTTAAGCCCACAAAAGGTCTGTCATCATGTGAGTGTCTTTTAAAAGAATATGCAAGTGATGCCTGTGTGTGTGTGTGTGTGTGTGTGTGTGTGTGTGTGTGTGTGTGTGTGTGTGTCAACTCCCATAATGTTTGCATTTGTGTGTGTCAAGTATGACCTCCGAATCCTAAGGCTTATCGCGGTGGTGTTCCACATTATTGATAGCGAGCGGAGATATCGACAGGCCAAGCGCCGGCAGCTTCCAGCAGCGCCAGCAAGCGGGATGGGACTTTGATATGACATATTGTGCGTCTCAGCACAAGCCATAAATAATTCTGACACGTTTTTGTATGCATGGGAAAGTCCTTGATTCAGCCTCCCATAAAAATAAACTTCTATTATGGAAGGTATTTGTCAAGTGGGTGCGTGATGGATGGCCCGGCGTTTACCCCATGGCAGGACGATGGGTTATGGATGCCCGCCGCCTCTTGCCGGGGGAGGAGTCGCACCCGGCAACGCTGACACCAGAGTAATTACTGCCCTCCTCGCCACAGCAACGGAGGGAGGGAGGGAGGTGGAGATGGAGGGGGGTTCTTTATAGACACACCTGCACCTCTCTCCAACCCCTCCCCTCCACACTGTCCTGTAACGCCGTTGGCGTAAAATGGCCGGGGTCGTGAAAGCTGGAGGGCCTGTGATGATTGGACACAGACAGATGTATAGACAGATACAGGGGAGCGGCTGTAACAGACAGCCTCTTTTGTTCCCCATAAAGATTTTTACCATTTCATCATTTTGGACATCAGTATATTGTGAAATGAATTTGTCTCTCTTTGTTTGGCTGCTGTAACCAAGTGAGCCTTTGAAAGTGGTCATGTGTGTGTCGCTGCTTCATAACACAATTATATTTCTTCTAAATCACATCGTTTCTCCTTTGATCCAACAGCGTTTTATCTGTTCTTTTTCAATTCTGCACCTTAAGTTGTTGCATAGTTATGAGAAAAGTAAAATACAGCAGTTTAAATAAGCTGACATTTGTTAAACCTGCAACTGGGAATCTAAGAGTGTTCCACAAAACAAGATCTGGTGTGCAGGCAGCACAAGTAAAGCAAGTAAAATACAGTACATAGTGAAAATGATAAAAATTTTAAAGGTTAAGGTTCAAAAGTGTCTAAAAAAATTATACTTGAGCAGGCCAGAGTTTTCCTCCTGCCCATGTATTCTCATGTTGCCGCACTTATGAATAAGTCCCGGCATTTTTGTGTGCTAATGAGCATGTGTGTGCTTGCATGTCAGTCTGTGGGCCCAGCAGCCAGATTGAGCTGAGGCTAGAATGCCATCTGAGGAAGAGGAGGAAGGTAGGCGTGGGGAGAGGAATGAGTGAGAAATGGGTCCTCTCCTAACCGCTGTTACCCCCGATACCTGCGTGGGTGTGCAGGTGGGGCGGGCGGTCAGGGTGGGGGGCACAGAGGAAGCCAGTCAGTGGGAGTGACACCTGTTCTCCGCTGCCCACCCCTTCATCCTTACATCTGCTTCGCTTCAACCTTTCCCTCCCTCCCGTCTTTGTTGCCATCCTGCTCCCCCTCCATAGCAGGAAGAGTGTTGAAGAAGCTCGTCACAGCAGGCTGGGGAGCAGTGAGTAGGACCGGTCCAGATGTTGTTACATGCAAGGAAGGAGGAGGTTTTTGTCAGGACGCAAACATAAACTCAGACAATTACTGTAACATCAGCAGATTGCCTCGGTGCCACTAAGGCTGCTGTTAAGTGAGATGATTGGTACAAGATGCTGTGTGTAAGTCGACTGGCATAAGCCACACAAATACACGCACAGACTCACAAACACAGGTGAGGGTGGACCTCTGAGGTGTTTTGAATACAGTTTGTCTGGTTTTAGAAACAATAACTGTTTTGGTATTCCGAATTGTATATTTGTTGCAAATTTCATCCAAGAGTTTTCCTTTTAAATAACAGATGGAAAATTGTGTTGCCACTTTTCTTACCTGTGGACAGCTTCTGATAATTTTTGGCATTTTTTTCTTAAACAACATACAAACCTTGTATGTATGGCTGATAATATTTTGGTCTGGGGGGTT
Organism: Diplotaxodon limnothrissa; assembly: GCF_057381915.1. Classification (NCBI taxonomy): domain Eukaryota; kingdom Metazoa; phylum Chordata; class Actinopteri; order Cichliformes; family Cichlidae; genus Diplotaxodon; species Diplotaxodon limnothrissa. The sequence goes on along the minus strand of NC_140606.1, from coordinate 13,397,839 downwards.
TTAGGTCTTTGTGAAGCTAGTAAGCTATTTAACAGGTTAACCCTTTACTACATCCCATGCATACAAATGTAGTTGGTATCAAGAAATGCTTGTTTGCATGAAACAGGCCTTGTTTAACCCGGTAACCCCCTCCCAAGGTTCAGATCGGTGGAATGAAGCTGCTGTCGGCTACTACAGACTGGGGGTCAGGGAGAGGAACAGGCCTCGGTCAATAGGCTTAGAAGACCATCAGGGACTATTGATTGTGGCGGACAGTGAGGCCAGCTCTGCACTAATTGTTTCTTTACTAGCCTGTGGCAAAGACAACAGTCACGGGCAGAGACTCATGAATCTTACATCTGTTTTGTTGCGAAAGCACCGGGAGTTAATAGCCTTTGATTACTGAGTGGTGTGTGTATGTGTGTGTAGGTGTGTAATGAAAAAGGCTCCTGTTGGGAATCTATGTGTGTGTGTCTGTGTGCGTGTTTGTGTGTGTGTGTGTGTGTGTGTGTGTAAGAGAAAATCAAGGATTTGTAGATGTAGAAGATAATTGACAGATTAAATGTATAATAGGCACTCATGCCTTTTTCATTGTGATCGTCTGTACAATCACGTTTTATTCCAAAATTCACTAATATTTGGAAAACTGATGTGGGTGCCTCATTTAAAGCACAACTTAATATCCAGCGTATGCAGTGACCTCACTCTATGGGTAGGTCTGTTCCCTAACTCCTCCTAGACATTTGAATCAATCTGGATGAAACTTACTATACAAACCAGAGTACCAGGATTATCAACATCTGCGTAGCTTTATTTATTTATAAAACTCAAATTGATATAATGTGTAGTAGCTGATCTCAAAACCAACCTGTAGGCTGTACGTAACATAACATGTGGGTCACATTTATGTTACGTTATGTGTGTGTTACATGCACGTTGTATGCAAATAAATTTTGCTGAACAATACTTAGTGTACTGGAGCTTTGGGGCCACTGGAATGTGCTGCCATGCATATCTGTAAATAAGTGTTCATCGAACTATGACACTAATAGTGCCTGTAATCGATTCCTTTGTGTTTATGAACAGACGTTTTTGCCACCAGTTTTTATGCAGCGATATAACGAAGACCAAAATATGATAAACTATCATACGTGTGTGTTTGTACATGAGACAGGCGAACAAGCGCCGCATGCCTGGTGCATTTAATTTTGCTTTTGAAGCAAAATTTGCGTTGATTGAGTTGACTTAAACCATAGACTATATGAAAAAGCATTTCGGCTGCTTACAAGTTGCTCTGTGGAGGTGAGACCTAGTAGACAGCAATCCAGCTACTGCAGTTTGTGTTGGCACACCTGCCGTATAAAGGGCCACTGCCCTTAACTTTAGGTCTTACCAAAATCCACATGGGTCAGTTATAAAATAAACATTGTGCAGCTTATAGGAAGGAGAAAACTATCTATAGAAACAAAAACTGTTTGTTTGTACAAGGCTGTAAAGATGATTTTTATTGCTGTAAGACATTTTAATAGCACCAAAAATCATAATAATAATATCTGGCTGAATGTCACTTTTGGGAATTTGTGAAGTTAACTTAATGATTTTTAGTGCTCAGCCACTCCTTCTCCAATAGTTGCCCATAGAAAAAAAACAGCTTGGGTGGATTGAATGATTGCGAAATCTGCAATCATTCAATCGCATCTGCAATGCCCTTTACTTTTTCTTTAAGGGAAGTTTTGCTGGAGGAGCAGTGTCTTTCTTCTTTCATGCAGCATGTAAATCAGAGTACTAGTAATGATTCCGAGTCTTTAGCAGTACTACTAAGTACTTTACCTGAAATGCTCCTTCTTCACTAAGTCACTAACATTAATAGAGTTCAGTATTCAGTTACTGGTTCAAATTATATTAGCAGAGTTTAGCTGAGCTTGCTGTTTACCATGTTATAAATGGCTCACTCACACATCCCCCCTGCTTGATTCCTTTAAGGCCAGTATCAGTTTTACTTGTGTTGTGGACCTTGTCAGGGTTTCAGAGGGCAGTGTCCTGTACAGGAGTCATATCTGCTATTCTAACCCCTCTGCAGTGGCCACGCCGAATACAACAGAGTGCGGTTTGTTTATTGCATACAGCAGCAGAGTTTGTTTGTGGCCGGCTGTCAGAGCAGCCGGCCTGTTGTGATGAAAGACACTTGGACCTTCCCATCCATTTCACATTTGCTCCAATCAATTATTCAACAGGACAGCCAATTAAAAATGAGGGAGAGCGGTCAGGGCCTCGCCCCCCAAAGGCCGCCACTAGACAACTCTCTCCGTGAATAATTGGTGCAATTAATTTAGCATTGAGCAATAAAGGAGTTCTCACTCTCCTCTCTCTCCCCGCCTATACACCATGGAACCTCTCAACACACCAGTCATTACAGACACACATCACAACAACACACATACTGCAGCACTAATAATAATAGCAGAATGTTCAGGAACTATTGCATAGCGTTCAAGGATGCAGGTGAGGCCAGAGCTTTGAATTGAAACCTGCTCTGCTTTTTCCTCAAAGTAGAGTAGCTCAAAGAGTATTTCAGCAAGAGTCAAGAGCCATAAAACAGAAAAGCTAACAAATATGGATTTTATTGGTGGATACCCGCTTTATAATGATCACCGGTTGGAGGTAATGCTTTATCCAGCTTGTTATTCCCCAGCTATATCACGAGAAATGTACACAAAACAACCCAGCTGTGACCTCTGGGACACAAACAAATACTCAATGCATTGTGGGATGCGGTAGTAGTAGAAAATCTAAGCTAGGATTTAAGAACTATGGTCAGACCGTAAATTATTGCAATGCAAAGGAATTATTCCATTTACTTGATTCTATACATTTCTCGCTACTATTGTCCCTTATCTGCAATTATGGTTAATTTGCTGCTGCCCTCGCAAGCTGGTGCCTGTACTAGTAATGGCACCCACACCAGGCGTACACACACACATCCACAGCAATAAGAAGAATCCAGAGGAGGGCAACAGTGACAGCTAAATTCCACAACAGCTTTGTTCATTTATTCAATCACAACAGAAATATTATGATAGGCCGAACACCCTCCTCAGCTGCCCCCTCTGCCCCCCACTCTCTACCCATCCACATTCCTCTATCATCCTCTCCTTATTGATCAATCTCTAACGCCTAGTACACACCCCACTCCCGTCTCCTCCGTCGCCCACATCCACGAACAACCCCCACCCACCTCTTTTGATAGCCAGATTGACAGTTGAGTAATTTCACTGTCAGTGCTGACTGACGCATGGTAATGGGAAGACGTTTCAGGGCGGCATTACAACACAAAATAATTTCCAATTTACCGCTCATCAAAAGCACTCACAAAAAAAAAAAAAAACAGGAAAGAGAGAGAGAGTGAGCAAGGAAGGGGTGGTAGAGAGAAGGAGAAAGACAGAGAAAGAGGATGGGGAGGAGGTGAGGGGAAACACAACAGTGGATTTATGGCTTCAATTACTGATATTTCACATTTAGTTTAAAGCGACATGTTTTTGTAATGTGACAGGCTTCACTGGATTTGAAAACCTCTTCAGACCTCTCCACTCTCCTCTTCTTTTTTTTCCTCTCCTCCCTTTTCTCTCTGTTTTTGCTGCAGAGATAATGAAAGGGCGAATCCAGGGGGCTGTAGGTATGAGGTTTAGGAAAAGAGTGATAGCTGTGACTCCTGAGCCTCTTCAGAGAGCCAAGGAGGAAAAACGACAAGGCCTGAAGCTTTTAATGTAGATGGATTTGACTGCAACTCACCCCATCATTCACTGGGCGGGCCTCAATCTTTACCTTACCTGTCACTGGCAGGATTTACGGCTGAACCACACTCATCATTGATGTACTTAAAGCTTCCCATGGTGATCATTGGTGGATTTTAATTGTTTTCTCCTTCCTTCACAGCTTTAGACTCATGTGTCCCGAGTATAATTCAATCCAATAAAAAGATACATTTTTCCTTTTCCCTTTCCCATTGAATACCTACTTTTGTTTAGGTATAGTTATTTTTTATGTATGAATGCATACTTACCCACAGGGGATGTCAAAATTGCAAAAATGTGGGAATAAAAATAGTTATACAGTTGTATATAAAAGTGTGGTAGCTTAGTCTGATATGCAAAGTGCGGTCCTTTGGTCCTGTGCTCCCAGTGCAACACCTGCGACAGACCACACAGACACATAAAGACATGGCTTCTTGTCATTCTGCTAGTCTTCACACGTGACGTTTGCAGCAGCTGTTACTCTACATTCAGCTCACTTTATGTGCATGTGTCTGTGCATGAGTGTGTAAGTGTATGAGTATGTATGCGTACATGTTGATGCCATATGTCTCTTTCCCCCAGATACAGCTTCATATCAGCCAAAAGACTAAACTCACCCTCTGTACATAGCAGTCAGCACACACAGCAAATACACAAGCACTCAGTAACAGAGGAAAACAAGATACCTACTAGTGAGGAATATGTTATCAAAAAAAAGAAAAGAAAAAAAAATTGTAGAAAGGTTTTTATGCATGCATGTGTGATCCCGTGTGGTTTTTCTAGTTCTGGACCGTGACACTTTATCCGTCCTCTATTAGAATCCCTGAATCCAAACTTGTGGTATTCAATCATTTTGATTAAAAGCCGCGGTCTCTAACAGAAGTGTTGGGAGTGGAGCTGCACGGCGGCCTGCCACGTTTGAGAATTCATATATTTTCATAAACTTTTAACAATGTCAATGAGACACGTCTTCAATCTTTGGCCGCGCGACGGCGGGGCATTCAATCTTTCTTTAGCTTTTCGACAGAAAATTTGAATACGAGTGCAGTGTTATTAATGTGACAGTTCATATGGGGGGCTTCATGGGGGGATTTGTGAGGGGTTTTTTATTAGTTTTGGAGACACTTGAAGCAGGAAGAGAAGGAAGGGGAAGAAACACGCTCTGTTAGGTCAAATAGAGCTGGAGGGGCCTTCTCTGCATTTCCAGCTAGCAGTGATGTTAACATTTTAATTTTGCACGCCCAATTAACAGAACTAACTAACCAGGGACATTAATTTCTGCTGCAGCTTCTATATTAGAGAACCAAATACAATTTTTGTCCTGTTGTGACTCTGTAATTTATTTATCATTTTGTTTGGTCCACCCCCAGCCAGTCCCTGTTCTCCTTTTTTATTGAATTGTACTTAAATCAACATTGTTCAAAACCTGATTTATTCACAGACATATACCTATCTCCACTCATGGTTAAGGAATTTATCAGTAAATTGTACAATCAAGAAAACTGATTTTTCCACCTCAGCCTGTTAATCTAATTTCAATCCTGTTATTAAATAATCAAAATAGTTGGATTTTTTTTTCCTTTTGAATTAATTCAGAGTTTGAGATTTAGTTGAAAGTGACCCTTGTGAGTGATTAAAGCAGGATGACTTTGAGTGTATCACATTTGGATTGATAGGAGGTTAAATTTAGCCCGATGCTGTACAGTGTATCTGATTGCCCTTGATGCCTTAAAGAGCAAACCATGGCTAATATGAAATGGTTTGTCAATGCCAGATCAATGTGCACATCTTAATAGAACACATGCTGGCTGCCTAATCCATAATAGTTGGTAGGGTAGAGCACTGCAGCACTGTATTGAGTGTCTGTTGTCTTTGACACATCTTTGGTGTCATGGGTGGTGCCATAGAGGCGCCTGAGAAACAGGCCACTTCCCATTCTTATAGCTTTTATGATCATTCTCTGGTTACACGCCACAATAACATGGAGCATTTTATCAGCATTAACTTTATTGGTATAGATATCCATCTGTCGATATGCAAACTCTTGTCTATTGACCATGCTCACATTTAGGGAATGTCCATGTGTTTGTTTTGTTACATCTGAGTTGGTGAGTGTGCACTACTGTGTGTTCACATAGGTAATTGTATCCATTTTACTCTATTATGATTTCTAAAACTTGATACAAATCGACGTTGCCATCTGATGCTTTTATGTAAGCTGAAATGCACTGAACCCCAACCCTTATTGAAAGATTTTTTTTACAGTCACATCGTAAGTTAGAGCAAGACTCATTAAGCAACCATCCTCGGTAGGTATCAACATAAATATTTGTATTTTTTTCTCCATAATATAATATGATGCTACACATGTTTTTTTTTAGTGCTAAAGGATTACTTTATATATATCAACTTTGTATGGTATGCAGATATAATTTCAAACAAAATGCAGATATGAAAATGAAAGTAAAACACATTTCACTCTTCCATGTTGTAATACTTTGCCAATGCTCTCATTACCTTTCTAAGCATTGTTAGTTAAGTTAAGTGAGCAGAAGAATTGTTTGACAGCCCTAGTGGAAAAACAGAGGAATTGCTTTATTGGTAAATGGACTGGTACTTAAATAGTGCACAATTTAAGCACTCAAAGCATTTATTACTACAAGTGTCATTCACCTAAAATCATACACAGTCACATTCATATAGTGCTTTCGTCTATACGATGGATGTATTTGGGGCAGCTCAGTCCAGTATGTTGCTCAAGGATACTTCAACACAAGGATTGTAGGAACTAGAAATGCATTAATCAAATTATGATCATTAATGTGAGCATTATTTAATGTAGTGAAAAGATTGATATGGTTATTAGCAAATGGTTTCAGGTTTTGCTACTTATATTGAAAGTTTGCACAACAATGAAAGAGTCCAAACTCAAACAGGAAATAAATTGTATGTCTATATAAATGTTCTCCACATGTGTATTTTAATTAAGTCTAAACAGTCGGATCATTAAGTAGAACAGATAAAGATATATACACACCATGTCAGCTGTGCTGCCATTCAGCCAGAAATTACCCAGATTTGACTTTGTTTCGTTTTTCAGAACTCTGTAAAGCTACAGACTTAAACAACAGCTAATTTTCAAGGAACTGGAAAAGAGAAGACACTATTTGTTATGCACTGTGTTTCATTCACTTTTTGAAGCCTGTCAGAGAATTAACAAATTTTTAAGACCGTTATGAGCTAATTGGTACAAAGTAGTCAGTAGAATAAACTGAGAACTCACTGTCTAGTTAGCAACCTAAGTGCTAGAAACTGACAGGTTGCAGACAGTTAGCAAGTTGACTTGATTGAACTTTTTTTTCATGTCAAAAACTTTTTTGCTGTTGTTTTTTTAATAGAAGGTATGTACAGTCAAATGAACAGAAGCACAGTACAAGAACAGACAAATAATAACATATTTGCACATGAACTGTTATAATCAACAAGCGGCATCTTGTTAGATGGCTAGTATGTTTTAATCTTACCAGCTATAATAGTTCACCAAGTAGCCCAAGCATCCCCAAGCTTCAAATGCCAAATATTTCACAAATACATGCAGATAAATTTTGCTGTGCCACCTTCTGTTGTGACCTTCTCAGAACACCCACAGTTTTCTGGGAAGAATATGTTAGGTGCCACATAGTTCCTTTCACCTCCAGAGGATTTGGTATCAGAACAGAAATCTCCTGAAGCAAAACTGTCACATAACTAGAAATACATATGTTTGTTTGTAGTTTGGATAAACCTTTAGGTAAACCTGACTCTCACTAGTCCACCCTGTAAGTAAACAAGCAA